>NW_027361810.1:1790000-2405000 GCF_039654945.1 Dendrobates tinctorius
CTGTAGGTGAGATTACAGGGAATGTCGCCTTTGTGCCGCACGTGTGGTCAGGGTTTACACTGAGCTTTCGGCAGGATGCGGCTCGGCCCGGGATTAGGCCTCAGCATGATGAAGGGAAATCGCTGCTGGTTTTGCAGCAGGATTCTTGAAGGTTCATCCTTTATAAAGTGCAGGCGAAGCTGCTGCCATGAGTCTTATTGATTATCCGGGATGATGTCATTCAATGCTGCAATCTCCTGAAACCAGAGAACAGAGGCAGAAGATGAAGTCTAAACACAGGGTCTCCTCCCCGGCCACTGCACCCTGCACCATAGATTACCCTGGAATATAACCCACCCCAGCCCTGGCCTGATGGGAGTCATTCTGGAGGCTACACACCCCCAGCTCTGAGATTTAAAGGGGTGCTCCACCCACATTCAGTAAATAGTAAATTAGCCCTCAAGTTTTTATTCTTTCTTCTGTTTTCTCAGTAACAGCCGAATGTGGCAGCCATTGTAGCTGCTGCCGGTGCTGTCATCAGAAGACTGTATTCACACTTGTGTTCGACTTTCTGCCTGTCATAGGCTGGGGCGGATGTGTCACACACGACTGACACTAGCGGAGCCCCACAGACCCCATTGGCTATATACGGGTCTGACAGCTTCCATCCCTTTGTAGGTAGGACTCCGTGCAACACCATATTTTCCATCAAATTGTTTATTATGCTTTTCTTATATAGAGCTATCATATCCCTCAGCGCTTTACATACATTATCAGTGCTGTCCCCAATGGGGCTCACAATCTAAATTCCCTATCGGTGATTTGTTGCTGTCTGTGCTCCTTTATTCCTCAGCAGATTCAAGATTTGAGAGTCTGGCATATAGGTGGCCCCCTGCGGAGGAGCCGTGATGGCTGCCACTTATTGTCCCCTTGGGAAGAAGTGAAATAATAACAGAATCTCTAAAACCTGAAAACAGAAATGTTCATGAGTCGCACGTGTCAATTGGGCCATAGTGACTGTGGCGTTGCCGCGTCAGATCTTATTATTAGGTTGGGTTAGGACATTTATGATGTCTTGTGGATGGTTAAAGGAGGGTTTATGGTTGGGACTTATCTTGGCCGTACTCTCCTGGATTTCAGATACCCGTCATGACAGTGGTGGAAGGATCAGTCTAGATGCGCTGTCTGTGGGCTGAATCTTCCAGTGGCAGTAGGATGAGTCCTGAATACTGTGCGCTATCCTGTACACTAGATCCTCCGGCAGCGGTGCGGTGAATCCAGTGTCTGTACACTAGGTCCTCCGGCCGCGGTGCGGTGAATCCAGTGTCTGTGCGCCGGATCCTCCGGCAGCGGTGCGGTGAATCCAGCGTCTGTGCGCTGGATCCTCCGGCAGCGGTGCGGTGAATCCAGCGTCTGTGCGCTGGATCCTCCGGCAGCGGTGCGGTGAATCCAGTGTCTGTGCGCTGGATCCTCCGGCAGCGGTGCGGTGAATCCAGTGTCTGTGCGCTGGATCCTCCGGCAGCGGTGCGGTGAATCCAGTGTCTGTGCGCTGGATCCTCCGGCAGCGGTGCGGTGAATCCAGTGTCTGTGCGCTGGATCCTCCGGCAGCGGTGCGGTGAATCCAGTGTCTGTGCGCTGGATCCTCCGGCAGCGGTGCGGTGAATCCAGTGTCTGTGCGCTGGATCCTCCGGCAGCGGTGCGGTGAATCCAGTGTCTGTGCGCTGGATCCTCCGGCAGCGGTGCGGTGAATCCAGTGTCTGTGCGCTGGATCCTCCGGCAGCGGTGCGGTGAATCCAGTGTCTGTGCGCTGGATCCTCCGGCAGCGGTGGAATGAGTCCCAAGTACTGAATCCTCCGGTGGTGGTGGAATGAATCTGGTGTCTCTTTGCGCTGGATCCTTCGGTGGTGTTGTGATGAGTCCTGAATAATGTGTGCTGGATCCTCCAGCAGCGGTGCGGTGAATCCCGTGTCTGTGTGCTGGATCCTCCAGCAGTGGTGGAATGAGTCCCAAGTACTGAATCCTCCGGTGGTGGTGGAATGAATCTGATGTCTCTTTGCGCTGGATCCTTCGGTGGTGTTGTGATGAGTCCTGAATAATGTGCGTTGGATCCTCCGGTAGTGGTGCAATTAATCCAGTGGCTGTGTTTGCTGCGCTGTACTGAGACCGGAAGAAGCAGAAAGTTAGTGGAATTGATCCCATGTCTCATCTTTTCTTCATTTTCCCTTTTGCCCCTGGTTACCTGCAGCAGCACTGCCCAATAATCCTGCTGCCAAGAGGAGTAACTGAGGGCAGCAGCCTGTAAATGATTAACCCTTTTCCATCCTCACACTGTATTTTCTCTAGTGATCATGTAGTAACCAATGGAGCCGACTTCATTTTTGTGTTGCGCCCATCCCTGTGGCTTTGTGCCATTTTTTTGACAGGTGGGTTCACGGTTTTGGTTGATTCGTCAGATGTTTTTGTCTTGGGTGTTTGGTGATAATTTAGGAACTCCCTGAATGACACTAGATCCCATTGTTGTTGTGGCTTGGAGTAGTAGTAGTTGGGCGGCTCGTGCTGGTAACATTGCGTGTGCTGCTTCTCTCCGTCATTTTGGGGTGTGCGGCTGGTGTCGGGCGTCTGTCTGCTGCTCTCCATCTCTGCTCATTGAGTGATTTTCAGCGTCTTTGTTCCTTATAACTATATTCAGTAGTTGGGATCCTCCCATGTGAGCGGAGATGACTTCAGAGTCTCGCACTGATTTGCCTCGGGGGCTGAGTCTGCAGATTTCGGGTGGGCTTCTCCCCGATCTGTATTGGCTGCAGGATGGTAGCGGCACAGACGGCGGCGCGCTCCATCACTGCCTGTTTTGCAGTCTCATGCTCTGTGACATGTTGCACTGAGGTCTGCCGCCTGCCTCTCAGGATATTGTGCATTGTTCCAGGCTTTTGTGGCGGCAGCAGGAGACTGATTTCAGTCCTAATCTCCCATTAGACAAGTATGGCAGCTTTCTGTTTGTGGCACAGGTAATAAAAGGCAGGAATGCTGTCTTTCTCCGGTCGCTGCAGGGCGGTCACACGCTGCTGTTTCTACACTGCAAGTTCCTGTTTGTCGCTTTGTTTTCAATAACAGATGTGTGTGGAGTGTGCGGCCTAACAGTGAGGAGGTGGTGCTGTGCACGAGGGGGGCTGTATGTAGGGGGTGGTGGTAGTAATACATTCTGAGAGATACTGAATGTTGGGGGTGGTAGTAGTAATACTGTGCACCGGAGTTGTACGCTGGAGAAGGTGGTGGTACTGTGATAGTATAGTATGAACGCTTCCTAATGTTGCCGCCGTCACTGATGTGTGGTGGTATTCAGTGCTCATATTGTGCTGATAGTAGTGCTGTACGGTAGTGTTAGTGCACAGCGACCCTTGTATGATGGTTGTACGATGGTAGTAGTGCCGTTTGGTGGGTGGTGGTGTGTGTGGTAGTGATCGTAGTGGTGGTTGTGCTGCGCTGTCAGTGTTGTACGATAGGTGGTACTAGTGCTGCACAGTGGGTGGTGGTTGTAGTAGTAGTAGTGCTGTATGGCAGGTGGCAGTGTACGGTGGGTGGTTGCACTGTATGGTGGTGGTAGTACTAGTAGTAATAATGCTGTAAGGTGGTTGTGCTGTACAGTGGTGGTAGTAGTAGTGGGTAGTGATGGTTCTGTAAGGTGTCTCTTTGTAGCAGTGTTCGTTGTGCGCTCCTTGCCACCGCGGTGCTTTGGTTGCTTTTTTCTCCAAATGTTGGCACATAATTGATCAGTCATGGACACGGGATGGCCGCAGAGCTTGTATGCAGGGTTTTTTGTTACACTGTATCAGTAGAGATGATGTGTTCCTGGTGAGTGGGGGGCAGCGGGGCTGGACACAGTGTTTTGTCTGCGTTAGGTAATGTGTAATTATACCCTATACAATGTTCCCCGTCAGGTGTTTATTAAGCCAGAAGGACTTCACTTTTTCCTCTGGAGCGTCTCTCTGCCCCGTGCTGGTGGTGATCAGACAGGTACTGACAGCCGGCGCTGTGTCTTGTGATGATGCCAGTGACAACAATGGAAATGCAGGTTGTATCCAGAACATCTCACTCTCCGATCTGCATGGACGAGAAAGGCCGGACGCGATGGCGGTGCGGAACCTTCAGTAGACTGATTAGTAGGGGAAGGGGCGAGTGATTCTGTAAATTATTGGGCGATTGTGGACTTCCCAAATGAATGACTTGGTCAGTAATTCACAGGGCTTTACCTCTGCCGTGGCGCCGAGACTGGCGAGCTTTATACAGTATATATAGAGCAGTTATTAATAACATCAAGAAAACAAAGTGAAGTTTCTATTTTTGACTGTGACTTTCTCTCTTGCAGGATTCGGCAGAACTATGTACCTCTGGACCAGTGGCTTCACGTCTCGGTGCCTCTCCCCTGGTTGCTGCACATTTAAATTAGACTTTTAATATCCCGGCAGCTGCTCGCCGGACACATGGTGAATTGCTGTCATTCCCAGGATTGCATCTTTGAAGGCCAAGCCCTCTCCAGCGTTTCTCCCAGAAGAGACGACCCCGAGGATCTAATCCCTGCCCGATCTGTGACTCACTGTCTCTAGTTTGCCTCTTCCCCCAGTTGTGTTCCAGCGCCCCCTAGCTATGGAGCAAGGAATGGATTACTGGGTGGCCCAGATACAACAGAAGGATGTTAATAAAAGGCTCCAAGTGGGACCAGACATGATAGATTACTTTTCAGATAGGCAGAAATCTGTGGACCTGGAGCAGGACCAGACTCTGCTAGATAGAATGGTTGATGGACTCGCCACGTCCTGGGTGAACTCCAGCAATTATAAGGTATGAATAAACGTCGCCCTCTCTGTGCCCACGATTCGGAAAGATTTGTTCTGAGTGTGACATAAACCCAATGGGTTATTATAGCAGTCTCGAGGTGCTCGGGTGCAACGTGTCAGCTGCTCAGTAAGTGAGGTCACTGCAATAGTATCTGAGCAGGAATGCTCCAAACGCCGGAAAAAGTCTCAGTGGTAAATACTAATGTGTATTGGGTTGTGTACATGGTGCAGTTAACCCATTGCAGTCGGTGAAATCTGTGGTGTCTTCACAGCATAAATTGACATAATGCTGAATTATAATGCACAGTGCTGGTCAGTCTGCGCTGCGGACATTTTCTTGGCGTTGTATGCCACACTATTAATGTAATGCTTAGTCTTTTTATTCTTCTGTCTGGAGAATATGCTGTGTATGCTCCCCGTGGGCTCATGCCTTTACTATGTTTCCTGGCACCGTGGGCCCTGGACGTCTGTGTCCAGCAGCACAGCAACACCCACATGCAGGGGGCCGTCTGCAGTTCCCCTTGCGCAGCGTGCTTTAGTGGGGGAGCCAATAAGGGTCATAGTGCGTAGAGGTGGATGAAGTGGTCACAGTGGAGAAAGGAGCGGTGAGACCCCCATTGGTTATAGATAGCATTGATCGGAGGGGGGATACGGCACTGAGAGTGACTCTTGTCCCCTGCGCTGGTTTCATGGCGTGCATGTCTCGCCGCTGTAGTTCTTAGTCCGCCCGCCGGCCATTCAGAGGTTTTATTACCTTACAGTAGTTTATTTTACTTTTTGCATATGATCGGTGTGAATTCTGCACCGAGCTCTATTGATGACAGATTTAGTCTGTCCTTTATTGTGCCCTTATTAATGGCACCGTCCCCGTAGTTGGACACCCGGACTATGTCACTGCGTCCACTGCAGAGTGCAGGAAGTGCCATGTTTCTTGATGACCTTGTGACCTCCATGTTCTCCCGGTTTCAGGGCGCGGGGGTATCTGCTGATTAGTAGAGACCCCGGCTATCCTAGCATCTAGGAATTTCATGAAGTTTTATATTCTTTATTATTGTTTTTCTTGTGGCTTTTATTGTATATTATGTTTGGTTATTTTTAGAGAAGCCTAAGAACACACTTGAGAAAAAACATTGAAACCCCCCCCCCCCCCCCCCAAAAAAAAAAAAAAAAAATGCCCCAAACACTGTGAATGGAGACTTCAAAAGTAAATTCTGGTCACAGCGTTTTTGCAACCAAAAAGATGCGGAAAACACCGCATGTAATTTGTGTGTGAATGGGGCCCAAGGCTTTATGGTCTTACATGTGCTTCCTTCATTAGTCCAAAAAGCCTGGCTTCTGTGCGGATCAGTGACGTGGACCAGGGTTTTGGTTGCTGATGGGAACATATGTTTGCAGTTTTGGACACTGTGAAGTCACCTTTAGTTTTTAACCCTTTGTTTTGCATTATCATCTCTGCTTTCTTATCCTTGTATGGAATTGCACCGATCGCAGGATTATTATTATTATTATTTATTGTTATAGCGCCATTTATTCCATGGCGCTTTACATGTGAGGGGGGTATACATAAAAACAAGTACAATAATCTTAAACAATACAAGTCATAACTGGTACAGGAGGAGAGAGGACCCTGCCCGCGAGGGCTCACAATCTTCAAGGGATGGGTGATAATACAGTAGGCGAGGGTAGAGCTGGTCGTGCAGCGGTTTGGTCGATCGGTGGTTACTGCAGGTTATAGGCTTGTCGGAAGAGGTGGGTCTTCAGGCTCTTTTTGAAGGTTTCGATGGTAGGTGAGAGTCTGATATGTTGTGGTAGAGAGTTCCAGAGTAGGGGTGATGCGCGAGAGAAATCTTGTATGCGATTGTGGGAAGAGGAGATAAGAGGGGAGTAGAGAAGGAGATCTTGTGAGGATCGGAGGTTGCGTGCAGGAAAGTACCGGGAGACGAGGTCACAGATGTATGGAGGAGACAAGTTGTGGATGGCTTTGTATGTCATGGTTAGGGTTTTGTAATGGAGTCTCTGGGCAATTGGGAGCCAGTGAAGGGATTGACAGAGGGGAGAAGCTGGGGAATAGCGGGGGGACAGGTGGATTAGTCGGGCAGCAGAGTTTAGAATAGATTGGAGGGGTGCGAGAGTGTTTGAGGGGAGGCCGCAGAGCATGAGGTTGCAGTAGTCAAGGCGAGAGATGATGAGGGCATGGACTAGGGTTTTTGCAGATTCTTGGGTGAGGAATGAACGGATGCGTGAAATATTTTTGAGTTGAAGTCGGCAGGAAGTGGAAAGGGTTTGGATATGTGGTTTGAAGGAGAGATCAGCATCAAGGATTACTCCGAGGCAGCGAGCTTGTGGGACTGGGGAGAGTGGGCAGTCATTTACTGTAATTGATAGGTTCGTAGGGGGGGTCACGTGAGATGGGGGAAAGATGATGAATTCTGTTTTGTCCATGTTGAGTTTCAGATATCTAGTGGAGAAGAAGGATGAAATAGTGGACAGACATTGAGGGATTCTGGTTAGTAGGGAGGTGATATCTGGTCCAGAGATGTAGATCTGTGTGTCATCAGCATAAAGATGATACTGAAAGCCATGAGATTCTATGAGCTGTCCCAGGCCAAAGGTGTAAATAGAGAACAGCAGGGGCCCTAGGACTGAACCTTGTGGGACTCCGACAGATAGGGGGCGAGGTGAGGAGGTGGTGTGTGAGTGGGAGACGCTGAATGTCCGGTCTGTTAGGTATGATGAGATCCAGGAGAGGGCCAAGTCTGTGATGCCGAGGGATGAGAGGGTCTGTAATAATAGGGAATGGTCCACTGTGTCAAAGGCAGCCGACAGGTCCAGGAGGAGGAGGACAGAGTAGTGTCGCTTGCTCTTGGCAGTTAAGAGGTCATTGGTGACCTTAGTAAGGGCAGTTTCAGTGGAGTGGTGTGACCGGAAGCCAGATTGTAAGCGGTCGAAGAGGGAGCAAGAAGAGAGATGGGAGGACAGTTCAAGGTAGACGTGTTGTTCCAGTAGCTTGGAGGCGTATGGGAGAAGTGATATAGGGCGATAGCTAGATACAGAGGATGGGTCAAGAGAGGGCTTTTTGAGGATAGGTGTGATGGAGGCATGTTTAAAGCTTGAGGGGAAAACACCAGTTGTTAGTGATAGGTTGAAGAGATGGGTTAGGGTTGGGATGAAGACTGTGGTGAGGTTTGGGATGAAGTGGGATGGGATCGGGTCGAGTGCACAGGTGGTGAGATGTGATCTTGAGAGTAGAGTGGAGAGTCGATCTTCTGTAATGGTGGAGAAGTTGGTTTTGAAGGTGGAGGGCTGGGAAGTCGGGAGGAAGGGCTCTGGGGGTTGTTGACCAAAACTGTCCCTGATGTTATCAATTTTCTGCTTGAAAAATGAGGCAAAGTCTTCAGCTGAGATGAGTGGGGAGGGAGGAGGTGCTGGGGGCGGAGGAGAGAATTGAAGGTGTTGAATAACTGTTTAGGGTTGTGAGACAGGGAGGATATGAGAGATGAGAAGTAGGTTTGTTTAGCTGTGGCGAGTGTGGTCTTGAAAGTAGTGAGGGACTGTTTGAATGCGATGAAATGCTCGTTGGAGTGGGATCTTTTCCATCTGCGCTCAGCAGCCCTGGAAGCTCGCCTCAGCTCTTTGGTCAGGCTGGTGTGCCAGGGCTGTCTGTTGATTTTGCGAGTTTTGGTATGTGTAAGTGGGGCAGCGGATTCCAAAGCTACAGCTATTGTGGTGTTATATAGAGCGGCAGCGTCATCCGCATTGTGTAAGGAACTTATATCTGTAAGAGGGAGGAGGGATTCGGAGAATGAGTGTAGGTCAAGGTGTTTAAGATTCCTGCGAGGGTGTGAAAGTGTGTGGGGTGGGGATTGTAGACATGGAGTGAAGAGGGAGGAGAATGTGAGCAGGTTGTGGTCAGAGAGAGGAAGAGGTGAGTTAGAGAGGTTAGATAGGGAGCAGAGGCGGGTGAAGATGAGGTCCAGTGTGTGGCCATCTTTGTGGGTGGCTGTAGAAGACCATTGAGTGAGGCCGAAGGAGGAAGTGAGAGAAGTTTAGTGGCAGCTGAGAGGGAAGTGTCAATGGGGATGTTGAAGTCGCCCATGATGATAGTAGGGATGTCCGCGGAAAGGAAATGAAGTAACCAGGTGGTGAAGTGGTCAAAGAAGGTGGTGGCTGGCCCTGGGGGGCGGTAGATGACAGCCAGTTGGAGGTTGGAGGGGGCGTAGATGCGCACAGAGTGCACCTCAAAGGAAGGGAGGGTAACAGAGGGTGGCAGTGGGATTGGGGTGAAGGAGCAGGTATCTGACAGGAGAAAACCAACTCCTCCACCATGTTTGCTGCTGGGGCGGGGGGTGTGAGAAAGGTGGAAGCCGCCATACGAAAGTGCAGCAGGAGAGGCTGTGTCAGAAGGGGTGAGCCAGGTTTCGGTGATGGCGAGGAAGGAGAGTTTGGTAGTAACAAAAGATCATGGATGTAGGAAAGCTTGTTGCAGACAGAGCGAGCGTTCCACAGAGCTCCTGTTAGTGGGACTGGGGAAGCGGGGGCTGGGTGAATGGGTATAAGGTTGGAGAGGTTACGGAAGGTTGTGATAGAGCGTGGATGGGAGGTAGAAATGACTGTGGGAATGTGGTGAGGAGGACCAGGATTTGGAGAGATATCACCAGCAGTGAGAAGGAGCAGAGAAAGTGTTAGCAGGTGGGAGCAGGAGAGGGCATGAGGGGGCTGTCTGTGTTTGGAGACAGAGGATTGTATGTTAAGGAACAGTTTTGAGGCGGAGGTGAGGTGGATGGGGAGGATTGAAGAAGAGATGAACAGTTCCTTACTAGGAGTAGGGATTAGGGGAATTAGCAGAAAGTGAAGGATTATTGGGGTGAAAGTGAAAACAAACAGAAACATTGTTTACAGTGACTGTGTCCAGTTACCTTCAGTTCCCTTCAGTTCCCATTCTGGTTTTAATTCTTAAATTAATCTTCACACTTCTAGCACACACTTATAGCAATCACAATGCAGACTGAAGTCTATGCAGACTTGTACTCTGCAATATATGTACAACTAAGTGCAGTCAGGTGTGAAGCAGAGAGGAGTGGTCTCTGCTCATCTTGGCCAGACAATTAAGAGTGGACCAGATGTATATGATCAAGGTGGTTTTCTCTTCCATCCTCCCAGTGGATGGCCATGGAACAAGGAGGTGGAATAAGATTCTGCAGGTGAACAACTGGCTACGTCGATGGTGCCGTCAGCAACGATTTGGATTTCTGGATCACGGAGTGAATTACCTTTACGATGGACTACTTGCTAGAGATGGGGTGCACCTTACGAAGACTGGAAAGCAGGTATTTGGAAGTCGCCTTGCTACACTTGTAAGGAGAGCTTTAAACTAGAACAACATGGGAAGGGAAGCAAAAGACCAGAAAAAGCCATACACCTGACAAATGCTACTGAGAACTCTGCTATTAGAAGTGGAAAGGAAGAACAAAGACGAAAGAATCTAATTAAAAAAAATATTGGAGAAAGAGAAACCAATCACAAACTGAAATGTTTCTATACTAATGCACAAAGCATGGGCAACAAACAAGGAGAATTGGAACTACTAACACAGGAAAAGAAATATGATGTCATTGGAATCACTGAAACTTGGTGGGACAATACACATGATTGGAATACAAGACTAGAAGGATACAACTTATTTGCAAGAAACAGACTTGATAAACGAGGAGGGGGTGTCGCATTGTATGTTAGAAACGCGTATATCTGCACAGAGATTGAAGCTTCAGAGACTGGGAGTTCTGTGGAAACTGTTTGGGTAAGAATACAAGGACAGAACAATGGAAAGGACACCATTGTAGGCATTTACTACAGGCCGCCTGTGCAAGCTGAAGATATGGATGAACTCTTTATCCATCAAATGGCCAAGTTCTCCAAAAAATATGACATAGTTGTCATGGGAGATTTCAACTATCCAGACATTTGTTGGGAATCTCTCTCAGGCAAAACTAACAGGTCAAGGAAATTCTTATCCTCTCTTGCTGACAACTTTATCTTCCAAAAGGTAAAGGAGAAAACAAGGGGAACTGCTACCTTGGATCTAATCCTTATAAACAGGGAGGAAATGGTTGAGGAGGTAAAAGTGGCTGGGACCCTAGGAGGTAGCGACCATGCTATTTTAGAATTTTGGATAACTAGAGGCGGAAGACCTGTGAAGACTCAGACGTCAAGGTTAGATTTCAGAAAGGCAGATTTTAAGGGATTCAGAAAGAGAATTGGAGGGATCCAATGGCTGGATATCCTTAAAGACAAAAATGTCCAGGAAGGATGGGAAATCTTGAAAAATGAAATTCTCAAAGCACAATTGTTAACAATTCCAAAAAGAGGGAAGAATAGGAAGCATTTAAGGAAACCAGGATGGATGAACACAGAACTTAAGCACATGCTAAAAAGGAAGCAAAAAATGTTTATAAAATGGAAAGAAGGAGGCATATCTAAAGAAGAATATAATGCTGTCTGCAGAACCTGCAAGGCACAAATCAGATTAGCTAAAGCTGAAAATGAATTGAGGCTTGCAAGAGATGTCAAAAGCAATAATAAAGGATTTTGGGGATATGTCAAAAGTAAAAGAAAAGTCAAAGATGCTATAGGATTTTTACAGGATGAAAATGATGAAATGGTAAGACAGGATGTTGAGAAGGCTGAACTTTTAAATTCCTATTTTGCATCTGTTTTCTCTCAGAAAGGAAATGTAACATCAACTGTTATTCACTGTCCTATTAAGGGAATAGAAGAATCCAGGATATCTATAAACAGAAAGATAGTGAGGAAACACTTAGCTAACCTAAATGTATTCAAGTCTCCAGGTCCAGATGAATTACACCCCAGAGTACTGAAGGAGATAGCAGAAGAAATTTTTGAACCCCTCTCCATAATCTTTGAAAATTCTTGGAGAACAGGAGAAGTGCCAGAAGACTGGAGAAGAGCAAATGTTGTTCCTATCTTCAAAAAGGGGAAGAAGGTGGACCCAGGCAACTATAGGCCGGTGAGTCTGACTTCTATACCAGGAAAGATCTTTGAACAAATTATTAAACAACATGTATGTCAATACCTGGATAAGAATGAAGTGATTAAACAGAGTCAGCATGGGTTTGTAACTAATAAGTCATGTCAGACTAATTTAATTTCCTTCTACGATGGTATTACTGATTGGGTGGATCAAGGAAATGCTGTAGATATAGTATATCTTGACTTCAGCAAAGCATTTGACAAAGTCTCTCATACAATCCTTATTGAAAAAATGACTAAGTATGGAATGGACAAGGCAACTGTTAGGTGGATTCATAACTGGCTTAGTGATCGGACCCAAAGAGTGGTCGTAAATGGCTGCACATCCAGTTGGAAGAATGTCTCAAGTGGGGTACCACAGGGCTCTGTCCTGGGCCCTGTATTGTTCAACATCTTTATCAACGATTTAGATGAAGGAATTGAGGGTAAACTGATTAAATTTGCTGATGACACAAAGCTAGGAGGGATAGCTAATACTAGAGAAGAGAGAGAGAGGATTCAAAAAGATTTAAATAAACTGGAGAAGTGGGCAGCAACTAACAGAATGGTTTTTAACAGGGAGAAATGCAAAGTACTACATCTGGGCAATAAAAATGAAAAAAGCATATATAGAATGGGAGGAATAGGGCTAAGTGACAGCACATGTGAAAAAGACTTGGGTATACTAATAGATCACAGACTGAATATGAGTCAACAGTGTGATGCAGCAGCAAAAAAGGCAAATGCAATTCTAGGATGTATTAACAGAAGCATACAGTCTAGATCACGTGAAGTAATTATTTCCCTCTACTCCTCTTTGGTCAGACCTCATCTGGAATATTGTGTCCAATTTTGGGCACCACATTTTAAAAAAGACATCAACAAACTGGAGCAAGTTCAGAAAAGAGCGACCAGAATGGTGACCGGTCTGCAAACCCTGTCTTATGAGGAAAGGTTGCAGGATTTGGGAATGTTTAGTTTGCAAAAGAGAAGACTGAGAGGAGACTTAATAGCTGTCTACAAATATCTAAAGGGCTGTCACATTGTAGAAGGATCAACTTTATTCTCATTTGCACAAGGAAAGACTAGAAGCAATGGGATGAAGCTGAATGGGAGGAGACACAGATTAGATATTAGAAAAAACTTTTTGACAGTTAGAGTGATCAATGAGTGGAACAGGCTGCCACGAGAAGTGGTGAGTTCTCCTTCAATGGAAGTCTTCAAACAGAGGCTGGACAGACATCTAACTGGGATGATTTAGCGAATCCTGCTTTGAGCAGGGGGTTGGACCAGATGGCCCAGGAGGTCCCTTCCAACTCTACGATTCTATGATTCTAAGCCAGAGTAAACAAGGTCATAAATAACACTGGGGTAAGCTGGGGTTAGCTGAAAGGCATACCATGTGAATGCTAGGTGCAGAGGCAAGTCTATGTGCAAAGCTGGGTGACGCACTGTGTGTCCTTCATAGACAGACAGCAGGAGAGCTGGGTGGATGGACATACCATGTGAATGCTAGGTGCAGAGGCAAGTCTATGTGCAAAGCTGGGTGACGCACTGTGTGTCCTTCATAGACAGACAGCAGGAGAGCAGGGTGGATGGACATACCATGTGAATGCTAGGTGCAGAGGCAAGTCTATGTGCAAAGCTGGGTGACGCACTGTGTGTCCTTCATAGACAGACAGCAGGAGAGCTGGGTGGATGGACATACCATGTGAATGCTAGGTGCAGAGGCAAGTCTATGTGCAAAGCTGGGTGACGCACTGTGTGTCCTTCATAGACAGACAGCAGGAGAGCTGGGTGGATGGACATACCTGTCGGAAGAATAGAGATGCTTGTTAGAGTGCGATGGTGGCAGGTAGCAGGGCACAGTCTGTATTCATCCTTCTGGTTTTAATTCTTAAATTAATCTTCACACTTCTAGCACACACTTACACTTATGTGATGTTCGTGCTAAAAAGATGGCGGCTGCATTCACTTCTAATTATTTTATATTGCCATTAATGTCCTGATTTACAGTGGGTATGGAATGTATTCAGACCCCTTTATGGTTTTCACTTTCATTGCAGCCATTTGGTAAATTCAAAAAGTTCATTTTTTCTCATTAATGTGCACTCTGCACCCCATTTTGACTGAAAAAAAAAAAAACAAATGTAGAAATTTTTGCAAATTTATTAAAAAAGAAAAACTGAAATATCCCTTGGTCATAAGTATTCAGCCCCTTTGCTCAGACACTCTTATGTAAGTCACATGCTATCCATTTCCTTGTGATCCTCCTTGAGATGGTTCTACTCCTTCATTGGAGCCCAGCTGTGTGTAATTAGACTGATAGGACTTGATTTGTAAAGGCGCACACCTGTCTATATAAGACCTCCCAGCTCACAGTGCATGTCAGACCAAATGAGAATCATGAGGCCAAAGGAACCGGTCAAGAAGCTCAGAGACAGAATTGTGGCAAGGCAAAGATCTGGCCACGGTTAAAAAAAGAATTTCTGCAGTACTCAAGGCTCCTAAGAGCACGGTGGCCTCCATAATCCTTAACCCCTTAATGACAGCCAATACGTCTTTTTACTGACCTGAGATATAAGAGAATATCATCCCCGTACAGGTGACAATCCAGCAGCTGTCGGCTGTACACTATAGCTGACAACTTGCTTTATCACAAACGATCAATGTTGGCACCGTCCATATCTGTTTAACCCCTAAAGCTCGCTAAATGGTCGCTAGTGAGCTGCCAAACAGGCAGATCTCACAGCGACGTAGCGACGCAGCAGCGTTCGTTACTTACCTTTCAGATGCGGCGATTAAGACGTCCTCCCGCCCGCGTCCACGCATCGCTCGTCGGTGCCAGCAGAAAGCGGCCGACGAGAAGTGGACGATCTCGCGCGATCAGCGATAGCCAGCGGGGGAGCCGGTCGGAGGTAAATATCACAGCGATATCGGTAACAATATCGCTGCTGCGTCACAAAATCTGTGATGCTTTAGCAATATTGCTATGTGTAAAGCCCCCTTTAGTTGCTGTCAAAAGTGACTACATCAAATAAATGGTTAATAGATTGTGGGTGGTTCCGCTTTAATCTAATTGACACACCGAGATCATGATTGTGTGGTCCTGATGTCTGCCATAGCAGTTCATGGCCAAATAGCGGCCTTAAGGCCCTTTTACATTTAGCGATGTACCAGCGATATAACGTGGCCAGGATCGCTGGTGCATCGCTAAATGATCGCTAGTGATCGCTTGGAACGTCACTCGCCGGGAGCATCGCTGAGGCCTGGGAACGTTGCAGGGGCCGCCGAAAGGTGAGAATATCATGATTTTTAATTTTTTCTATTTTTAACATTAGATCTTTTTACTACTGATGCTGCACAGGCAGCCTCAATAGTAAAAAGTTGGTCACACTCGTCAAACACTGTTTGACGAGTGTGACCAACCTGTCAATCAGTTTTCCAAGTGATGCTACAGATAGCTTGGAAAACACTAGCATTCTGCAAGCTAATTACGCTTGCATAAAGCTAGTTTTTCGCGGGAATTCCGCATGCGTATTTCCCACCGCAGGGAGTTGTGGAATTGCAGCGGAAATTTCTGCGGCAATTCCGCACGTGTGCACATAGCCTTAAGGTGGTTGTCCACTACTTGGACAACTTCTCATACCCCATGCTCGGCCCCCATAAAATAAAGCCTATACTTCCCTCCCATGCTGGCATCATTCCCACTGTGTCGGCACTTGCTCTCCCCGGGGCTCTCGCGCGGTTGTTGGGCCTAGCGCCCAGTCGGCATTGGCGTCACGGTCTCTGTCTCCATGAACAAGAATAAGTCCGAGATCAGCTGCAGCCAGGACTTCCGCTTCATGTTCGATTTGTCTGAAGGCGGCGACAGTGACTCTGGCGCTGATCGGACGACGGCGTCACATGTCACAACACCACACGAGAACCATGGGAATGGCGTCGGCACGGGAGGTCAGTATAAGCGTTATTTTATGGGGGTCAAACATTTTGTCCTAGTAGTGGATAACCCCTTTAAATCGGCATGTCAATTCTTCAAGCATTTTTCCTGCAGATTTCACCCTTACTAATGAGCAGGGAAAAATCAGCAATAAAATCACATGCAGCCAAAAGCATCAGTTTTATGCAATGTTTTTCCTGTCAAGATAAGCAGAATTGGTGCAGAGATTGTGTGCACAGACCCTCAGTCGTCCTCCATAGTTTGCCTTTATGTATTAATTGCAGAGGCGGCTGCTAATTATAACGTGTGGTGTGAAGGGTGCAGCTACCGGTGACACGTAATGACGGCCGGATGTCGCCTGTCAGTGGCGTTTCTCGCCTGCCGTTCCCTTGGCTGATAGATGTGACTCCTAGTTTTACCCTTTCCTGCGGTGACCGTGGCTTGTGCACACATTGCTTGTCGCAGCAGCTGGTGGGCCGGCAGCGTCCATCCCTGTGGTGTAGGGTTGGGGGCAATGCTTGCATATTGCACTGTCCTGTAAGATGGGCGTGAAGTGTGAAATGTGCGAGGAGCTGAGTCAGGAAGAAAGCGAATCTAGTCCTGGCTGCAGGAGCTGACCGTGATGTAACGTGGCTGCAGCCGAGGACGGAGGTGTAGGGACCTTGCGGAAGAAGCGGTGAAATATTTTGCCTGCCTTCTTCCATCAGGACACTTCATCCGTCCTCTTTCAGTTTCAGTAAAATATTTTGCTGTAGTTTTTAAATGTGTTGTTCACCTGTGGTCGACCCCTGCTAATCACATATGGGCTCCGTAGAAAATAAACCGTCAGTGCTCGCCTCCTGCAGCGGCGCTGTTAGTGATGCTGTTCCTGATGGCTCTCGTGACGTGACATGCAGGGCTGTGGAGTCGGAGCTCCTTTTGGTGAAGGGCTGTGGAGTCGGAGCTCCTTTTGGTGAAGGGCTGTGGAGTCGGAGCTCCTTTTGGTGAAGGGCTGTGGAGTCGGAGCTCCTTTTGGTGAAGGGCTGTGGAGTCGGAGCTCCTTTTGGTGAAGGGCTGTGGAGTCGGAGCTCCTTTTGGTGAAGGGCTGTGGAGTCGGAGCTCCTTTTGGTGAAGGGCTGTGGAGTCGGAGCTCCTTTTGGTGAAGGGCTGTGGAGTCGGAGCTCCTTTTGGTGAAGGGCTGTGGAGTCGGAGCTCCTTTTGGTGAAGGGCTGTGGAGTCGGAGCTCCTTTTGGTGAAGTCGGTGTCATAGAAATTGAGGAGCCGGAGTTGGAGGTTTGGCTGACCGACTACACAGCCCTGATGACATCATCAACTCCCATTGATAGTCTGCAGCCTTTATTATTTTGTCAGAGAGGTTGCTGATTGGCTGCAGCAGTCATGGGACACAAGAAGCATGAGATGTCTGGTAGTGGCCAGCCCTAAACATAAATGCTTGTGTGACTACTGCCCGACTATTTTTCCGCTGCAGGTTTCTCCTTTTCATCACAATATAGGCTGTGGTCACATGTTGCTTATTTGCTGCAGATTTTGTAGTGGAACCTTCTGCAGCTGTTCCAGTTCATCTACAGAAATCCCATTCTGATTAAATAGATTTTCAGTTGCAGAAATGCTTGTAATAAATTCTGCAATGTGTGAATTCAGTTTTAGCGAATGGAGTATTGACAGATCATCTGCGGGATCTAGGCGTGATGTGAAATGGGCCATACCGTCAGCGTAAAGGCCAAATGTACTGCACACAAATGGGTAGTGATGACCTGACAAACCCAGCACGGGACATCGCTAAGCTGAGGCGGCTGTGCTGATGTGGGCGCCGCGCTGTCAGGTCTTGTGTCGTCGTCGTGTGGCTTGTCTGTGTAATGTGGCCGGGTCATGTCCTCTGATGCCGTCGTTGTTGCTTTTCCGTGTAATGTGGCCGTGTCGTGTCCTCTTGTGCCATCATCATGTGGCTCGTATGGCTTGTCTGTGTAATGTGGCCTGGATCGTGTCCTCGTGTGGCTCGTCCGTGTAATGTGGCTGGGTCGTGTCCTCGTGTGGCTCGTCCGTGTAATGTGGCTGGGTCGTGTCCTCGTGTGGCTCGTCCGTGTAATGTGGCTGGGTCGTGTCCTCGTGTGGCTCGTCTGTGTAATGTGGCTGGGTCGTGTCCTCGTGTGGATCGTCCGTGTATTGTGGCCGGGGTCGTGTCCTCGTGTGGCTCGTCCGTGTATTGTGGCCGGGGTCGTGTCCTCGTGTGGCTCGTCTGTGTAATGTGGCTGGGTCGTGTCCTCGTGTGGCTCGTCTGTGTAATGTGGCCGGGTCGTGTCCTCGTGTGGCTCGTCCGTGTAATGTGGCCGGGGTCGTGTCCTCGTGTGGCTCGTCTGTGTAATGTGGCCGGGGTCGTGTCCTCGTGTGGCTCATCTGTGTAATGTGGCCGGGGTCGTGTCCTCGTGTGGCTCGTCTGTGTAATGTGGCCGGGGTCGTGTCCTCGTGTGGCTCATCTGTGTAATGTGGCCGGGGTCGTGTCCTCGTGTGGCTCATCTGTGTAATGTGGCCGGGGTCGTGTCCTCGTGTGGCTCATCTGTGTAATGTGGCCGGGGTCGTGTCCTCGTGTGGCTCATCTGTGTAATGTGGCCGGGGTCGTGTCCTCGTGTGGCTCATCTGTGTAGTGTGGCTGGGTCGTGTCCTCGTGTGGTTCGTCCGTGTAATGTGGCCGGGTCGTGTCCTCGTGTGTGTAATGTGGCCGGGGTCGTGTCCTCGTGTCGCTCATCTGTGTAATGTGGCCGGATTGTGTCCTCGTGTGGCTCGTCCGTGTAATGTGGCAGGGTCGTGTCCTCGTGTGTGTAATGTGGCCGGGGTCGTGTCCTCGTCTGGCTCGTCCGTGTAATGTGGCCGGGGTCGTGTCCTCGTCTGGCTCGTCCGTGTAATGTGGCCGGGGTCGTGTCCTCGTCTGGCTCGTCCGTGTAATGTGGCCGGGGTCGTGTCCTCGTGTGGCTCGTCCGTGTAATGTGGCCGGGGTCGTGTCCTCGTGTGGCTCGTCCGTGTAATGTGGCCGGGTTGTGTCCTCGTGTGGCTCATCTGTGTAATGTGGCCGGGGTCGTGTCCTCGTGTGGCTCATCTGTGTAATGTGGCCGGGGTCGTATCCTCGTGTCGCTCATCTGTGTAATGTGGCCGGGTCGTGTCCTCGTGTGTGTAATGTGGCCGGGGTTGTGTCCTCGTGTGGCTCATCTGTGTAATGTGGCCGGGGTCGTATCCTCGTGTCGCTCATCTGTGTAATGTGGCCGGGTCGTGTCCTCGTCTGTGTAATGTGGCCGGGGTCGTGTCCTCGTGTGGCTCGTCTGTGTAATGTGGCCGGGTCGTGTCCTCGTGTGGCTCGTCCGTGTAATGTGGCCGGGGTCGTGTCCTCGTGTGGCTCGTCTGTGTAATGTGGCCGGGGTCGTGTCCTCGTGTGGCTCATCTGTGTAATGTGGCCGGGGTCGTGTCCTCGTGTGGCTCATCTGTGTAATGTGGCCGGGGTCGTGTCCTCGTGTGGCTCATCTGTGTAATGTGGCCGGGGTCGTGTCCTCGTGTGGCTCATCTGTGTAATGTGGCCGGGGTCGTGTCCTCGTGTGGCTCATCTGTGTAATGTGGCCGGGGTCGTGTCCTCGTGTGGCTCATCTGTGTAGTGTGGCTGGGTCGTGTCCTCGTGTGGTTCGTCCGTGTAATGTGGCCGGGTCGTGTCCTCGTGTGTGTAATGTGGCCGGGGTCGTGTCCTCGTGTCGCTCATCTGTGTAATGTGGCCGGATTGTGTCCTCGTGTGGCTCGTCCGTGTAATGTGGCAGGGTCGTGTCCTCGTGTGTGTAATGTGGCCGGGGTCGTGTCCTCGTCTGGCTCGTCCGTGTAATGTGGCCGGGGTCGTGTCCTCGTCTGGCTCGTCCGTGTAATGTGGCCTGGGTCGTGTCCTCGTGTGGCTCGTCCGTGTAATGTGGCCGGGGTCGTGTCCTCGTGTGGCTCATCTGTGTAATGTGGCCGGGGTCGTGTCCTCGTGTGGCTCATCTGTGTAATGTGGCCGGGGTCGTATCCTCGTGTCGCTCATCTGTGTAATGTGGCCGGGTCGTGTCCTCGTGTGTGTAATGTGGCCGGGGTCGTGTCCTCGTGTGGCTCATCTGTGTAATGTGGCCGGGGTCGTGTCCTCGTGTGGCTCGTCCGTGTAATGTGGCCGGGGTCGTGTCCTCGTGTGGCTCGTCCGTGTAATGTGGCCGGGGTCGTGTCCTCGTGTGGCTCGTCCGTGTAATGTGGCCGGGGTCGTGTCCTCGTGTGGCTCGTCCGTGTAATGTGGCCGGGTTGTGTCCTCGTGTGGCTCATCTGTGTAATGTGGCCGGGGTTGTGTCCTCGTGTGGCTCATCTGTGTAATGTGGCCGGGGTCGTGTCCTCGTGTCGCTCATCTGTGTAATGTGGCCGGGTCGTGTCCTCGTGTGTGTAATGTGGCCGGGGTCGTGTCCTCGTGTGGCTCATCTGTGTAATGTGGCCGGGGTCGTGTCCTCGTGTGGCTCGTCCGTGTAATGTGGCCGGGGTCGTGTCCTCGTGTGGCTCGTCCGTGTAATGTGGCCGGGTTGTGTCCTCGTGTGGCTCATCTGTGTAATGTGGCCGGGGTCGTGTCCTCGTGTGGCTCATCTGTGTAATGTGGCCGGGGTTGTGTCCTCGTGTGGCTCATCTGTGTAATGTGGCCGGGGTCGTGTCCTCGTGTCGCTCATCTGTGTAATGTGGCCGGGTCGTGTCCTCGTGTGTGTAATGTGGCCGGGGTCGTGTCCTCGTGTGGCTCATCTGTGTAATGTGGCCGGGGTCGTGTCCTCGTGTGGCTCGTCCGTGTAATGTGGCCGGGGTCGTGTCCTCGTGTGGCTCGTCCGTGTAATGTGGCCGGGTTGTGTCCTCGTGTGGCTCATCTGTCTAATGTGGCCGGGGTCGTGTCCTCGTGTGGCTCATCTGTGTAATGTGGCCGGGGTCGTGTCCTCGTGTGGCTCATCTGTGTAATGTGGCCGGGGTCGTGTCCTCGTGTCGCTCATCTGTGTAATGTGGCCGGGGTCGTGTCCTCGTGTCGCTCATCTGTGTAATGTGGCCGGGGTCGTGTCCTCATGTGGCTCGTCTGTGTAATGTGGCTGGGTCGTGTCCTCGAGTGGCTCGTCCGTGTAATGTGGCCGGGTTGTGTCCTCGTGTGGCTCATCTGTCTAATGTGGCCGGGGTCGTGTCCTCGTGTGGCTCATCTGTGTAATGTGGCCGGGGTCGTGTCCTCGTGTGGCTCATCTGTGTAATGTGGCCGGGGTCGTGTCCTCGTGTGGCTCATCTGTGTAATGTGGCCGGGGTCGTGTCCTCGTGTCGCTCATCTGTGTAATGTGGCCGGGGTCGTGTCCTCATGTGGCTCGTCTGTGTAATGTGGCTGGGTCGTGTCCTCGTGTGGCTCGTCCGTGTAATGTGGCCGGGTCGTGTCCTCGTGTGTGTGTGTAATGTGGCCGGGTCGTGTCCTCGTGTCGCTCATCTGTGTAATGTGGCCGGATTGTGTCCTCGTGTGGCTCGTCCGTGTAATGTGGCCGGGTCGTGTCCTCGTGTGTGTAATGTGGCCGGGGTCGTGTCCTCTTGTGGCTCATCTGTGTAATGTGGCCGGGGTCGTGTCCTCGTGTGGCTCGTCCGTGTAATGTGGCCGGGGTCGTGTCCTCGTGTGGCTCATCTGTGTAATGTGGCCGGGGTCGTGTCCTCGTGTGGCTCATCTGTGTAGTGTGGCTGGGTCGTGTCCTCGTGTGGTTCGTCCGTGTAATGTGGCCGGGTCGTGTCCTCGTGTGTGTGTAATGTGGCCGGGGTCGTGTCCTCGTGTCGCTCATCTGTGTAATGTGGCCGGATTGTGTCCTCGTGTGGCTCGTCCGTGTAATGTGGCAGGGTCGTGTCCTCGTGTGTGTAATGTGGCCGGGGTCGTGTCCTCGTCTGGCTCGTCCGTGTAATGTGGCCGGGGTCGTGTCCTCGTGTGGCTCGTCCGTGTAATGTGGCCGGGGTCGTGTCCTCGTGTGGCTCGTCCGTGTAATGTGGCCGGGTTGTGTCCTCGTGTGGCTCATCTGTGTAATGTGGCCGGGGTCGTGTCCTCGTGTGGCTCATCTGTGTAATGTGGCCGGGGTCGTGTCCTCGTGTCGCTCATCTGTGTAATGTGGCCGGGTCGTGTCCTCGTGTGTGTAATGTGGCCGGGGTCGTGTCCTCGTGTGGCTCATCTGTGTAATGTGGCCGGGGTCGTGTCCTCGTGTGGCTCATCTGTGTAATGTGGCCGGGGTCGTGTCCTCGTGTGGCTCGTCCGTGTAATGTGGCCGGGGTCGTGTCCTCGTGTGGCTCGTCCGTGTAATGTGGCCGGGGTCGTGTCCTCGTGTGGCTCGTCCGTGTAATGGGGTCGTGTCCTCGTGTGGCTCGTCCGTGTAATGTGGCCGGGTTATGTCCTCGTGTGGCTCATCTGTGTAATGTGGCCGGGGTCGTGTCCTCGTGTGGCTCATCTGTGTAATGTGGCCGGGGTCGTGTCCTCGTGTGGCTCATCTGTGTAATGTGGCCGGGGTCGTGTCCTCGTGTGGCTCATCTGTGTAATGTGGCCGGGGTCGTGTCCTCGTGTGGCTCATCTGTGTAATGTGGCCGGGGTCGTGTCCTCGTGTGGCTCATCTGTGTAATGTGGCCGGGGTCGTGTCCTCGTGTGGCTCATCTGTGTAATGTGGCCGGGGTCGTGTCCTCGTGTGGCTCATCTGTGTAGTGTGGCTGGGTCGTGTCCTCGTGTGGTTCGTCCGTGTAATGTGGCCGGGTCGTGTCCTCGTGTGTGTGTAATGTGGCCGGGGTCGTGTCCTCGTGTCGCTCATCTGTGTAATGTGGCCGGATTGTGTCCTCGTGTGGCTCGTCCGTGTAATGTGGCAGGGTCGTGTCCTCGTGTGTGTAATGTGGCCGGGGTCGTGTCCTCGTGTGGCTCGTCCGTGTAATGTGGCCGGGGTCGTGTCCTCGTCTGGCTCGTCCGTGTAATGTGGCCGGGGTCGTGTCCTCGTGTGGCTCGTCCGTGTAATGTGGCCGGGGTCGTGTCCTCGTGTGGCTCGTCCGTGTAATGTGGCCGGGTTGTGTCCTCGTGTGGCTCATCTGTGTAATGTGGCCGGGGTCGTGTCCTCGTGTGGCTCATCTGTGTAATGTGGCCGGGGTCGTGTCCTCGTGTCGCTCATCTGTGTAATGTGGCCGGGTCGTGTCCTCGTGTGTGTAATGTGGCCGGGGTCGTGTCCTCGTGTGGCTCATCTGTGTAATGTGGCCGGGGTCGTGTCCTCGTGTGGCTCATCTGTGTAATGTGGCCGGGGTCGTGTCCTCGTGTGGCTCGTCCGTGTAATGTGGCCGGGGTCGTGTCCTCGTGTGGCTCGTCCGTGTAATGTGGCCGGGGTCGTGTCCTCGTGTGGCTCGTCCGTGTAATGGGGTCGTGTCCTCGTGTGGCTCGTCCGTGTAATGTGGCCGGGTTATGTCCTCGTGTGGCTCATCTGTGTAATGTGGCCGGGGTCGTGTCCTCGTGTGGCTCATCTGTGTAATGTGGCCGGGGTCGTGTCCTCGTGTGGCTCATCTGTGTAATGTGGCCGGGGTCGTGTCCTCGTGTGGCTCATCTGTGTAATGTGGCCGGGGTCGTGTCCTCGTGTGGCTCATCTGTGTAATGTGGCCGGGTTATGTCCTCGTGTGGCTCATCTGTGTAATGTGGCCGGGGTCGTGTCCTCGTGTCGCTCATCTGTGTAATGTGGCCGGGGTCGTGTCCTCATGTGGCTCGTCTGTGTAATGTGGCTGGGTCGTGTCCTCGTGTGGCTCGTCCGTGTAATGTGGCCGGGTTGTGTCCTCGTGTGGCTCATCTGTCTAATGTGGCCGGGGTCGTGTCCTCGTGTGGCTCATCTGTGTAATGTGGCCGGGGTCGTGTCCTCGTGTGGCTCATCTGTGTAATGTGGCCGGGGTCGTGTCCTCGTGTGGCTCATCTGTGTAATGTGGCCGGGGTCGTGTCCTCGTGTCGCTCATCTGTGTAATGTGGCCGGGGTCGTGTCCTCATGTGGCTCGTCTGTGTAATGTGGCCGGGGTCGTGTCCTCATGTGGCTCGTCCGTGTAATGTGGCCGGGTCGTGTCCTCGTGTGGCTCGTCCGTGTAATGTGGCCGGGTCGTGTCCTCGTGTGGCTCATCTGTGTAATGTGGCCGGGTCGTGTCCTCGTGTGGCTCGTCCGTGTAATGTGGCCGTGTCGTGTCCTCGTGTGGCTCATCTGTGTAATGTGGCCGGATCGTGTCCTCGTGTGGCTCATCTGTGTAATGTGGCCGGGTTGTGTACTCGTGTGGCTCCTCCGTGTAATGTGGCCGGGTTGTGTCCTCTTGTGTCTTCGTCGTCTGGCTCGTTCATGTAATGCGGCCGGGTCATGTCACGCTGTTTTCATGGTTGGAGTCTTGCATCTCTGCATGACTGATGTTGAAATACTGGGATCCGTTCATGTTCCTACCAGGGTGGGTAAGTGAGAATCTGACGGGGCTTCATGGTGATTATGGGATTGTAGCTTCGGCTCAACCCGGCAACATCCACTGTGTAGACGGCAGAACCCCGACCGCCTATAGGGACAGTACCAGGACACAGGTTTCCTGCCATGTAGCAGCGGCCGCCTCTGATGAATACTTATGTGTTTTGCTGCTGTTGACTCTTCCTCGGCCGTGTAAATCTTTCTTTACAGCCTCGACCTGTGCAGGGTTTCTGCAGTTGCATACCTGAAGCCCCCCCGAGTATTCATTACAGTAGACCCTTGTTCTTCACCAGGCCTCATGTTTTTCAATCTTATGGGTCGTGTGATGAATGCGTCCGCTTGTGTTCTCAGCTCAGTGACCCTCCTCATTCTCCCTGCACCCTAGGTCTGGAGACGATTTGCTCCTTTCTTTGGCTGCACTTTTCTCTTTTTTGCTGTTTTCTGCTCATTTCAGGAATCTGATGATCTTCATTGTGATAAGTGTGATGTGACGTTGTTGCTGGAGCCGTTGTGTGGTGCGGCCGCTCTGCAGACTATTCGGTGGTGTCGTTGTGTATGGCGACTCTGCACAAGTCACACACAGCAAATTTGGCTTTTGCATGAGGATTTGGGCAGGTAACTCTGCAGCGTAACAAATCTGCACGTCGCACCATTTTCCATGAAGATTTTTGCTGCAGATTTTCACTTCTGTTTTTCGTTATTTCAGAGTGAAATTAATAGCAGTTCTGCAGTGAAATGTGCAGGTTGCTCATGAGGATTCAGTGTGGTCTTCAGCTGACTTTTCCCTGTGTGGACCTGGCGGATTGTTCTGTAGTCCTGTGTCTTAAGGTTCCTATAGACCAGAGGTGCACAACTTCTTTGGTTCGAGGGCCATGTTGTTAGATTATACTGGAGCCCCAAAAGGCTGGCAGAGCTGTCTGAGGGCTGCGGAGAATGACTCTGTGGGTTGTGCCCCTTTGCCACTCAAGTATAATAACGTGTGCCTTTGTTTCTCTCTGACACCCGTATTTCATGTTGGTTCCGATGTTTGTCTATTTCCCGTGTTCTGGGTGATTATGGGCAGGAATGTTCCCTGGTGTCGCTGGTAATGTTTGTGGGTCCCTGTATGGACCAGTTGTTATCTCCTGGTGTCACTGGTTGGGGAGCCTTGTTGGGGGCGCTTTATGTGTTTGCGGTCATGGAGAGGCTGCAGCTGCTTTTTAAGCCCTGGCGGCTGTTTTGGTCGCCCTGCGGTGGCTCCTGTCGCTGCTGTAGATGCGTTTTGTTTTTCAGGTACTACCTCCTGCCTCATAAAGCCCCGCGCCAAAGTTTATTACTGGAGTGGCTGTCGGGCTCAGGAAAGCTGCTCATGTAGTAATTGCTGGGTGGGGATCATTTCTCCTTCGTCTCATTGGGGGACACAGGTACTGTGGGTGTATGCTTCTGCCGCTAGGAGGCTGACACTAAGTGAAAAAAAGAGGTTAGCTCCTCCTCCGCCGTATACACCCTCGCCCCTATTGCGGGTGGAACTCAGTTTTTTGCTTAGTGTCCATGGAGGCACCCATGTCTGGTTTTGCTCCAGACTTTTTCTTTTTTTTTTTCCCATGAAGATGAGACAGGGGTGACGGACCCTATTGAAAGGGTCCGATCTCCCCAAACCATCAACGGGCGAGCACATGTTGAGTATCGTCTCCACATATCCTCTCCCGCACCGTGGGACATATCTGGGCCGTTTTCCCTAGACCTTTTTTTATTTTATTTTTACCGTCTATGAAGATGAGACGGGCAACGGATCCTATTGAAAGGGTCCAATTTCCCCAAACCAACAAGGGGCGAGCACGTGCGAGTGTCCCTCCACGTATCCTCTCCCGCGACGTGGGACACAATGCCGGACTTAGCCCTGACCACCCCTAGGTATTGAAAACATGGGCTGTACAGAGGCACAAGACTAGTCCGTGCGGCCCCCGCTGCTCCACCAATGCTCAGACTGCGGTGCTGCAAGGTGGCGGACAGTCCCTCTCCTCACCTCCTGAAGGGGTTAGATGGAGCTAGGGTGCCTGCACCGTCCTATTTTATCAAGACCCCCACATATACCTGCGCTCAGGCTGAAGAGGATCATCGATGAGGAGAGGGTCTGGGAGGGCTCCTGCGAAGACCTCAGGGCTGGAGCCCCCAGCTGGCGGAAGCCACCGGCCATGCAAGTCTGAGAGTGGATGGACCCGTCAGGCGGCGCTACGCAGTTAGTGGCGCCATGCTTTTTTGTGTACCGCGCCCCCCCCCCCCGCGTCAGCAGCCGGAGCTAGGCCGCGGCCGGAAGTCCAGCCCCTGGAGCCACGCGTCACTTCTGGCGGCCTGCCCCGCACCGGGCGGCGGCGAAGAAATTTAGGCCCCGGCTTTGGAGCGTGGCTAGGCCGCAGAACGGAAACACCACCCTTAGAGCGGTTTTACATGCTGGTTCACTCCCAGCTGGTGGTGCGCGATTTGAAGGAAGCAGCCAGGGCGGGGGAGCTCAGGACCTGGGGTATGTGCTGCCCGAGAGGCCACGCTACAGGGAAAACGAGGTGCTACCTCCTCCCCACATCCCCAGCAGCGGACAGATACAGCATGTCCGAAAAGGCAAAGACGCACACGTTCTTTTACGCTGCATGCATCTCTTGTCGGTCTGCATTTCGGCGGGCGCAGAGCAAGCGATTATGCGAAGCCTGCGAATCCAAACGCGCCCAGGAGCCCTCCCCTGCGGCGGTGACCAATGTGTCAAATCCCCCGGAGTGGGCCCGATCACTGTCACAGTCCATGGCGTCGCTTACAGAGCAATAGAGTCCCTTCAAGCCCCAGATAGGGGCAGGGACAATGGCTCACCGGCCTTAGAGGGATCCTCCACCTCACAAAAGTCTCCGGCCTGCAGGGGCCGCTCTCACTCCAGGCAGACCCGGAGGAAACGAATCCACACGGTGTCGCCCAGTCCATCCGGTGCCTTGGCATCCGTAAGCTCTGCTTCTCACTCCCCGTCACCAGTGGTTGATGACGAGCAGACCTCAGATTGCGACTCAGACGAGCCACTTGACCTGGAAACTCCAGGGTCACGTGAAACAGTGGACAGCCTCATAGAAGCCGTCAATCAGACCCTGGGGATTGAGGATGATCCCGCAGCGGCTACGGGGCATAAAGTGGCATTTAAGCGAGTGAAGTGCCCGCACAGTTTTTTTTCCTCTCACCCAGAGCGGCAGCGGCACAGAGAACGTCCAGACAGGCATTTCTTGGGTCAAAAGGCACTCGAAACCAGGTATCCGTTTGCTCCGGACCTCCGTAAAAGATGGATGGAATCCCTGATGGTGGATCCTCCGGTTTCGCGCCTAGCCACTAAGACCCTGCTATCCGTCCCTAGTGATTCCTCGATTAAGGATCCCCACAGATCACCTTATAGAGAGCTTAGCTCGCTCAGTATATGAGGCGTCAGGGTCAGCACTCGCTCTCTCGTTCGCAGCAACTTGGGTAGCCAAGGCTATGATATCATGGTCAGAAACATTAAACAAGGTCGTGCAAGAGCAGGAGCTACCTGCAGAGATTTTGGAGGTCGCAGGTCAGATGGCGATGGCCGGAGACTATGTAATCAATGCGTCTTTGGATGCGGCCAATTGCGCGGCATTTGCTGCCGCTAATGCAATTTCGATCTGAAGGGCCCTATGGTTAAGGACATGGCGAGCCGATTCTTCTTCTAAGAAGTCCTTGACTTTCCAGCCTTATCAGTGTGGCCGCCTATTTGGGGAGAAGTTGGATCAACTTATCTCCGACTCCACAGGAGGGAAAAGTGGGTTTCTCCCTCAGCAAAGGGTCAAACCGCTTTTTCGTCACCCGTTTCAGGCACGTTTTCGGGCCTTTCGAAACACCGGGTGGACTACAGCGGCCAATTCCGCCGCCTCAGGCCACCCCAACCAGGATAGGGAGCGGCAGGTCTCATATAGAGCCAACCCATTGGGGAGATTGCGTACTCAGCAGCTCCGATCGAAGGGATCCAGATCCCAAAGATCGTCGGCCAAATGACTCGAGGCCTTTACCAGACGACACCGGCAAGGTGGGCAGCCGCCTACTCTAGTTTGTCCACGTCTGGGCCAATGTCGCTCACGACGCATGGGTAAAGGAATTGGTGGCCTCAGGTTACAAAATAGAATTTGTCAAATACCCGTCAAGACGGTTTTTTCTTTCCCGACTTCCCAGGGTGGATACCCAGGCAAGGGCTCTATTGGGAACCATTAAATCGCTCCAGCACAACTGAGTCATTGTTCCAGTGCCGGAACACGAAAAAAATCAGGGATTCTATTCCAACCTTTTTGCTGTTTCTAAAAAGGACTGGTCGGAAAGGCCTGTTTTGGACCTGTTTTGGCACGCCTCCCGATCAACTTACTGGAGATACGAGCAATTCGGCTGGCTCTGCAAAAGTTTCATCACTTTCTAGCAGGCCGCCCTGTCCGGATTCAGTCGGACAACGCCACGCCGGTGGCTTACATAAGTCACCAAGGGGGCACCCGCAGCAGAGCAAACCATGCGCGAGGTGGGGCACGTGCTGCAGTGGGCCGAAGCAAACCACTCGGTGATTTCGGCTCTCCACATCTCGGGCGTGGAAAATTGGGCGGCAGACTTCCTCAGCCGGCAGGGTCTTGCGTCCGGAGAGTGGTCTCTACATCCCCAAGTCTTCCAGCAGATTTGTCAGCTGTGGGGATCTCCAGATGTGGACGCGTTGGTTCTGCCATGGAACCAGTTTCGCCTCCCATATCTATTTCCCCCGCTGCCACTAAACTGTGTTCCAAATTATTATGCAAAAAGAGTTTAGGAGTGATAAGGTTAGAATTTTTTTGTTTGTCATTTACACTCATTGATGGTGATGGGTGTCTTTATATCACTGAAAGCAATTGCAGATACCTGTGCACATTAGTTTGGCCGGAGTGTCCAAATAATGGCAAGACTACTGAAGAAGGCTGTTCCACATTATTAAGCAGCCGACATTTTTTGCCAAAATGGGAAAGAAAAAGGATGTGTCGGCTGCTGAGAAGCAACAAATTGTGGAGTATTTAGGTGAAGGCATGACTACAATCAACATTGCCAAGACACTTCATCGTGATCATCGCACAATCAAGAAGTCTGTCGCTGATTCCCAGCACACACGTGTGCGTGCTAAGGAAAAATGGAGGACTCTTTCCAACAGGCAATTGCGTCAGGTTAAAAGAGCAGCTGCAAAAATGCCTTGTCATAGCAGCAGACAAGTTTTTGAAGCTGCTGGTGCCTCCAACGTCCCCCGAACAACAAGATGCAGGGTCCTTCAGAGGTTTGCAGCTGTGCGTAAGCCATCCTGTCCACCACCTCTATCCACTGCACACAAGCAGAGACGGCTCCAGTGGCCAAACGAGACATGAAGACTGACTTCCAATCTGTTCTGTTCACCGATGAGTGCCGTGCAACGCTCGATGGTCCAGATGGAGTGGAGGATGGCTGGTTGATGGAAACCCCATGAAAACACGGCTAAGGCGCCAACAAGGAGGAGGTGGAGTAATGTTTTGGGCTGGAATCATGGGGAGAGAGATTGTCGGCCCCTTTAGGATCCCTGAAGGGGTAAAGATGAACTCCATAATCTGTGGAGTTTCTAAAACAGCACTTCCTGCCATGGTTCAAGAGGAAGAACCGTGCTTTCCGCCGCAAGATCATTGTCATGCCTGATAATGCACCGTCTCATGCTGCAAATAACACATCTGCATCTCTGGCTGCTATGGGCATAAAAGAGGACAAACTTATGGTGTGGCCACCATCTTCCCCTGACCTCAACCCCATTGAGAACCTCTGGAGCATCATCACAAGGAGTGTCTATGATGGCGGGAGGCAGCTCACATCTAAGCAACAGCTCTGGGAGGGGATTCTGTCCACAGGCAAAACAATTGAAGTACAAACCATCCAAAAACTGACAAATCCAATGGACGAGAGAGTTCAGAAGCTTCTTTCCAACAAGGGCTCCTATGTGCAAATGTAACATCACCGAGAAGAAAGTTTTGACTTGAAAACTGTTTATTTCATATTCTGTAATAAGCTGATAATGCTTATAATTTCACAATTCACCATTTTTTTGTTCAAAATAAAAATAAAAAGGTTGAAAACTCTGCTGTGCATAATAATTTGTAACATGCATTTTGAGTGTTTCTTATTTTTAAAAATATACTGTTTTCATAGGCAGTTTCTTCAAAAACATTACAATTATACTAGAATATTAGATGACTGGAAAATAACAATGACTGCAATTCATATAGGTAATTTAGATAAAATATGAGGAAATATTTTTTGCTTAATAATTTGGAACACAGTGTACTTCCGAGTGTCATCAAGAAGATCAAGACGGAAGGGGTTCCGGCGATTCTGCTGGCCCCGTCGAGCGTGGTACGCAGATCTAATGCAGCTGCTCGCCGACGTTCCTTGGCGCCTGCCGGAGCGCCCAGATCTACTTTCTCAAGGGCCGATTTGCCACCCGAACCCGGGGGCTGTGTTTGACGGCATGGCCGTTGAATCTTGGATTCTAACTCAGGCAGGGTTCGGGAGCAAGGTGGTCGCTACAATGATTAGCGCCCGGAAGCCTGCTTCAGCACGAATTTACCACCACACCTGGAAGGTGTTCTTTGCTTGGTGTCGAGGCCGCGGTGTTTCTCCGCTGAGATTCTCGATCCCCCAACATCTTGACTTTTCTCCAGTCGGGCATAGACTCGGGCTTAGCCCCAAGTTCCCTCAGGAGACAAATGTCGGCCTTATCTGTCCTGTTCCTACGCAGAATTGCTACCAATCTGCAGGTGAAGACTTTCATCCAGGGAGTCTCCCACTTGGTACCTCCCTATAAGGCGCCTATGGACGCTTGGGACCTTAACCTGGTCCTAAGTGTTCTGCAGGAAGCTCAATTTGAACAGCTTCAGGATATCTCCTTGAGGTACCTTTCCTGGAAAGTGGAATTCCTCGTGGCCATCACTTCTATCAGGCGGGTTTCAGAACTGGCAGCCCTGTCCTGCCAAGCCCCGTTCCTCACTTTCCATAAGGATAAGGTGGTCCTCAGACCAGCCCCTCCTTTTTTCCTCTTCGCCACGACAGCACCCACTGAGAGAGGGGATCCGCCCCCGGAACAGGAAACCTACAGAGAGATAAATGGGGCGGTCCCCCTCGCTCCCTCAGTTTGGTTTCCTGTTCCTGGAAAGGAACCCGCAGAAGAGGATGCCTGGTCTGGTAGCCGCCTGCGTGCAGAATGAGCAGCATGGGCCCCAGGACCGGAGGCAGCGTCGGGTGGAGAGGTGTATTCCCCCCCCCCCCCCCCCCCCAGAGCTGGTGTAATGCAGGTGAGGCTGGAGGCGAAAGTGGTGCCAAAGCTCACTGGGGGCATGGCTTTACTCCCCCCCCGAGGGGGTAGACGCATTACAAACGCCATCGGGCGTACTGAGGCCGCGCGCCCCCCCAGAGTGGCAGAAGGGCTTGTGCGGTGTTTGCTGAGCGGCGCTGCTGGGAGTCATACCTGCGGCAGGAGAAGGCGTGGAGGTGGGGCGCAGACGCGCGGTGTCGCCTGCCGCATTTTCACTTGCGGTGACCCAGCGCTCCAGGAGAGGCAACCCGGAAGTGGAGGAGGACTTCCGGGATCAGGCCGAAGGCAGAGACCGCGGGACAACGCCCGCGCATGCGCAGTAAAGGAAAAAAAGAAAAAAAAAAATGGAGGACGAAAAAAAAAAAAAAAAAGAGGAGCAGCTATAGCAAAGGCTTTAAAAGGAAGCCACAGACACAGCGCTAGTGCGCAGTCATGTCGTCCTTAGATGACCCAGCTTCGCTCCCATTAGGTCAGCTAGTGGTATCCCCACTTGGCAGTAGACAGAGCAGTGCTACGAGGAGAACCAATAGCACCAGAAGAAGTGGCAGCTCTAGGAAGGAATCCAGTGGGCCTTCCAGGCAAGATGAGCCGTTAGAGAAGAAACGTAAGGAAAAGAAGTCGTCCCATGCCTCGCCTCAGCCTGGGTCCCGGACACCGCAGCCGGTAGTTGCTGACGAAATTCACGGGTGAGTGTTTTTTGGTCAGGTTAGATAATTGATAGCCTTCTCTTTCTGGTCCATACCCCCTTTAGGCTAAAAGAACAGAGAAGGCGAAACATAGAGAGTGTGCCTTATGTTCGCAGCCCCTCCCGGATGGCCACCCAAAGAGATTATGCCAATCATGTGTTGAGGAGGCCTTGCAGGAGGAATCCTCACGAAAGAAGGAGGATATCCGGGCAATGATAAGAGAGGAACTACGGGCCTTAGGCGGTTCCAGTAGTCTAGGGTCTAGGGGGTCACTCCTCCGTGAGAGAAATACGTTCATCTAAAGGAGGAGTCTCGCTGGCGTCAAGGTCGCCGTCAGATACCGGAGAACTAGATTCCGATAAGTCCCAGGAATACCTTTCCTCAGAGGACGAGGATCAGACGTGTTTCCCCACGGACAGTGTCAGTAATCTTGTGAAGTCTGTCCGAAATACCATGGGGTTGCCGGAGAGTAAGGACCCCAAGACCCCTCAGGACATAATGTTTGCGGGTATTTCCCGTAAAAAGGTCCGAGCATTCCCAGTGGTCCCAGCTATAAAAGACCTAGTTAAGAGGGAATGGGAGAAACAAGGTCAGAGGACCTTCCTCCCCTTAACGTCAAAGCTTAAGTATCCCTTTGACGATGAGGAGTTAACGGCCTGGTCGAGAGCCCCCAAGGTGGATGCGGCAGTGGCCTCTACCTCCCGTAGATCCTCCTTGCCGGTGGAGGATTCGGGAACTTTGGCTGATTCTTCGGATCGTAAGACCGATACATTTCTCAAAAGATCTTGGGAAGCTTGTACGGCAGCCTTTAAGCCCGCAATAGCAGCCACGTGTACGGCAAGGTCTATGTTGGTGTGGCTGAACGACTTGGAGGACAATATTAAGAATGGAGTAGCTAGGAGTAGGCTTCTTTCCTCTATGCCCCTCATTAAGGGAGCAGCGGCCTTCCTCTCCGACTCCTCCGCGGACTCTCTCCGGTTGTCGGCTAGAGCGGCAGGACTGACCAATGCAGGCAGGCGGGCCTTATGGTTGAAGGGGTGGAAAGGAGACACACAAACAAAAACTAGATTGTGCTATACCCTGCCAGGGTAAGTACCTGTTTGGTACGGAACTGGATGAGATTTTGACAAAAGCGGGGGAGAGGAAGAAGGGGTTCCCTAACCCGTATGTTCCGTTCAACAGGAGGGCCTACAGGAAGCCGCCGTTCGGTAAAAAGAAAGACTTTAGACCCCAGGACCGCTGGGGAAATAAGGACCCCAAGCAAAGAGGCAACCTATTCGGGAAACGTCCCTTCAGAGGAGACAGATCCCGATAAAACCGTTACACCGGTAGGTGGCAGGCTATTAAGATTCAGCTGCCAATGGATGAAGGTGACATCAAACCCGTGGGCCCTAAGTATTGTATCATCAGACCTAAAATTAGAATTCGTTCGGTATCCACCGAACTCCTTCTTATTGACTTCTATGAAGTCCCGATCACAGCAGGAAGCACTGGAGATGGAGATTGCGGTACTGCTAACTAAACAGGTCCTAGTGGAGGTCCCAGACGACGAAACAGGGATGGGCTTTTATTCTCCTCTATTCTTAGTCCCAAAACCAGATGGCTCTTACAGGTCTATAATAAATTTAAAGAAACTTAATACCTTCCTAAGACTAAGGTCGTTTAAAATGGAGTCGATTAAGTCTGCAATAAAGCTTTTGTTTCCCAGGTGTTATATGGCGGTCTTGGACCTAAAGGACGCCTACTACCATCTCCCCATATATCGAGGGCACCAGAGGTTCCTGCGGGTAGCAGTCTGGTTCAGAGGTCGGATTCAGCATTTCCAGTTTGCGGCAATGCCATTCGGGCTATCCATGGCTCCTCGGGTATTTACCAAATTAATGCTGGAAGTAATGTCGTATGTAAGGCTGAATGACACCCTAGTTGTCCCTTACTTAGACGACCTACTCATAGTGGGGAATTCTGTTTCACAGTGTGACCTGTCAAAGGTTTTTGGGCCTGCAAGTAGACTCCGTAACTGAGGAGTGCTTTCTGCCAAACGCCAAAGTAATGGCCATAATCGACAAAGTACAGAAGGCTACAGGAGGACCCGTAATATCATTGAGACAGGGCATGTCCTTGCTGGGGTCACTGATATCGTGCATTCCAGCGGTGCAATGGGCTCAGTTCCACTCTAGAGAACTACAGTGGGCTATTCTGCAGGAGATAGATAGACTGCAGGGGCGGCTGGAAGGGAAGATGTCCCTATCGCCCGAGGTGGTTGAATCCCTAAAATGGTTAATTCCTTCCAATCTATCGAAGGGAGTACAGTGGTGGGTGACTCCCTCCAAGATACTCACCACGGATGCCAGCCCCTTAGGTTGGGGAGCCCACCTAGAGGAGCACATGGTACAAGGCTGGTGGCGTGAGAATGAAATAGAGGCCTCCTCTAATGTAAAGGAGCTAACAGCGATTTTTTTATGCGATATCTCACTTCCTCCCGCAGTTAAGAGGCGCCCACGTAAAGATCCAGACAGACAATACCACCGCAGTGGCCTATATAAACCGGCAAGGAGGCACGCGGTCAATGCCACTGATGTCTATCGCGGGAAAGATTCTGGAGATGGCCGAGGTCCATCTTCTCTCCTTGTCAGCGCTCCATATAAGAGGAGTGGACAACTCCCGAGCAGACTATCTCAGTCGCCAGGCCCTATACCAGGGAGAGTGGGTCCTCAGCAGAGACGTCTTCGAAATGATAGCGTCAGAATGGGGCAGACCGGAGATAGACCTATTCGCAACCAGAGCCAACAGGCGCGTAAAAAGGTTTGCTTCTCTCTACAGGTCGGACAACCCAGATATTCTAGATGCCCTCCAAGCACCCTGGGCATTCCAACTAGCCTATGCCTTTCCTCCGATGGTGCTACTACCAACAGTAGTCAGGAAAATAAGACAGGAGAGGGCGAGGGTCATCTTGATAGCCCCGTTTTGGCCAAAAAGACCGTGGTTTTCATGGCTGAGAGCCATGTCGGTAACCGACCCGTGGATCCTGCCGCTGCACCAGAATCTTCTCTCGCAGGGACCCTGCTACCATCCACAGGCCAAAGCCCTGCACCTAGCGGCCTGGAATTTGAAAGGGAGCTACTGAGGCAGAAGGGTTTCTCAAAGAACCTAATCAATACCCTGCTACAAAGCAGGAAGGAGTCCACGACAAAAATATATGCTAAGGTGTGGAGGAAGTTCCTGGCCTTTCACCCAACAAAACTAGCTGGTGAAGTACCCATTACGGCCATTCTAGAGTTTCTACAAAGAGGCTGAGAGCTTAGACTCTCAGTAAGCACTCTTAAGGTCCACGTGTCAGCACTAGGAGCCCTGTTTAACTATAACGTGGCAGCAAATAGATGGGTGACTCGGTTTATCTCGGCCTGTCAACGAGCAGAACCGGTGCATGTGCCTCGACTACCAGCGTGGAACCTTACTCTAGTTTTGGATGCCTTCACTCAGGCACCATTTGAGCCCATAAGCTCAGCATCAGTAAAGTGCCTCTCATTGAAAACGGCTATGCTGGTGGCCTTAGTATCGGCCAGGAGAGTGGGTGATCTTCACGCTTTATCAGTAGACCCACCGTTCCTGTTAACAACACGAGACAGTCTGATTTTAAAGACGGACCCGTCCTACCTGCCCAAACGGGCAACTAAATTTCATAGATCTCAAGAGATATGCCTACCTTCATTCTATGAGAACCCGTCAACACAGGACGAGGAGAAATATCACACCTTAGATGTGAAGAGAGCCGTGCTAGCCTATCTAGATAGAACCAGTCCCTGGAGGCAGAGTAGGTCTCTTTTTGTCTCCTTCCAGGGCAGCAGGAAGGGGTCTGCAGTTACATCAGGCACAATATCCAGATGGATTAGAGATGCGATCACAATGGCGTATCTGACAAAAGGAGAAGACCCTCCACTGGGGATTAAGGCGCACTCTACTAGAGCCATATCATCCTCCTGGGCCGAGAGGGCGAACGTCCCAATTGAACAAATATGTAAGGCTGCAACCTGGTCTTCTCCGTCTACCTTTTATAGTCACTATAGACTAGATTTGTCCTCTACCGAGGATCTAACTTTTGGTAGATCAGTCCTTAACACGGTGTGCCCGCCCAAGTGATTATCTCTGGAAATCTCTCAGTGGGTGCTGTCGTGGCGAAGAGGAAAAACCGGATTACTTACCGGTAATACTCTTTTGTAGAGTCCACGACAGCACCCGCTCACTTCCCTCCCGTAAGAATTTTTTCACACATGGGTCTCCTTGGTGGTGGAGATTATGATTTAAGTTAGATATGTGATTAAACTTAGTAAGCTTAAAACTGCATAGGGGTAAGATAGATGAATCGCCCAAACAGTTTGACTAAAACATGTATGGCGGTTCCTCCGTTGTTCTCGGTAACACAAACTGAGGGAGCGAGGGGGACCGCCCCATTTATCTCTCTGTAGGTTTCCTGTTCCGGGGGCGGATCCCCTCTCTCAGTGGGTGGTGTCGTGGACTCTACAAAAGAGTATTACCGGTAAGTAATCCGGTTTTTGCCGGAAGTCGTGTCCACATTTCACATTAATGAAGATGTTGTTTTGCCTTCATTTTGTCATTTTGTCCAGCACCGGTGCGCCGTGTGGAAAAGGCTCTTCACATGTTGGACCTGGTAAGAGCCCTCCAGAGGTACGTGTCGCGAAGGGCGCAGGAAGGGACTTGCTGCCTCAAAATCGACCATAGCCAGATGGATTCGTTTGACTATTCAGGAGTCCTACCGCATTAGAGGCACGCCGATTCCAGCAGGGATCAGAGCGCACTCTACCCGGGCAGTGGGCGCCTTTTGGGCGCTTTGGCACCAGGCTTCGACGGAACAGGTTTGCAAAGCAGCAACCTGGTCCAGCCTGCACAGTTTTCCAAACATTATAATATCCATGCTCAGGCCTCGGATGCGAGCCTGGGTAGAAGGATCCTCCAAGCAGCGGTGGCGCACCTTTTTAAACAAGAGGTGCATGTAGCTTGGATCGGTAAGTCTATCTCCCACCCAGCGACTGCTTTAGGACGTCCCACAGTATCTGTGTCCCCCAATGAGACGAAGGAGAAACATGGATTTTTGTGATAACTCACCGTAAAATCCTTTTCTCCGAGACGCTCATTGGGGACACAGCACCCACCCTATTAGCCAGTTGGCTCTGTTTTTGTTTAGTTAATACGCATTTATTTATGTGATCTAAGGGTGGTCCTTTTCTGGACATGTTGTACCTGTATTAAGGCTGATTTTGTTGTCGTCCTACTGCTTTGGCACCAAACTGAGTTCTGCCAGCAATAGGGGTGAGGGTGTATACGGCGGAGGAGGAGCTAACCTTTTTTTTTCACTTAGTGTCAGCCTCCTAGCGGCAGAAGCATACACACCCACAGTATCTGTGTCCCCCAATGAGCGTCTCAGAGAAAAGGATTTTATGGTGAGTTATCACAAAAATCCATGTTTCCACCCTTTGGTCTTGGTGTCCGCACCTCTTAGAAATTTTCTAACCTGTTTAGGCCCCTGCAGTCCATGGCGATGTGAGACGGGCGCTCAGGTGTAATGGGAGAAGTTTACTCCGTGGGCCAGTGTATTGCGGTGTGTTCACGTGCAGGCTCGTGTGGTTTCCTTTAGTTTTGGCTTTTGGCATAAAGCTGTATAAACCCTACTGATGAGGACAGTGTTGTGCTGCAGCTGCTGTAAGACCGCGCAGATTGTTACAGAACCACGATTGTTGGGACTTGTTTCCCCGACGTTTCCAAGCCCAATTTGTTCCATTCGCTTCCTAACAGTGGAGTCCGATGATATCACCATGACATTCCTATGGATGAAATCATCGGCACGGAGCGGTGGTAGAGGGGCGATCTCACAGGGACCTCCTTCATACTGGGGTGTAATGATCTGCGTTGTCCTTTTTTCCCCTCTGGTGGCCGTGGTGGAGGCACTAGGACCAGACGACAGACCTCAGCCACACATAGGAGCTCACTATATAATGCAGACAGCTAGTGGAGTCCACAATTACAGGATTGTTACTGTGCGGCGAGGCCACCGCCCGTCTGGTGAGCACAACCAAAATGTCTCTTACAACGTCAGGTGTGAGCAATGAGTGCAGTAAGCTGCAGAACTCTGTGATAAGCCCTTTCATATGACCCGACGGTGGCCCTTAAATATTTAAAGTAAACTGTTTGCAGGTTTTTGTGTTTTGTTTGTGCCAGTAATAATACAATCTAGCGGAGAAGTCTTATGCAAATCAGCGTAGAAGTGCACTGGGGCGTGTCATTGCACATGGAGGAAGCCATCCACGTGCATCCGACCCAATGCACATTCAGCCTGATCTACAAGTGGCTTCCCTGCTACATTTGTCATTACTGGCACATTGGATCACTACAGAGACGTACCTGTTTTTATATGGGTTTACACACATGCCTATACAGCCGCTGTCTCTATATGTGCTGACCCTGACCGGGTCCCTGCAAAAATCCTTCTTGTTTTTTAATCTCTGATGTGAGTGCACAGAGGGTGGCACAGAAATGCCCGGGTATCACCCTCCAGAATGAGCTGGTTACGTAGGCGTCCCGGCCTCGCTCTTATTATCTGCTCGTCTTTGTGTCTCTCATCACAAGGCGTGGACAGGAGATGAGGCGTTCACGACCTGCGCCTTGCAGCCTCTATAACCTTCCAGGCTCGTCCCTGCGCCTCAATGCTGCATTGTTAGAGCGGCAGCCACAATACTGTCAGTGTGACGTCCCCTGGCAGCTCCCCAAAATCTGCTCCCAACGCCGCATTATATAACGCCTCCATCCAACATCAGCTATTGTCACGGCCCACCGATATAGTGAAGGCCCATCCATGTCGGGGGTCTGGGTGCTGTGAGTCGGGGGTCTAGATCACCACATGCAGATGAGCGCAGTGCGGTCCACATGACAGCAAGCAGCGATCCAAAGGAAGGGATGCAGGAGGATATAGGGAAAATCGTAGAACTTTTCATTGGGCCGGAATAACCTGTCCGTGTATATACCGCGGCTCCTGAGTCACAGAGACGCGTGCCTGACCGCGAGCCAGCTGGAGAAATGTGAATGTGTGATACCCAATGCGGAACATTTAGCCAGGGTGTGCCTGGGGTCTGGGGCGCCCCACTGTCACCCATCTGGGGCCCTCTAAAGGTTTAATGTGATTAATCTGTCTTCTCATAACTCTCCTGTATACTGTGTGTGGTCATGTGAAGGTTTATTGCAGCCGCTCAGCTGAGAATGTAATGATTAACCCCAGAGAGCAGCGTTACCTATGTATAACATAGAAGTGTGCGTGTGCAATGGTGCCCTGTGTGTGTGTATATACATGTGTGCAACGGTGCCCCCATGTGTGTATATGTACGTGCGTGCGGCAGTGCCCCCATGTGTGTATATGTACGTGTGTGCGGCGGTGCCCCCATGTGTGTATATGTACGTGCGTGCGGCGGTGCCCCCATGTGTGTGTATATGTGCATGCGTGCGGCGGTGCCCCCGTGTGTATATGTACGTGCGTGCGGCAGTGCCCCCATGTGTGTATATGTACGTGCGTGCGGCGGTGCCCCCCTGTGTGTATATGTACGTGCGTGCGGCGGTGCCCCCATGTGTGTGTATATGTGCATGCGTGCGGCGGTGCCCCCATGTGTGTGTATATGTGCATGCGTGCGGCGGTGCCCCGTGTGTGTATATGTGCGTGCGTGCGGCGGTGCCCCCATGTGTGTATATGTACGTGCGTGCGGCGGTGCCCCCATGTGTGTGTATATGTGCGTGCGTGCGGCGGTGCCCCCATGTGTGTATATGTACGTGCGTGCGGCGGTGCCCCCATGTGTGTGTATATGTGCATGCGTGCGGCGGTGCCCCGTGTGTGTATATGTGCGTGCGTGCGGCGGTGCCCCCATGTGTGTATATGTACGTGCGTGCGGCGGTGCCCCCATGTGTGTATATGTACGTGCGTGCGGCGGTGCCCCCATGTGTGTGTATATGTGCATGCGTGCGGCGGTGCCCCCGTGTGTATATGTACGTGCGTGCGGCAGTGCCCCCATGTGTGTATATGTACGTGCGTGCGGCGGTGCCCCCATGTGTGTATATGTACGTGCGTGCGGCGGTGCCCCCATGTGTGTATATGTGCATGCGTGCGGCGGTGCCCCCATGTGTGTGTATATGTGCATGCGTGCGGCGGTGCCCCCATGTGTGTGTATATGTGCATGCGTGCGGCGGTGCCCCGTGTGTGTATATGTGCGTGCGTGCGGCGGTGCCCCCATGTGTCTATATGTACGTGCGTGCGGCGGTGCCCCCATGTGTGTGTATATGTGCGTGCGTGCGGCGGTGCCCCCGTGTGTATATGTACGTGCGTGCGGCGGTGCCCCCATGTGTGTGTATATGTGCATGCGTGCGGCGGTGCCCCCGTGTGTATATGTACGTGCGTGCGGCGGTGCCCCCATGTGTGTATATGTACGTGTGTGCGGCGGTGCCCCCATGTGTGTATATGTACGTGCGTGCGGCGGTGCCCCCATGTGTGTATATGTACGTGCGTGCGGCGGTGCCCCCATGTGTGTATATGTGCATGCGTGCGGCGGTGCCCCGTGTGTATATGTGCATGCGTGCGGCGGTGCCCCCATGTGTATATGTGCATGCGTGCGGCGGTGCCCCGTGTGTATATGTGCATGCGTGCGGCGGTGCCCCCATGTGTGTGTATATGTGCATGCGTGCGGCGGTGCCCCCATGTGTCTATATGTACGTGCGTGCGGCGGTGCCCCCATGTGTGTATATGTACGTGCGTGCGGCAGTGCCCCCATGTGTGTGTATATGTACGTGCGTGCGGCAGTGCCCCCATGTGTGTATATGTACGTGTGTGCGGCGGTGCCCCCATGTGTGTATATGTACGTGCGTGCGGCGGTGCCCCCATGTGTGTATATGTGCATGCGTGCGGCGGTGCCCCCATGTGTGTGTATATGTGCATGCGTGCGGCGGTGCCCCCATGTGTATATGTACGTGCGTGCGGCGGTGCCCAATGTGTGTATATGTACGTGTGTGCGGCGGTGCCCCCATGTGTGTGTATATGTGCATGCGTGCGGCGGTGCCCCGTGTGTGTATATGTGCATGCGTGTGTATATGTGCATGCGTGCGGCGGTGCCCCCATGTGTGTATATGTACGTGCGTGCAGCAGTGCCCCCATGTGTGTATATGTACGTGCGTGCGGCGGTGCCCCCATGTGTGTGTATATGTGCGTGCGTGCGGCGGTGCCCCCATGTGTGTGTATATGTGCGTGCGTGCGGCGGTGCCCCGTGTGTGTATATGTGCATGCGTGCGGCGGTGCCCCCATGTGTGTGTATATGTGCATGCGTGCGGCGGTGCCCCCATGTGTGTATATGTACGTGCGTGCGGCGGTGCCCCCATGTGTGTGTATATGTGCGTGCGTGCGGCGGTGCCCCGTGTGTGTATATGTGCGTGCGTGCGGCGGTGCCCCCATGTGTGTGTATATGTACGTGCGTGCGGCGGTGCCCCCATGTGTGTGTATATGTACGTGCGTGCGGCGGTGCCCCCATGTGTGTGTATATGTGCGTGCGTGCGGCGGTGCCCCCATGTGTGTGTATATGTGCATGCGTGCGGCGGTGCCCCCATGTGTGTGTATATGTACGTGCGTGCGGCGGTGCCCCCATGTGTGTGTATATGTGCGTGCGTGCGGCGGTGCCCCCATGTGTGTGTATATGTGCGTGCGTGCGGCGGTGCCCCCATGTGTGTGTATATGTGCATGCGTGCGGCGGTGCCCCCATGTGTGTGTATATGTGCGTGCGTGCGGCGGTGCCCCCATGTGTGTGTATATGTGCGTGCGTGCGGCGGTGCCCCCATGTGTGTGTATATGTGCGTGCGTGCGGCGGTGCCCCCATGTGTGTGTATATGTGCATGCGTGCGGCGGTGCCCCCATGTGTGTATATGTACGTGCGTGCGGCGGTGCCCCCATGTGTGTATATGTACGTGCGGGCGGCGGTGCCCCCATGTGTGTATATGTACGTGCGTGCAGCGGTGCCCCCATGTGTGTATATGTACGTGCGTGCGGCGGTGCCCCCATGTGTCTATATGTACGTGCGTGCGGCGGTGCCCCGTGTGTGTATATGTGCATGCGTGCGGCGGTGCCCCCATGTGTGTGTATATGTGCGTGCGTGCGGCGGTGCCCCGTGTGTGTATATGTGCGTGCGTGCGGCGGTGCCCCCATGTGTGTATATGTGCGTGCGTGCGGCGGTGCCCCCATGTGTGTGTATATGTGCGTGCGTGCGGCGGTGCCCCCATGTGTGTGTATATGTGCGTGCGTGCGGCGGTGCCCCCATGTGTGTGTATATGTACGTGCGTGCGGCGGTGCCCCCATGTGTGTGTATATGTGCGTGCGTGCGGCGGTGCCCCGTGTGTGTATATGTGCGTGCGTGCGGCGGTGCCCCCATGTGTGTATATGTGCGTGCGTGCGGCGGTGCCCCCATGTGTGTGTATATGTGCGTGCGTGCGGCGGTGCCCCCATGTGTGTGTATATGTGCGTGCGTGCGGCGGTGCCCCCATGTGTGTGTATATGTGCGTGCGTGCGGCGGTGCCCCCATGTGTGTGTATATGTACGTGCGTGCGGCGGTGCCCCCATGTGTGTATATGTACGTGCGTGCGGCGGTGCCCCCATGTGTGTGTATATGTGCGTGCGTGCGGCGGTGCCCCCATGTGTGTATATGTACGTGCGTGCGGCGGTGCCCCCATGTGTGTATATGTACGTGCGTGCGGCGGTGCCCCCGTGTGTATATGTACCTGCGTGCGGCGGTGCCCCCATGTGTGTGTATATGTACGTGCGTGCGGCGGTGCCCCCATGTGTGTGTATATGTGCGTGCGTGTGGCGGTGCCCCCATGTGTGTGTATATGTGCATGCGTGTGGCGGTGCCCCCATGTGTGTGTATATGTGCGTGCGTGCGGCGGTGCCCCGTGTGTGTATATGTGCATGCGTGCGGCGGTGCCCCCATGTGTGTGTATATGTGCATGCGTGCGGCGGTGCCCCCATGTGTGTATATGTACGTGCGTGCGGCGGTGCCCCCATGTGTGTGTATATGTGCGTGCGTGCGGCGGTGCCCCGTGTGTGTATATGTGCGTGCGTGCGGCGGTGCCCCCATGTGTGTGTATATGTACGTGCGTGCGGCGGTGCCCCCATGTGTGTGTATATGTACGTGCGTGCGGCGGTGCCCCCATGTGTGTGTATATGTGCGTGCGTGCGGCGGTGCCCCCATGTGTGTGTATATGTGCGTGCGTGCGGCGGTGCCCCCATGTGTGTGTATATGTACGTGCGTGCGGCGGTGCCCCCATGTGTGTGTATATGTGCGTGCGTGCGGCGGTGCCCCCATGTGTGTGTATATGTGCGTGCGTGCGGCGGTGCCCCCATGTGTGTGTATATGTGCGTGCGTGCGGCGGTGCCCCCATGTGTGTGTATATGTGCGTGCGTGCGGCGGTGCCCCCATGTGTGTGTATATGTGCGTGCGTGCGGCGGTGCCCCCATGTGTGTGTATATGTGCGTGCGTGCGGCGGTGCCCCCATGTGTGTGTATATGTGCGTGCGTGCGGCGGTGCCCCCATGTGTGTGTATATGTGCGTGCGTGCGGCGGTGCCCCCATGTGTGTATATGTACGTGCGTGCGGCGGTGCCCCCATGTGTGTATATGTACGTGCGGGCGGCGGTGCCCCCATGTGTGTATATGTACGTGCGTGCGGCGGTGCCCCCATGTGTGTGTATATGTACGTGCGTGCGGCGGTGCCCCCATGTGTGTGTATATGTACGTGCGTGCGGCGGTGCCCCCATGTGTGTATATGTACGTGCGTGCGGCGGTGCCCCCATGTGTGTGTATATGTGCGTGCGTGCGGCGGTTCCCCCATGTGTGTATATGTACGTGCGTGCGGCGGTGCCCCCATGTGTGTATATGTACGTGCGTGCGGCGGTGCCCCCGTGTGTATATGTACCTGCGTGCGGCGGTGCCCCCATGTGTGTGTATATGTACGTGCGTGCGGCGGTGCCCCCATGTGTGTGTATATGTGCGTGCGTGCGGCGGTGCCCCCATGTGTGTGTATATGTGCGTGCGTGCGGCGGTGCCCCCATGTGTGTATATGTACGTGCGTGCGGCGGTGCCCCCATGTGTGTGTATATGTGCGTGCGTGCGGCGGTGCCCCCATGTGTGTGTATATGTGCGTGCGTGCGGCGGTGCCCCCATGTGTGTGTATATGTACGTGCGTGCGGCGGTGCCCCGTGTGTGTATATGTGCGTGCGTGCGGCGGTGCCCCCATGTGTGTGTATATGTACGTGCGTGCGGCGGTGCCCCCATGTGTGTGTATATGTGCGTGCGTGCGGCGGTGCCCCCATGTGTGTGTATATGTGCGTGCGTGCGGCGGTGCCCCGTGTGTGTATATGTGCGTGCGTGCGGCGGTGCCCCCATGTGTGTGTATATGTGCATGCGTGCGGCGGTGCCCCCATGTGTGTGTATATGTGCATGCGTGCGGCGGTGCCCCCATGTGTGTATATGTACGTGCGTGCGGCGGTGCCCCCATGTGTGTATATGTACGTGCGTGCGGCGGTGCCCCCATGTGTGTATATGTGCATGCGTGCGGCGGTGCCCCGTGTGTGTATATGTACGTGCGTGCGGCGGTGCCCCCATGTGTGTATATGTACGTGCGTGCGGCGGTGCCCCCATGTGTGTATATGTGCGTGCGTGCGGCGGTGCCCCGTGTGTGTATATGTGCATGCGTGCGGCGGTGCCCCCATGTGTGTGTATATGTGCATGCGTGCGGCGGTGCCCCCATGTGTGTGTATATGTACGTGCGTGCGGCGGTGCCCCCATGTGTGTATATGTGCGTGCGTGCGGCGGTGCCCCCATGTGTGTATATGTACGTGCGTGCGGCGGTGCCCCCATGTGTGTATATGTACGTGCGTGCGGCGGTGCCCCCATGTGTGTATATGTGCATGCGTGCGGCGGTGCCCCCATGTGTGTATATGTACGTGCGTGCGGCGGTGCCCCCATGTGTGTGTATATGTGCATGCGTGCGGCGGTGCCCCCATGTGTGTGTATATGTACGTGCGTGCGGCGGTGCCCCCATGTGTGTATATGTGCATGCGTGCGGCGGTGCCCCCATGTGTGTATATGTGCATGCGTGCGGCGGTGCCCCCATGTGTGTATATGTACGTGCGTGCGGCGGTGCCCCCATGTGTGTATATGTACGTGCGTGCGGCGGTGCCCCCATGTGTGTATATGTACGTGCGTGCGGCGGTGCCCCCATGTGTGTGTATATGTGCATGCGTGCGGCGGTGCCCCCATGTGTGTATATGTACGTGCGTGCGGCGGTGCCCCCATGTGTGTGTATATGTGCATGCGTGCGGCGGTGCCCCCATGTGTGTATATGTACGTGCGTGCGGCGGTGCCCCCATGTGTGTATATGTACGTGCGTGCGGCGGTGCCCCCATGTGTGTGTATATGTGCATGCGTGCGGCGGTGCCCCCATGTGTGTGTATATGTACCTGCGTGCGGCGGTGCCCCCATGTGAGTCGGTGCGTGCACGTATGCGTCCATGCGTGCTTGTGTACACATGTGGCTATGCTCTGTGTGTACGTTGTCCATGTGTACAGTGGTGCAGTGCAGCGTTACGGTGTCAGTACAGTGAGTGACACCCTCAGCTGTACACAGCATGTAGGTGACCCGGCGGCCTCCTCGCTGTCAGCGGCCTGCATGGAGGTGACTTTCCACACGTCTATTTCGGTCTGGCGGGGGACGGGCACTTGTGCTTGTAGTGTCTCAGCTCCGCATCCCATCTGCTCCGTCAGCACATGAAGCCGATCTCCCGCGGCTGCAGTGCCTCCCCTCGTGCCTCCTCTCGTTCGTCGCACCTTTTATTTTAGTCACTTTCTCCAGATTGTGCTTCTGACAAATGATCGCTGTGTGAGGCATGAATATTTTATCATGCCCTGGTGGAGCTTTGTTTTCTCACTCTCGCTTGGATGTCTTACGTTCTGTCTCGGCTCCTCTTCCCTCCATGAGCCGCAATGTCCTCTTTAATTCAGGAAGTGTGGTGCTTCCTCCCCCCCCAAATGTTTAGCCCCGCACAGAGCGCCGGATCTCGGCTGCCATGGTGGGTTAGCCCCGATATTGAGCACGGTACTGGGCAGCGGCCCGTCTGTAAGCTGGAGACGTCACCATGTGTTCTGGTGGTACAGTGATTGTATGGGGGACTACAAGTCTCAGCACTCATCTGCCCATGTCTCCCTCTTCAGGGTATGATGTGCACAGGTCAGTTACTCAGCCTTGGCCCCGATCAGGAAAGCTACTGACCTGCACGATAAACACATCCATTAACCCAATGATGGCCCTGACAGCGCCATTAGGGACTCCGCCAGCATTCACTATATACTCATTCAGTAAGTGTTGTGGGATTGCGGATCATTATCTGATGTGATGGGAAGGTTGTGATGACATTCGGGGGATGGACACCTGTGACATTGCAGGATCAGTAATTATCCGCTCATTACTTGTGTGGTTAATGATTCTATTTATCATCCTGCTACGAGAGGAGCGAGCGCTGGAAGTCTGCACTGAGCACACGAGCCGCGATGATGCTCTGCAGTTCTGTCCAGGGGACGATGCATGAGGTGTGAAGTCCTGAGCTCGGATAGTTGGTAGAGGTTTAGGCTCAGTCTCCGTCCTCTTGTCATCGAGCTCTCATGTAGTAAAGTATAATACTTCTGTGACGTCATTGCGCTCTGCTGTGTGAGAGCAGGTCCTCGCTGAGGGCCGAACGCAGCGTCCTGTATGGTGCCACTGTCTCTCTCTCTCCCAGCCCCTCCGTCGTTCCGGTGCCACCGTCTCTCTCCCGGCCCCTCCGTCGTTCCGGTGCCACCGTCTCTCTCCCGGCCCCTCCGGCGCCACCGTCTCTCTCTCTCCCGGCCCCTCCGGCGCCACCGTCTCTCTCTCTCCCGGCCCCTCCGGTGCCACCGTCTCTCTCTCTCCCGGCCCCTCCGGTGCCACCGTCTCTCTCTCTCCCGGCCCCTCCGGTGCCACCGTCTCTCTCTCTCCCGGCCCCTCCGGTGCCACCGTCTCTCTCTCTCCCGGCCCCTCCGGTGCCACCGTCTCTCTCTCTCCCGGCCCCTCCGGTGCCACCGTCTCTCTCTCTCCCGGCCCCTCCGGTGCCACCGTCTCTCTCTCTCCCGGCCCCTCCGGCGCCACCGTCTCTCTCTCTCCCGGCCCCTCCGGTGCCACCGTCTCTCTCTCTCCCGGCCCCTCCGGCGCCACCGTCTCTCTCTCTCCCTGTGATCTCGTCTCGTAGAAATAAGGATAAAGATCGGATCCACGATAATATGGCGGAGACCACCAACAGCCATTCACATTCCTGATCTCATTTAATCTGTAGGCTGTGATCTGATTGGTTCCTGTGGAATCTTGCTGATGACGTATTTAACCCCCCCGGTAGTCCTGGACATCCGAGGATGGTGGAGGAGACCTGTGTGATACCCGTGTGCCAGTGTCTGGCCTCGTCCTCCTCCGCTCTCCTGTATTTTCATGTGTTGCTTGTCCAGACATCTTTGTCAGTAGAGAACCTGCAGTGACCGGAGATGAGAAACCTATTAACTCTGTCAATAATTCTCCTGGTAACCGGCTGTTCTGGTTATACTGTATATACACAGGCGGAAAGTTCCAGAGGTGGCGGAGTCTCTGCAGCACGTGGCCTCTCGTACACTGGTAGCACTGGTGTTAGTGGTTGCAGCTGCTGACACCTTGTGTAATTAGTGAATAGCAGGGAACCGGTCCATCCAGGGCAGAACTTTGGAGTTACTGCTTACTAGATGTTTATAGTCTTGTTCACTTCTTGCCTTGTGACATAATGTCTGTGGTTTTTGGTAGCGGGTGTTCTTGCTCAAACAGTTCAGTGTGTCCTTCATCTACATTTGAGGGGCCCAACCTGTCGTACTGACCTGGGAGATCATGGTGCACTGTTCTCAACATCCCCGTCGTGGTTTCTCAGGGCTCAGTCCTAGGTCTCCTCCTCTTATTACAACGGTTCCTCAGGGTTCAGTCCTACACCCCCTCCTCTTACTGTTGAGGTTCCCCAGGGCTCCGTCCTAGACCCCATCCTCTTACTATTGGGGTTCCTCATGGTCCAGTCCTAGGTCCCCACCTCTTATTGTCGGGGCTCCTCAGGACTCAGTCCTAGGTCCGCTCCCCTAACTGTTGAGGCTCAGTCCTGGGTCTTCACCTTAGTCGGGGCTCCTCGGGGTCCAGTCCTAGGTCCCCACCTCTTATTGCCGGGGGGCTCCTCAGGGTCCAGTCCTAGGTTCACTCCCTTAACTGTCGGGGCTCAGTCCTAGGTCCCCTCTTATTGTCGGGGCTCCTCAGGGCTCAGTCCTTGGTCTGCTCCCTTAACTGTCGGGGCTCATTCCTTGGTCTTCACCTTAGTCAGGGCTCCTCAGGGTCCAGTCCTAGGTCTCCACCTCTTATTGTCTGGGCTCCTCAGGGTCCAGTCCTAGGGTCCCACCTCTTATTCTCGGGGCTCTTCTGGGTCCAGTCCTAGGTCCCCACCTCTTATTGTCGGGGCTCCTCTGGGTCCAGTCCTAGGTCCCCACCTCTTATTGTCGGGGCTCCTCTGGGTCCAGTCCTAGGTCTCCACCTCTTATTGTCTGGGCTCCTCAGGGTCCAGTCCTAGGGTCCCACCTCTTATTCTCGGGGCTCTTCTGGGTCCAGTCCTAGGTCCCCACCTCTTATTGTCGGGGCTCCTCTGGGTCCAGTCCTAGGTCCCCACCTCTTATTGTCGGGGCTCCTCTGGGTCCAGTCCTAGGTCCCCACCTCTTATTGTCGGGGCTCCTCTGGGTCCAGTCCTAGGTCCCCACCTCTTATTGTCGGGGCTCCTCTGGGTCCAGTCCTAGGTCCCCACCTCTTATTGTCGGGGCTCCTCTGGGTCCAGTCCTAGGTCGCCACCTCTTATTGTCGGGGCTCCTCTGGGTCCAGTCCTAGGTCCCCACCTCTTATTGTCGGGGCTCCTCTGGGTCCAGTCCTAGGTCCCCACCTCTTATTGTCGGGGCTCCTCTGGGTCCAGTCCTAGGTCCCCACCTCTTATTGTCGGGGCTCCTCTGGGTCCAGTCCTAGGTCGCCACCTCTTATTGTCGGGGCTCCTCTGGGTCCAGTCCTAGGTCCCCACCTCTTATTGTCGGGGCTCCTCTGGGTCCAGTCCTAGGTCCCCACCTCTTATTGTCGGGGCTCCTCTGGGTCCAGTCCTAGGTCGCCACCTCTTATTGTCCGGGCTCCTCATGGTCCAGTTCTTGGTCCCCGACAGTAAGCCGATTAGAGGAAGAGTCTGCAGATAGTGAAGGAGAGTTAGGAGGAGAAACCAGGAGAGAACAGTGTCCTTAAGGTCAATAGATCGGAGCATAGAGAGGTGCAGCTTGTGATTTGGGGCGTCAGATGCTGCAGAGATCAGCAGGGACCTTTTGGATTTTGCTGTTAGTAGATCCTTAGAGACTTTAGTGAGGACAGATTCTGTAGAGCAGGGGTGGGAAATCTTTTTTTTTTTTTTTTTTTTTTTTTTCCTGCCAAAGGCTATTTGGATGTGTATACAACATTGGGGGCCGTACAAATTGCGTGCTAACTTCTCCCACAAAGTACGTTGTGGCGCCGACAGTGATGTCAGGCCGTAATATTCCATTGCACACGCGTTGTATTTCTGTAGTGAACACTGCATGGCCCTCTGAGCAAGAGGAAATGAATGGACTGGCTGCCGTCAGAGTACAGTTGCCAGCCCAACCACTGCTGTATCCAGTAATGTGCCCGGGGGCCGAATACAAGGTCATCGAGGACCCCGCGAGCCTGAAGTTCCCCACCCTGCTATAGAGTGATGAAGAGCGTTATCTGAAAGATGGCGGAGTAGACGGGAGCGGACCGAGCGTCCCAGGAGTTCAGGGTAGTCAGCAGCGCAGGTCTTGTGCGGGGATGGTGTACGATGGCGTGTGTGATGGGGGAGCGGGACGAGGACCTGCGATATTGGGAGACAATTTCCTACCACACTTTTTTTTTTTTTCTATTTCTTGCCACATTCATTTTTTTTAATTCTGTATAATTGTTGCGGTGAAATCCTGAAATATTCAAACATTTTTAAAGATGAGCCCATGGCATTGGTTCTACAAAAAAAACCTGCAGGTCAGTGCTGTCCTGCTGGGTTCGCTAACATTTGAGATTGATCCTCATGTCCTCGGAGCAGCCGGCACTAGAACCATGCAGTGCTGTGCGGATTAACTACACGCTCCAGCTGATACTCTACTGCCATCTAGTGGACACAGTTATTTTACTCTCTGCCTTGTTTACAATCATGGAAGGAAGGTTCCAAAAATTGCACCGTGCCAGTGTTTGCACACTGGTGGCGCTGATGTGTTGTCAGTGGTGTCAGCAGTACTGCCCTCACTATACGTTCATTGGTCAGTCGCTCACCCCAAGACCAGGATGGTTACTACTAGGATGATCTCGAAGTTGCTGGGAAAATCTCACTTACCTTTTACCTTGTGGAGATTTGTTAGTATTTCTTGTACAGCACTACTGGATTGTCACAGGCTGGAGTGCGGTTCAGTATCCAGGTTTTATCATTTTCTTACGCATTAAAAACAGAATAAAAGCCCTGTTCTTTACATAAAATGTCTCACCCATAATGCATTGCAGCTGCCAATTTGCATATTGGTGAAAACTGACTTGTGCGCTCTGTATATATATATAATTTTTTTTTCTTTAATTTTGGTTGAATATCAAGTAGTTTTTCTTCTAACTATCTATCTATCAATCCATCCACTAGCTGAAGAGCCCGGCGTTGCCCGGGCATAGTAACCAACTGTGGTTAGTTATAACAAATTATAATGATTATATTGCACATAAAAACATTTCACATCATATAGTCAACACTACATATTTGCAACACAAATTAACTAAACGATTACCAAAGTATCCTCTCCTGTGTGATACTGACTGCTGAGCTGTGTATCTAATCCTATCCTGTGTGATACTGACTGCTGAGCTGTGTATCTAATCCTATCCTGTGTGATACTGACTGCTGAGCTGTGTATCTAATCCTATCCTGTGTGATACTGACTGCTGAGCCGTGTATCTAATCCTATCCTGTGTGATACTGACTGCTGAGCCGTGTATCTAATCCTCTCCTGTGTGATACTGTCTGCTGAGTCGTGTATCTAATCCTATCCTGTGTGATATTGTCTGCTGAGTCATGTATCTAATCCTATCCTGTGTGATACTGACTGCTGAGCTGTGTATCTAATCCTCTCCTGTGTGATACTGTCTGCTGAGTCATGTATCTAATCCTATCCTGTGTGATACTGACTGCTGAGCCGTGTATCTAATCCTATCCTGTGTGATATTGTCTGCTGAGTCATGTATCTAATCCTATCCTGTGTGATACTGACTGCTGAGCCGTGTATCTAATCCTCTCCTGTGTGATACTGTCTGCTGAGTCATGTATCTAATCCTATCCTGTGTGGTACTGACTGCTGAGCTGTGTATCTAATCCTCTCCTGTGTGATACTGTCTGCTGAGTCATGTATCTAATCCTATCCTGTGTGATACTGACTGCTGAGCTGTGTATCTAATCCTATCCTGTGTGATACTGACTGCTGAGCCGTGTATCTAATCCTATCCTGTGTGATACTGACTGCTGAGCCGTGTATCTAATCCTCTCCTGTGTGATACTGTCTGCTGAGTCGTGTATCTAATCCTATCCTGTGTGATATTGTCTGCTGAGTCGTGTATCTAATCCTATCCTGTGTGATACTGACTGCTGAGCCGTGTATCTAATCCTCTCCTGTGTGATACTGTCTGCTGAGTCATGTATCTAATCCTATCCTGTGTGGTACTGACTGCTGAGCTGTGTATCTAATCCTCTCCTGTGTGATACTGTCTGCTGAGTCATGTATCTAATCCTATCCTGTGTGATACTGACTGCTGAGCCGTGTATCTAATCCTCTCCTGTGTGATACTGTCTGCTGAGTCATGTATCTAATCCTATCCTGTGTGATACTGTCTGCTGAGCCGTGTATCTAATCCTATCCTGTGATACTGACTGCTGAGCCGTGTATCTAATCCTATCCTGTGTGATACTGACTGCTGAGCTGTGTATCTATTCCTCTCCTGTGTGATACTGACTGCTGAGCCGTGTATCTAATCCTCTCCTGTGTGATACTGTCTGCTGAGCCTTGTATCTAATCCTATCCTGTGTGATACTGACTGCTGAGCCGTGTATCTAATCCTATCCTGTGTGATACTGGGCTCCCCCTGCAGTCTGTGTCAGAGGGTGGTCTGTGTTGGCACGGTAATTGTTATTTCCAGCTTTATTATTTATTTAGCAGCATTGGTTCCATGGTGCTGTACATGAGAAGGGGTTACATACAAATTACAGATATCACTTACAGTAAACAAACTAACAATGACAGACTGATACAGAGGGGAGAGAGGACCCTGCCCTTTCGGGCTTACATGCTACAGGATGGTGGGGAAGGAGACAGTAGGTTGGTGGGTTGCAGCAGTTTAGGTGTTGGTTGAGATATCTCCGGTAGTGGTGAGAGAGAAGGAGGTAGCGGGGTCATTGCAGGCTGTAGGCTTTCCTGAAGAGATGGGTTTCCAGGTTCCGTCTGAAGGATCCAAGTGTGGTTGATGGTCGGACTTGTTGGGGCAAAGAATTCTAAAGGATGGGGGCTATTTGGGAGAAGTCTTGGAGGCGGTTGGGTGAGGAGCAAATAAGTGTGGAGGAGAGAAGGAGGTCTTGGGAGGACCGGAGATTACGTGAGGGAAGGTATCGGGAGATTAGTTCAGAGACATATGGGGGGGGACAGGTTATAGATGGCCTTGTAGGACAGAATTAGTAATTTGAACTGGATACGCTGAGGGAATGGGAGCCAGTGAAGAGATTTGCAGAGGGGAGAAGAGGAAGAGTAGCAAGGAGAGAGATGAATTAGTCGGGCGGCAGAGTTAAGGATGGACTGGAGAGGTGCGAGGGTGTTAGCAGGGAGACCACAGAAAAGGATGTTGCAGTAGTCGAGGCGGGAGATGATGAGGGCATGCACAAGCATTTTAGTAGATTGAGGGTTGAGGAAAGGACGGATTCTGGAAATATTTTTGAGCTGGACGCGACAGGAGGTAGAAAGAGCTTGGATGTGCGGTTTGAAGGACAGGGCAGAGTCAAAGGTTACTCCGAGGCAGCAGACCTCCGGTACTGGGGAAAGTGTGATGTCATTAATTGTTATAGCTAGGTCGGGTAAGGAAGATCTGTGAGATGGAGTAAAGATGACGCGTTCAGATTTGTCTACATTGAGTTTGAGGAAGCGAGAGGAGAAGGAGGATATGGCTGATAGACACTCTGGGATTCTGGACAGCAGAGAGGTGAGGTCTGGGCCAGAGAGGTAGATCTGAGTGTCATCAGCATAAAGGTGGTACTGAAATCCGTGGGACTTTGAGTTGCCCCAGACCAAGTGTATAGATTGAAAAGAGTAGGGGCCTTAAAACAGAACCTTGGGGGACTCCAACAGAGAGAGGGTGGGATGAGGGTGGTGTGGGAGTGGGAGACGCTGAATGTGAGGTTGGAAAGGTATGAGGAGATCCAGGATAGGGCGAGGTCTTTGTTGCTGAAGCAGGAGAGGATCTGTAAGAGTCAGTGGTCAACTATGTCGAATGCAGAGGACAGGTCTAGAAGCAGGAGTATAGAGTATTGTCCGTTAGCTTTGGCTGTAAGGTCGTTGGTAATTTTGGTCAGGGCTGTCTCAGTGGAGTGATGGGGGCGGAAACCAGATTGTCAAAGAGCAAGTTAGATGATAGGTGGGAGGAAAGTTCAGCGTGGACGTGCAGCTCCAGGAGTTTGGAAGCGAATGGAAGCAATGATATTGGGCGATAGCTGGACATAGCGGTTGGTTCGAGGGTTGGCTTTTTAAGGATAGGCGTGATTGTGGCATGCTTGAAAGCAGAAGGGAAGGTACCGGACGTTAGGTTGAAGAGGTGGGTTAGAGATGGGATAAGTGTAGTGGTGAGGTTGGGGAGGAGGTGGGTTGAGATGGGGTCGAGTGCACAGGTTGTGAGGTGCGATTTGGAGAAGAGACGATTAAGCTCCCCTTCAGTGATGTTGGAGAGTGAGGTGATGGGGTTTGGGCATTGGTCTGGTATACAAAAGGGGTTGTGGTGGTTGAGTGATGAAGACTTGCCTTGTTTGGTCAATCTTGTTTTTGAAGTGTGTGGCAAAGTCCTCGGCACAGATGAGGGAGGTTGGAGGAGGCAGTGGTGGGCGGAGGAGGGAGTTAAAAGTTTTGAATAACTGTTTGGGGTTGTAAGATAGGGAAGATACGAGGGTTGTGAAGTAGGCCTGTTTAGCAGAGGTGAGGGCAGATTTGAAATCGAGTGTTGCCTGTTTGAATGTGGTGAAGACATCTTGCGAGTTTGTTTTCTTCCAGTGCCGCGCTGCAATCCTGGACACTTGCCGGAGTTTTTTAGTGGTGTTATTGTGCCAGGGTTGTCTGTTGATACGTCACATTCTGCCATGAACGAGAGTGGCATTGTAGAAAGCAGTGGCACCGTCTGTGTTACAGAAGGACGATAACGCCATAGAAATGATAAGAATAATAGGCCTCAGTTACCACAACTGTCTACAAAGAAAACTGTTGCTGATAGCAACCAATCACAGCTCATTTTTCATCTTTTAACCCCTTTCTGCCATGTAACGTACTATCCCGTCCATGTGCCCTGGGACTTAAATCCCAGGGACTGGATAGTACGTCACAGCGATCAGCGGCGCTCAGAGTGAGCGCCGCTGATCGCGGCCTGGTGTCAGCTGATTATCACAGCTGACACCCGGCACTATGTGTCAGGGGTGGTCACGGACCGCCCCCGACACGTTAACCCCTTGCACACAGTAATCAAACACGATCGAGATGTACTGGGGGTTAAAGGGAAGCATCGGCAGGGAGGGGGCTCCCTCCGTGCTTCACTGATCCCCCCCGCAGCAGCGCAATGTGCAGCGCTGCTGCGGGGGGCGCTTTCCCTACAGGTCCCCGGATCCAAGATGGCGACGGGGACCTTCGGGGGCCTGCGGGGAGCTGACTTCCTCACTGCCTGCAAAGCGCAGGCATGAGGAAGTCTGCAGAACTGCCTGTGACAGATCAGCGATCTGTCAAAGGACAGTGATGTCCCCCTTGGGACAATGTAATAAAGTTTAAAAAAAAAAAAGTGTAAAAATAATTTTTAAAATATCGCTAAATAAATTTAAAAAAAAAAAATATTCCCTAATAAATTCATTTCTTGGAAATAAAAAAACAAAACAATAAAAGTACACATTTGGTATCGCCGCGTCCGTAACGACCCGCCCTATAAAACTGTCCCATTAGTTAACCACTTTAGTGAACCCCTTAAAAAATAAAATTAAAAAACGAACCAAAAAATGATTTATTTTCATACAGCCGAACAAAGTGCAATAACGCGCGATCAAAAAGACGCATATAAATATCCATGGTACCGCTGAAAACGTCATCTTGTCCCGCAAAAAACGAGCCGCCACACAGCGTCATCAGCAAAAAACTAAAAAAGTTATAGCTCGCAGAATAAAGCGATGCAAAAATAATTTTTTAGATAAAATTGTTTTCATTGCATAACAGCACCAAAACACAAAAAAATGATATAAATGAGGTATCGCTGTAACCGTACTGACCCGAAGAATAAAACCGCTTTATCGATTTTACCGCAGGCGAAACGGTGTAAACGCACCCCCCAAAAGAAATTCATGAAACGCTGGTTTTTGTTCATTCTGCGTCCCAAAAATCGGAATTAAAAGCGATCAAAAGATGTCACGTGCCCGAAAATTATACCAATAAAAATGTCAACTCGTCCCGCAAAAAATAAGACCTCACATGACTCGGTGGGTCAAAATATGGAAAAATTATAGGTCTCAATATGTGGTGATGCAAAAACTATTTTTACAATAAAAAGCGTCTTTTAGCGTGTGACAGCTGCCAAATATAAAAACCGCCATAAATAGTAAATCAAACCCCCCGTTATCACCCCCTTAGTTAGGGAAAAATAATAAAACTAAAAAAATTTATTTCCATTTTCCCGCTAGAGTTAGGGCTAGGATTAGGGTTAGGGGTGTGTTGGGGTTAGGGTTGGAGTTTAGAATTGGGGGTTTCCACTGTTTGGGCACATCAGGGGTCTCCAAATGCAACATGGCGTCTGATCTCAATTCCAGCCAATTCTGCGTTGAAAAAGTCAAATGGTGCTCCTTCCCTTCCAAGCTCTGCCATGCACTCAAACAGTGTTTTACCCCACATATAGGGTATCCGCCTACTCAGGACAAATTGCAAAACAACTTTTGGGGTCCAATTTCTCCTGTTACCCTTAGGAAAATAAAAAATTGGGGGCAAAAATATCATTTTTGTGGAAAAAAATGATTTTTATTTTCACTCCCGGGCATTATAAACTTCTGTGAAGCACTTGGGGGTTCAAAGTGCTCACCGCACATCTAGATAAGTTCCGTGGGGGGTCTAGTGTCCAAAATGGGGTCACTTGTGGGGAGTTTCAATAGTTTAGGTACATCAGGGGCTCTCCAAATGCACATGACACCCGCAGACCATTCCATCAAAGTCTGCATTCCAAAACGTCGCTACTTCCCTTCCGAGCCCCGACGTGTGCCCATACAGTAGTTTTCTCCCACATATGGGGTATCGGTGTACTCAGGACAAATTGGACAACAACTTTTGGGGTCCAATTTCTCCTGGTACCCTTGGGAAAATAAAAAACTGGGGACTAAATGATCATGTTTGTGGAAAAAATACGATTTTTTTTTATTTTCACGCCCGGGCATTATAAACTTCTGTGAAGCACTGGGGGGTTCAAAGTGCTCACCACACATCTAGATAAGTTCCTTAGGGGGTTTCCAAAATGGGGTCATTTGTGGGGGGTTTCCACTGTTTTGGTACATCAGGGGCTCTGCAAACGTGACATGGTGTCCGATCTCAATTCCAGCCAAAAAAGTCAAATGGCGCTGCTTCCCTTTCGAGCTCTGCCATGCGCCCAAATAGTCGTTTACACCCACATATGGGGTATCAGCGTACTCAGGACAAATTGCACAATAACTCTTAGGGTCCTGTTACCCTTGGGAAAATAAAAATTGGGGGTGAAAAGATAATTTTTGTGGAAAAAATTATCTTTTAATTGTACCGCTGTACGTTAAAAACTTCTGTGAAGCACTTGTGGGTTCAAAGTTCTCACCACATATCTAGATTAGTTCCTTGGGGGATCTAGTTTCCAAAATGGGGTCTCTTGTGGGGGTTTCCTCTGTTTAGGTACATCAGGGGCTCTCCAAACGTGACATGGCGTCAGATCTGAATTCCAGCCAATTTTGCATTGAAAAAGTCAAACGGCGCTCCTTCCTGGCTTAGCTCTGCCATGCGCCGAAACAGTGGTTCCCCCCCACATATCAGGTATCAGCGTACTCAGGACAAATTGCACAATAACGTTTGCAGTCCAATTTCTCCTGTTACCCTTGGTAAAATAAAATTGAACCTGAATTATTTTTTTGTGAAAAAAAGTTAAATGTTCATTATTTTTTTTTTTTTTTTTTTTAATAATCAAAAAATTCCTGTGAAGCACCTGAAGGGTTAATAAACTTCTTGAATGTGGTTTTGAGCACCTTAAGGGATTGCAGTTTTTAGAATGGTATCACTTTTGGGTATTTTCTATCATATAGACCCTGCAAAGTGGCTTCAAATGTGATGTGGTCCTAAAAATAAAATGGTGTTGTAAAAATGAGAAATCGCTGGTCAGCTTTTAACCCTTATAACTTCCTAACAAAAAAAATTTTGGTTCCAAAATTGTGCTGATTTAACGTAAACAGGTTGGAAATGTTACTTAAGTATTTTGTGTGCCATATCTCTGTGATTTAAGGGCATAAAAATTCAAAGTTGGAAAATTGCGAAATTTTCAAAAATTTCGCCAAATTTACGTTTTTTTCACAACTAAACGCAAGTTATTTGAATGAAATTTTACAACTAACATGAAGTACAATATGTCACGAGAAAACAATGTCAGAATCACCGGGATCCATGGAAGCGTTCCAGAGTTATGACCTCATAAAGGGACAGTGGTTAGAATTGTAAAAATTGGCCCGGTCATGAACGTGCAAACCACCCTTGGGGGTGAAGGGGTTAAACAGCTCTGGGACAGCGTGGCGACTTATGTGGCGAGGTTGGTGTATGTGTGGTGAAATGTGTGCTGAGGGTGGTATATGTGGTGAAGCACGTGGTAGTGTGTGGCGCATTTTGTGTGTGTGTTCATATCCCCGTGTGTGGTGAGTCTCCCATGTCAGGGCCCCACCTTAGCAACTGTACGGTATATAGTCTTTGGCGCCATCGCTCTCATTCTTTAAGTCCCCCTTGTTCACATCTAGCAGCTGTCAATTTGCCTCCAACACTTTTCCTTTCACTTTTTCCCCATTTATGTAGATAGGGGCAAAATTGTTTGGTGAATTGGAACGCGCAGGGTTAAAATTTCGCCTCACAACATAGCCTAGCACGCTCTCGGGGTCCAGACATGTGACTGTGCCAGATTTTGTGGCTGTAGCTGCGACGCTGCGGATGCCAATCCCGGACACACACACACACACACACACACACACACACACACACACACTGTACATACATATACACACACACACAGTGTACATACATATACACACACACACACTCAGCTTTATATATTGGACTAGCTGAAGAGCCCGGCGCTGGCCGGGCATAATAACGAACTGTGGTTAGTTATAGCAAATTATAATTATCCTCCATCCCATAGTCCCGTGCCCATATACCCATCATGCATATCCTCCATCCCATAGTCCCGTGCCCGTATACCCATCACACATCCTCCATCACATAGTCCCGTGCCCATATACCCATCACACATCCTCCATCCCATAGTCCAGTGCCCATATACCCATCATACATCCACGATCCCATAGGCTCATGCCCATATACCCATCACACATCCTCCATCCCATAGTCCCGTGCCCATATACCCATCATACATATCCTCCATCCCATAGTCCCGTGCCCATATACCCATCATACATATCCTCCATCCCATAGTCCCGTGCCCGTATACCCATCATACACATCCTACATCCCATAGTCCCGTGCCCATATACCCATCACACATCCTCCATCCCATAGTCCAGTGCCCATATACCCATCACACATCCTCCTTCCCATAGTCCCGTGCCCATATACCCATCACACATCCTCCATCCCATAGTCCCGTGCCCATATACCCATCACACATCCTCCATCCCATAGTCCAGTGCCCATATACCCATCACACATCCTCCATCCCATAGTCCCGTGCCCATATACCCATCATACATATCCTCCATCCCATAGTCCCGTGCCCATATACCCATCATACATATCCTCCATCCCATAGTCCCGTGCCCGTATACCCATCATACACATCCTACATCCCATAGTCCCGTGCCCATATACCCATCACACATCCTCCATCCCATAGTCCCGTGCCCATATACCCATCACACATCCTCCTTCCCATAGTCCAGTGCCCATATACCCATCATACATCCACGATCCCATAGGCTCATGCCCATATACCCATCATACATATCCTCCATCCCATAGTCCCGTGCCCATATACCATCATACATATCCTCCATCCCATAGTCCCGTGCCCATATACCCATCACACATCCTCCATCTCATAGTCCCGTGCCCATATACCTGTCATACATATCCTCCATCCCATAGTCCAGTGCCCATATACCCATCACACATCCTCCATTACATAGTCCCGTGCCCATATACCCATCATACATATCCTCCATTCCATAGTCCCATGCCCATATACCCATCACACATCCTCCATCCCATAGTCCAGTGCCCATATACCCATCACACATCCTCCATTCCATAGTCCCGTGCCCATATACCCATCATACATATCCTCCATTCCATAGTCCCATGCCCATATACCCATCATACATATTCGACATCCCATAGTCCCATGCTCATATACCCATCATACATATCCTCCATCCCATAGTCCCGTGCCCATATACCCATCATACATATCCTCCATCCCATAGTCCCGTGCCCATATACCCATCATACATATCCTCCATCCCATAGTCCCGTGCCCATATACCCATCACACATCCTCCATCCCATAGTCCAGTGCCCATATACCCATCACACATCCTCCATTCCATAGTCCCGTGCCCATATACCCATCATACATATCCTCCATTCCATAGTCCCATGCCCATATACACATCATACATATTCGACATCCCATAGTCCCATGCTCATATACCCATCATACATATCCTCCATCCCATAGTCCCGTGCCCATATACCCATCATACATATCCTCCATCCCATAGTCCCGTGCCCATATACCCATCATACATATCCTCCATCCCATAGTCCCGTGCCCATATACCCATCACACATCCTCCATCCCATAGTCCCATGCCCATATACCCATCATACATATTCGACATCCCATAGTCCCATGCTCATATACCCATCATACATATCCTCCATCCCATAGTCCCGTGCCCATATACCCATCACACATCCTCCATCCCATAGTCCCGTGCCCATATACCCATCACACACATCCTCCATCCCATAGTCCCGTGCCCATATACCCATCATACATCCTCCATCCCATAGTCCCATGCCCATATACCCATCATACATATTCGACATCCCATAGTCCCATGCTCATATACCCATCATACATATCCTCCATCCCATAGTCCCGTGCCCATATACCCATCATACATATCCTCCATCCCATAGTCCCGTGCCCATATACCCATCATACACATCCTACATCCCATAGTCCCGTGCCCATATACCCATCATACATATCCTCCATCCCATAGTCCCGTGCCCGTATACCCATCATACATATCCTCCATCCCATAGTCCCGTGCCCATATACCCATCATACATATCCTCCATCCCATAGTCCCGTGCCCATATACCCATCATACATATCCTCCATCCCATAGTCCCGTGCCCATATACCCATCATACATATCCTCCATCCCATAGTCCCGTGCCCGTATACCCATCATACACATCCTACATCCCATAGTCCCGTGCCCATATACCCATCACACATCCTCCATCCCATAGTCCCGTGCCCATATACCCATCACACATCCTCCTTCCCATAGTCCAGTGCCCATATACCCATCATACATCCACGATCCCATAGGCTCATGCCCATATACCCATCATACATATCCTCCATCCCATAGTCCCGTGCCCATATACCATCATACATATCCTCCATCCCATAGTCCCGTGCCCATATACCCATCACACATCCTCCATCTCATAGTCCCGTGCCCATATACCTGTCATACATATCCTCCATCCCATAGTCCAGTGCCCATATACCCATCACACATCCTCCATTCCATAGTCCCGTGCCCATATACCCATCACACATCCTCCATTCCATAGTCCCATGCCCATATACCCATCACACATCCTCCATCCCATAGTCCAGTGCCCATATACCCATCACACATCCTCCATTCCATAGTCCCGTGCCCATATACCCATCATACATATCCTCCATCCCATAGTCCCATGCCCATATACCCATCATACATATTCGACATCCCATAGTCCCATGCTCATATACCCATCATACATATCCTCCATCCCATAGTCCCGTGCCCATATACCCATCACACATCCTCCATCCCATAGTCCCGTGCCCATATACCCATCACACACATCCTCCATCCCATAGTCCCGTCCCCATATACCCATCACACATCCTCCATCCCATAGTCCCGTGCCCATATACCCATCATACATATCCTCCATCCCATAGTCCCGTGCCCATATACCCATCATACATATCCTCCATCCCATAGTCCCGTGCCCGTATACCCATCATACACATCCTACATCCCATAGTCCCGTGCCCATATACCCATCACACATCCTCCATCCCATAGTCCCGTGCCCATATACCCATCACACATCCTCCTTCCCATAGTCCAGTGCCCATATACCCATCATACATCCACGATCCCATAGGCTCATGCCCATATACCCATCATACATATCCTCCATCCCATAGTCCCGTGCCCATATACCATCATACATATCCTCCATCCCATAGTCCCGTGCCCATATACCCATCACACATCCTCCATCTCATAGTCCCGTGCCCATATACCTGTCATACATATCCTCCATCCCATAGTCCCGTGCCCATATACCCATCACACATCCTCCATCCCATAGTCACGTGCCCATATACCCATCACACATATCCTCCATCCCATAGTCCCGTGCCCATATACCCATCACACATCCTCCATTCCATAGTCCCATGCCCATATACCCATCACACATCCTCCATCCCATAGTCCAGTGCCCATATACCCATCACACATCCTCCATTCCATAGTCCCGTGCCCATATACCCATCATACATATCCTCCATTCCATAGTCCCATGCCCATATACCCATCATACATATTCGACATCCCATAGTCCCGTGCTCATATACCCATCATACATATCCTCCATCCCATAGTCCCGTGCCCATATACCCATCATACATATCCTCCATCCCATAGTCCCGTGCCCATATACCCATCATACATATCCTCCATCCCATAGTCCCGTGCCCATATACCCATCACACATCCTCCATCCCATAGTCCCATGCCCATATACCCATCATACATATTCGACATCCCATAGTCCCATGCTCATATACCCATCATACATATCCTCCATCCCATAGTCCCGTGCCCATATACCCATCACACATCCTCCATCCCATAGTCCCGTGCCCATATACCCATCACACACATCCTCCATCCCATAGTCCCGTCCCCATATACCCATCACACATCCTCCATCCCATAGTCCCATGCCCATATACCCATCATACATATCCTCCATCCCATAGTCCCGTGCCCATATACCCATCACAAATCCTCCATCCCATAGTCCCGTGCCCATATACCTGTCATACATATCCTCCATCCCATAGTCCAGTGCCCATATACCCATCATACATCCTCCATCCCATAGTCCCGTGCCCATATACCCATCACACATATCCTCCATCCCATAGTCCCATGCCCATATACCCATCATACATATCCTCCAGCCCATAGTCCCATGCCCATATACCCATCATACATATCCTCCATCCCATAGTCCCGTGCCCATATACCCATCACACATCCTCCATCCCATAGTCCCGTGCCCATATACCTGTCATACATATCCTCCATCCCATAGTCCAGTGCCCATATACCCATCATACATATCCTCCATCCCATAGTCCTGTGCCCATATACCCATCACACATATCCTCCATCCCATAGTCCCATGCCCATATACCCATCACACATATCCTCCATCCCATAGTCCCGTGCCCATATACCTGTCATACATATCCTCCATCCCATAGTCCTGTGCCCATATACCCATCATACATATCCTCCATCCCATAGTCCTGTGCCCATATACCCATCACACATATCCTCCATCCCATAGTCCAGTGCCCATATACCCATCATACATATCCTCCATCCCATAGTCCTGTGCCCATATACCCATCACACATCCTCCATCCCATAGTCCAGTGCCCATATACCCATCATACATATCCTCCATCCCATAGTCCCGTGCCCATATACCCATCATACATATCCTCCATCCCATAGTCCCGTGCCCATATACCCATCATACATATCCTCCATTCCATAGTCCCATGCCCATATACCCATCACACATATCCTCCATCCCATAGTCCCATGCCCATATACCCATCACACATATCCTCCATCCCATAGTCCCGTGCCCATATACCTGTCATACATATCCTCCATCCCATAGTCCTGTGCCCATATACCCATCACACATATCCTCCATCCCATAGTCCCGTGCCCATATACCCATCATACATATCCTCCATCCCATAGTCCTGTGCCCATATACCCATCACACATATCCTCCATCCCATAGTCCAGTGCCCATATACCCATCACACATATCCTCCATCCCATAGTCCCATGCCCATATACCCATCATACATATCCTCCATCCCATAGTCCTGTGCCCATATACCCATCATACATATCCTCCATCCCATAGTCCCGTGCCCATATACCCATCATACATATCCTCCATCCCATAGTCCTGTGCCCATATACCCATCACACATATCCTCCATCCCATAGTCCAGTGCCCATATACCCATCACACATATCCTCCATCCCATAGTCCCATGCCCATATACCCATCATACATATCCTCCATCCCATAGTCCCGTGCCCATATACCCATCACACATCCTCCATCCCATAGTCCAGTGCCCATATACCCATCATACATATCCTCCATCCCATAGTCCCGTGCCCATATACCCATCATACATATCCTCCATCCCATAGTCCCGTGCCCATATACCCATTATGACATCATCATCACCATGGCAACCATTATGACATAACCGGCACCATTGCAAAATATGATGAATCAGCGTTGCCATGGCAACCATTGACATCATAATGAGGGTCGGGGCTTGATATACACACACTTTTTCCCTATTATGTAGATGGGGGCAAAATTGTTTGGTGAATTGGAACGCGCGGGGTTAAAGTTTCGCCTCACAACATAGCCTAGGACACTCTCGGGGTCCATGTAAATCAAAAGCCGCGGAGACACCATCAAATGTTTCTCAACGCAGTGATGCTAGAGCAATGCCCCCATCCCTTATGGGAAATATGCAAAAACATGTAAATCAAAAGCCGCGGAGACACCATCACATGTTTTTCAACGCAAGCAATGACTAGCCAGGACTTTCCCCGGGAAGGAACAACCACGGGAAGGGCAGTCTCCAATGAAGGAAACCACCTATGCCAAAACATGGTATCCATCCACAGACAGCTGTTTCGTGGTATTGCCCCTCATCAGTGTGGAGTAGGAAACTGGCCAGTAGGAGCAATGCCTAGTAGAAGACTGTGAAAAATGAGGATGATTGACCCCATGGAGATCAACATCCAACACTGCGGAGACACCATCAGATGTTCCTACTCCACACTGATGAGGGGCAATACCCCGAAACAGCTGTCTGTGGATGGATACCATGTTTTGGCATAGGTGGTTTCCTTCATTGGAGACTGCCCTTCCCGTGGTTGTTCCTTCCCAGTGAAAGACCTGGCTAGTCATTGCTTGCGTTGAGAAACATGTGATGGTGTCTCCGCAGTGTTGGATGTTTATCTCCATGAGGTCATTCATCCTCATTTTTCACACTCTCGGGGTCCAGACGTGTGACTGTACCAAATTTTGTGGCTGTAGCTGCGACGGTGCGGATGCCAATCACACACGCACACGCACGCACACGCACATACACACACACACGCGCACATACACACATACACACACACACTTGAGCTTTATATATTAGATAGATATATATATATAGATCTACCATTCTAGAGAAAAACCCAAGTAGGGATGACATTATGAAAAGGTTGTCATTAGTGACTTCATATTGTGAAGAAAGTAGGGAAATCACGCAGATAATTAAGAGGCATTGGTCCGTGCTGGGTGAATGTCTCCCAGACATGCTGGCACATAGGAGCCACCTTTCGGTTCGGCTATAGGCTCGCGTACAGTGACCGTCCAAACATCTGCAGCGGGTGAATCGAGGGCTGGATGTTATCCTTTGTCTTGGTTGTATTAATTGTCCTAACATGATAAAAGGCGATTCATTCCAACACCCGGTAACCAAAGAAATCTTTTATATTAACCATTTCCTGACGTGTTCATCTGAATTTGTCGATCTTCTCCAGTGCCCCTGCAGTTTGTGGTATGTGGGGGAAACTACCTGGGACTTCAAAACTAGGATAAATCGCCATAGATGCACGACACGTAGAGAGGTTGGATCTACCGGTATCTAAACAATTACAGAAAAGAGACAATCTGAAAAAGATTTGAAGTTCAGAATTATTGATCATGTGCCACCTCTCAGAAGGGGTGGGGATCGAGTAAAAATGTTGAAAATAAGTTACAAGGGTTAAATACGGTAAATTACAGACATTAAAACCGTATGGTCTTAATTCAGACTACACACTAGGTGTTGCCCTTTACGCCCGCTGTTTGCTGTCATTCCTGATGTTTTCCTTCTTTATCGGGTGGTTTTACAACCAGGGATCGCTCCTGCTCCTCTTCACAGATTGTAATGCTGCTGGCGAGTTTTTGGGACATCGGACTCTTCCCATTATGGACTAACATCAAGACTGCAACAGATAGCTTGTCATTATTTTTTTCTTTATATTAGTTGTTATATTTTGATTTTTTTTTTCTAAAGCACCCTATATTGTTTAAAAGATCCATAATGAAAATAAAAATGACCATACTGTGATTATAAGCCTCGCTTGTTGCAGAGAATTGGGCATTATATGGAGTTCCTTGTGAGGGGAACAGGACTCCCATTGACCCTCTAGGTTATCAGGTTACCAGCCCCGGCTAATGGGGGGTGTCCCTGTTACTTTAAGGAATAATCCGTGGCCTTTTCTATGGTCTCTTTAGTAGATGATCAGTGGATCTTGTGTAACTGACATGTGTGCGATCGCGGCAGCCAAAAGACGTGACTGCGCATACAGAGCAGGATCTCTAATAATAAAGATGGCGCTGCTGTCACCGGAGCGTAATTGCGCACACGCGAGTTTCATTTTGCCCCTGATGGATTTACTTCCTGACATGCACAGCTGACGACCATAATGGAACAGATGGGGTTGTGGTTTCTTCCTGACATGCGCAATTTATTTCCTAGGACGCTGGTAACAGCGTTATTAGGAACGGGGTGCACCATGTGGCATTATAATCCCTCACAGCTGCTCACGGTACAGTCCGTTCGCTGGTTTATGAATCTTTATATTGCACTATACGCACGTTTGTATTTCACTTTATAGTATTGCAAATAAAATCCTTCTGCACTTTATATATAAATATGGAATAACAGATATGAAATTGTATTGTTTTGATACTAATTGATGTAAATTGTGTTCACTTCGTTGCAGACTTTAAGTATTCTGAATGTTCACTTGTATACTGCTTGGGAAAGGCTCAGACACAGAGCCGAAACTTCGCACACACATGGGCTGTTAAAGTGGGGTTTTTTTACACTAAAATGATGTGCGCTGCTTCTTAGATTTTTCTAATATATGGACCGGTATGTGCCTGTGAAGCCCTGGACCCAACTATTGCCATTGTTCAGGTGCTGCTCTCTGCACTATTATATATAATGTGTGTGTGTATGTGTGTATATATATATATATATATATATATATATATATATATATATATACATACAGTGCCTACAAGTAGTATTCAACCCCCTGCAGATTTAGCAGGTTTACACATTCGGAATTAACTTGGCATTGTGACATTTGGACTGTAGATCCGCCTGGAAGTGTGAAATGCACTGCAGCAAAAAAGAATGTTATTTCTTTGTTTAATTTTTTTTTAAATTGTGAAAAGTTTATTCAGAGGGTCATTTATTATTCAACCCCTCAAACCACCAGAATTCTGTTTGGTTCCCCTAAAGTATTAAGAAGTATTTCAGGCACAAAGAACAATGAGCTTCACATGTTTGGATTAATTATCTCTTTTTCCAGCCTTTTCTGACTATTTAAGACCCTCCCCAAACTTGTGAACAGCACTCATACATGGTCAACATGGGAAAGACAAAGGAGCATTCCAAGGCCATCAGAGACAAGATCGTGGAGGGTCACAAGGCTGGCAAGGGGTACAAAACCCTTTCCAAGGAGTTGGGCCTACCTGTCTCCACTGTTGGGAGCATCATCCGGAAGTGGAAGGCTTATGGAACTACTGTTAGCCTTCCACGGCCTGGACAGCCTTTGAAAGTTTCCTCCCGTGCCGAGGCCAGGCTTGGCCGAAGAGTCAAGGCTAACCCAAGGACAACAAGGAAGGAGCTCCGGGAAGATCTCATGGCAGTGGGGACATTGGTTTCAGTCAATACCATAAGTAACGTACTCCACCGCAATGGTCTCCGTTCCAGACGAGCCCGTAAGGTACCTTTACTTTCAAAGCGTCATGTCAAGGCTCGTCTACAGTTTGCTCATGATCACTTGGAGGACTCTGAGACTGGTTCAAGGTTCTCTGGTCTGATGAGACCAAGATCGAGATCTTTGCTGCCAACCACACACGTGACGTTTGGAGACTGGATGGCACTGCATACGACCCCAAGAATACCATCCCTACAGTCAAGCATGGTGGTGGCAGCATCATGCTGTGGGGCTGTTTCTCAGCCAATGGGCCTGGCCATCTGGTCCGCATCCATGGGAAGATGGCTAGCACGGCCTACCTGGAGATTTTGGCCAAGAACCTCCGCTCCTCCATCAAGGATCTTAAGATGGGTCGTCATTTCATCTTCCAACAAGACAACGACCCAAAGCACACAGCCAAGAAAACCAAGGCCTGGTTCAAGAGGGAAAAAATCAAGGTGTTGGAGTGGCTTTGTCAGTCTCCTGACCTTAACCCAATTGAAAACTTGTGGAAGGAGCTCAAGATTAAAGTCCACATGAGACACCCAAAGAACCTAGATAACTTGGAGAAGATCTGCATGGAGGAGTGGGCCAAGATAACTCCAGAGACCTGTGCCGGCCTGATCAGGTCTTATAAAAGACGATTATTAGCTGTAATTGCAAACAAGGGTTATTCCACAAAATATTAAACCTAGGGGTTGAATAATAATTGACCCACACTTTTATGTTTAAAATTTATTAAAATTTAACTGAGCAACATAACTTTTTGGTTTGTAAGATTTATGCATCTGTTAATAAATCCTGCTCTTGTGTGAAGTTTGAAGGCTCTAACTTATTTGCATCTTATCAAACCTGCTAAATCTGCAGGGGGTTGAATACTACTTGTAGGCACTGTGTGTGTGTGTATATGTATATGTATATATACCCGACCTATCGTGCCCCCCCCAACCCATTGTGATAGATATAGATAGATATATATATATATAGATATATATAGATATAGATATATATATATATATATATATATATATATATATATATATATATATATATATTTTTTTTTTTTTTCTAATTTTTTTTTTTTTACTATTTTTTTTTTCTCTCGGCAGGTCGCTCTCCTGGGAATGGACATCTTATCGGCCTTAGTCACACGTCTGCAGGATCGCTTCAGAGCACAGATAGGAACAGGTAACCTTGAATATAACCTTGAATATAACCTTGAATATAACCTAAGCATCTGAACGTCATAATTGGTGAAGCAGCGAGGCCGGACAGGAAGCACTCGTGTGAGCGAGGATGGGCGGGGGTCACAATGGGTTGGGGGGGCACGATAGGTCGGGTAATTTAAGGAAAAAAACAAAAAACTCCCGTCCGTGGTTGTGCTGGCATCCTAATGTCCATAGTTCTGTCCGTGGTCCCTCCGTCCGGGCAGCGGCGGCTCCTGTGAATTAGCAGTGATGATTTTTCGCTTTCCTCTCACTTCTCTTGTCTCTCCTAGTTCTGCCGAGTTTGATCGATCGCTTGGGAGATGCAAAAGACTCGGTCAGAGATCAAGATCAGACGTTACTTGTAAAGATAATGGAACAGTCGACCAGCCCGCAGGTGAGTGTTCTCCAGAACTCCGCTCATCGCCCAATCACTGCGGTGGCGTTGCAGGGACCTTGTCTAGATATTCTCAACAGACACTGACTATACAAAGCGCTTCTGCGTCGCCGGTGGCTGCTGGTGCGTCAGGTTGCTTCTGCATCGCTGGTTGGTGCTGGTACGGCGATTTACTTCTGCGTCGCCGGTGCGTCAGGTTGCTTCTGCGTCGCCCGTGGCTGCCGGTACGGCGGGTTGCTTCTGCGTCGCCCGTGGCTGCCGGTACGGTGGGTTGCTTCTGCGTCGCCCGTGGCTGCCAGTACGGCGGCTTGCTTCTGCGTTGCTGGTGGCTGCCGGTGCGGTGCATTGCTTCTACGTGGCTGGTGGCTGCCGGTGTGGTGGCATGCTTCTGCTTCACTGGTGGCTGCCGATGCGGTGGTATGCTTCTGCTTCGCCGGTGGGTTGCTTCTGCGTCGCCGGTGGCTGCTGGTACGGCGGGTTGCTTCTGCATCACCGGTGGCTGCTGGTACAGCGGTTTGCTTCTGCGTCACCGGTGCGTCAGGTTGCTTCTGTGTGGCTGGTAGCTGCCGGTGCGGCGGGTTGCTTCTGCGTCGCCCGTGGTTGCCGGTACGGCGGGTTGCTTCTGCGTTGCTGGTGGCTGCCGGTGCGGCGGGTTGCTTCTGCGTGGCTGGTGGCTTGCGGTGCATTGCTTCTGCGTCGCCGGTGGCTGGCGGTACGGCGGGTTGCTTCTGCGTCACCGGTGGCTGCCGGTACGGCGGGTTGCTTCTGTGTGGCTGATGGCTGCCGGTGCGGTGCATTGCTTCTGCGTCGTCGGTGGCTGCCGGTACGGCGGGTTGCTTCTCCGTCTCTGCACTGTTCAGTTATCAGATTTTGCCATGTAGTGCACCGCTGACTCTTCCTCTCTTGTCTCTCCAGTATGTCTGGGATCGGATGCTCGGAGGTTTTAAACACAAGAATTTCCGCACTCGGGAAGGCGTCTGCCTCTGCCTTATAGCAACACTTAACGTGTAAGTATCACAGGCGCTCATTCCCCCCATCCCGGGACCCTGTAGCAGATGTGTGATTTTCATTGTTCTTTTCTTTTTCAGATATGGAGCAAACAGCCTGACGCTAAGCAAGATTGTACCTCATATATGTAACCTGCTTGGGGACCCAAACAGTCAGGTGAGGCCGCTCTGCCATCCTGCAGCTGGGGGAAGGCCATCCTTACCCCTCCCATAGTGCGGAGAGAGAAGACCTGCACTTGGGGTGGATACGTTTCAACAGTAGACACTACAATCCACCAGCAATCCGTGGTGCAGACTGGCGCCGGTGGTTTATGGTAGACTAGGCTGGTGCCCGTAGTGCAACCCTCACTGGGGCACAGAAGAACACTGGTTGTCACTCCTCTTCCTCCTTCCCTTTCCTCCCCTCCCTCTTGCAGGACCTACCCACATCGGGGCACTGTGCATGTGTTCTTGCACTGCAGACTGATCCTCAGGGTCTGGACCTTTCACGTTGGGGTAAATGGAGAGAAATGGCCGAGTGTGTCCAGATCCACGGGGACGTGTTTGTACGCGGCTCCATAATGAGAAGAATAAAACCTTCATGTGATGATCTGTGGACAGTGGCTCCCTCTAGTGGTGGTTTTGGCGCATTGCTCTGTTTTCTGCAGATTTTTGTGTGTGTGTGAGGGGATTCTGGAAAAAGTCTGCATTATAATGGAAACCCAGCAGTGGTTAAAACCGTTCCCTCTTTCGGGTGTTTGCTAGTTTTGTGCAGTTCTCAGGCAGGTTGCTTGCAAGTATATATGTTTACATAGGACTGCAGATCTAGTAGCGATATTGACACCTCAGAACTCCCATGTTTTCATGTGTTCAGAGCGACATTCATTGCTGTATGAACAGCCGTGGTACATCAGGGGGCGGTAATGAGCATGGTGTGGCCCTTGTTTGCTGCAGATCCTCGTCACTGTGCGTTATAATCACAGGACTCTCGGGTTCTCTTGACTTCAGTCTTACATCGTCCATTGTGTCCATGTGAATGAGTCTCTTGTCCCGACACTTGAGGATTCTGCACATATGACACATTCTCGGCGGTACCGGGCACAGATTCTAGGGCTGTGACCACAGCTCTGTACCACATCTAGCAGGACCTCTTATCTGCGACACGGTCTGATCCTGGAGACCCTCAGAGACGCACAACGGCTTCACTAAAAGTGGGGGCAACAACAGGTAGAAAGCCACATTAACCGAGAGAAGAGAGCGCCTCTATCTAAGGGTTATATCTGCACAGACCTGTAAATCAGCTGAGCATTTAAGAGAAATTGTGATTCGCTTTCTGCTGTAGCTATTGTAGCGCGGATCGCCATCCGGCTGCATGCAGAAGCTGCACTGGATGAGTTCACGCTCCTGCCTGAATCATTGCTGCGCTTTCCTGTAGTGTGTTCATTATGCTGCATCTATTGCTCTGTAGCTTTGTGCCCCTTCATACCTGTCCGTTTATATGGCACATTCTCCTCTGAATCTTTGGGTGCACAAGCCTTCCTCCACTACACTTTGAGGAATAATGCCGCCTTATAAAACTTGGCACGGTGCATCGTCCTCTGTAGCTCTGCGCACCTCTGCCACCTCCTCTGTAGCTCCATGTCTTTAGCTTCATGCGCTGTACAACGCTTTCTCTTATTTAGCTTTGCGCCTTCCGCCGCTTTGCCTCCCGCCGCCTCCTCCTTCCGCTGCTTTGCCTCCCGCCGCCTCCTCCCACCGCCGCCTCCTCCTTCCGCAACTTTGCCTCCCGCCGCCGCCTCCTCTTTCGACCGCCACCTCCTCTTTCCACCGCTTTGCCTCCTTCTGACGCTTTGCCTCCCGCCGCCGCTTTCTCCTTCGGCCGCTTTGCCTCCCGCCGCCACATCCTCTGTTCAGGGTTCTGCTTCTCTGTATCATTTTGGATCCTAGTAACTTTATATAGAGAGAGCTGTGAGCAGACCTGTCTGCCCGTCCTTCCGCCCATCTTGTAGTAATGGTCGCCTTCTTTTCTTTGCAGGTCCGAGATGCAGCAATAAATTGCCTGGTTGAGATCTACAGACACGTAGGGGAACGCGTGCGCGCTGACCTCAGCAAGAAAGGCCTTCCCCAGTCTCGGTGAGTGGTCGCTTTATCCTACATGTGCACAGTGCTCAGGCAGGCACCGCTTAACTGCTGCACCTTGTATTTCCTATGTGAGGGTTAGAGAGGATTTACCTGAATGGACGGCTGCTTTATATCCTCACGCTTTGCTGATAATTACCATCCAATGAGCTGGTTAGATGCTGCGCAATATTCAGAGGTGCAAGATGTGGACGTGTCGTAACGATTGCTGCTGATTGCATTAATGCCTGTTAATGCTGCCGATGAGTAGGAGGATATTATCGGTCCTCCTGGAGTTATGGCTAGAGATGGATTAAGATCTTGGAAAGAGCGGACAATTCCTGGTCCTAGGGACCAATCACAACTGGAAAAGTGTCATGTGCTGGATCCCTTTAAACTCAGTGCTTGACATAGAGCAGCGGTGGAGATGAGGTGTGTCTGTAAAATCCATGGACAGGAGCAAGATCCATAAAGAGCACCCGACAGACGGCCGTACAGCGAGCCCCACCGACACTCTTGTTGCAGCAGTATCATGCTCCTCCACAGCCACTTGTCTCTTGCAGGAAGCCTTCATTTTTTGTTAATCATTTTGTATGCCAATGTGCAGAATCCCATACACCCAATGGCTGTCCGTCCCCCTGAGCCCCCCTCATAGTACGCTAATGCATGTGTAGCAGAGCAGGTGTGTGCGATGGTTCTAACGCTGTGTAAGCCTGTATACTGGACACATCTAGGACACCCTCTGCTTCTGTGAGCTTCAGAGAGCAGGGGTGGGGTACAGTAGAGGGGTGGTCTGTGGTCACACCAGGGATGGGGTACAGTAGAGGGTCGGTCTGCAGGCCGCAGGGAAACCAGGGGTGTGATACAGTAGAGGGGTGGTCTGCGGTCACACCAGGGGTGGGGTACAGTAAAGGAGAGTGGTCTTTGGTCACTCTAGGAGTGGAGTACAGTAGAGGATGGGTGGTCTGCTGTCACACCAGGGAATTGGGTACAGTAGAGGAGAGTGGTCTGTGGTCACTCCAGAAGTTGGGTACAGTAGAGGATGGGTGGTTAACAGTCATTTCAGGGCTGGGGTACATTAGCGAAGAGTCGGTCTGTGGTCACACCAGGGGTGGGGTACAGTAGAGGATGGGTGGTCTGCGGTCACTCCAGGAGTGGGGTACAGTAGAGGATGGGTAGTCTGCGGTTACTCCAGGAGTGGGGTACAGTAGAGGATTGTCGGTCTGCGGTCACACCAGGGATGGGATGCAGTAGAGGAGAGCGGTCTGCAGTAACTCTGAGTAAGGTACAGTAGAGGATTGGTGGTCTGTGCAGATATTTTCCATTTCATGTGCGGGTAAAATCCAACACGTGTGAATAGGACCCTCAGTACCGGACTCTAGCGAGACGCGAGCGCCTTCCAGTCTGACAAGACTCTGAAACACAAAGTGTAAAAACGTACCCTGCGCTCACACTTATGGTGCTTGATTCATCGTATTTGTTGGGAGCAATAAGCGCAGAGTGCCACACTATTACCATTAGAATGACGGAACCCAAAACGAAACAAACCCCCATTATGTTTAATGGGTTTTCCGAAATCTAGACAGATTTCTGTGTCCACTCTCTGGATTTGTGAATAGTGCTGGTGTGTGGCGCGTCGTGCTGGTGTTGGCTCATCACGACTGGCGCCACCGCACCGTCACATCCAATGACCCCAGAAATCCCTGTTAATAGGATTTCCTTTGTAAAGGAAGTTGTAAATAATGAACTGATTGCTCTTCTTTTTATTGTCGTCATACTTCTGTGGCCAGATGGCAACTTTTGATAACACCGGTCAGCAGCCAAAAAATGACTGTGTGCCGCTGCCACGTGACGGCATCGTGCAAGTTATGGGGTCACATTGCGGACTGAGGGGAGCGCTTGTCGTAAACTGGTTCTGACTTGCTCGCCGCGGTGCCCTGGGGTTGGTATTGTGGCCCCATTCACCTGCGCTACGCTGGGATGTAGCAGTGGCACACAGCGATTTTTGGTGGCGTGACCTGTCGTTTCCTAAGTCCCCTGTCTTGCCCCAGCCTCATGGCTACAAACATTGGATATTATCTTTCCATGTGAATCCTGTGAAAAGCGCCATTGACTGTTTTATTAACCTGCTTAATGCAGGTACTTCATCTACGCTGTTGTGCCTATGACAACACTTCCTGCTTTGCTCACAATGTAAATGGCTTGTGCCACTACCTGGACAGCCTTTTCTTACATAAAGTAGTCCGCCTTCTAAAATAAAAATAACCGATCATCGCCTTCTACTCTGGTGCTGTTGGTCCTGGCTTCCTGTGTCATGATGTCTTGTGGGCGCTGCAGACAATCGTCGGCAGCTGGAGGGCTGCTGCGCTGTCACTACTTTCGTTTTGCCAAGGTTTGGGTGAAGGAAGAGAATGCGCAGCAGCCTTATAACAGCCACTGATTGGCTGCAGCGCTCATGTGACATCACACCACGGGAGGCACGGCATCGGTGGCGCAGCAGTGGAGAGGCGAGCACATGCTTTTCTCTTATAAGGGGGACTGCTTTATTTTGAAAAGCGTTGTCTGTCCCGGGGGTGGGTGACCCCTTTAACTTGGGACGTTGTTATCTCTATCTATTTCTTAATTATGAGAGTTGATGAGAGCAGAGGCGGCCGGACACAGCAGTGTTGTCATAGGGCTGTAGATGGGCAGGGCTCTCGGCATGTAGTTCTCCTCTTGTGTATAGACTATATAGCCTGTAGGTCCGTCGTGTCTCCGTACAGATCCGTGTATACTGCAGAGCGGCCTCTCTGTTCTCTGTGCTGTGGAATATATTAGCGCTACATAAAGTGTTACGGAGATGATAGTCCTGGCCGTCACAGGGGCCGTCAGTGCTGGTGTGACTTCCCCTTTAATTCTGGTTATGGCTCTCGCTGTGTGACGCTGGTCCCTGCTCCTCCAGCATCAGATCTCTGCAGACATCCATGTCTATAAACCTCTGACAGCGTGGCGGCTGCTGACATTTTCCCCTGAATGAATGGAGAGCAGGGAGCAGTCTTCAGCAGCGGTGGCGGCGGCAGCAATGTCGTGGGTCATGTGATCCTTCAGGACCGTGCGCTCCGCTGCTCCCTGAATCCAGGCCAGATCTTCCGTGCGCTCGGAGAGCTCGGATGTAACGTTGCTAGAGGGAGCTGTGCGCTGGCTGCGCGGCTGCATTCATGTCCTCGCCGCCGCCGTCCCCAGCTCCCCGTCTGATGCTTCTCTTTATATTTACAGGCTGAATGTGATTTTCACCAAATTTGACGAAGTCCAGAAATCGGGGAACATGATCCAGTCATCGCTGGGTGAGTAACGGAGCGGATCCCTGATCTTAATGCAGAGTTGTGATCTGACATGGTTCCCGGCCCATGAGATCTATTCTCTCCATGTTGCTAGGTTACTCCAAGGACTCTCTCCCCCCCAGTGCATTAATTAGCAGACCCCGGACAGAGGAGGGGCGCCATTATTTCTGTGCATTTTGTGAACCTCCGATTATGTGTTGTGCGTGATTCTGCATTTCTCGTTGACTTTGTGTGTGATGGTGGGGTCCGCGCTCGGGCCTGGCACTGATGGGTTGCAATGTGGGCACGACACTGAGGATTGCACCCGCACAGGCATCAATGGCCGTATCCTGTGCCAGGGGCGAGGATGGTGGCGGCTGGCACTGCAGTGCTCCTCTCGGGGTCTGCACAAAACCAGGTCACTGGATTGGCTGTGGGGCTTCGAGCACCGGCCCCCGCAAGTACACGGCTCCTTACGGTCCGCCATAGGGGCCCCAGAGCTGCATGAGATGTAGGGAATGCTGCGGCCATGATGAGACTTGTGGTGCAGCATTGATGGATGCAGTGTGATCTTCTTGGTTTCTTCATTGTTTGAGTGATACTTTGCATCTTCCAGTTTTTTCTTTTTAACTCCTGATTGCCCAGAGAGCTGCCAGTTGTTACAGGACCGGTGTCCTGAGCCTGGACATGTCCGTATAGAGCGGGCGTTCATTACTTGGCGCTCTGTTTTGTGGTCGGCTCGCAGGTGTAGGGCGCCTATATTATATTCTCCTTGTGGATGTTATTAGCGGGTTTTTTGTTGTGTTTCTGTGTAACAATTGCTGATTGCGATGTCTCGTGATTTAAATGGTGTCTGGGCTTTTTTGTTTCGCTCTCACCATATGGCGCAGTCTGTGACCATGAATATAAGCCTCTTGGGCAAGGAAAGGGATTATCTTGTGAAACTAATTCCTGCTTTTACTGCAAGTATTTGCATTCCCGAATGTCGCCGCTCACACGAGCCGGGGCCGAAGCCGGCTGACATGTCTCTGTGGGCTGCGTTTATTTTGGTGGTGGGGTGCAAGCAGACCTGCGGGAGGAGCCGTGCCGCCATCAGCTCTTTGCCTCCAAGTTCTTCTGATGTTTGCTTCTCTCCCCGTAACTCACACGGGCGGTGGACACTCACACGGGCGGTGGACGTGATGACCGCTGGAGAAGGTCTGAGCCCTGCATTTATGCGGTGTCCGTACTGAGAGTTGTGACCTCGTGATCGAGGATCATTTACTTTCTCTTTTAAAGATTAATGTTTGGAGGAACAAAACCAGTGAGCGGGGAAGTGATCCAGAAACCCGACGGTTAACACTCGGACTGCCACAGCCCCGGCATCTCGTCTACGCTGCTGGAGACCCCATTGTGCGGATTAGTAAATAGGATTTTACGTTTCCTCAGCAGAGATGATTCGATGTGACCGGCATGTAAAGAGGCTGATAATGGAGGCAGCGTTGTGTGCGGCTCGGGGCCCCCGTCATGTCCGTGTCTGTCCAGGAAGAGATCGGTTAGTCCTGCGGCTGGATGAGGGGCTGATAATATCCGGTTACAGAGCGGATTCTTCGCTGTATATTGTTTTCTGCTCATCTGATAAGTGAACTTTCTCTAATAGGAGGACGCTTGTTGCTCTCACGTCTGTGGATTTTTGGATACTTGCAGCAAATCTTGTAAATGGCTATCAGCTTTTGTTTGGGCTAAAAGGTTTGTTTAAGCCGGCACATGACAAGGTGCTCTAGTCTGCTCTGACCTATTAAACATTTGCTAAAATATCCTGTACTTTTTTTTTTTTTTTAGGTATTTCTTTTTTCTTTAAGGAAAATAGCACCGCATATAAGGGACATATACCGTCACACCGTGACCAGACCATATATTACCACCTCATAGTGACCGAACAATACCGTATACAAGGGACAAATACCGTCACACCATGACCAGACTACATACTACCAACACAGTGACGGAACAATACTGTATACAAGGGACAAATACCACACCATGACCAGACCACACATTACCACCACAAAGTGACCGAATAAGACCACATCCAAGGAACAAATACTGCCAGACCACATATTACCACCACATACAATAAACTAATACTGCCACACCATGACCAGGCCACATACCACGGCCACATAGTGACTGAACACTACAATACTGATCATTAATTAAAAAAAAAAAATACAAATATTACCATGAGTGCTATTATGCACAGGAGCTCTGTACATAGTACACAGTGTATAGTGTTGGTATACAGGTAATACAGTGATCACCAGTGACATTATACGCAAGAGCTCTGTATATAGTGTATAGTGTACAGGTAATACAGTGATCACCAATGACATTATACACAGGAGCTCTGTATATAGTGTATAATGTCAGTGTACAGATAGTACAGTGATCACCAGTGACATTATACACAGGTGCTATGTATATAGCGTACAGGTAATACAGAGATCACCGGTGACATTATACACAGGAGCTCTGTATATGGTGTCAGTGTACAGGTAATACAGTGATCACCAATGACATTATGCACAGGAGCTCTGTATATAGTGTCAGTGTACAGGTAATACAGAGATCACCTGTGACATTATACGTAGGAGCTCTGTATATAGTGTCAGTATACAGGTAATACAGTGATCACCAATGACATTATACACAGGAGCTCTGTGTATATAGTGTCAGTGTACAGGTAATACAGAGATCACCTGTGACATTATACATAGGAGCTCTGTATATAGTGTCAGTATACAGGTAATACAGTGATCACCAATGACATACACAGGAGCTCTGTGTATATAGGGTTAGTGTACAGGTAATACAGATATCACCTGTGACATTATACATAGGAGCTCTGTATATAGTGTCAGTATACAGGTAATACAGAGATCACCAGTGACATTATACACAGGAGCTCTGTATACAGTGTATAGTGTACAGGTAATACAGTGATAACCAGTGACATTATACACAGGAGCTCTGTATATAGTGTACAGGTAATACAGTGATAACCAGTGACATTATACACAGGAGCTTTGTATATAGTGTCAGTGTACAGGTAATACAGTGATCACCTGTGACATTATACACAGGAGCTCTGTATATAGTGTCAGTGTACAGGTACTACAGAGATCACCAGTGACATTATACACAGGAGCTCTGTATACAGTGTATAGTGTACAGGTAATACAGTGATAACCAGTGACATTATACACAGGAGCTCTGTATATAGTGTACAGGTAATACAGTGATAACCAGTGACATTATACACAGGAGCTTTGTATATAGTGTCAGTGTACAGGTAATACAGTGATCACCGGTGACATATATCAGTCTCTGCCCACTCACTATATTGGGATCTGTAGGATAAACTTAATGCTTTGTTCAGGATTTTTCCCAAACTTCCTGAGAACCTGAAATGTGATAATTCCATAAATGCACCATTAGTGATCTATTCCGCTCTTCACCGATTGTGGCTGCTGTCCCTGCAGTTACGTACGCCTCTGCCAATCACTGGCCTCTGAGGTCGCTTGCTGCACATGCGCCGACATCCCCGTCTCCAGTGGCGGCCGCATTAGTGCTATTGTCGGATGGGACGTGATCACTGCAGGAACGACCTGTATTGAGGGGTGATTTTGTTGTTGCCCTCATTTCCTGCCCCAAATTAGTCTTTAGCAACCCCTTTTTTCCCTTCACCCATGACAGCACCACCTGAGAGAGGGATCAGCCCCGCCAGGACAGGAACCTACTGAGACATAAGGGGCGGCACCTCTCCCCCGCTTCAGTTGGGTTCCTGTCCTGGAAGGAATCCCACTGTGGCGGTGCCTGTCATGCGCGAAGAAAAAGATAAAAGACCCAGGCCCGTCCCGGCGCGGGAAGAACAGGTAGCTTACCTGTAGCGCCGGCCGTCGGGTCCTGGAAGCGCAGTCCCCGGGGTCCCTGGGGCTCCGGGTTCGTGCGGGCGTGGATGGGATCCCGGTGGCTTCGGGAAGCCCCCACCGCGCCGCCCTCCCCTCGCGCACGCCGCATCTCGATCCCCGTGGTACGGCGCTTGGAATGCTGGGTGCGCCGGCTGACGTCAGCAGAAGGCGACGGTGTAATGGCGCCGGGTGCGATGCCGGCCGGCTTCTGAAGCGCTGAGCCGGCGGTCGCAGGGGGGAGGGGAGGAAGACGCTCACCAGGCGGAGGCATGCAATTTAAAAGGAGGAAGACAGCTGTAGATCGGCGGTGCAAAATGGAGTCCGAGCAGGAACGTTCAGCGTCCCTGCCTCCCTCACAGCCCTCTGGCAGGAAGCATGGAAGCCATTCAAGCAGCAGTCGCCCCAGCCGCAGGTCGGGGCACTCCTCAAGGTCCAAAGAGCGCGGGTCAGGTGCTCCGATGCAGCCTCCAAGTCCGGTACCCTTGATTACGGGTGGTGAGTGATCTTCGTGAATGTTAACAGTATATTAATAGGGGTTTTCTATTGTATGCTTCACCCTGTAGGAAAGGCCCAGAAAAGCGGGAAGCAAGAAGAATAATAGGGGTTGTGCTATATGTAAATCTCCCCTAGCAAGAGACTGGCAAAAAGATCTCTGTGCTTCGTGCATTCAGCGGACTATGGCGGAGGAAGCGCCTAGTTTCGCAGCCAATCTAATATCTGCCCTCAGGTCAGAAATGGAAGGCTCAATTAAGTCCTTATTGAAAAAAGGGAAAAAAAGCAGGAAGGATTTCCCTAGTTCCCCCTCAGATTCCGCGTCAGTATCATCTCAGGCGGAAAAATCATCCTCCTCAGATAGTGACACAGGGGGTAAGCCATGTTTCCCTGTAGAAGATACAGATGCCCTCCTAAAGGCCATTAGAACTACAATGGGCCTACAGGAAGAAAGGGCGGCTAAAACCCTAGAGGACGTCATGTTTGGGGGGCTTCAGGAGAGGAAAAAACGAACCTTTCCAGTAAACGCGAAAATCCAGGCGCTTATTGAGAAGGAGTGGAAAAAGCCTAAAAAATCGGGGGCCCTTCCATCCGCCTCTAAGAGACGATACCCCTTTGAATACAAGGATACGGAGGTATGGGACAAAGTCCCAAAAATAGATGCAGCGGTGTCCAGATCTTCCAAAAGGTCGGCCCTGCCCTTGGAAGATGCAGGGGTTCTTAGAGACCCGCTGGACAAAAAAGCGGACTCATATTTGAGGCACGCATGGGAAGCGACAGCAGGAGGTCTAAAGCCGGCGATAGCGGGCACCTGCACGGCACGCTCCCTCATGATCTGGCTGCAGCAGTTAGAAGAGAAGCTGGCGTCAAGGGTCCCAAGAGAGAAGATCTTATCAGACATGTATCTCTTGCACGGGGCAGCGGCTTTTTTGGCAGATACCTCGGCGGACTCTATGCGATTGACAGCCAGAGCAGCGTCACTATCAAATGCTGCTAGACGCGCGTTATGGCTTAAGGGCTGTCCGGGTGACCTTCAGTCCAAGGCCAAATTGTGCTCTCTCCCCTGCGATGGTCGATTCCTGTTCGGCAAGAACTTGGACGATATTCTGGAGAAAGCAGGCGATAAGAAAAAAGGCTTCCCCAGATTCCCTATGGATCAGAGGAGACAGCCCTTTCGGAGGGGGAGATTCAATAGAGGGCGTCCTCCCGCTGACAGGAGAAGATGGGAGGATAAAAGAAAGAAAGAATCAGGGTTTATGTTTGGTGGAGGCACCTCCACCTCAAAAAAGTCACCACAATGACGCCGGTATTCCAGTAGGAGGGAGATTGGCACTCTTTTTCCAGGCCTGGGAAAAGATCTCCTCCAATACCTGGATTCTGAGCATCCTAAAAGAAGGCCTGAAAATCCCCTTTATTCGTCAGCCAAAACCCGTGGTCGTCATCACACCTATCAGGAAGATGACCGAAGAACAACTGGCGTTAGAAACAGAAATCCTGAGCCTGATAGACAAGCGGGTACTGTCCGAGGTGCCACGCTTACAGGAAGGAAAGGGGTTTTATTCACCCCTTTTTCTAATAAAAAAAACGGATCAGTCGTTCAGGACAATCATAAATCTCAGACGCCTCAATCTTTGGATAAGGAACCCGACCTTCAAGATGGAATCAGTGACTACGGCAGTGAAACTGCTACATCAAGATTGCTTCATGGCCGTAGTCGATTTAAAGGATGCGTATTATCACATCCCTATCCATCCAGATTACCAGAAATACCTGAGGGTAGCGCTTTATATTCAGGGCACACTAAGGCACTTTCAGTTCAGGGCTCTTCCGTTTGGCATATCCATAGCCCCGAGGGTCTTCACCAAGGTCATAGCGGAAGTGACAGCCTTTCTCCGGATTCACGATACGGTCATAATACATACCTGGACGATTTTCTTATAGTGGGCAGTTCAGAGGACCACTGTACAGCACAGTTGACTCAGGTGATCAACACCTTGCAAGAGTTAGGGTGGATAGTCAATTTCAAAAAATCAAAATTACAACCCCTAAAGAAACAGACCTTCCTAGGATTTATACTGGACTCAGAAAGGCAAGAGTGTCTGCTCCCAGAGTCCAAGATAGAGAAGGTACAAAATCTGGCCTTGGCGGGCCGAAACCAACCATGTATGACATTAAGAAAAGCAATGTCCCTACTAGGTACCCTAACATCCTGTATTCCGGCGGTCAGGTGGGCTCAGTTTCACACCCGGCAACTCCAGGGGGAGATACTAAGAGCACAAAGATCGCTAAGAGGGCGTTTGGAAGGGAAGCTGGAGCTTTCCTCAAAAACCAGAGACTCTCTCAACTGGTGGTTGAACGGGACAAATCTGACCTTAGGAATACCATGGGACAGACAGGCGACAGATATAATTTTAACAGATGCAAGCTCCTCGGGGTGGGGGGCACACCTAAGGGGCCTCATAGGTCAGGGTTCCTGGACACCTCAAGAAAGGAAGGCATCCTCCAACCTGAGAGAACTGTGGGCAGTGGGCAAGGCCCTAAGCCACTTCATTCCGCTACTCCAGGGTCGAGACGTACGCATCATGTCAGACAACAAGGTAGCAGTGGCATACATCAACCACCAAGGTGGGACAAAATCACACTCCTTAATGGAAGCAGCAACAGACATTCTGAGGAGTGCAGAGGAACACCTACACTCCGTGACAGCCCTACACATAAAAGGGGCAGAAAACATAGAGGCAGATTTCCTGAGTCGCAATACCCTGAGGCAAGGAGAATGGGCGCTAAACCGGTCCATTTTTCAAAAGATAATTCAGCTTTGGGGGGAACCGGTGATAGACCTCTTTGCAAACAAGCACAACAGGCAAACAGAAAGGTTCTGCTCTCTAAACCCGAGGGAAAATCCATGGGCAGTGGACTCGTTGCACATCCAGTGGAACTTCAGACTGGCTTACGCGTTCCCCCCAGTAGCTCTGATCCCAACTGTGGTAAGAAAAATCAGAAACGATCAAGCCAGGGTGATTCTAATAGCTCCATTCTGGCCAAAAAGGCCCTGGTTCGCTCTGCTACGGAAGATGTCCCTCTCCGATCCATGGGTTCTGCCAGAAATCCCGGACCTACTAGCTCAGGGTCCAATATTGCACGCTCAGGTCAAAGGATTCCATCTGACGGCGTGGAATTTGAAAGGTCGCTTTTAATGGATAGGGGGTTCTCCCCTGGGCTGGTGGCCACTCTGCTAAAAAGCAGGAAACCGGTGACTACTAACATCTACGGCAGAACATGGGATAAGTTCCTACAGTTCTTGGGTAAGCCGTTAGGAAAAGAACCCCCGATTAGGGCCATCCTAGAGTTCTTACAATCTGGGTTGCAGATGGGGTTAGCAGTAAACACACTTAAGGTTCAGGCGTCGGCACTAGGGGCGCTCTACAATTGCAAACTGGCATCAGATAGGTGGATAGCCAGATTTATTAAATCCTGCCATAGAGCTAAGCCTATTCCAATACCCAGAATAGTCCCCTGGGATTTAAACCTGGTGTTAGAAGCCCTTACAAAAGATCCGTATGAGCCATTACATCAGCTACCCCTAAAGTTCTTGACCCTAAAAACAATCCTGTTAGTAGCCCTCACATCAGCCCGCAGGATAAGCGACTTACAGGCTCTCTCAGTAAATCCTCCTTATACGCAAGTCTTTCAGGATCGGGTAGTTTTAAGAACAGACCCCAGTTATCTGCCCAAGGTAGTATCGGATTTCCATCGGAGTCAGGAAATTGTCCTTCCATCCTTTTGCGAAAATCCAAAAAATCTGGGGGAGGAAAAATTCCATAGTCTGGATGTTAAAAGGGCTCTAGTAGAATATATATCTGCCACTAGCCAGTGGAGGAGGTCACAGTCCCTATTCGTAGCTTTTCAGGGTGCCAGGAAAGGCTATGGGGTTTCAAAAGGGACTATTGCTAGATGGATTAGGGAAGCCATTAGTGTAGCCTATTCAGCTAGTGGTATCCCGATTCCTGACGGCATCAAGGCTCATTCCACCAGAGCCGTGGCGACCTCCTGGGCTGAAAAGGCAGAGGTATCAATCGAACAGATTTGTAAGGCCGCTACCTGGGCCTCACCTTCAACCTTCTTTAAGCACTATAGATTAAATCTATCCTCCTCTGCTGACTTAACCTTTGGTAGAAGGGTGCTGCAAGCGGTGGTCCCTCCCTAAGGTGTTTCGAAGTCTCCAAAAATCTCGCAGGTGGTGCTGTCATGGGTGAAGGGAAAACCACCATGGTTACTTACCGGTAGCCGGTTTTTCCGGAACCCATGACAGCACCCGTACATTCCCCCCCTTTTTCACTGTATGGGTGTGCACAATTAGTAGGGTGTTTTGAGTGTTGTGGTGTTGGATTAAACATGTAACTAACCGGGAAGTCCTCTCAATGCTCTGTAACCCAACTGAAGCGGGGGAGAGGTGCCGCCCCTTATGTCTCAGTAGGTTCCTGTCCTGGCGGGGCGGATCCCTCTCTCAGGTGGTGCTGTCATGGGTTCCGGAAAAACCGGCTACCGGTAAGTAACCATGGTGGTATTTGAAATAAACCTGTAATCTGCAAGTACTGAAAATGGCACCAGAAGAAAGTACAACACGAACCTCAGATGGCTCATCAGTGTAAAAAGACAGGAGCCGTGGTCCCCGGTGCGGCTCCTCGCGGTGACGAGGAATCTGATCCTGTGGGAGTTGAGGACGGCCATCAATTTTGACTTCCAGCAGGAGAATATCTGCTCTGCGCGGGTAACGGTGCACAGGTGCAGGCTTCATACTGTGCCGTTCCATCGTTCTGCAGACGGCTTCATCCTCACTCCAAGTGTTTTCAATGTGGAGAGGAGAAAGCCGCTGCCACTTATGCCGCCTACAGAGACCTCTGGCAGCAGCGTCTGGCTGACTTTCATGACTTTCATCTAATCTGTATGGGGACCTTAAAGGGAATCTGTTCCCCCTGGGATGGGTATGACCTATTAATATGGACAACCAGGTGATAGAAATGTTAGCCTAGTCCTGCCTGTATGCCTCATATTAATGGTCTTGTTGCTGAGAAATGTTATATTCTGTCTGTTAATGATTTCTTCCAGGTTCCTGGGGTGTGCGATGTCTAGAAGAAATCCCAGTCCTCATTACAATACTACCCCCCTCCCATGCACATCAGTTATGGCCCCATAATCCTGCACCTGCGCCCTGCACGCCCTCAGGAATCCATACCTCATCCTCCCGTCTGTGGGCGCTGAATTCAGGGGTCTTCCGCTCCAGTGACCTGCGGTGTTCGTGCCGATAAGGTGCTCTCCCCAATTCCTCCCTGTATAGTCATCTCTTTGTACACGTGGTTCCTAGCGATAACTGTGCAGGGTGGAAGTGGAGAGAACACTTTATCTGCGCGCACACCGGAAGTCAGAGTGACTCACCTGTGCAGAAGATCCTCGAGTGCATCGCCCATAGAAGGGAGGATGGGGTTTGTATAGGTTCACATTAATAGGTCATGTACGTCGTGGGGGTGACCGATTCCCCTTAACTTGTTTTCACCACAGAATCTCTTTATCACCATCCATTGCATAGTTATAACTTACTACCGCTGAGACTCGCACTGATCTAAAGAATCGGGCCCTTTTTTTCCTCCTGTTACAGTGGGGCCGCAGTGCACACACCTGACCGCCGCTCCATTCCACCCTATGGGGCTGACCAGCATTGCGCTCAGCTGTTTCACGCAGCCTCCTAGTGAATGCAGCAGCTGTCGGACGTATGAACTGTGGCCCCCTTGTAACACACAAGAGCCCCTCTGCCGGTCATTACGGGTCCTTTAACCTTTTAATGGGCCTGTAAGGGCTATAACCTTTTAGGACCACAAATGTATTGGTCTTCATGGGGTTTTCTGGATAAAGTCTTCAGTAGCAAATGACCAAACAAACTCTTTAATGACTTTAATGAGTAATTGTTTCATTAATGCCAGGATCCATAAAATGCATAGATAATGTAATATTGTATAAAGCAGTAGGGGGCTTGAGTTCTGTGTGCGGTATTTGCCTGTGGCACCAATACGGAGCACCTACAACTTATTAGGTAACTTTTATTACCTCTTTATGGGAAGAAATAAAAGCCACATTTCTGCCATTGTTTCTTTTTACATGTCAGTTTTTAGGTCTTGCCACAACTAAAGTGTTATCTCAGTTCTGCCGTTTAGTAAGATTACAGTGATAATAAATGTTTGGAATTTCATTACTTTTGCAAAACACGCACTGTTTAAATAACATACATATATATTTTTGTGTCGCCATAGTCAAAGGACTCATTTGCGCCCCAGTTTATCACACGAGTCTGGGCTTGTTTTTAGCACAACTGCTCTATTTTTGCACCATTTTGGGAGATGTATACGATTTATAGCTTTTTTTTTTTTTTTTTTTTTTTTTTGGGGGGGGGGGGGAAATGAACAAAATCAGCAATTCCTGCATTTTTAATATTTTGTTTTACACTGTTCATGGTGAGGGATAGATATGATTGTTACCGATCGTTGTTGGCTGTGGGTTGTGTACCGGTGGTTGGTGTTACAATACCGGTGGTTGGTTCAACAGTACCGGTCGTTGTGGTTGGTGATGCAGTGCTGGTCGTTGTGGACGGGTGGCTGGTGTTACAGTACCGATCTTTGTTGACTGTGGGTTGTGGACAGGTGGCTGGTTTTACAGTACCAGTCGTTGTGGTTGGTGTTTCACTACCGGTCGTTGTGGTTGGTGTTTCGCTACCGGTCGTTGTGGTTGGTCTTTCGCTACCGGTCGTTGTGGTTGGTCTTTCGCTACCGGTCGTTGTGGTTGGTCTTTCGCTACCGGTCGTTGTGGTTGGTCTTTCGCTACCGGTCGTTGTGGTTGGTCTTTCGCTACCGGTCGTTGTGGTTGGTCTTTCGCTACCGGTCGTTGTGGTTGGTCTTTCGCTACCGGTCGTTGTGGTTGGTCTTTCGCTACCGGTCGTTGTGGTTGGTCTTTCGCTACCGGTCGTTGTGGTTGGTCTTTCGCTACCGGTCGTTGTGGTTGGTGTTTCGCTACCGGTCGTTGTGGTTGGTCTTTCGCTACCGGTCGTTGTGGTTGGTCTTTCGCTACCGGTCGTTGTGGTTGGTGTTTCGCTACCGGTCGTTGTGGTTGGTGTTTCGCTACCGGTCGTTGTGGTTGGTGTTTGGCTACCGCTCGTTGTGGTTGGTGTTTGGCTACCGCTCGTTGTGGTTGGTGTTTCGCTGCCGCTCGTTGTGGTTGGTGTTTCGCTGCCGCTCGTTGTGGTTGGTGTTTCGCTGCCGCTCGTTGTGGTTGGTGTTTCGCTACCGCTCGTTGTGGTTGGTGTTTCGCTACCGCTCGTTGTGGTTGGTGTTTCGCTGCCGCTCGTTGTGGTTGGTGTTTCGCTACCGCTCGTTGTGGTTGTGTTTCGCTGCCGCTCGTTGTGGTTGGTGTTTCGCTACCGCTCGTTGTGGTTGGTGTTTGGCTACCGCTCGTTGTGGTTGGTGTTTGGCTACCGCTCGTTGTGGTTGGTGTTTGGCTACCGCTCGTTGTGGTTGGTGTTTGGCTACCGCTCGTTGTGGTTGGTGTTTCGCTGCCGCTCGTTGTGGTTGGTGTTTCGCTGCCGCTCGTTGTGGTTGGTGTTTCGCTGCCGCTCGTTGTGGTTGGTGTTTCGCTGCCGCTCGTTGTGGTTGGTGTTTCGCTACCGCTCGTTGTGGTTGGTGTTTCGCTACCGCTCGTTGTGGTTGGTGTTTCGCTACCGCTCGTTGTGGTTGGTGTTTCGCTACCGCTCGTTGTGGTTGGTGTTTCGCTACCGCTCGTTGTGGTTGGTGTTACAGTACCGGTCGTTGACTGGGGGTTGTGGACTGATGGTTGGTGTTTCAGTACCGGCCGTTGTAGACTGGTGGCTGGTGTTACAGTACCGATTGTTGTCTGTGGGTTGTGGACAGGTGGATGGTTTTACAGTACCGGCCGTTGTGGACAGGTGAATGGTGCTACCGGTGTTGTGGATGCAGCAATACCAAATGTGTGCTAAAAATCACTGGCACCCGCCATCCCGGCAGCTTCTGCCCACGCCCTGCTCTGTATCAGCAGGTTGCTGTGCCCACGCTGCCTTTACCATTGCCAACCATGGGCTTTGCTGCTGCATGGTGACGTCCCTCCTGCCGATGCGGCACCTGAATAGTTTGTACTCGTCATTGGATGATACCTGTCGTGTGCCGTGGCCTCCATACGATAGAGGACCTAGAAGGCAGAAAGATGAGCTGAGGTTCTGTACTGGTGCCCAGAAGATGTCCTCGTTTTTGGTGAAATTAACAGTAAACGGATACTGATACCACAGGAAAGAATCTTCCGAGTCCTTGAACATCCTCTTAAGTCCCGCAGGATGAAGAGGGCATCCACGGTCAGGCACAAGGATCTCGTGGAGCTTGTGGTTTAGCCCCGGAGGCCAACATCTGTTTGGCCACAGCCCATTTCTCTGACGACTTTTGGGTGAAGGGTTGATTCTATTGGGTCGAGTTGCTCTCAGATGGAGGCACTCGTGATTTAGTTGGCGACCAGCAATGTTAATAGCTGGGAAGATGGGAGCGTGATTTCTGCCCATTTGGGGTATTTTCGCCGTTCTGCAGTGTTGCTCGTCCTGACCAGTAAATTCAGATCGGCCGAGGCTCTGCCAAGCGTCGTGTGTCCAGTGGGTGATCAGAGGGGAGTTTATAAAAGAGGAGACAATTACTCAAAATGGCAGAATATTATGAGGAGCGATGGTCTGAAGGGACCCCTGACTAAAAGGCAGCAGAGGGCTCCCTCACATTCAAGGACACTGGCATCTGCAGCTGGATCCAGTTCTGTCTGTCTATGGATCTCTCCAATAAGAGGATCTAGTGAGCGATTCATTGGGGTCTGGACTACTCAGACTCGTGTGGCTCAGTGCTTGCAGGAGAGGTGTAGTCCAGTAGGAGGAGCTATACTTATACTACCTAGTGATCGCCCCCTAGTGGCAGCAGCTGGCACTTTGTGTCTTCTGTGCCCCCTGTGACACGGATGAGAACTTATTTTTTGCAAAGTGTTTTTACTATTTCTCCTTTTTAAATATTTTTTTTCTATTTAGACTTCTTTGGTTACGTTCTGCTGTGTGCCGACACATTGCCCTAAGCACAGGCCTACTACACCAACAGCCCTGGGGTCCCCATACACAAGTTAGATCTGCGTGACCACGTACTGTGTATGCGGGGCCTCCAGGGATGTGTGGGGCCTGTAGGACCCTTTTGTTCGTTGCAGAGATAAGCTGCCACTAGAGTATATAGCAACTCAGTGGAGCGGCGCCTCCCTGTGTATGGGGGGAGTAGACAGAAAGCAGCCAACTGGCTGACACCCATCTAATGTGAATGGGCTGAGTGAAGGGCGTGATCTGGAGGTTACAAGCCAGGATCGGGGCTATATCCGATCCCTTCACTATCCGAGGACGGGCCATGATGCCTAGATTACACCCGGGTCTCCCCACCCGAACATCATAGGCTTGTATACACCTAGGAGGCGGTGAAATTCGGGTCAGGAGATTCAAGGACAGTCCGTACTCTGATTGTGACATATGGATGTGTCAATGCGGCATTAGGCAGGAGGGCGCAGGAGGGCACAGGATGCCATTACCCCGTCTATCACATCAACGCCACACATGTTCCTATATACGGAGCACTGCACGCTGTCTACAGATAGTGGACAGTCGATGAGGTTTGACGGCCACACTGCAAGGATTTGGCGTCTGTTCACACAGGACAGATACACAGTGGACCATCCTCCTGCTTTACCTGCCCAGGACCCCGTCCTCCTGCTTTATTACCTGCTCAGCACCCCGTCCTCCTGCTTTACCTGCCCAGCACCCCGTCCTCCTGCTTTATTTACCTGCCCAGCACCCCGTCCTCCTGCTTTATTTACCTGCCCAGCACCCCGTCCTCCTGCTTTATTTACCTGCCCAGCACCCCGTCCTCCTGCTTTATTTACCTGCCCAGCACCCCGTCCTCCTGCTTTATTTACCTGCCCAGCACCCCGTCGTCCTGCTTTATTTACCTGCCCAGCACCCCGTCGTCCTGCTTTATTTACCTGCCCAGCACCCCGTCCTCCTGCTTTATTTACCTGCCCAGCACCCCGTCCTCCTGCTTTATTTACCTGCCCAGCACCCCGTCCTCCTGCTTTACTACCTGCCCAGGACCCCGTCCTCCTGCTTTACTACCTGCCCAGGACCCTGTCCTCCTGCTTTATTACCTGCCCAGGACCCTGTCCTCCTGCTTTATTACCTGCCCAGGACCCTGTCCTCCTGCTTTATTACCTGCCCAGGACCCTGTCCTCCTGCTTTATTACCTGCCCAGGACCCTGTCCTCCTGCTTTATTACCTGCCCAGGACCCTGTCCTCCTGCTTTATTACCTGCCCAGGACCCTGTCCTCCTGCTTTATTACCTGCCCAGGACCCTGTCCTCCTGCTTTATCTGCCCAGCACCCCGTCCTCCTGCTTTACCTGCCCAGCACCCCGTCCTCCTGCTTTATTTATCTGCCCAGCACCCCGTCCTTCTGCTTTACCTGCCCAGCACCCCGTCCTTCTGCTTTACCTGCCCAGCACCCCGTCCTCCTGCTTTATTACCTGCCCAGCACCCCGTCCTCCTGCTTTATTACCTGCCCAGCACCCCGTCCTCCTGCTTTATTTACCTGCCCAGCACCCCATCCTCCTGCTTTATTTACCTGCCCAGCACCCTGTTCTCCTGCTTTATTACCTGCCCAGGACCCTGTTCTCCTGCTTTATTACCTGCCCAGGACCCTGTCCTCCTGCTTTATTACCTGCCCAGGACCCTGTCCTCCTGCTTTATTACCTGCCCAGGACCCTGTCCTCCTGCTTTATTATCTGCCCAGGACCCCGTCCTCCTGCTTTATTTACCTGCCCAGCACCCCGTCCTCCTGCTTTATTTACCTGCCCAGCACCCCGTCCTCCTGCTTTATTTACCTGCCCAGCACCCCGTCCTCCTGCTTTATTTACCTGCCCAGCACCCCGTCCTCCTGCTTTATTTACCTGCCCAGCACCCCGTCCTCCTGCTTTATTTACCTGCCCAGCACCCCGTCCTCCTGCTTTATTTACCTGCCCAGCACCCCGTCCTCCTGCTTTATTTACCTGCCCAGCACCCCGTCCTCCTGCTTTGCCTGAAGTCACACAGTTTAGAGGCTTTCAGTCAAGCAGGAAGAGGCGGTGCTCGGCGGGCAATGGAGCTGGATTGACAGAGGCTTCAGATCTACCATAGCTGTTCAGCTTCATTTGCATATTAGTTTAAGCTCTGACTTCTCAATAACAGAGGAACAGGCCGGCCGGTCATGTAAAGGTATTAAAGGTATCACTGGACTTAATAGGGCCCCATGTGCTTGTAAATAGTTTGGGGGATGAAATCCTGCTGACACATTTCCTTTAAAACTGAGCAAATTGTAGTGATAAAGCCTGATGTTATACCCCGGGTGCGTGGGCACAGGGACAGGGCCGGATGTTATACCCCGGGTGTGATGTTATACCCCGGGTGTGTGGGCACAGGGACAGGGCCGGATGTTATACCCCGGGTGTGATGTTATACCCCGGGTGCGTGGGCACAGGGACAGGGCCGGATGTTATACCCCGGGTGTGATGTTATACCCCGGGTGCGTGGGCACAGGGACAGGGCCGGATGTTATACCCCGGGTGTGATGTTATACCCCGGGTGTGTGGGCACAGGGACAGGGCCGGATGTTATACCCCGGGTGTGTGGGCACAGGGACAGGGCCGGATGTTATACCCCGGGTGTGTGGGCACAGGGACAGGGCCGGATGTTATACCCCGGGTGTGTGGGCACAGGGACAGGGCCGGATGTTATACCCCGGGTGTGTGGGCACAGGGACAGGGCCGGATGTTATACCCCGGGTGTGTGGGCACAGGGACAGGGCCGGATGTTATACCCCGGGTGAGTGGGAACAGGCACAGGGCCGGATGTTATACCCCGGGTGTGTGGGCACAGGGACAGGGCCGGATGTTATACCCCGGGTGTGTGGGCACAGGGACAGGGCCGGATGTTATACCCCGGGTGTGTGGGCACAGGGACAGGGCCCGATGTTATACCCCGGGTGTGTGGGCACAGGGACAGGGCCCGATGTTATACCCCGGGTGTGTGGGCACAGGGACATGGCCCGATGTTATACCCCGGGTGTGTGGGCACAGGGACATGGCCCGATGTTATACCCCTGGTGTGTGGGCACAGGGACAGGGCCCGATGTTATACCCCGGGTGTGTGGGCACAGGGACAGGGCCCGATGTTATACCCCGGGTGTGTGGGCACAGGGACAGGGCCCGATGTTATACCCCGGGTGTGTGGGCACAGGCACAGGGCCCGATGTTATACCCCGGGTGTGTGGGCACAGGGACAGGGCCGGATGTTATACCCCGGGTGTGTGGGCACAGGGACAGGGCCGGATGTTATACCCCGGGTGTGTGGGCACAGGGACAGGGCCGGATGTTATACCCCGGGTGTGTGGGCACAGGGACAGGGCCGGATGATATACCCCGGGTGTGTGGGTACAGGGACAGGGCCGGATGTTATACCCCGGGTGTGTGGGTACAGGGACAGGGCCGGATGTTATACCCCGGGTGTGTGGGCACAGGGACAGGGCCGGATGTTATACCCCGGGTGTGTGGGCACAGGGACAGGGCCCGATGTTATACCCCGGGTGTGTGGGCACAGGGACAGGGCCCGATGTTATACCCCGGGTGAGTGGGCACAGAGACATGGCCTGATGTTATACCCCGGGTGAGTGGGCACAGGGACAGGGCCCGATGTTATACCCCGGGTACGGGTATGTGGGCACAGGGACAGGGCCCGATGTTATACCCCGGGTGTGTGGGCACAGGGCCCGATGTTATACCCCGGGTGAGTGGGCACAGAGACATGGCCTGATGTTATACCCCGGGTGTGTGGGCACAGGGACAGGGCCCGATGTTATACCCCGGGTGAGTGGGCACAGGGACAGGGCCGGATGTTAAGCCCCCGTTACACACTGCGATATCGCTAGCAATATCGCTGTAAAGTCACCGATTTTTTGACGTTGCAGCGATATTGCTAGCGATATCGCTGCATGCGATACTTACCTCCGACCGGCTCCCCCGCTGGTTATCGCTGATCGCGCGTGAAGCTCCTGGTCCATTCCTCGTCGGCCACTTCCTGCGGCGCTTCCTGCTGTGACGACGAGCAACGCGTGGAGCCGGGCGGGAGGACGTCAGGATCGCCGCGTCTGACAGGTAAGTAGCGACCCCCGTCCCCAGCGATGTCGCTGGTGAGATCTGCCTGTGTGGCAGCTCACTAGCTACCACCTAGCGATGCACCAGCGATCCTGACCGCGTCATATCGCTTGTCGGGATCGCTGGTGCATCGCTAGCTGTAACGGTACCCTAAACCCTGAGTGAGTGGGGACAGGGACGGATGTTATACCTCGGTGGGGCACCAGGCTACGTGGGGCTTATACCCGGGGGGAGGGGTGAGAGTCCACTGGGCTGGATGCTATAACCCAGGAAGGGGAGTTGCAAGGGTGCTGGAAGTTATACTACGGAGGGAAGGGGAAGAGGGGAGGGCAATGGGTCCACATGTTATGCCCTGCTAGGGTGGAGTGACGGGGCTGGAAGTTACAGATTATATCAGTACTGGAGCTTTATAAGTGGCTGATATTACTCATTTACAGTGTCTTGCGAAAGTATTCGGCCCCCTCAAACTTTTCAACCTTTTCCCACATATCATGCTTCAAACATAAAGATTCCAAATTTAAATTTTTGGTGAAGAATCAACAACGAGTGGGACACAATTGTGAAGTTGAACAAAATTTATTGGTTATTTTAAATATTTGTGGAAATTCAAAAACTGAAAAGTGGGGCGTGCAATATTATTCGGCCCCTGTAACTTAATACTTTGTTGCGCCTCCTTTTGCTGTCATTACAGCTGCAAGTCGCTTGGGGTTTGTCTCTATCAGTTTTGTACATCGAGAGACTGAAATTCTCGCCCATTCTTCCTTGACAAACAGCTCGCGCTCAGTGAGGTTGGATGGAGATCGTTTGTGAACAGCAGTTTTCAGCTTTTTCCACAGATTCTCGATTGGATTCAGGTCTGGACTGTGACTTGGCCATTCTAACACCTGGATACGTTTGTGAACCATTCCATTGTAGATTTTGCTTTATGTTTGGGATCATTGTCTTGTTGGAAGACAAATCTCCGTCCCAGTCTCAGGTCTTTTGCAGACAGGTCTTCTTCAAGAATGGTCCTGTATTTGGCTCCATCTATCTTCCCATCAATTTTAACCATCTTCCCTGTCCCTGCTGAAGAAAAGCAGGCCCAAACCATGATGCTGCCACCACCATGTTTGACAGTGGGGATGGTGTGTTCAGGGTGGTGAGCTGTGTTGCTTTTACGCCAAACATATCGTTTGGCATTGTTGCCAAAAAATGTGATTTTGGTTTCATCTGACCAGAGCACCTTCTTCCACATGTTTGGTGTCTCCCAGGTGGCTTATTGCAAAGTTTAAACAACACTTTTTATGGATATCTTTGAGAAATGGCTTTCTTCTTGCCACTCTTCCATAAAGGCCAGATTTGTGCAGTGTACGACTGATTGTTGTCCTATGGACAGACTGTCCCACCTCAGCTGTAGATCTCTGCAGTTCATCCAGAGTGATCATGGGCCTCTTGGCTGCATCTCTGATCAGTCTTCTCCTTGTTTGAGATGAAAGTTTAGAGGGACGGCCGGGTCTTAGTAGACTTGCAGTGGTATGATACGGTTTCCATATCAATCTGATCGCTTGCACAGTGCTCCTTGGGATGTTTAAAGTTTTGGAAATCATTTTGTATCCAAATCCGGCTTTAAACTTCTCCACAACAGTATCACGGACCTGCCTGTTGTGTTCCTTGGCCTTCATGATGATCTCTGTGCTTCAAACAGAACCCTGAGACTATCACAGAGCAGGTGCATTTATACGGAGACTTGATTACACACAGGTGGATTATATTTATCATCATTAGTCATTTAGGACAACATTGGATCATTCAGAGACCCACAGTGAACTTCTGGAGTGAGTTTTCTGCACTGAAAGTAAAAGGGCTGAATAATATTGCACGCCCCACTTTTCAGTTTTTGAATTTCCACAAAAATGTAAAATAACCAATACATTTCGTTCAACTTCACAATTGTGTCCCACTTGTTGATTCTTCACCAAAACATTTGGAATCTTTGAAGCATGATATGTGGGAAAAGGCTGAAAAGTTCCAGGGGGCCGAATACTTTCGCAAGGCACTTTTCACATATAGCAGGTTATTGGATATGTGGCCTGTCTTGCATGACTTGTGTCGGTTGCTATATGCGTCCTGTGCTTCCCTCATGTTGCAGGGTTGGTCACACCTCTGTATAATGGGAGAACGGGTATATTATGTACAGTGGGGAAAAGAAGTATTTGATACACTGCCAATCTTGCAAGTTTTCCCACCTACAGAGAATGGAGAGATCTGTAATTTTTATCGTAGGTACACTTCATCTGTGAGAGACCGAATCTAAAAATGAAAAACAGATAATCACATTGTGGATTTGTACATAAGTAATTTGCATTTTATTGCATGAAATAGTATTGGATAGAATAGAAAAACAGAACTTAATATTTGGCCCAGAAGCCTTCGTTCGCAGTTACAGAAGTCGGACATTTCCTGTGGTTTTTGACCAGGTTTGCACACTCTGCAGCAGGGATTTTGGCCCTCTCCTCCAGAAGGATCTTCTCCCAGATCTTTCTGGATTCAGGGCTGTTGCTGGGCCTCCAAAGATCGTCTGTTGGGGTCAGGTCTGGAGACTGGCTAGGTCACTCCAGGACCATGAAATGCTTCTTACAGAGACACTCTTTAATTCCCCTGGCTGTGTGTTTTGGGTCATTATCATGGTGGAAGACCCAGCCACGACCCATCTTCAATGCTCTTACTGAGGGAAGGAGGTTGTTGGCCATAATCTCGCAATACATGACCCCATCCATCCTCCCTACAGTACGGTGCAGATGTTCTGTCCCCTTTGCAGAAAAAGCACCCCCAATGTATATTTACCCCACCATGCTTCACAGATGGGATGGTGTTCTTGGGTTTATACTCATCCTTCTTCCTCCAAACACGAGTGGAGTTGATACCAAAAAGTCCTATTTTGGTCTCATCTGACCACATGACCTTCTCCCATGCTTCCTCTGGATTATCCAAGTGGTCATTGGCGAACTTTGATTGTAATCCATGATGGCGTGGTGTGTTACTAACAATAATATTTGAGACTGTGGTCATTTTCCAGGTCCTCCCGTGTAGTTCTGGGCTGAGTCCTGACCTTTCTCAGAATCATCCTTACCCCACGAGTCGAGACCTTGCATGGAGCCCCAGACCGAGGAAGACTGACAGTCATCTTGTGTTTCTTCCATTTTCTAATAAGTGTGCCAACAGTTGTCTCCTTCTCACCAAGCTACTTGCCTGTTGTCCTGTTGCCCATCCCAGTCTTGAGCAGGTCTACAGTTTTGTTCCTGTTGTCCTTAGACAGCTGTTTTGTCTTGGCCATGGTGGAGAGGTTGGAGTGTGATATGATTATGTGGACAGGTGTACAGGTAGCGAGGTCAAATAGTTACTTTGTGGGAACAGAATTAAATACATTGGCAGTGTAGTGCTGGCATAAGTATTGCTAGTTCTGTAGAGACTTCATCTATTTTTCAGCTAGTGCTATAAAGTTCTATTAGATCAAGTCCCTGCAGAACTAGCAATACGTAGGCCATTTTCTTAGCACTACACTGCCGATGTATTTGATCTGTTCCCACAAAGTAATTATTCCAAATCTAATTCTAAACCTGTTTACTAGATCCTCCAAAAGGGAGGGTGGCACTATACTAGGAATCGCTCTCACCCTGTCCATATACTTTATGCATTTCTGCAATTGACCCAATGTGCCCACACTAGTGTCCCCTGTTGGACATTTTGCTTTTTTAACACCTTTTTAACTTCTGTATTGTAAACCAATAAAATTTACGTTTTAATGGATCTCTTCAGTGCTCAGCCTTCATTAGTCGGAGTTGTTCGTTTCAATAAAATAATTAGGGAAAAAATCATACAATGTGATTTTCTGTATTTTATTTTCTGCCACAGGCGACGTGTTCCTACGATAAACATTACAGACCTCTCCTTTCTTTGTAGGTGGGAAAACTTGCAAAATTGACATTGTATCAAATACTTATTTTCTTTACTGTCCATGCTTTGGTCCTTCATGGCTCCGGTGCCTCTGTATTGACCCGGGTGGGGGAGTATTGATCCTCTGCAGTTCAGCATTGAAATGACCTAATAATGGTGATAATGGTTTCCTGCCGGATATGTCCACCCGGGGGCCGCTGTCTGGGGGGGGGGGGGGGATTGCTTGTATTACAGAGCTATGATCTATTATCCATGTCCAGCCTTGTTGTTAGGAGCAGGACATCTGCGCTATATATCGCCCTGTGCAGACCCCATTATAGGTCAGTGGGGCTGTCGGATGCATTACTTTGTCTTGGGTTCTGTTATCGGAATCAAAATATTAATATAGAAGTAATGGACTCCCTGTATGTCGGGCACCTGATGAACCCCATTGAGTATAATGCCGTCTGCAATTCTTTAGTATTTTTTGCCAGATCTGTGGCACAGTCTCCAACATGGGTGTGCCCCCCAATGCAGCACATAGGTCCCTCCTTATTAATCAGAAGTCGTGATCTAGATGTGAAGGAAACGAGGCTCGTGTCATTTTATACTTACATTCGACTTGTCTGTCTCCCGTTATCCTTGTCAGCATTTCTGCTGTGAAATCCAAGGACGAGGCGTCAGCAGGGACCCTGACATTCAGTAGAGTTACATAGTAATAACTCCACAGCGGACCCCCACGATAGTGTCCTCATACCCAGAGCTGCCCTGCACCGGCTCCTGCCAGCGGAGCCACCAGACACATGTAGGTAGGTGAATTCATCCAGCCTGAAAGGGCTGATACCAGGGAGCAGAAGATTGTAGTCACCTCCACCTTATAATTGCTGATAACGGGGAGTAATAGATTGTAGTCTCCTGTCCTACAGTCTCCTCCCCAGTAATGGCTGATAACGGGGAGTAATAGTTTGTAGTCTCCTGTCCTACAGTCTCCTCCCCAGTAATGGCTGATAACAGGGAGTAATAGATTGTAGTCTCCTGTCCTACAGTCTCCTCCCCCAGTAATGGCCGATAACGGGGAGTAATAGATTGTAGTCTCCTGTCCTACAGTCTCCTCCCCAGTAATGGCTGATAACAGGGAGTAATAGATTGTAGTCTCCTGTCCTACAGTCTCCTCCCCCAGTAATGGCTGATAACAGGGAGTAATAGATTGTAGTCTCCTGTCCTACAGTCTCCTCCCCAGTAATGGCTGATAACAGGGAGTAATAGATTGTAGTCTCCTGTCCTACAGTCTCCTCCCCCAGTAATTGCTGATAACAGGGAGTAATAGATTGTAGTCTCCTGTCCTACAGTCTCCTCCCCAGTAATGGCTGATAACAGGGAGTAATAGATTGTAGTCTCCTGTCCTACAGTCTCCTCCCCCAGTAATGGCTGATAACAGGGCGTAATAGATTGTAGTCTCCTGTCCTACAGTCTCCTCCCCAGTAATGGCTGATAACAGGGAGTAATAGATTGTAGTCTCCTGTCCTACAGTCTCCTCCCCCAGTAATGGCCGATAACGGGGAGTAATAGATTGTAGTCTCCTGTCCTACAGTCTCCTCCCCAGTAATGGCTGATAACAGGGAGTAATAGATTGTAGTCTCCTGTCCTACAGTCTCCTCCCCCAGTAATTGCTGATAACAGGGAGTAATAGATTGTAGTCTCCTGTCCTACAGTCTTCCTCCCCAGTAATGGCTGATAACGGGGAGTAATAGATTGTAGTCTCCTGTCCTACAGTCTCCTCCCCAGTAATGGCTGATAACAGGGAGTAATAGATTGTAGTCTCCTGTCCTACAGTCTCCTCCCCAGAGATGACTGATAACAGGGAGTAATAGATTGTAGTCTCCTGTCCTACAGTCTCCTCCTCAGTAATGGCTGATAACGGGGAGTAATAGATTGTAGTCTCCTGTCCTACAGTCTCCTCCTCAGTAATGGCTGATAACGGGGAGTAATAGATTGTAGTCTCCTGTCCTACAGTCTCCTCCTCAGTAATGGCTGATAACGGGGAGTAATAGATTGTTGTCTCCTGTCCTACAGTCTCCTCCCCAGTAATGGCTGATAACGGGGAGTAATAGATTGTAGTCTCCTGTCCTACAGTCTCCTCCTCAGTAATGGCTGATAACTGGGAGTAATAGATTGTTGTCTCCTGTCCTACAGTCTCCTCCCCAGTAATGGCTGATAACGGGGAGTAATAGATTGTAGTCTCCTGTCCTACAGTCTCCTCCTCAGTAATGGCTGATAACGGGGAGTAATAGATTGTTGTCTCCTGTCCTACAGTCTCCTCCCCAGTAATGGCTGATAACGGGGAGTAATAGATTGTAGTCTCCTGTCCTACAGTCTCCTCCCCCAGTAATGGCCGATAACTGGGAGTAATAGATTGTAGTCTCCTGTCCTACAGTCTCCTCCCCAGTAATGGCTGATAACGGGGAGTAATAGATTGTAGTCTCCTGTCCTACAGTCTCCTCCTCAGTAATGGCTGATAACGGGGAGTAATAGATTGTAGTCTCCTGTCCTACAGTCTCCTCCCCAGTAATGGCTGATAACGGGGAGTAATAGATTGTAGTCTCCTGTCCTACAGTCTCCTCCCCAGTAATGGCTGATAACGGGGAGTAATAGATTGTAGTCTCCTGTCCTACAGTCTCCTCCCCAGAGATGACTGATAACAGGGAGTAATAGATTGTAGTCTCCTGTCCTACAGTCTCCTCCCCAGTAATGGCTGATAACGGGGAGTAATAGATTGTAGTCTCCTGTCCTACAGTCTCCTCCCCAGAGATGACTGATAACAGGGAGTAATAGATTGTAGTCTCCTGTCCTACAGTCTCCTCCCCAGTAATGGCTGATAACAGGGAGTAATAGATTGTAGTCTCCTGTCCTACAGTCTCCTCCCCAGTAATGGCTGATAACGGGGAGTAATAGATTGTAGTCTCCTGTCCTACAGTCTCCTCCTCCAGTAATGACTGATAACGGGGAGTAATAGATTGTAGTCTCCTGTCCTACAGTCTCCTCCCCAGTAATGGCTGATAACGGGGAGTAATAGATTGTAGTCTCCTGTCCTACAGTCTCCTCCTCCAGTAATGGCTGATAACGGGGAGTAATAGATTGTAGTCTCCTGTCCTACAGTCTCCTCCCCAGTAATGGCTGATAACGGGGAGTAATAGATTGTAGTCTCCTGTCCTACAGTCTCCTCCCCAGTAATGGCTGATAACAGGGAGTAATAGATTGTAGTTTCCTGTCCTACAGTCTCCTCCTCCAGTAATGACTGATAACAGGGAGTAATAGATTGTAGTCTCCTGTCCTACAGTCTCCTCCCCAGAGATGACTGATAACGGAGAGTAATAGATTGTAGTCTCCTGTCCTACAGTCTCCTCCTCCAGTAATGGCTGATAACGGGGAGTAATAGATTGTAGTCTCCTGTCCTACAGTCTCCTCCCCCAGTAATGGCTGATAACGGGGAGTAATAGGGTTTTTCTTTTTGAGGCGCTCAGTAGCGGAGTTTGTGGATAATGATGTCTATAGTAAAGGGGCTTATTGTGACTTTTGGGTGTATATTACACAGACTCTGCTCCTCACGGAGGCTGTGATATGGGGGGTCCTGATCTGGCACTCCATGCTCCCGTCTGGCTTGGTGTCGGGGTGTGTATTGCTTCTCTGCTCAGTAATCACGTTCTGATGTTGGGGGTTGTGATCTTTTTGTCAGGAATTGTCAGTAATGATGTTTTGATGTCGGGGGTCCTGATATTTTGTTGGGGGGGGGTGTGCCCTCTGTCTTGGTCTGGTTTTTGTCGGTAACGACATATGACTTTGGGGTCCTCATTACTCGTCGTGCGCTCCTTTTGGTGTTTGTCACGTCACTCTGCTCAGTGCTGAGTCTCTTATCGCAGGGTGAGATGTGCAGGGAGCTTCTGTGGCCCCCGTGGGATCCTCCTGCACAACACCCTCCATGACATCACCATGTTCCTGTGCTGCAGACAGCTGACATGTAAGGTGTGCAGCGCTCAGCCCGGCCTCTCCTCTCTTGCAGCGCTCCATTTTCTCTCCGTCCTGTCGGTACCTGCTTGTGTCCGTGTCGTGGCGTCCATTCATTCGGCGTGGTCTCCAGCCTGCGAGGGCTCGTTCCCTGGGGGGAGCATCTATCAGTCGTGGCCAGAGAGCAGCTGCTTTAGCTGCTGACGCTCCTTCAGGATCAGCGTGGGCTCCTCAGACCTCAGTCAGCCGGTGGAGGGGGCTTCATTTCTTCACACCACACCTCATATCGGAGGAAGGAGCAGCCTGAACAGCAAGGATCTGATTCCCAGCATGTCCGCGGCCCCCCAGTGCGTGCAGACAGCTGAGCATTCAGTGTGGACCGCGCTTCCAATGTGGACCTGGTGTGAGAGGAGAGCAGAGGGATGCTGAGGAAGCTCATCTGCCAAAGAATATGTACCAGTAAGATCAGCGACGCTATGCTTGGTGGTCTCCACATTGTGCCGATCGGGGCTCCTAGGGAGGTCCCGATCCTGCAGTCGCCGCCGTCGCCATCATGACAGCAGCGCAGTAATCCTCTGCAGATGAGCGGCTGCAGGCTGTGCGCTCTCTGCCTCCCTGGTGACGGCTTCACACCCGGCATTTTCTTTTGTCTTGCTGTCAGTAATGGAGGAGACGATCGCACAACAGCAGAGACATCAGCGTGTATGAGTGGTGTCCCTGTATGTTACTGAGGTGTGCCATATATAGGTGTTATACTGGGGTGTGTTATATGTATGTTCTACTGGGGTGTGTGTTATATATGTATGTTCTACTGGGGTGTGTGTTATATATGTATGTTCTACTGGGGTGTGTGTTATATATGTATGTTCTACTGGGGTGTGTGTTATATATGTATGTTCTACTGGGGTGTGTGTTATATATGTATGTTCTACTGGGGTGTGTGTTATATATGTATGTTCTACTGGGGTGTGTGTTATATATGTATGTTCTACTGGGGTGTGTGTTATATATGTATGTTCTACTGGGGTGTGTGTTATATATGTATGTTCTACTGGGGTGTGTGTTATATATGTATGTTCTACTGGGGTGTGTGTTATATATGTATGTTCTACTGCGGTGTGTGTTATATATGTATGTTCTACTGCGGTGTGTGTTATATATGTATGTTCTACTGGGGTGTGTGTTATATATGTATGTTCTACTGGGGTGTGTGTTATATATGTATGTTCTACTGGGGTGTGTGTTATATATGTATGTTCTACTGCGGTGTGTGTTATATATGTATGTTCTACTGCGGTGTGTGTTATATATGTATGTTCTACTGGGGTGTGTGTTATATATGTATGTTCTACTGGGGTGTGTGTTATATATGTATGTTCTACTGGGGTGTGTGTTATATATGTATGTTCTACTGGGGTGTGTGTTATATATGTATGTTCTACTGGGGTGTGTGTTATATATGTATGTTCTACTGGGGTGTGTGTTATATATGTATGTTCTACTGCGGTGTGTTATATATGTATGTTCTACTGGGGTGTGTGTTATATATGTATGTTCTACTGGGGTGTGTGTTATATATGTATGTTCTACTGGGGTGTGTGTTATATATGTATGTTCTACTGGGGTGTGTGTTATATATGTTCTACTGGGGTGTGTGTTATATATGTTCTACTGGGGTGTGTGTTATATATGTTCTACTGGGGTGTGTGTTATATATGTTCTACTGGGGTGTGTGTTATATATGTATGTTCTACTGCGGTGTGTGTTATATATGTATGTTCTACTGGGGTGTGTGTTATATATGTATGTTCTACTGGGGTGTGTGTTATATATGTATGTTCTACTGGGGTGTGTGTTATATATGTATGTTCTACTGGGGTGTGTGTTATATATGTATGTTCTACTGGGGTGTGTGTTATATATGTATGTTCTACTGGGGTGTGTGTTATATATGTATGTTCTACTGGGGTGTGTGTTATATATGTATGTTCTACTGGGGTGTGTGTTATATATGTATGTTCTACTGGGGTGTGTGTTATATATGTATGTTCTACTGGGGTGTGTGTTATATATGTATGTTCTACTGGGGTGTGTGTTATATATGTATGTTCTACTGGGGTGTGTGTTATATATGTATGTTCTACTGGGGTGTGTGTTATATATGTTCTACTGGGGTGTGTGTTATATATGTTCTACTGGGGTGTGTGTTATATATGTTCTACTGGGGTGTGTGTTATATATGTTCTACTGGGGTGTGTGGTATGTATTGTATACTGGGGTGTATGTGTATTATACAGTGTGTTTTGTACTGGCGTGTGTTATATATGTGTGTTATACTGGGGTGTGTATTATATATGTACTGTATGTTATACTGGGGTGTGTTGTATGTATCATATACTGGGGTGTATGTGTATTATATATACCGTATGTATCGTATACTGGGGGAGTATATTATATATGTATGTTATACTGGGGTGTGTGTACTATATATGTTATACTGGGGTGTCTGTACTATATAATACACACACTCCAGTATATCACCTATGTAATACACACACTCCAGCATAACACGTATATGTATTTCATACTGGGGTGGGTGGCTGTGTATGTATTATATGGGTGTAATACTGGGGTGGGTGTATTATATAGGCATGTTATATTTGGGTGGGGGGTGTATTATATATGTTTGTTACACTGGGGTCTGTGTAGTATATACAGTGGGTACGGAAAGTATTCAGACCCCTTTAAGTTTTCCACTGTTTCATTGCAGCCATTTGGTACATTAAGAAATTTTTCCCCATTAATGTGCACTCTGCCCCCCATCCTGACTGGAAAAAAAAAAAAAAAACAAATGTAGTAATTTTTTTCAAATGAATTAAAAAAGACAAACTGAAATCTCCCATGGTCATAAGTATTCAGACCCTTTGCTCAGTATTGAGTAGACGCACCTTTTGAGCTAGTACAGCCATGAGTCTTCTTGGGAATGATGCAACAAGTTTTTCACCCCTGGATTTGGGGATCCTCGGCCATTCTTCCTTACAGATCCTCTCCAGTTCCGTCAGGTTGGATGGTGAACGTTGGTGGACAGCCATTGTCAGGTCTCTCCAGAGATGCTCCATTAGGTCAGGGCTCTGGCTGGGCCAGTCAGGAATGGTCACAGAGTTGTTCTGAAGCCACTCCTTTGTTGTTGTACCTGTGTGCTTGGGGTCATTGTCTTGTTGGCAGGTGAACCTTTGGCCAAGTCTGAGGTCCAGAGCACTGTGGAAGAGGTTTTCATCCAGGATATCTCTGTAGTTGGCTGCATTCATGTTGCCTTCAATGGCAACCAGTCGTCCTGTCCCTGCAGCTGAAAAACACCCCCATAGCATGATGCTGCCACCACCATGTTTCACTGTTGGGATTGTATTGGGCAGGTGATGAGCAGTGCCTGGTTTTCTCCACACATACTGCTTAGAATTATCACCAAAAAGTTCTATCAGACCAGAGAATCTTATTTCTCATAGTCTGGGAGTCCTTCTTGTGGTTTTTAGCAAACTCTATGCGGGCTTTCATATGTGTGGCACTGAGTAGAGGCTTCCGTCTGGCCACTCTGCCATAAATGCCCGACTGGTGGAGGGCTGCAGTGATAGTTGACTTTGTGGAGCTTTCTCCCATCTCCCTACTGCATCTGTGGAGCTCAGCCACAGGGATCTTGGGGTTCTTCTTTACCTCACTCACCAAGGCTCTTCTCCCACGATTGCTCAGTTTGGCTGGACAGCCAGGTCTAGGAAGACTTCTGGTGGTCCCAAACTTCTTCAATGTAAGGATTATGGAGGCCACTGTGCTCTTAGGAATCTTGAGTACTGCAGAAATTCTTTTGTAACCTTGGCCAGATCTGTGCCTTGCCACACTTCTGTCTCTGAGCTCCTTGGCCAGTTCCTTTGGCCTCATGATTCTCATTTGGTCTGACATGCACTGTGAGCTGTGAGGTCTTATATAGACAGGTGTGCGCCTTTACAAATCAAGTCCTATCAGTGTAATTACACACAGCTGGACTCCAATGAAGAAGTAGAACCATCTCAAGGAGGATCACAAGGAAATAGACAGCATGTGACTTCCATATGAGTGTCTGAGCAAAGGGGCTGAATACTTATGACCATGGGATATTTCAGTTTTTCTTTAATAAATTTGCAAAAATTTCTACATTTCTGTTTTTCTCAGTCAAGATGGGGGCGCAGAGTGCACATTAATGAGAAAAAAATGAACTTTTTTTTTTTTAGTTTATCAAATGGCTGCAATGAAGCAGAGTGAAAAATTTAAAGGGGTCTGAATACTTTCTGTACCCAATGTATGTATCTTACACTGGTGTGTGTGTGTGTTATTCCTCCTCTGGCAAAAATTAAGAGACCGCTGCACAATGTAAAGTTTGTCTGATTTTCCTCTTTATATTTTTGAGTAAAATGTAAATTGCTCTTTTATTCTATAAACTTCTGACGACGTCTCCGAATTTCCAAGCAATAAATTTTGTATTTATTTTCAGAAAATAAGAAATAGTCAAAATAATAAAAAAATGCAGAGAGCTTGTAGTCCTCAAATAATGCTAAGAAAACAAGTCCATAATCATTTAGAAACAACAATACTAATGTTTTACCTCAGGAAGAGTTCAGAAATCAATATTTTGTGGAATCCCCATGATTGTTAACCCCAGCTTTCCTGCGTCTTGGCTGCTTTCCTCCAGTCTCTCACTCTGCTTTTGGGTGACCTTATGCCACTACTGGTACACACATGTCAGCAGTTCTTCTTTGTCTGATGGCTTGTGACTCTCCATCTTCCTCCTGATTACAATCCAGAGGTTTTCAGTGGGGTTCAGGTCTGGAGATTGGGCGGCCATGACAGGGATTGGATGTGGTGGTCCTTCATCCACACATTGAGTGACCTAGCTGTGTGGCATGGCGCATTGTCCTCAGAGTTGGGGAACATTGCCTGAGCAGAAGGAATCAGCTGTTTTTCCAGGATAACCTTGTATGCGGCTTGATTCATACGTCCTTCACAAAGATTAACCTGCCCAATTCCAGCCTTGCTGAAGCATCCCCAGATCATCACCGATCCTCCACCAAATTTCACAGTGGGTGCAAGACACTGTGGCTTGTACGCCTCTCCAGGTCTCCATCTAACCATTAGATGACCAGGTGTTGGGCAAAGCTGAAAATTAGACTCAGCAGAGAAGATTACTTTACTCCAGTCCTTAACGGTCCAATCCTTATGGTCTTTGGCAAACTTCAGCCTGGCTCTCCTTTGCTTCTCATTGATGAAAGGCTTTTTTCTAGCTTTGTATGACTTGAGCCCTGCCTCTAGGAGCCTGTTATGAACTGTTCTTGCCGTGCACTTCACCCCAGCTGCCATTTGCCATTCCTTTTGTAGGTCACTTGATGTCATCCTGCTGTTGCTGAGTGACATTTGAATAAGATGACGGTCATCCCGGTCAGTAGAGTCTTTTTCACCCTCTGCCGATCTGTAGCTTTGTTGTCCCCAATTCTGCTGCTTGACCTTGTTGTAATGGACTGTCGTCTTAGAAATTTTAACCCCTTCCTGACATCAGACGTACTATCCCGTCCATGGGACCCGGGCCCCTATGCCCATGGACGGGATAGTACGTCTACCGCGATCAGCGGCGCCCACGTGGTGAGCGCCGCTGATCGCGGCCGGGTGTCAGCTGATTATCACAGCTGACACCCGGCACAATGTGTCAGGGGCGGTCACGGACCGCCCCCGAAACGTTAACCCCTTGCACACCACGATCAAACATGATCGCGGTGTACCGGGAGTTAAAGGGAAGCATCGGCAGGGAGGGGGCTCCCTCCGTGCTTCCCTGAGCCCCCCACGGCATCGCAATGTGCAGCGCTGCTGCCGGGGGCTCCTTACCTGCAGGCCCCCGAATCCAAGATGGCGACGGGGGCCTTCGGGGGCCTGCAGGAAGCTGGCTTCCTCAGTGCCTGTGCAGTGCCTGTGACAGATCGGTTATCTGTCACAGTGATCTGTGATGTGACAGATCAGCGATCTGTCACAGAACAGTGATGTCCCACCTGGGACTATTTAATAAAGTGAAAAAAAAAAAAAAAGTGTTAAAACAATTTAAAAAAAATCACCAAATAAATTACAAAAAAAAAAAATATTCCCCCAAATCCATTTTTTGAAAATAAAAAAAACCAAAACAATAAAAGTACACATATTAGGTATCGCCGCGTCCGTAACGACCTGCCCTATAAAACTGTCCCATTAGTTAACCCCTTTAGCGAACCCCTTAAAAAATAAAAATAAAAAACGAAGCAAAAAATAAGGATTTATTATCATACCGCCAAACAAAGTGTAATAACGTGCGATCAAAAAGACGCATATAAATATCCATGGTACCGCTGAAAACGTCATCTTGTCCCGCAAAAAACGAGCCGCCACACAGCATCATCAGAGAAAAATTAAAAAAGTTATAGCTCGTAGAATAAAGCGATGCCAAAATAATTATTTTTTATATAAAATAGTTTTCTTTGCATAAAACCGACAAAACATAAAAAAACGACCTAAATGAGGTATCGCTGTAACCGCACTGACCCGAAGAATAAAACCGCTTTATCTATTTTACCGCAGGCGGAACGGTGTAAACGCACCCCCCCCCCCCAAAGAAATTCATGAAACGCTGGTTTTTGTTCATTCTGCGTCCCAAAAATCGGAATAAAAAGCGATCAAAAAATGTCACGTGCCCGAAAATGGTACCAATAAAAACGTCAACTCTTCCCGGAAAAAATAAGACCTCACATGACTCGGTGGGTCAAAATACGGAAAAATTATAGCTCTCAATATATGGTGATGCAAAAACTATTTTTACAATAAAAAGCGTCTTTTAGCGTGCGACAGCTGCCAAATATAAAAACCGCCATAAATAGTAAATCAAACCCCCCGTTATCACCCCCTTAGTTAGGGAAAAATAATAAAATAAAAAAAAGTATTTATTTCCATTTTTCCATTACGGTTAGGGCTAGGGTTAGGGCTAGGGTTAGGGCTCAGATTAGGGTTAGGGGTGTGTTGGGGTTAGGGTTGGAGTTATAATTGGGGGGTTTCCACTGTTTGGGCACATCAGGGGCTCTCCAAATGCAACATGGCGTCTGATTTCAATTCCAGCCAATTCTGAGTTGAAAAAGTCAAATGGTGCTCCTTCCCTTTCAAGCTCTGACATGCGCCCAAACAGTGTTTTACCCCCACATGTAGGGTATCAGCCTACTCGGGACAAATTGCAAAACAACTTTTGGGGTCCAATTTCTCCTGTTACCCTTAGGAAAATAAAAAATTGGGGGCAAAAATATCATTTTTGTGGAAAAAAATGATTTTTTTATTTTCACGTCCGAGCGTTATAAAATTCTGTGAAGCACTTGGGGGTTCAAAGTGCTCACCACACATCTAGATAAGTTCCGTGGGGGGGTCTAGTGTCCAAAATGGGGTCACTTGTGGGGAGTTTCAATAGTTTAGGTACATCAGGGGCTTTCCAAACGCACATGACACCCGCAGACCATTCCATCAAAGTCTGCATTCCAAAACGTCACTGCTTCCCTTCCGAGCCCCGACGTGTGTCCATACAGTAGTTTTCTCCCACATATGGGGTGTCAGCGTACTCATGACAAATTGGACAACAACTTTTGGGGGTCCAATTTCTCCTGTTACCCTTGGGAAAATGAAAAAATTGGGGACTAATTGATCATGTTTGTGGAAAAAATACGATTTTTTTATTTTCATGCCCGGGCATTATAAACTTCTGTGAAGCCCTTGGGGGTTCAAAGTGCTCACCTCACATCTAGATAAGTTCCTTTGGGGGTCTAGTTTTCAAAATGGGGTCATTTGTGGGGGGTTTCCACTGTTTAGGTACATTAGGGGCTCTCCAAAGGCAACATGACACCCGCAGACCATTCCATCAAAGTCTGCATTTCAAAACGTCACTACTTCCCTTCCGAGCCCCGACGTGTGCCCATACAGTAGTTTTCTCCCACATATTGGGGTATCAGCATACTCAGGACAAATTGGACAACAACTTTTGGGGTCCAATTTCTCCTGGTACCCTTGGGAAAATAAAAAAATGGTGACTAAAAGATCATGTTTGTGGAAAAAATAAAAAATTTTTATTTTCACGCCCGGGCGTTATAAACTTCTGTGAAGCACTGGGGGGTTCAAAGTGCTCACCACACATCTAGATAAGTTCCTTGGGGGGTCTAGTTTACAAAATGGTGTCATTTGTGGGGGGTTTCCACTGTTTAAGTACATCAGGGGTTTTCCAATCTCGACATGGTGTCCAATCTCAATTCCAGCCAAAAACGTCAAATGGCGCTGCTTCCCTTCCGAGCTCTGCCATGCGCCCAAATAGTGGTTTACCCCCACATGTGGGGTATCGGCGTACTCAGAACAAATTGCACAATAACTTTTAGGGTCCTGTTACCCTTGGAAAAATAAGAATTGAGGGTGAGAAGATCATTTTTGTGGAAAAAATATGATTTTTTAATTGTACTGCTGTACGTTATAAACTTCTGTAAAGCCCTTGTGGGTTCAAAGTTCTCACCACATATCTAGTGAAGTTCCTTGGGGGGTCTAGTTTCCAAAATGGGGTCACTTGTAGGGGGTTTCCACTGTTTAGGTACATCAGGGACTCTCCAAACCTGACATGGCGTCCGATCTGAATTCCAGCCAATTTTGCATTTAAAAAGTCAAACGGTGCTCCTTCCATTCTGAGCTCTGCCATGCGCCGAAACAGTCGTTCCCCCCGACATATCAGGTATCAGCGTACTCAGGACAAATTGCACAATAACTTTTGCAGTCCAATTTCTCCTGTTACCCTTGGTAAAATAAAAAAAAATTGAACCTGAAGTACTTTTTTTGTGAAAAAAAGTTAATGTTCATTTTTTTTTTAAATATTCAAAAAAATTCCTGTGACGCACCTAAAGGGTTAATAAACTTCTTGAATGTGGTTTTGAGCACCTTAAGGGGTGCAGTTTTTAGAATGGTGTCACTTTTGGGTATTTTTCTATCATATAGACCCCTCAAAGTGGCTTCAAATGTGATGTGGTCCTAAAAATAAAATGGTGTTGTAAAAATGAGAAATCGCTGGTCAACTTTTAACCCTTATAACTTCCTAACAAAAAAAAATTTTGGTTCCAAAATGTGGGAAATGTTAGTTATCAAGTTTTTTGTGTGCCATATCTCTGTGATTTAAGGGCATAAAAATTCAAAGTTGGAAAATTGCGAAATTTTCAAAATTTTCGCCAAATTTCCGTTTTTCTCACAAATAAACGCAAGTTATTTGAATGAAATATTACCACTAGCATGAAGTACAATATGTCACGAGAAAACAATGTCAGAATCACCGGGATCCATGGAAGCGTTCCAGAGTTATGACCTCATAAAGGTACAGTGGTCAGAATTGTAAAAATTGGCCCGGTCGTGAACGTGCAAACCACCCTTGGGGGTGAAGGGGTTAAGGATGGAGGCAACATGACGCTCACTGTATCCCTCTGCTAGTAAAGCCAGAATTGAGCCTTTCTTTTCCTCTCTCAAGACTTTTCTCTTCAACTTCTTTGGCATGGTTAGAAGTTATTTTTTTCATTCCTATTACTTTTGGGATATTACTAGCACTTGTTTTGCCGTCCAGCTTGTCCTATTGCAGGAGGATTGTGGACACCACAGCAGGGTCTTTTATACTTTCGTTAAATAAGATTTGGTTCAGGTGATCACCTCATCAGAAGCACATTAAGTAGAAGGAGGTGGACTCTGGTTGGAATTCAGCTGACACTGGAATGGAGGAATGGCTGTCAGACATGGAGAGAAGCGGATTTTTATACAACTGTGCAGTGGGCTCTTAATTTTTGCCAGAGCTGTATATGTATGTTATACTGGGGTGTGTGTTATATAATACATACTCATCAACGTAGCATACATATATAACACACATTAGAGTATGTTGCACTGATATGGGATCACATGAAGGATCCACACGAGCATCCTACACAAGAGATCTAGAGTCAGGTCTCCAAGATGTCTGGAGCAACCTCCTGCCAAGATCCTCCATAACCTGTGTACAAGTGATGAGAAGTGAGGGAGGCGACGGGCGGTCACTAGATACTGATGGTGGAGGCGATGGGCGGTCACCAGAATACGGATGGTGGAGGCAACGGGCGGTCACCAGAATACGGATGGTGGAGGCGGCGAACGGTCACCAGACACGGATGGTGGAGATGGCAGGCAGTTGCCATACACGGATGGTGTTTTTACTGGGCAGCACTTTTTCCAGCACTGCCTAAGACTTCTGCACGGCGCTGTCTGTTGTATTTGTGACTGTACCTTGTATATATGGGACGAACAGTCTACAGACCTTTTGTGGTGGTCATGGTGACTGTCGTGTTTGGGGAGCAGTGACATCGGAGTCCCTGTTACACCTACTGCCGCTCCCTGCGCCGTTTCTCCTTTCATGGGATAGTTAGATCATTTTAATGTGTTAATTGATTATGGGAATTATCTTATCACGATTGATATTTGGGTGTATAGATGGGTTTTATGTACATTGATTTTGTGGTGGTCTTTGTTGGAGTGGAGTCTATACCTGGGCACTGGTGTGACGCAGATACCATCATATGCCTGTAGATTGTGGCACTACCCTGTCACCCATAAGATATATTGGAGCATCCATAATAGAGCCGTCACGCCGCAGGTACCCTGGCTGTTATTATCTATATGGCTGCCACTTCCCATTATTTTATTTTTAACATCATTTCGTTAGTCTGGCCATTATGTCTTGTGAAGAGCGAAGGAGCTTTAATAAGAGGTTATTGGAGCATCCTCGTGTGCTAAGAGTGTCTACGGCGGGTTCGTAAAACATGTCCGAGTTCCCGCGGCTGCATGTCTCGTGACTGTTTGGCAGCGGGCAACAATTACTGGGATTCCATAACAAACAGCCGTGAGACATGCAGCCGCGGGAAACTCGGACATGCTTTACGAGCACGCCGTAGGCACTCTGTTGGCACACGAGCATGCTGCGATAACCTCTTACTAAAGCACCTTCGCTCTTCACTATGTAATGAACCCTGTCCCCACTATTTGTCCCCCGGTGCTGCCAGCTGCCGTCATCATCCGATATTATCCGACGTCTGCCCAGGCCTCATCCACGAACGCTCGGAGTAACTCTGATCTCGTTTGTGGCTGCGGGGCCGCAGTTCTCATGTATAGCCTCCGGTCTCTAGTATAAACTCTGTTACACGTCTGTGGTGTATACCGGTGTAATCACAGGTGTATGGTCATAATTTTATTGCAGATAAAAACTTTGATGATGAAGATTCTGTTGATGGAAACAGACCGTCATCCGCCAGCTCCACCGCATCCTCCAAAGTGCCACCACCTGCCCGCAAACCGGTGACTATGGGGACGGCTCGGAGGCCCGGGACTACTGCTGTGGCCGCCAAACCTGGAGGTGAGTACGAGAGGCTGAGGGTCGCCATTGTGTGTACATAGCGGCCCCTGAGGAGTGAGATTCCTGCCCGTCCTGTCTGGTCACTGGTGGCGACGATGGAAGGTCATCTCCAGATATTACTTGTTTCTCCTTTCACTTCTGCCTCATGGGAGATGTTGTCACTTCCGTCAACACTTCTGTCCTCTCACAGCTGTAAGAAAAATCAGTGAATGGTGCAGAAAAACTAGTAGCTTACATCTTCCACGGAGTTTGCTTCCAGCACTGGGTTTTTTGCTTGTTCTACATAACTTTTAGGCTGGGTTCACACGTACCGGAACTCTCGCGGAAATTACCGCGAGAATTCCGGAATTCCATTCCACGGAAAAAAATCGCATTTTAAATTCCCGCGATTTTCCCGCGGAAAAACTAGCATTTTGCAAGCGGAATTAGCTTGCAGAATTGCTAGCGTTTTCCAAGCGATCTGTAGCATCGCTTGGAGAACTGATTGACAGGTTGGTCACACTCATCAAACATAGTGTTTGACAAGTGTGACCAACTTTTTACTATTGAGGCCGCTTATGCGGCCTCAATAGTAAAAGATAGAATGTAAATAATAATAATAAAAAATATTGTTATTCTCACCTTCCGACGTCCCGCGCAGCCTTCCCGCCTCTCTCCACGCTCCCGGTCCCAGTAATCCTTTGCGACAATTACCGCAATGACGTCCGTTCTCGCGGGATCGCGACGTCTCGCGGTCATTCTCGATGACGTCGCGATCCTGCGAGAACGGACGTCATCGCTCGCAAAGGATTACTGGGACCGAGAGCGTGGAGAGAGGCGGGAAGGCTGCGCGGGACGTCGGAAGGTGAGAATAACAATATTTTTTCTTTTAAATTCTATTTTTTACAGGGATATGGTACCCAAAGCCCGGAGGACAGTCTCCTCTCCTCCGGACCGTGGGTACCATCCGCAAATGTTCTGCTTACTTTTCGCATGGTGTGCACAGCCACATGCGGAAAGTAAGCAGAACAACGCATTCCTATGGGTGCGGGATCGCCGCGATTCCGCGAAATTAATGAGCATGCTGCGTTTTTTACTGCAAAGCGATTCCGCCGCGGTAAAAACCGCAGCATTAGCACAGCATTGCGGAATCCCATCGGAATGCATGGGATGCTTATTTTTCGCGTTTTCGCAGCAAAAAGCGCGGAAAGTACCGCCATGGAAACGCGAAAAAACGGTACATGTGAACGAGGCCTCAAAGGGACAACGCCTTCTTAAACTAAATGTTCGGCCCCGATAAAATAAAGCCTATATTGACCTCCCGTGCCGGCTCTGTACCAGCGGTGTCGACACTCGCTCTCCCCAGGGCTGTGATGAAGCACTGATTAGACGACGGCTTCACGTGTCCCAGCCCCGAGGAGACCGAGTGCCAATACTGCTGGAACAGAGCCGGCACGGCAGGTGAGTCTACATAGGCTTTATTATTTTAACGGGGCTGAATATTTAGTTTAAGAAAGGATTGTCCTAGTAGTTGTATTCATTGGGTGCAACTGTGGAGAGTAGCTGCATCACCTGATCTGTAGCAATCATTGTCTGCAGCGGTGGAGAGGAGCTGCATCACCTGGTCTATATCCATCATCTGCTGCAGCAGTGGAGAGGAGCTGCATTGTCTGGTCTGCATCTATCATTTGCTGCAGTGCTGGAGAGGAGCTGCATTGTCTGGTCTGCATCTATCATTGGCTGCAGTGCTGGAGAGGAGCTGCATCGCCTGATCTGTAGCCATCATCGGCCTTACAAGTGGAGAAGGAGTGCATCGTTTGGTCTGTAGCCATCTGCAGCAGCGGTGAAGAGGAGGTGCATCACCTGATCTGTAGGAATCATCGAATGCAGCGGGGGAGAGGAGCTGCATCACCTGATCTGTAGGAATCATCGAATGCAGCAGGGGAGAGGAGCTGCATCGCTTGGTCTGTAGCCATCATCGGATGCAGCAGGAGAAAGGAGCTTCATCACCTGATCTGTAGGGAATCATTGTCTGCAGCGGTGGAGAGGATCTGCATCACCTGATCTGTAGCAATCATTGTCTGCAGTGGGGGAGAGGAGCTGCATCACCTGATCTGTAGCAATCATTGTCTGCAGCGGTGGAGAGGATCTGCATCACCTGATCTGTAGCAATCATTGGTTGCAGCGGAGTAGAGGAGCTGCATCACCTGATCTGTAGCAATCATTGTCTGCAGTGGTGGAGAGGGCCTGCATCACCTGATCTGTAGCAATCATTGTCTGCAGCGGTGGAGAGGAGCTGCATTGCCTGATCGGTGTTTAGTTCTGTTTTGATTTCTCCGTTCCTGATCGCTGGTGATGGTCATGGTGGCTGTCATCTCTGATTATCACCAGACTGGACGGACATGAAGCCTCCTTTATTGAACCCCACCAGACATTGGTGCGGTGGCTTCAGACGCAGGTTATGGTGAATGGCCGTGATGATGGTCCTGAGCTCCTGGATAAGCCGGAGGTGAATACAGTAAATGGAGATCGGGGAACTAAACGTTTTTCTTTCTTTTCTTTTTTTAAATATTGTTTCAGGAGCGAAAGAAGGTGCCGGAGCCTTAGATGAGGAAGACTTCATCCGAGGGTTTGAGGATGTCCCCTCTGTGCAGGTAAAGCTCAGCGAGTGCTGCGTTGTCTGCTCTCATGTATTTAATGCCCATAATAAAATGCATGACATATTAAGGTCCGTCCTGGATCCGCAGTCGCTGGGGGCCGCTCTCGTGACTCCAGCAGATACTGATTATATAAGTGATCGGTTTCCTTCTCTGCAGGAGATGAGTGAACCCTATAATTTACAGCTGTAGGTCATAGGGCCACTTCAGCACCTCGGTGTACAGCCGGGGCCCCTCTTGTACCTTCAGCTGGGGGTCTGGTCTCTGCAGCCTTGTCATCAGGTCACGGCTTGCATTTACCCTTGGGTGTTTGGGCGATTTGACCAATCACAATAATGTCAGCCTTGTATTTAATGTTATAGTGATGGATAAAGAGTGCAGGAAACAATGGGTTTCATATGTCCACGATTGTCAATTCCCTGCTCTGTGTCTCATCTTCCAGATCTACTCAAGCCGAGACCTTGAGGAACAGATCAATAAAATTCGGGAAATCCTGTCAGATGATAAGCACGACTGGGAACAGAGGATCAATGCGGTAAGGAGCCCATCACCCTGCAGAGGACGAGCGTCTGGGCGGCCTCATGTTGGGGGTAACCTTGGGTAGAGCATTATGTAACCATTGGTGATGTTGGGTCACCCCACAACGATCTTTGTCTGCAGTATGTTGTGCACAGAATCGGTGTCATAACTGGAAGGCCTGTATTTGGTTTTACTTTCAGCTTAAGAAGATCCGATCCCTACTCTTGGCCGGTGCAGCAGAATATGACACGTTCTTCCAACACCTGCGTCTGCTTGATGGCGCGTTCAAGCTCTCCGCCAAGGATCTGCGATCCCAGGTGGTTCGAGAAGCCTGCATCACCCTGGGGTGAGTGGAGCAGACGTGTCCTGACAAAGCTGAGGATGAATGTGCCGAGTGCAGGACCTCGTGCCGTCTGCATTACTTCCACTGACACATCAGCTGCTACTGGTGGTGGGGGCCCTGGCTGGTGTGTGTGGGGGGAGGGGGTCCGGGGCTGCTGCTGGTGGCCCTAAGTACTTAATTATTGATTTCACTTTATTTTACATCAGGCACCTTTCTTCTGTCCTGGGGAACAAGTTTGACCATGGAGCTGAAGCAATTATGCCCACGGTTTTCAACTTGGTTCCTAACAGTGCCAAAATCATGGCGACCTCCGGGGTGGTAGCCATTCGATTAATTATACGTGTAAGTATCTTTGCTTGCTATGGCCGCACTGTTTGCTTTCTTGTGTATGTATAATATTTATGCACAAATCTATATCTGTAAATCTATTGCTGCGTTTCTCTGTTGCAGCACACACACGTCCCGAGACTAATACCCATCATTACAAGTAACTGCACCTCCAAGTCTGTGGCGGTTCGAAGGTTTGTGCCATTTTTTCTGTGCGTTTATTCCACTTTGCTCTCTGCTGTGCGTTCAGGTGATGGGACGACTATGGCAGCGCTTGCAGAAAGGACGGATGTGCGTCGAGTATATTTGCATCCTATAGAGCTCATCCTCTGGTTGCTTTAATCAGTCTCCTCCGTCCTGCTGCATTTTACATAGATTATTACATATACTGAAACCCGTAATATCCATAATAAGAAAAACACAAAACACTAACAAATGAAATCCTTACAGCCGTGTCCCGGCCTGTGACCTCGGCAGCACAGGCCCCCCCGTCCCTTGTAGCTGAATCTTTGTGTTTTCTGTGCAGGCGTTGTTATGAATTTTTGGATCTCCTCCTGCAAGAATGGCAAACGCACTCACTGGAAAGGTATGAAGACAATTAGTGTGAATTATTGTGAATATCAGACACAGAATAAATGGAGGAAAGTACACAGCCCAATGAATTCTATTTTTTCGGTCTGTTCCATTGCCCCTTGGGTTATAACATCTGGTCCTTCATCCCTCGCCCCGGTGAATAACATCTACACCCACCATTACTCCCAGTGTATAACCTCAGGCCCCCCCACCCCCCAATGACACTATTACTACCATGTGACAGAGCGGCCGGCGGTGCAGAGCTCCTGATACCAGTGCGGTCCTGTAATAGGAGCCGCCGGGGTAACAAGTCCGTTCATGACATTTCTTCCTCCTGAATCCTCTCAATCGCCTGTGAGGGATATTATTGGGAAGTGGAAGGAACCGCAGCAGCTCAGCCACGAGGAGGAGACCCCATAACATTACAGAGCGGGGGGGCAGAGTGCAGATATGCCACCACCGCTCTGCTGACCCCATAACTGCCGAGTCCAGACCCCTAGTATCGGCAGAGACACTGCGCCCCCGCCAGGAGCTTCATGGCCAAGCAGCTGCCCTCAGCCGTGTATCACCGAGCACAATGCCGAGCGTCTGATAGAGTGGTGTAGAGCCGCCACCACTGGACTGTGGAGGAGACGTGTTCTGTACAGTGACGGGTCGCACTCCTCTATCTGCCATCTGATGGAGGAGCCTGGGTTTGTTGATTCCAGGAGGACGTTACCCCCTGTACAGATGGTGGAGGAGGATAATGCTATGTGCTGTTATCAGGGGCTGGCTGCGGACCATCAGCTCCAATGATGGGAAATCTTAATCTCCAGAACATGACATTGTGGACAATTGTAGCTTCAGCTTTGTGGTAACAGTTTGGGGAAGACCCTTATCTGCCCCCCATGACTGTGCTCCGTGCACAAGGACCGTGCAGACATGGAGGGGGGGAGAGAACATGAGCGGCCGCATGGAGTCCAGACCTCAGCCCCATTCTCTAATGGAGATTGTGACCCCAGGAATGCTCTTCTGGATGAAGGGGCAAAAATTCCCACAAATGACTCCAAAATTTATAAAGAGACTGTGTACTTATATCTGCAGAGGAGCGAAACCATATTAATATCTATGGATGTAGATGAGGACAGTGAAGCCCCCGGAGGTGGATGTGGGGGGCACATACTTTCTCCATATGTCTATGGATGTAGATGAGGACAGTGAAGCCCCCGGACGTGGATGTGGGGGGCACATACTTTCTCCATATTAATGTCTATGGATGTAGATGAGGACAGAGAAGCCCCCGGAGGTAGATGTGGGGGGCACATACTTTCTCCATATTAATGTCTATGGATGTAGATGAGGACAGAGGAGTCCCCGGAGGTGGATGTGGGAGGCACATACTTTCTCCATATTAATGTCTATGGATGTAGATGAGGACAGAGGAGTCCCCGGAGGTGGATGTGGGAGGCACATACTTTCTCCATATTAATGTCTATGGATGTAGATGAGGACAGAGAAGCCCCCGGAGGTGGATGTGGGGGGCACATACTTTCTCCATATTAATGTCTATGGATGTAGATGAGGACAGTGAAGCCCCCGGAGGTGGATGTGGGGGGCACATACTTTCTCCATATTAATGTCTATGGATGTAGGTGGGGACAGAGAAGCCCCCGGAGGTGGATGTGGGGGGCACATACTTTCTCCATATTAATGTCTATGGATGTTGATGAGGACAGAGAAGCTGCCAGAGGTGGATGTGGGGGGCACATACTTTCTCCATATTAATGTCTATGGATGTAGATGAGGACAGAGGAGTCCCCGGAGGTGGATGTGGGAGGCACATACTTTCTCCATATTAATGTCTATGGATGTAGATGAGGACAGAGAAGCCCCCGGAGGTGGATGTGGGGGGCACATACTTTCTCCATATTAATGTCTATGGATGTAGATGAGGACAGAGGAGTCCCCGGAGGTGGATGTGGGAGGCACATACTTTCTCCATATTAATGTCTATGGATGTAGATGAGGACAGAGAAGCCCCCGGAGGTGGATGTGGGAGGCACATACTTTCTCCATATTAATGTCTATGGATGTAGATGAGGACAGAGGAGTCCCCGGAGGTGGATGTGGGAGGCACATACTTTCTCCATATTAATGTCTATGGATGTAGATGAGGACAGAGAAGCCCCCGGAGGTGGATGTGGGGGGCACATACTTTCTCCATATTAATGTCTATGGATGTAGATGAGGACAGTGAAGCCCCCGGAGGTGGATGTGGGGGGCACATACTTTCTCCATATTAATGTCTATGGATGTAGATGAGGACAGAGAAGCCCCCGGAGGTGGATGTGGGGGGCACATACTTTCTCCATATTAATGTCTATGGATGTAGATGAGGACAGAGAAGCCCCCGGAGGTGGATGTGGGGGGCACATACCTTCTCCATATTAATGTCTATGGATGTAGATGAGGACAGAGAAGCCCCCGGAGGTGGATGTGGGGGGCACATACATTCTCCATATTAATGTCTATGGATGTTGATGAGGACAGAGAAGCCCCCGGAGGTGGATGTGGGGGGGGCACATACTTTCTCCATATTAATGTCTATGGATGTAGATGAGGACAGAGAAGCCCCCGGAGGTGGATGTGGGGGGCACATACATTCTCCATATTAATGTCTATGGATGTAGATGAGGACAGAGAATCCCCCGGAGGTGGATGTGGGGGGCACATACTTTCTCCATATTAATGTCTATGGATGTAGATGAGGACAGAGAAGCCCCTGGAGGTGGATGTGGGGGGCACATACTTTCTCCATATTAATTTCTATGGATGTAGATGAGGACAGAGAATCCCCCGGAGGAGGATGTGGGGGGCACATACTTTCTCCATATTAATGTCTATGGATGTAGATGAGGACACTGAAGCCCCCGGAGGTGGATGTGGGGGGCACATACTTTCTCCATATTAATGTCTATGGATGTAGATGAGGATAGTGAAGCCCCCGGAGGTGGATTTGGGGGGCACATACTTTTCTCCATATTAATGTCTATGGATGTAGATGAGGACAGTGAAGCCCCCGGAGGTGGATGTGGGGGGCACATACTTTCTCCATATTAATGTCTATGGATGTAGATGAGGACAGAGACTCCCCCGGAGGTGGATGTGGGGGGCACATACCTTCTCCATATTAATGTCTATGGATGTAGATGAGGACAGAGAATCCCCCGGAGGTGGATGTGGGGGGCACATACTTTCTCCATATTAATGTCTATGGATGTAGATGAGGACAGAGAATCCCCCGGAGGTGGATGTGGGGGGCACATACTTTCTCCATATTAATGTCTATGGATGTAGATGAGGACACTGAAGCCCCCGGAGGTGGATGTGGGGGGCACATACTTTCTCCATATTAATGTCTATGGATGTAGATGAGGACAGAGAAGCCCCCGGAGGTGGATGTGGGGGGCACATACCTTCTCCATATTAATGTCTATGGATGTAGATGAGGACAGAGAAGCCCCCGGAGGTGGATGTGGGGGGCACATACATTCTCCATATTAATGTCTATGGATGTTGATGAGGACAGAGAAGCTGCCAGAGGTGGATGTGGGGGGGGCACATACTTTCTCCATATTAATGTCTATGGATGTAGATGAGGACAGAGAAGCCCCCGGAGGTGGATGTGGGGGGCACATACATTCTCCATATTAATGTCTATGGATGTAGATGAGGACAGAGAATCCCCCGGAGGTGGATGTGGGGGGCACATACTTTCTCCATATTAATGTCTATGGATGTAGATGAGGACAGAGAAGCCCCTGGAGGTGGATGTGGGGGGCACATACTTTCTCCATATTAATTTCTATGGATGTAGATGAGGACAGAGAATCCCCCGGAGGAGGATGTGGGGGGCACATACTTTCTCCATATTAATGTCTATGGATGTAGATGAGGACACTGAAGCCCCCGGAGGTGGATGTGGGGGGCACATACTTTCTCCATATTAATGTCTATGGATGTAGATGAGGATAGTGAAGCCCCCGGAGGTGGATTTGGGGGGCACATACTTTTCTCCATATTAATGTCTATGGATGTAGATGAGGACAGTGAAGCCCCCGGAGGTGGATGTGGGGGGCACATACTTTCTCCATATTAATGTCTATGGATGTAGATGAGGACAGAGACTCCCCCGGAGGTGGATGTGGGGGGCACATACCTTCTCCATATTAATGTCTATGGATGTAGATGAGGACAGAGAATCCCCCGGAGGTGGATGTGGGGGGCACATACTTTCTCCATATTAATGTCTATGGATGTAGATGAGGACAGAGAATCCCCCGGAGGTGGATGTGGGGGGCACATACTTTCTCCATATTAATGTCTATGGATGTAGATGAGGACAGAGAATCCCCCGGAGGTGGATGTGGGGGGCACATACTTTCTCCATACTAATGTCTATGGATGTAGATGAGGACAGAGAAGCCCCCGGAGGTGGATGTGGGGGGCACATACTTTCTCCATATTAATGTCTATGGATGTAGATGAGGACCGAGAAGCCCCCGGAGGTGGATGTGGGGGGCACATACTTTCTCCATATTAATGTCTATGGATGTAGATGAGGACAGTGAAGCCCCCGGAGGTGGATTTGGGGGGCACATACTTTTCTCCATATTAATGTCTATGGATGTAGATGAGGACAGTGAAGCCCCCGGAGGTGGATGTGGGGGACACATACTTTCTCCATATTAATGTCTATGGATGTAGATGAGGATAGTGAAGCCCCCAGGGGTGGATGTGGGGGGCACATACTTTTCTCCATATTAATGTCTATGGATGTAGGTGGGGTCAGAGAAGCCCCCGGAGGTGGATGTGGGGGACACATACATTCTCCATATTAATGTCTATGGATGTAGATGAGGACAGTGAAGCCCCCGGAGGAGGATGTGGGGGGCACATACTTTCTCCATATTAATGTCTATGGATGTAGGTGGGGACAGAGAAGCCCCCGGAGGTGGATGTGGGGGGCACATACTTTCTCCATATTAATGTCTATGGATGTAGATGAGGACAGAGAATCCCCCGGAGGTGGATGTGGGGGGCACATACTTTCTCCATATTAATGTCTATGGATGTAGATGAGGACCGAGAAGCCCCCGGAGGTGGGATGTGGGGGGCACATACTTTCTCCATATTAATGTCTATGGATGTAGATGAGGACAGTGAAGCCCCCGGAGGTGGATGTGGGGGGCACATACTTTCTCCATATTAATGTCTATGGATGTAGATGAGGACAGTGAAGCCCCCGGAGGTGGATGTGGAGGGCACATACTTACTCCATATTAATGTCTATGGATGTAGATGATGACCGAGAAGCCCCCGGAGGTGGATGTGGGGGGCACATAGTTTCTCCATATTAATGTCTATGGATGTAGGTGGGGACAGAGAAGCCCCCGGAGGTGGATGTGGGGGGCACATACTTTATCCATATTAATGTCTATTTGAGGACAGAGAAGCCCCTGGAGGTGGATGTGGGGGGCACATACTTTCTCCATATTAATGTCTATGGATGTAGATAAGGACAATGAAGCCCCCGGATGTGGATGTGGGGGGCACATACTTTCTCCATATTAATGTCAATGGATGTAGATGAGGACAGAGTTGACCTTAGTCTCGTATTCGACTCAGGACACGACCCGTTTGTTGGTTTTCCCTGCAGCACAGGTGATGGTCGGTTCGGTTGTCCCCGTCTCCTTCTTGCCGGCTGTGCCCGTCTCCTTCTTGCCGGCTGTGCCCGTCTCCTTCTTGCCGGCTGTGCCCGTCTCCTTCTTGCCGGCTGTGCCCGTCTCCTGCCTCCGTCTTGCCGGCTGTGCCCGTCTCCTGCCTCCGTCGTGCCGGCTGTGCCCGTCTCCTGCCTCCGTCGTGCCGGCTGTGCCCGTCTCCTGCCTCCGTCGTGCCGGCTGTGCCCGTCTCCTGCCTCCGTCGTGCCGGCTGTGCCCGTCTCCTGCCTCCGTCGTGCCGGCTGTGCCCGTCTCCTGCCTCCGTCGTGCCGGCTGTGCCCGTCTCCTGCCTCCGTCGTGCCGGCTGTGCCCGTCTCCTGCCTCCGTCGTGCCGGCTGTGCCCGTCTCCTGCCTCCGTCGTGCCGGCTGTGCCCGTCTCCTGCCTCCGTCGTGCCGGCTGTGCCCGTCTCCTGCCTCCGTCGTGCCGGCTGTGCCCGTCTCACCATTACAGACAGTTTCTTTGCTCCTTTTTGCCTTCGGGTAGTACTACGCTGCGAGTGTTGGGGACAGGTCTGTGTGTGTGTACTCGGCCCTTCAGCTGCACCTGTCACCCGGCAGCCATGGCTGCTGTCGGAGCAGATCATGCGATTTACACACTGCAGCCTGACAGGTGGCGGTCGGGACCAATGATACATGGATACAGGGTGCTGTATATGATGGGGGGTTATTGTCCTCGGCTGCGGCAGTCTGTGCTCTTCTCATTCGCTCTGTGGCCGCCATGACTGACATATATTGCAGGGACATAGCCGGCTCGGGAGATGGATTGTCAGTCTCGTCTTGTCCACCCTCGCTGTCACCATCACAACCAGAGGGCGACGCTGAGGAATGTGGTCTGAGCCGCGGCCCATGTAAATGAGGGAATTAATGATGGCATGAAACGCGACGAGCTGTGATTGGCAGGCTGGGGTCGCTGGCTCGTCAGGACGGACATTGTCGCTCGCCTCTTCCAGCAGCCACAGAATTATTAATATGAGCTCTCTCCGCTCCAGGCACATATCCGTGTTGGCGGAAACCATCAAGAAAGGAATCCACGATGCCGACTCTGAAGCCAGAATAGTGGCACGAAAGTAAGTAGAGAAGCCCCCGGCTGGCGGTGCGCTGGAATCTTAGAATTGACAGCCGCAAACTGTGTGACCATCTGCAGTGAAGGCTCATAATGAATTACTGCTGGGCAGGGGAAACGTCTGCCACATCAAGAAGTGATGTATGTAGTCAGAGGAGACAGTCAGCGATGCACGGAGGTGTGTATGGTCAGAGGAGACAGTCAGCGATGTATGGGACGTCTAGTCAGAGGAGACAGTCAGCGATGTATGGAGACGTCTGTAGTCAGAGGAGACAATCGGCAATATCTGGAGATGTCTAGTCAGAAACAGCAATGTACAGGAGGGGTCCTCAATCTGTAGCTCGGGAGCCACATGTGTCTCGCAGGTCCGTGATGTGTAGCTTGCGACTGTCTGCCAGCTTGGTGCACTATCACCAGGTGTAGCAAACGGCTATTAAGAGCAGATCTCAGGATTGTGACTTGTGTAGCCTGCACAGAAGAGCAGATCTGAATGGGGATGAGATAGGAAACCCTGAAGCTTTGCACACTGCCTTGGTGTGATTTCAATGGAAAAGCTTTGACTGTAATGATAGCGGTAATGGGGGCTCTGGTTGTCACTGCTGTGAGTGGGGGAGAAGCTGGATGTGGCTCGAGACCCTCTTTCATAGATGAATGTGATTCTCAAGGGCATAAAGGTTGGGGACCTCTGATGTACAGAGATGTGTATAGTCAGAGGAGACAGTCAGTGATGTGAGGAGACAGTAAGAATTGTATTGAGACGTCTAGTCAGAGGAGACAGCCAATGCTGTAGGTCTTCTGTAGTCGGAGGAGACAGTGGGTACTGTACGGAGATGTCTGTAGTCGGAGGAGACAGCGGGCGCTATGTCTTCTGTAGTCGGAGGAGACAGCGGGCGCTATATGTCTTCTGTAGTCAGGGGAGACAGTCGGTGCTGTACGGAGAGGTCTGTAGTCAGGGGAGACAGTCGGTGCTGTACGGAGAGGTCTGTAGTCAGGAGAGACAGTCGGTGCTGTACGCAGAGGTCTGTAGTCAGGGGAGACAGTTGGTGCTGTACGGAGAGGTCTGTAGTCAGGTGACAGTCGGTGCTGTACGGAGAGGTCTGTAGTCAGGGGAGACAGTTGGTGCTGTACGCAGAGGTCTGTAGTCAGGGGAGACAGTTGGTGCTGTACGCAGAGGTCTGTAGTCAGGGGAGACAGTCGGTGCTGTACGGAGAGGTCTGTAGTCAGGAGAGACAGTCGGTGCTGTACGCAGAGGTCTGTAGTCAGGGGAGACAGTTGGTGCTGTACGGAGAGGTCTGTAGTCAGGTGACAGTCGGTGCTGTACGGAGAGGTCTGTAGTCAGGGGAGACAGTTGGTGCTGTACGCAGAGGTCTGTAGTCAGGGGAGACAGTCGGTGCTGTACGCAGAGGTCTGTAGTCAGGGGAGACAGTCGGTGCTGTACGCAGAGGTCTGTAGTCAGGGGAGACAGTCGGTGCTGTACGCAGAGGTCTGTAGTCAGGGGAGACAGTCGGTGCTGTAAGGAGTGTCTGTAGTCGGGAGACAGTCGGTGCTGTACGGAGATGTCTGTAGTCAGGTGACAGTCGGTGCTGTACGGAGAGGTCTGTAGTCAGGGGAGACTGTCGGTGCTGTAAGGAGTTTCTGTAGTCAGGGGAGGCAGTCCTTGCTGTACGGAGATGTCTGTAGTCAGAGGAGACGGTCAACGCTGAGGTTTTGGATATGTAGGAATGATTTTTTTTTTTTTTTTGATCTTTGTATCTGGCTTGCTAACTTTCCTGTTCTTTTTCAGATGTTACTGGGGTTTCCACAGTCATTTCAGTCGAGAGGCCGAGCATTTATACCACACCCTGGAGTCCTCGTATCAGAAGGCGCTGCAGTCTCATTTGAAGAGTTCGGACAGCATAGTCTCCCTCCCTCAGTCCGACCGCTCCTCGTCCAGCTCCCAGGAGAGCCTCAAGTGAGTGACGCATGTGCCCCCGGGAGGGGCTGGAGCCGAGTGGAGCGGGTGACACTTGCCGCCCCCCCCAGGAGAGGCTGGAGCGGGTGACGCGTGCGCCCCCGGGAGAGGCGGGAGCGGGTGACGCGTGCGCCCCCGGGAGAGGCGGGAGCGGGTGACGCGTGCGCCCCCGGGAGAGGCGGGAGCGGGTGACGCGTGCGCCCCCGGGAGAGGCGGGAGCTGGTGACGCGTTCGCCCCCGGGAGAGGCGGGAGCGGGTGACGCATGCGCCACGGTGGAGCCGAGTCATCAGTCGGGATTTTTGCCATTTTGGTGAATAGACGGTATTGGTGGACGAAATGTCTTTAATGATGCCGGCGTCTGTCGTCTCCTCTGTGCAGCTGCTGGGAGTGCTGGTCCAATGTGGTGCTGATCAGCAGCAGTTGTGCCTTGCCGCTGATGTGACATATCGGTGACTGCTCTTTGCGTTGGTATATTATGCGCTTGTCCTGAATATAATCATCTGGTCGGCGATCTGTAATAATGTGCACTGGACGAGGCCAGGAGCCTCCTGACAGATCGTCACTGATTGGCTTGCCTTTAGTTTTTTTTTCATTCTAATCTATTTTTTCCAACTTTTAGTCGTCCCCTGTCGGCTAAGAGAAGCCCCCCTGGAAGTTCAGCTTCTAGAGGTCAGTGTTCACCTGTGTGTGATGGAAGACGAGCCTGAACTGCCTGGTTTCTGGCCGGTTATTTTCCTTTACTTTTATTTTGCAGTTTCTACAGCGGTGGCGAAGACTGCGGCGACCCCGGGCTCCCTGCAGCGCTCCCGTAGCGACATTGATATGAATGCAGCAGCCAGCTCCAAGTCCAAAGTAGCATCATCCACCACGGCTCCGCCCTTCAGCTCGGCCGCCGCGCTGCCCCCCGGCTCTTATGCTTCTCTAGGTGAGATGAAACCAGTACTGCAGTCACGTGACGGACAGGTGTCCCTGCACCTTATATCATGTCAGCAGCTCACAGTAGTGTCACTTATTTCATGGTCTCGCTTCTCGTGCTTTATATGATGATGGGTTTAGCATTTCATATCAGACTGCGGGACATTACAAGCTTCGTGGGCATAGCCAGCCGGGTGCAGACCACACTACAGCTGCACACTCAGGACTGAAAGGGTTAAACATCACACACTAACATCAGGAGTTGCTGAATATATCATCATCTTACTAATTCTTCCCACTGTTTCCTCTCCCTGTTTTATATTTTTTTTGTTTAATTTGCCTAAAGATGGTCCCACTGCTAAATCCGAGGGTAAGCTTAGTGTGCCACAGAACTGTGTCCAAGGGGTGTCGTGTATGGTGCTCATTTGTGCTCCTGGTGATCTGCATGCTGTTCTCTGCTTGGTCTCTTCATCATGTGTCTGTGTTCTGTACCGTCACCTCCAGGATCTCACTGCACATGGCCTGTTAGCCGGCTTCATCTAGCATACCGGGGGCATCCTGTTCATTACATGGACTAATGTCAAGTATTGTGGCTTCCTGTGCCTACAGTCAGACACCCTTGCACCTCATCCATTAGCGCGTCCGGCGGCTCGGGTCCCACTGCCCCGGGGGCGCGTCCGGCGGCTCGGGTCCCACTGCCCCGGGGGCGCGTCCGGCGGCTCGGGTCCCACTGCCCCGGGGGCGCGTCCGGCGGCTCGGGTCCCACTGCCCCGGGGGCGCGTCCGGCGGCTCGGGTCCCACTGCCCCGGGGGCGCGTCCGGCGGCTCGGGTCCCACTGCCCCGGGGGCGCGTCCGGCGGCTCGGGTCCCACTGCCCCGGGGGCGCGTCCGGCGGCTCGGGTCCCACTGCCCCGGGGGCGCGTCCGGCGGCTCGGGTCCCACTGCCCCGGGGGCGCGTCCGGCGGCTCGGGTCCCACTGCCCCGGGGGCGCGTCCGGCGGCTCGGGTCCCACTGCCCCGGGGGCGCGTCCGGCGGCTCGGGTCCCACTGCCCCGGGGGCGCGTCCGGCGGCTCGGGTCCCACTGCCCCGGGGGCGCGTCCGGCGGCTCGGGTCCCACTGCCCCGGGGGCGCGTCCGGCGGCTCGGGTCCCACTGCCCCGGGGGCGCGTCCGGCGGCTCGGGTCCCACTGCCCCGGGGGCGCGTCCGGCGGCTCAGACATAAGATACTTATTTGGTGAACAGGAGTGTTTTTTTTTTTTTTTTCTTTTAAATGTCGTCACATGTAGAAATGAGTGAATACCAAAGAGTTGTTCAAGGTCATTGGATCTGGTGCGGTTCTGCTGGCAAAATACTCCAATGAGAAGATGTCTAACCTGCAAATTCTTCAAATTACAAACAAGGGGGCACCACTGACATGAATGGAGATCCTGCCAGACCTATACAAAAATTAATACCACTATCACGAAGAAGACAGGAATAGGCCACACTTTGGGGGGATCACCCAACATAGGATTTAGCAAAATATACAACAATCTTTATTTGGACACAAAAACCAAAACACCCGCGTTAAAAATAGTCATACATATGACATAAGTAACCCAGTTCTGAATAGAACAAATACCCTCAGGGCTCCACAATTCATAAGAAATGCCTCATTGAAATATCAAATGTATATATATGAAGCATACCACAGTAAAAGATTATACATATAAATAGAAGGACTGGCTCCAAATTTTCAATATTGCCAAGTAATAGCAAATAAGTTGCACAACATGTTCCATATACATAAGTAACGGTTTTATATAAAAAATTACAATATAGTTCCCTGTGGAACACATGAAAAAAGAGCCCAAAACTATGTATAGATAGCATACCACACTATAAAGATCTTATATATAGATTTGCTCATGGGTATAAATGAGTGCACATATCAGAGATGCTTATTTTAGCAATACTAACACAAAGGTATAGAAAGTACTAAGACTATATGTGCTGCACCAACAGGTAAAAATGGCTTAGACCAAATAACAAGACAAGTATATATTATATTTACCCTGTGAAACACATGAAAAAGAGCTAACAGATCATATCCAAATTACATGGCACACTATTATACTAGTCGTAATGAATTCCCAAACAGGTATGCACACTTCCCTGAAAGTAACTCAGATTGGTCTGATACGACAAACATACTGAGATTAGGTAGTACTGGCCGTAATAGCCGCATACAGGGAAGGCAGAGCTCAGCCGAGATTGGTTGTGCCCTGGTTTCAAATCATAATGGAAAGGAGCCTGAGCGTCCTGAGACCCAAGGGTTTTGGGCTCTTTTTTCATGTGTTCCACAGGGAACTATATTGCAATTTTTGATATAAAACCGTTACTTATGTATATGGAACATGTTGTGCAACTTATTTGCTATTACTTGTCAATATTGAAAATTTGGAGCCAGTCCTATTAATATGTATAATCTTTTACTGTGGTATGCTTCATATATATACATTTGATATTTCAATGAGCCATTTCTTATGAATTGTGGAGCCTTGAGGGTTTTTGTTCTATTCAGAACTGGGTTACTTATGTCATATGTATGACTATTTTTAATGTTTTTAACGCGGGTGTGTGGCCTATTCCTTTCTTCTTCGTGATAGTGGTAACCTGCAAATTCTGAATAAATCTGATTTTGCATTTTTCCTCTGGTGTGCAGTGACGTGCTTCTCCATTATTTATCTGTAGTGTTTTTTTCTGTAGTTTATTTTTCTTGCAGACCGGATTGTTGTAGCACCACCGATCACATGCCGGGAACATAAAGCAGAAGCTGCAGTTAGTCGGGTCGTTTGTGTGTTTGCCACTTATGAAAGTGTAGATCTCGCGTGCACGTTGTGTCCTCCGCTGCCTGTGCCCTTGGATGTTGGATCCTTGGTCAGAAGTTCACCCAATTGTGGTCCAATCATCTGGGGACAGATGAACTACAATACTCAGCAGTAGTAGACGCTCAGAAGTTGTAAAGTTAGATCATGAAGTCATTCCCACCATCATTTAGATCTGACGTCTGTGGACACATGAATTACTCCTGGAAATATTGGGATGAAGTTGCATCGAGTCAGCCATTATGTAGTGACTGCGCCATAGCCGGAGATTCCCATAGTGACTTTTTGAGCAGAATCTACATGTATTTTAATGCACAAATAGCTTTAATTGATAAATGATTATTCCCACTACACTGAGGTTACTATTACTTATAAGCCCACGTCCAACCATGATCAGCATTATACATACATTACTGATCCTGAGTTACCTCCTGTATTATACCCCAGAGCTGCACTCACTATTCTGCTGGTGCAGTCACTGTGCACATACATTACTTTACTGATCCTGAGTTACATCCTGTATTATACCCCAGAGCTGCACTCACTATTCGGCTGGTGCAGTCACTGTGTACATACATTACTGATCCTGAGTTACCTCCTGTATTATACCCCAGAGCTGCACTCACTATTCTGCTGGTGCAGTCACTGTGTACATACATTACTGATACGGAGTTACATCCTGTATTATACCCCAGAGCTGCGCTCACTATTCTGCTGGTGCAGTCACTGTGTACATACATTACTGATCCTGAGTTACCTCCTGTATTATACCCCAGAGCTGCACTCACTATTCTGCTGGTGCAGTCACTGTGTACATACATTACTGATCCTGAGTTACCTCCTGTATTATACCCCAGAGCTGCACTCACTATTCGGCTGGTGCAGTCACTGTGTACATACATTACTGATCCTGAGATACCTCCTGTATTATACCCCAGAGCTGCGCTCACTATTCTGCTGGTGCAGTCACTGTGTACATACATTACTGATACGGAGTTACATCCTGTATTATACCCCAGAGCTGCGCTCACTATTCTGCTGGTGCAGTCACTGTGTACATACATTACTGATCCTGAGTTACATCCTATATTATACCCCAGAGCTGCACTCACTATTCTGCTGGTGCAGTCACTGTGTACATACATTACATTACTGATCCTGAGTTACCTCCTGTATTATACCCCAGAGCTGCACTCACTATTCGGCTGGTGCAGTCACTGTGTACATACATGACTGATCCTGAGTTACCTCCTGTATTATACCCCAGAGCTGCACTCACTATTCTGCTGGTGCAGTCACTGTGTACATACATTACATTACTGATCCTGAGTTACCTCCTGTATTATACCCCAGAGCTGCACTCACTATTCGGCTGGTGCAGTCACTGTGTACATACATTACTGATCCTGAGATACCTCCTGTATTATACCCCAGAGCTGCGCTCACTATTCTGCTGGTGCAGTCACTGTGTACATACATTACTGATACGGAGTTACATCCTGTATTATACCCCAGAGCTGCGCTCACTATTCTGCTGGTGCAGTCACTGTGTACATACATTACTGATCCTGAGTTACATCCTGTATTATACCCCAGAGCTGCACTCATTATTCTGCTGGTGCAGTCACTGTGTACATACATTACATTACTGATCCCGAGTTACATCCTATATTATACCCCAGATCTGCGCTCACTATTCTGCTGGTGCAGTCACTGTGTACATACATTACATTACTGATCCTGAGTTACATCCTGTATTATACCCCCAGAGCTGCACTCATTATTCTGCTGGTGCAGTCACTGTGTACATACATTACTGATCCTGAGTTACATCCTGTATTATACTCCAGAGCTGCACTCACTATTCTGCTGGTGCAGTCACTGTGTACATACATTACATTACTGATCCTGAGTTACATCCTGTATTATACCCCAGAGCTGCACTCACTATTCTGCTGGTGCAGTCACTGTGTACACATACATTACATTACTGATCCTGAGTTACATCCTGTATTATACCCCAGAGCTGCACTCACTATTCTGCTGGTGCAGTCACTGTGTACATACATTACATTACTGATCCTGAGTTACATCCTGTATTATACCCCAGAGCTGCACTCACTATTTTGCTGGTGCAGTCACTGTGTACACATACATTACATTACTGATCCTGAGTTACATCCTGTATTATACCCCAGAGCTGCACTCACTATTCTGCTGGTGCCGTCACTGTGTACATACATTACATTACTGATCCTGAGTTACCTCCTGTATTATACCCCAGAGCTGCACTCACTATTCTGCTGGTGCAGTCACTGTGTACACATACATTACATTACTGATCCTGAGTTACATCCTGTATTATACCCCAGAGCTGCACTCACTATTCTGCTGGTGCAGTCACTGTGTACACATACATTACATTACTGATCCTGAGTTACATCCTGTATTATACCCCAGAGCTGCACTCACTATTCTGCTGGTGCAGTCACTGTGTACATACATTACATTACTGATCCTGAGTTACATCCTGTATTATACCCCAGAGCTGCACTCACTATTCTGCTGGTGCAGTCACTGTGTACACATACATTACATTACTGATCCTGAGTTACATCCTGTATTATACCCCAGAGCTGCACTCACTTTTCTACAGATGTTCTCTTTTCAGTCTTTGCTCATAGCTTTCTGTAGTGATTGTACAGTACCATAAAAATACTAATTGTCTTCTTGCAGGGACTCAGTAAAGCTATTAGGGGCTCCATCCACAAGCTTGCTGACTGTTTCTAGTCCTTACTAGCAGAATTGTGACTAGCACTCTGGGCTAGAGCCCTGCTTCTCTATAATTCGGGGTCGCCATCTGATGCGTCCTGGGACTTCAGCAATTCCGTCTTATATATAACTATGGATTGTTGGTTGGGGCGGGTGGACAGACGCCGTGGTTGATGGTGGACTGACGCCGTGGTCGCATTTCTGCTCTAAAAGTTGATGTAGTTCTGCTCCGTGTCTGGATTACACTTGCGCAGGGACGGTCACACTTGCACTGTAGGATTAGACTTTGGTTCGTTCACTGCTCCTCATTGCTGTCAATCTCATTGTTTCTCCTTTATGAAGACGCTGGAGATCGTTGTTTTCAGGGTGCTTCACTGTTGGACCTTAGTGATCACCTTAAATTTGTGTTTTTGAACAGGACGGATCCGCACCAGGAGGCAGAGCTCAGGAACCGCCAGCTCCGCTCAGCCGGACACCCGAGGCCGAAGCCGAGCCAAGATCATTTCACAGTCCCAGCGTAAGCACCGGGGCATGAATGCTAGATGGTGTCTGCGCTTCATGATTGTCCTCTGTCCTGTTTTATGAAATGTGTGCTTTCTGCATTGTGTGACCTTCTCTAAATCCTCTTTACTGTCCTCCTCCTGCCTCCACGCTAAAGGATCCCGATCGGCGAATCCAGCCAGCGGTAAGACGCCGCCCGGGGCCTCACCACCTCTTGTCATTTCCTCTGTCATTAGTCTGTGTAGGCGACCTGCTGTGCACTTGCTGACGACAGCCTTCCCTGGCACCTCTCAGCAATGTGGGATCCACTGTTTCGTGTGCCAAGTTCTCACAAATTTGGGACAATGAAGCTTGTAGAGGTGGCCGTGGCAGAGGGCCAGGCACATCAGGCATTTGGCTGCACACTCCTCGCTCTTCTAGGCAGCGGACAGCCTGTTCTGTCTTGGAGACAGCCTAATTGCACAATGCCTCGACACTACTACCCCCCATTTTACTCTGACCTTGTCACGCAAGGCTCTGCCGCATCACCTGCATAGAGGTGTCCAGGGGAGTGTCGCAGCGCTGCATTGTGGTGATTTGGTCGCCGTTAGTGAGGTTATTGTGCTCCATAGCTTCATCCATGTAGATATGCAATGACTGATGTCTGAATATCCACTCATCCATGTTCTCTCCGTACAGCCGGCAGCCGCTCTAGTTCTCCTGGGAAATTGTTGAGCAGTGGATATGGTCTAGCTACCAGCGCCCAGAGGGTCCCACAAATCCCGACCTCCGAGAAAAGAAGCAAGATCCCCCGCAGTCAAGGCTGCAGCCGTGAGACCAGCCCCAGCAGGATAGGACTGGGTAAGGATATGGGGGGTTTTGCCCTTTGTGGTATATTTTTAACCTTTTAATGCACAAGTTTGGAGGTGAATCTCTTGCTGCACAGGTCCGGCCATTGTATACACCAATGCGTATATACACGGAATCGGTGCACAAGAGTAGAAGGCCCCCTGCACCTATATATACACAGTCCTGCTCATCGTTATTGGCACCCATGACGTTTACGTACATAATGTGCAATATATCCTGTAAAAAAAATCAAGTTAAAGTTTTTTTTTATGTATAGAGCACTTGTGTTACATACAAAAGAGCAAATGATAAACAATAATTTAAAACATAAAACAATGGAAGGGAAAAATAGACAACCCTAAATCTGCTGTGACAGTGTTATCGGCCCCTTTTACATTACATTAGTATGGAAACGCATGAGAACCACCTGTGATTTTGTCCATGTGACATGAATTAGAAAATGAATGAGGACCTACACTACCATTCAAAAGTTTGGGGTCACCCAGACAATTTAGTGTTTTCCATGAAATCTCATACTTTTATTAATCAGATGAGTTGTCGAATGTAAAATCTCGTCCAGACATTGACAAGGTTCAAAAAAAAAAAAAAAAAAAAAAAAGATTTTTATGTGAAATAATAATTTTCTCCTTCAGACTTTGCTTTCGTCACAGAATGCTCCTTTGCAGAAAATCCAGCATTGCAGACCTTTGGAATTCTAGCAGTTAATTTGCTGAGGTAATCTGGAGAAATTTCCCCCCATGCTTCCAGAAGCCCCTCCCACATGTCAGTTTGGCTTGATGGGCACTTTTTGCGCACCATACGGTCAAGCTGCTCCCACAGCAGCTCAATGGGGGTTGAGATCTGGTGACTGCGCTGGCCACTCCATTACAGATAGAATACCTGCTGCCGGCTTCTTCCCTAAATAGTTCTTGCATAATTTGGAGGTGTGCTTTGGGTCATTGTCCTGTTGTAGGATGAAATTGGCTCCAATCAAGCGCTGTCCACAGGGTATGGCATGGCGTTGCAAAATGGAGTTATAGCCTGCCTTATTCAAAATCCCTTTTACCTTGTACAAATCTCCCACTTTAGCAGCACCAAAGCAACCCCATACCATCACATTACCTCCACCATGCTTGACAGGTGGCGTCAGGCACTCTTCCAGCATCTTTTCAGTTGTTCTGCGTCTCACAAATGTTCTTCTGTGTGATCCAAACACCTCAGACTTGGATTCGTCTGTCCATAACAGTTTCTTCCAATCTTCCTCTGTCCAATGTCTGTGTTCTTTTGCCCATATTACTCTTTTCCTTTTATTAGCCAGTCTCAGATATGGCTTTTTCTTTACCACTCTGCCCTGAAGGCCAGCATCCCGGAGTCGCCTCTTCACTCTAGACATTGACACTGGCGTTTTGCGTGTACTATTTAATGAAGCTGCCAGTTGAGGACCTTTTGAGGTGTCGATTTCTACAGACTCTAATGTCCTTGTCTTGATGCTCAGTTGTGCAGCCGGGCCTCACACTTCTCTTTCTACTCTGGTTAGAGCCTGTTTGTGCTCTCCTCTGAAGGGAGTAGTACACACCGTTGTAGGAAATCTTCAGTTTCTTGACACTTTCTCGCATGGAATAGCCTTCATTTCTAAGAAGCAGAATGGACTGTCGAGTTTCACATGAAAGTTCTTGTTTTCTGGCCATTTTGAGAGTTTAATGGAACCAACAAATGTAATGCTCCAGATTCTCAACTAGCTCAAAGGAAGGTCAGGTTTATAGCTTCTCTAATCAGCCAAACTGTTTTCAGCTGTGCTAACATACTTGTACAAGGGTTTTCAAGGGTATTCTAACCATCCATTAGCCTTCTTACACAGTTTGCAAACACAAAGTAACATAAGAATACTTGAGTGATGGTTGTTGGAAATGGGCCTCTATACACCTTTGAAGGTATTGTATTACAAGCCAGACATTTGCAGCTAGAATAGTCATTTACCCCATTAACAATGGATAGAGTGTATTTCTGAATCATTTATCGTTAGTGTCATTGGAAAAAACTGTGCTTTTCTTTCAAAAATTAAGGACATTTCTAAGTGACCCTAAACTTTTGAACGGTAGTGTAAGTGTTTTAAAAATATATATAATAGACCATGTTCCTTTGTCACAACAGTGAAGACAAAGGAGCTGTCTGAGGACATCAGAACTGCTATTAGCAAACACAAGGCTTCCAAAGGGTATAAGGCCATCTCCAATCACCTTGATATCCCAGTTTCAAAAGTGTGCAATATTAAGAAGTTTACCAAGCATCGAACCGTCAAGAACCTCCCTGGATGTCGAGGAAAGAGGAAAATTGACTCTTCGAAAGTTGGTGCGAATGGTGGGAAAAAACACGACGTCAAACATCCAAAGACCTGAAGGTCAAACTGGAACTGTCTGGGGTCATGGTTTCAACAGGTCTATACACCGAACACTAAACCAAGCAGGGCTTTATGGGCAAAGGCCCAGGAAGAAACCATTACTGAAGAAAATGCCTAAAAAGAAATGACTGATCTTTGCCAAAGAGTACCTTGACAAACCACAATCCTTCTGGGAAAATGTTCTGTGGACAGATGAAACAAAAATAAAGCTTCTTGGCAATGCAAAGCAACAGTTTGTTTACAGATGGTGCAATGAAGCTTCTAAAGAAACTAACTACCAACAGTTAAGCATGTTGGAGGATCCATAATGCTGTGGGGTTGCTTTGCTGTCTGGTACTGGAGGCCTTGACCGTATCACAGGAATCATGAAATCAGAGAATTATTAGATTTTAGACTGAAATGTCCTACCAAGTGTAAGAAAACTTGGTTGTGAGTCGAAGATCATGTGTCCTCCACCAAGACAATGACCCAAAGCACACATCCAAAAGTACACAGGAATGGTTGAAAAAGAAAAAACTGACTGTTTTAAAATGGCCAGCAGCGAGTCCTGACCGCAATCCCATTGAAAATCTTTGGGGTGTCTGCCATTGGGAAAAAGAACCCTGCAAAGGAAGAGTGGGAGAAAATACCACCGGAGAAGTGCAAGAAGCTTTATAGGTGGCTACAAGAAACGTTTGGAGGCCGTCATCAATGCCAAAGGGTGGGCAACCAAATATTAATTAGGAGCCTTTATGGCTGCACATGCTGTTTATTCTCCTTTCAAATTACAACATGTAAGTTAAAAAACAATGTTATGTTGTTGTGTTACTTTGGAACACTGATTAAAAAATCCTGAGGCTATCACTGTAGTACAGTTTATGGAAAAAATGAAGGGGTGCCAATAATGGTGAGCAGCACTGTACAAACAAAATGATTCTCAGGACCCATGTGAGTAGTCCATGGCCACCAGACTAGAGCCCTGCGGGCGTGTTTCCCCCTTGCATCATGTTGCAATGATTACGGTACTTTGCTCCAGACTTACGGTAATCAGAAAAGCCATTTGTGAAGGTGGCAGGTTGGGGGCCGTTTTAGCAGGGCTTTGGTCTGGTGACCACAGGCTACGGATCTTAGACCAGGGTCCTATTATCATTCTGCTAATTTCTAGCTGTTACAAGTCCATAATGAGCCTGATTACCGTGACTGGGATGCGAGGAGCGCCATAGACTCGGCTGATTTGTGTAAGCGTTGGGAGCCTGATGAATGCAGACCTTGGTACGCTGTTCTTAGTGATGTCGGACTTGGTTAGCCGCACTGGTCTTCCTCTGCCAGCATTATGGCATTACCCAGCTGGATTCTCAGGCAGCCATGTCACTCAGTATCTATAAGGGACTTCAGTATTTCAGCTCGTTGCGATCCAGGTTTTGGGAACCTGACTGCTGAGGGAGGGTCTGATCCCACGATCGCTCCTCCGTCACATTGGTCATTGATCAGATTGTGTCTCGTGACTGAGTTATTGCCACCTGTTGATGATTAGCCACTGCTCTGTGGTTTGCATGGAGCCATACGATCCCTCCCCGCGTCCATGTCTCCCCTTCTCCCCGTGTTCTCACATAACGCAGGCTCAGGATTGGGGCCATGATCAGAGGGTCTGTGCAGGCGGCTGATCCTTGTCATTTTGCATTTCTTCCTATAATTGCATGCAGTGGGGGGTTTCTTCTGATCATTACTTCCAGTGTTGCTTCCTCTCTTCGTGACCTTTCTTGCCTGAGTTGTCCGATGACTTTGGCGCCGCTCGTCCTCGTGTGTGCGCTTCAGGATGGTTTTGTCATTTATGTAACAGCATTAACCACTTGCTCCATTGAAGATTTTCTCAAATTTCTGCCTGTTATGTGTTGTAAATTAATGTGCTGCTTTTTCACATCGCATGCTAGCCCGGAGCAGCCGCATCCCCCGACCCAGCATGAGTCAGGGGTGCAGCCGCGACACCAGCCGAGAGAGCAGCCGGGATACGAGTCCCGCCAGGGGCTTTGCACCGCTTGGTAAGTATTGGCACATTGACATCCCTTTGTCCTCCCCATCCCTTCCCTCAGCTAATCCTGAGCACTCGGGACCCGTCCGTGTCCTTCCTTCCTGATCCCGCAGAAGTTAGCACACTTTATAACTAATCCCCCCTGTATGTGACCTGTGGTACCCCATCAGCTCATCAGTCTATAAGCGGCCATAATGTGCTGGGATCTGCTGTATAAGGGATTGTCACTAATATATTTTCACGTATTGGGGTGCACTGCCCTAGTTGGGAGGCGGCATTCACACATCCATGTTCCCTGATGCATGGACCTGCTGCCTCCATAGTGAAATATTCACCTGTGGGTCTGTAACGTTCGGGTCAGGAGATGGCAGCCGGTACATGCATCGTCCGTAGTTGTTGAATTCTCCTGCCTGTTCAGGACGGTGGAGCCCGCTGTGCCACCACCAGGACAGAAATCTCCTAAGCCATTACCTTGGATGTGTCCGACAAGGGCCCCCATAGGACAGTATGCCCGGTATGTCCAGCAGAGCCCAGTGTGCGGCCCTCCAGTTGCCGCAGGACTACATCTCCCATTTGGCCGCACTTTGTGGGCTCTGATAGTGCTGGACTCTGATCTTCCACTACTGCCCTATTATTGGGGTCCGGTGTGTGATAATGAGGTTTGTATTCGGGGTCTGGTGTCGCCTTTCTTACAATGCATGGTAGGTTAACCCTTACTAAACTACATCGACCCACCTCCTCTCAGTCGCATGGACCTTTAATTCTTGCGTCCTGTCTGGTGGCCTCTGTGTCGTTTCCCAATAGTGGATCTGCAAAGTGACGTTTATCAGTGTCTCTTCAGACTGCAGATCTCATCTTCCTTATAGCCAGAGAGTGGTCCGGCCAACAGGGTGCCCTTGTGGCTTGCACCTCAGCATGGCTCGGCATGGTGTTACCTGTGTTCACCAGCAGGGGGCAGGATAAGTCCATGTACCATGACCTGTAGTCTGTGCAGTGTCCTCGCATCTCCTGCCTCTGTCCTACGTGTGGTGGGATTCCTGCTGGAGTCAAGTGGTGATTGCAGGAATTCACGACCACACGCTCCGCTCTGTCCCATTCAGCTCGCACTCTGCTTTGTGTCACATCCACCCCCGGGACCCTCATATGTGTACGCTGCTTCTGTCTCCTGTTTTCTGCGTGTTAACCCTTTGGGTGTTTGCCATTCCTTCTTCTTGCAGCCTCTCGACGTCATTCCAGGTCCACTAGTGCGCTCTCCACCTCCGAGTCTGTGGGGCAGTCAGGTGATCCGGTGCTAACTGCATGCCCGCTCCGTCCTACATGCCCGCTTCGTCCTCCATGTGCTGACATCGCTGCTGCATGTCCATCACATCCGCCATTACGTGTTGCTTTGTGCCACTGGAATCTGATCTTTGCATATCTCATGCTCATTCATTATGATTTGCGTGTACACCTTATATTTTAAGGGTCCGCTCCCTTCTCCTGATGGGATTGCTTCTCTCCCCCATGTACATGGATCCTTGGGGTGTAATGATGAGAGTAGTAGTTTCTCTCGTTATCGTGTCGACTGTACCTGTGGTGTCAGTGATTAATGCTCCTTGTATACTGAGACCCCCGGGGTGCTGACAGCCATCGTTCCCTTTCTAGGTAGATCTCAGTGTGAGGTTCTGACATTGCACCTGAGTCTGACTCCCCCGGCATTTATGTGGAGGAGCTTGGGGTCAGCGATGACTAATAGGGGGCGCTCTACTACAGGCAGCAGAGGGGAGGGGGGCACTGGGGAGATTAGAGGGGGTGATCCCCCTTATAGCTTCACTCTGCATGATGGTGGTTATAGTACCTCTCCAGAACGCCTCCATGCCGTGGTGACGGGATCATTCTTGCAGTGCATTCTGGGTGGTATTGCCGTGTTTACTGGGGATCTGCTGTGCACAGGAGGAGGTTTGTTACAGTAGCCTCATGGCTGAGGTCACAGCTCGGGTCTCCTGCGCCAGCTGTGATGATGGTGGTTATAGTCAGTGTTGTCAGAGTCCAGATTTCTAGTATTATGATTATTGGACCTTTTTATGCCTCCGTTCAGCCCTCATGTCCTATAGGTGATGTATAGAGATCAGTGGACGCCTCCGTCCTGCAGTGTGGGGGTCTCAGGGCTCGGCTTGTACATCCGACAGCCCTGGGCTGATGATTCCCATCTGTACCGCAGCTTTATATAATCATTTCTGTAGAATTATTCATCCCATCACCGCTAACTTTCCTTCCTGCCATTCCTCCTCGCGTTCCTTCCGTACAGGTGAGCGGTGTATTAGGCATTGTTCACACGCTGCAGCCACATCACAGCCTAGTGGTCTCATGGCAAAGTGCTGCTTCACTGGAGAACGGCGGCGCCATTTAGGGTGTCCTGCCCGCTGCTGTGACGTGAGCGGGCACAGGCACACCGAGGCTGCAATGTGGCCACAACGCGTGAACGCAGCGGAGACCACGTCTGTCCTTTGATGCAGGTGGCTCCTTCATCAGTGCGTGTCTAGCTCTGGCTCTACAGCTGGCGAACTACAGCTCCCAGCATGCCCTGCTCCTGTCACAGCTGTAGAGACACGGCTTTGCCGGGGTCCTATTCTCTAAGTTGGTGCCGTCAGCATTATCCAGTCCGCTGTCCTGCTGAATTCCTGCAGTTCGTCTTTTTGGCTTCTGACGGGTCAATTATTCCCTTTTGTGGATGAAAAATATATAAAATATGCGTCTCACGGGCGTCCACAGATGGAGGTGCCGTAATGACCACCGCAGGCCATGGATGAGGCCCAGTGATATCAGCCGAATGTCCGCCATCTCCCCGACCATACAGATGGATAGCATCGTCTGAGCAGACGATAAGCGGCCACCGAACATCAGTGACGCCGCTGATCTGTAGACAGATGGGAAGACCGGGGAGCAGTCCGAGCGGAGAGACCCACACAATCCGGACCATTAATATGGACACGAGGTTGTCGTCTGAGTCTGCAGGGATCCCTTGTCCGTCTCCATGTAATACGGGGAATGGATAATTTAACGCTCAGACTGCTGTGTCCTGCGTGGTCGGGGGATGGTGGTCGGACGCTCAGTCTACACCCGGCTATATCCTGAGTGAGGAGGATTTTGCCCGTCAGTTGCCTCCGGGATTTCAGCTGCGGGGATTCTGCCTCTGAGCAGAGATTTTAACATTTTGCTTCTCTTTCTTTTGACAAGATCGCTATGGGATCAGCCAGTCGGGAAGAATACCGTCCTCCGTGAACGCCATGAGGGTGCTGAGCTCCAGCACGGACCTGGAAGCCGCCGTGGCCGATGCATTGGTAAGGTGAAACGCGTTGGTTCCCCGGCGTGTCATCTCCCACTGTCTATAGATGGGCAGCATGCAGCTCCTCTCTCGTACATGGTCATAGCTGTCATCCCTTGTCAACCCAAAGGGCAGAACTCCTGAACACCCTGGAATAATACAGGCGATGGTGGAAATATTGCGTAGATTTAATCCTCCGGTCATTACCGCTGCACCGTGATGGTCTCCTCCATATAAGACCCCCGAGCTGTCGCTGCCTGCGGTGGCGTCTGTGATTTCTGTCCCGTCGTGTTGACTCGTAGACGACCTGTAGACGTGCCGCGGCTCCTCGCTGTGTTGTGTGAACCTCCCCGGAGGATCTGGCGCCCGTGACCTCGTGTTGTCTCGTCTTCTCCTCTCCATTTAACCCTTGATTTTCATCCTTCTAATAACATTCTTAATTTCTTGTTTAGCTGCTGGGAGACCCCAGGAATAAGGTACGGCCATTTTTGTTATGTTCCGCCATGCCCACGTGGGATGAGTGTCGTTTCTGTGCACTGATTGTTTCTGAAGCAGGAGGCTCCGATCCGTGGCGTCCGCCGATGTACACGAGGCCTTCTCCGTGTGTATCAGGGAGGCCTGCTACTAGACCCCCAACATCTCTGCTGTCACTAAAGGGCCATATTCCTGTACAGACTGAAGTCCTGTCCTGGCCCAGTCCTGCTGGCAGCGGAGGCGAGACCCCGCTTTACGGGGCGTTCGACCAGAAGCCCCTTCAGATGTAAGGCAGGTCAATACACTGATTCTCCCGCCACATGGACATCCCCAATAGTCTGTACACGGGGTCGTCCACTTAAGGAGGGAACGTGCTCCGCAGCCCGATACAGGACTCGTCTGCGAATAAGTGCGAATCTGTTCAGTGCCTCGGCAGGGTCCACAGTCCTCATAGTCGCAGTGCTGAGGGTTTGCTACCTTAACATCCAGCAGTGTAAGCAATCCATGGTGAGCTATGTCTGCCCCACTGCCTCTGTACACACTGTAACAAACCCGTAGATGTCCAGCTGTTGATTTGATGATGGATTTTCAGCCTTTATTAGATGTGAACAGCGAGCAGAGAGCTTATTAATGGCGAAGAGTCAAGAAACCAAGTAAATTAGGAAGGTGCAGAATTTACAGAAACTCCAACGAATAAGCGGTAATATAATAGTCTTTATATGGCGCAAACATATTCCGCAGCGCTTTACAATACAACAGTTCATTTACAAGTCATAAGTAACAACATTCAAAGTAATATAATAATTAAAGTAATATGTGATAGGCGGGAGATGGCCGCAGACTGCAGTCATGTTACCTTGTGCCTCCTGCTCCTATGATGATAGTGGCCCCTGTATGGCCTTGGGGCCCAGTGATTGAAGGCTCTGCACGTACAACCTGCCTCCTTTAATAAAATAACCATCCCCCTGCAAAGCTGGGCTCCGAGACGATGTTTGTGCACTTTGGGTGGTCTGCTATAGAGTGGCCTGGGGGGGGGGTGCAAAGAGGTACTCTGCCCTTAAGCGGGGGGGCGGAGGTGCTCTGCACTTGGGAGGAGAGAGGTGCGAGGAGGTGCCTTGCCCTCGGAGTGAGAGGGGAGGAGGTGCGAAGAGGCACTCTGCCCTCAGGAGGGGGGGTGGAGGTGCTCTGCCCTCGGGGAAGGGGGGGGGAGGTTCTTTGCCCTCGGGGTGGGTGTGCTCTGCCTTCAGGGTGGGGTGCTCTGCCCTCAGGGGGAAGGGTGCGAGAAGGTTCTCTGCCCTCGGAGAAGGGGGGGTAGGTGCGAAGAGATGCTCTGCCCTCGGAGAAGGGGGGGGGGGGAGAGGTGCGAAGAGATGCTCTGCCCTCGGAGTGGGAGTGGTTCGAAGAGGCACTCTGCCCTCAGGTGGGGGGGCGGAGGTGCTCTGCCCTCTGGAGGGGAGAGTTACGAGGAGGTGCTCTGCCCTCTGGGGGGTGGGGGAGAGGTGCAAGGAGGTGCTCTGCCTTCAGGGTGGGGTGCTCCGCCCTCTGTGTGGGGGGGTGCGAGGAGGTGTCCTGCCCTCGGGGTGGATGGGCGCTCTGCCCTCGTCTGCAGCACATTTCCTCACTCACATGGTCTGATCCTGTGGTTTCTTATGGCAGGGCTCAACATGGCGGTGTCATGAATGTTGACTGTAGACATGAGTTGCTGTAGACTGGCGATGTCTTATTCTTGAGCGTCTGTCTGTTGTTTTCACGGAGCAGCTGAGATTCTGACCCCAGAGACGATTCCAGCAATGCAGTGCGGATGGTAGGGCACAGCGTCCTGTTCAGCTTGTGTGACCCTATTGGTCACTTATCCATTACAGCATCAAACATCAAGGCCTCGACCGGTGCTTCCTGCTGTTTTGGTGCCGGGGACGCGGTGGCTGGTTACCAGGGGCACGCTACCACTTCTTACATCCCTGATGATAGTGGAAGTGACTGTGTTTGTGCCGGTGACGCCCAAGTAAGCTCTTCCAGATATAATCTATAAATAGGGAACCATCCGCGGTTAATGATGAGATCGGGGCGATCACTTCATGTAAAGGATGGAACCCGCTGATCCCACATCGTCCCTTCACCTGGTGCAGGCGCACTGCCTCCATCGTGTCTGGAGTAATGGTTGTGTCATTAAATCTCTGTATTTACTATGGGAAATCAGTCCACTAAGAAAAATATGACTCCACTTTCCTGTATTTCTTGGGGTCTCTCTATCATGTTCATCTCGCCGCAGAGCATCTCCTCTACCATACCTGCAGAACATCGCGGCCCTGCAATATGCAATCACTGCTTTCCTGGGATTTGTATGGGGGCAAAGAACGCTCCGGATGGGGGAGGGATCATGTAACGTTCTGGATCTTACATCTTTGGAAATGGGGGACAAGTTTTGGGGTTTGTACATTGGATTTCCAGGTGATTGAGCCCGGACGGGTCTGTGCCTCCACGTCCTGTGTATTCTGCATCCTGTGTAATCATGGCGAGATGTGCAGACTCCTGGTAATGGGAGATTTTATTTGCAGAAAAAGCCGGTGAGGCGACGTTACGAGCCGTATGGGATGTACTCTGATGACGATGCAAACAGTGACGCCTCCAGCGCATGCTCAGAAAGGTCTTATGGCTCGAGAAATGGAGGGATCCCGCACTACCTGCGCCAAACTGAGGATGTGGCCGAGGTCCTGAACCACTGCGCCAGCTCCAACTGGTCCGAGAGGAAAGAGGGGCTCATTGGCCTGCAGAACCTGCTGAAAAGTCAGCGGACGCTCAGGTGAGTGCTGCCATGTCTGTGCGCCCAGCTAGAGGCTGCAGCTTTAGGACTCCTTGTCATTCTCGAGTTGGATTCAATTTTTTTTTTTTATCACAGATGTTTTTGTTTTGCAGCCGGGTGGAACTGAAGAGGCTTTGTGAGATCTTCACTCGGATGTTTGCAGACCCCCACAGTAAGGTAGGTGCCCCTCATACACCAGGGGAGGCTCTGGATGTCACCAGGGATGGGCGAAGCAGCAGATTCTCTCTGTGTAGTCCTCTATCTCATTGTTGCCTCCGGCTGCTGCTTGTTTGCGCTGCTTGCTGTGGTTTCTGTGGTGTTGTGTATTGTATGAGCAGCTTTTGGGGGTCACCCAGGCTGTAACATAAGGGAGATGAGGGTCTTGCCTGAAGCCACAAAGAATCGGTGTATGTCTATAATCTCTGCATGCATCTAAGCTGCGGTGCTGCGGCTGCACGAGTGGCGGACCGGATAGAAATAACTGCAGATTGTATGTGATGATGGCGGAGCAGTCACGGGGAGACACGGCATGTGGGGATGCATGGAGGGCCACTTCGGGGGATGACTGTTCTGGGGTGATTTCTGGACTCTAACCTGCTCCCCAACTTTAGGGTATATTTCCACGGTCAGGAAACACTGCGTGCTTGATTCTGCATGCAGCTGCAGCGTCAAACACGCAGCGTCCAGATGTTACAGCATAGTGGAGGGAAATCCCGTCTTTCCAGATCGCAGCATGTCTGTTTACAATGTGGTGACGCTCCGTCGCCACACCGTAAATTTACCATATACTATCATTAGATGCGGTAAAACTGCATCTATTGATTAGTCACATGAGTAATAACTGTGTAAACGCAGCTTACTATGCATGTCTACTAATTAAAATAGAGTTCTTACCTGTCCCGCCGCCGGAAGTCTGCGTCCACTGTAGTTCTCGCGATAACTTAGCTTATCGCGAGAACTGCCGTGCACGTGACCGGGGGTTATCTCCGGTCACTAGGCTAGTTCTCACGGTCAGCTGACCATGAGAACTACAGTGTAGGTCAGTGATTTTCAACCTTTTTTGAGCCGCGGCACACTTTTTATACGTAAAAAATCCCGGGGCACACCACCAACCAAAATGGCACAAAATGACACTAAAACAGTACATATTATACATATAGTTAATAATATAGATTCTAAATGTATTTTTACTCACTCAGTGTGAGGTCCTTTCAATAAATTATTTATTTTAAAAAAGTTAAATAAAAAAGGATAACCCCCTCATATATACAATCCCATGTAACCTCATACATACAGTCCCATGTATTCCTATATATATATATATATATATATATATATATATAATATACAGTCCCATGTAAAGTCATACATACAGTCCCACGTATATGAGCCACATAATTATCAGCATATACTATATATATATATATATATATATATATATATATATATATATATATATATATATATATATATATATATATATATATAGTATATGAGCTGGTGCTTGTACTCCAGCCTCATGGCCATAGTATTTCTCATTGTACCCCTTTATATTGCAGTATATGAGCCACATACAGTCATGGCCAAAAGTATTGACACCCCTGCAATTCTGTCAGATAATATTCAGTTTCTTCCTGAAAATGATTGCAAACACAAATTCTTTGGTATTATTATCTTCATTTAATTTGTCTTAAATGAAAAAACACAAAAGAGAATGAAGCAAAAAGCAAAACATTGATCATTTCACACAAAACTCCAAAAATGGGCCGGACAAAAGTATTGGCACCCTCAGCCTAATACTTGATTGCACAACCTTTAGCCAAAATAACTGCGACCAACCGCTTCCGGTAACCATCAATGAGTTTCTTACAATGCTCTGCTGGAATTTTAGACCATTCTTCTTTGGCAAACTACTCCAGGTCCCTGATATTTGAAGGGTGCCTTCTCCAAACTGCCATTTTTAGATCTCTCCACAGGTGTTCTATGGGATTCAGGACTGGACTCATTGCTGGCCACCTTAGAAGTCTCCAGTGCTTTCTCTCAAACCATTTTCTAGTGCTTTTTGAAGTGTGTTTTGGGTTATTGTCCTACTGGAAGACCCATGACCTCTGAGGTAGACCCAGCTTTCTCACACTGGGCTCTAAATTATGCTGCAAAATTTGTTGGTAGTCTTCTGACTTCATAATGCCATGCACATGGTCAAGCAGTCCAGTGCCAGAGGCAGCAAAGCAACCCCAAAACATCAGGGAACCTCCGCCATGTTTGACTGTAGGGACCGTGTACTTTTCTTTGAATGCCTCTTTTTTCTCCTGTAAACTCTATGTTGATGCTTTTGCCCTAAAAGCTCTACTTTTGTCTCATCTGACCAGAGAACATTCTTCCTAAATGTTTTAGGCTTTTTCAGGTAAGTTTTGGCAAACTCCAGCCTGGCTTTTTTATGTCTCGGGGTAAGAAGTGGGGTCTTCCTGGGTCTCCTACCATACAGTCCCTTTTCATTCAGATGCCGACGGATAGTACGGGTTGACACCGTTGTACCCTCTGACTGCAGGGCAGCTTGAACTTGTTTGGATGTTAGTGGAGGTTCTTTATCCAACATCCGCACAATCTTGCGTTGAAATCTCTTGTCAATTTTTCTTTTCCGTCCACATCTAGGGAGGTTAGCCACAGTGCCATGGGCTTTACACTTCTTGATGACACTGCGCACGGTAGACACAGGAACATTCAGGTCTTTGGAGATGGACTTGTAGCCTTGAGATTGCTCATGCTTCCTCACAATTTGGTTTCTCAAGTCCTCAGACAGTTCTTTGGTCTTCTTTCTTTTCTCCATGCTCAATGTGGTACACACAAGGACACAGGACAGAGGTTGAGTCAACTTTAATCCATGTCACCTGGCTGCAAGTGTGATTTAGTTATTGCCAACACCTGTTAGGTGCCACAGGTACGTTATAGGTGCTGTTAATTACACAAATTAGAGAAGCATCACATGATTTTTCGAACAGTGCCAATACTTTTGTCCACCCTCTTTGTTATGTTTGGTGTGGAATTATATCCAATTTGGCTTTAGGACAATTCTTTTTGTGTTTTTTCATTTAAGACAAATTAAATGAAGATAATAATACCAAAGAATTTGTGTTTGCAATCATTTTCAGGAAGAAACTGAGTATTATCTGACAGAATTGCAGGGGTGTCAATACTTTTGGCCATGACTGTAATTATCCCTTTCTTTTAGTAATATGCCCCATCATTATCCCCTTCTTTTAGTAATATGCCCCATCATAATCCCCTTCATGTAGAAATTGCCCATTCCACTACCTCCATCATTTCCTTCTCCCCACCACCCCATTATTGCCCTTTCGACAACCCCATCATTGCCCTCTCCCCACCACGGCCGCCTTATCACCCCCATCACCGCCTTCTCCATTGCCCTCTCCCCATCACCGCCTTCTCCATGACTCCCATCATTGCTTCTCATCACATCCATCAACTCGCCTACACACGCACACACACACCTCTCACCTAGACACACACACACACACACACACACACACACACACCCCTCACCTCTCCTCACCGGCAGCTTCCTCACTGGCACAGCAGCCGCGGGGCTGAATGATGATGTCATCCAGCCGCGCTGCTGACTGCTGTGTCAGGGAGGAAGCGACACAGGAACACGGGACTGCTGCCTCTCCGACCAGCCGCCCTGCTTGCCTCCACATGGCTAATTTGCATCACATGTAAATTAGCCATGCGGACACGCGGCACACCCGACCATGTGTCGCGAAACACTGGTTGAAAACCACTGGTGTAGGTGACTGCCGGAGATCTCCAGTGGTCATCTACAAGCTCTGCTATATCCGGATGTCTTGCATCCTGTTGTAGCAGTGCTGGACTCGTTGTGGGACACTCGTGATTAAATGGACTATGTCGGACAGGGAGTATTTGTGTTTGGTGGTTGTTTTTTTTTTTTGTTTTTTTTTTTCAGGAGATCAATGGCTTCTCTTGGATTTGGGCAATATCCATGGACCCGCTCTGGGCTGTGAATATCAGCGCGCAGCTGTCTGCTTAGCCTTTCTAGCTATAAATTATAGGGGGACCCTACGTTGTTTTTATTTGGGGGTGGGGGGGGCTATTTTAATTGCCAGATAGATATATCGCTAGACAGATCTATCTATCTATCTATCTATCTATCTATCTATCTATCTATCTATCTATCTATCCCATATCTACCATCTATCTATTTATCTGTGTAATGGTGTGTGGGTTGGACAAATGTAAAAGAGGAGGTTGGACCAGAAATGACATCACAAATCTTTTTTTTTTTTTTAACCCCTTAACGACCGCCGATACGCCTTTTAACGGCGGTAATTAAGGGTACTTAAACCACAGCGCCGTTAATTCACGGCGCTGTGATTTAAGTGAATAGCGCCCCCCAGTGTCGGATTTTCTCCGGGGTCTCGGCTGCCAGGGGTAGCCGAGACCCCAGAGAACATGAATCGGTCGGTTTTTACCGACCCCCGCTTTTGCGATCGCCATTATTAACCCTATAACGGCGACCGCAAAAAAAAAAAAAAAGCCGCGATTTTACATTTAATTTCTCTTTCCTCTGATGTGATCGCACATCAGAGAATAGAGAAATAGGGTCCCCTCCCGGCACCTCTCCCTTGTCCTCCGTCCCCTCCCAGTGGTCCCGCGCCCGCCGGCGTCATCCGATGGGCGCCGCCATCTTGAAAATGGCGGGCGCATGCGCAGTGCGCCCGCCGGGAATCTGCTGGCTCCGGCTGGCAGATTCCATTCATTATTTTGATCACTATGATAAACGATCATAGTGATCAAAATAATAAAAATAGTACATAACCCCCCCGTTTATCACCCCCTTATATAGGCACACATAATGAAATAAAAAAAAATTTTTTTTTTCAGTTTTCCATAAGGGTTAGGGTTAGGCTAGGGTTAGGCTAGGGTTAGGCTAGGGTTAGGCTAGGGTTAGGCTAGGGCTAGGGTTAGGCTAGGGTTAGGGTTAGGCTAGGGTTAGGGTTAGGCTAGGGTTAGGCTAGGGTTAGGGTTAGGCTTGGGCTAGGGTTAAGGGTTAGGGTTGGGCTAGGGTTAAGGGTTAGGGTTGGGCTAGGGTTAAGGGTTAGGGTTGGGCTAGGGTTAGGGCGAACTAGGATTAGGGTTAGAATTAGGATTAGGGTTGGGATTAGGATTAGGGTTGGGATTAGGGTTAGGGGTGTGTTGGGGTTAGGGTTGGAGTAAGAATTGAGGGGTTTCCACTATTTACCAACTTTGGGGGTCTAAAAATTGGGGTCTAAAAAAAATCACTTTTGTGGAAATAAAAGACTTTTTATTTTCACGGCTCTGCGTTTATAAACTTGTGACGCGCTTGGGGGTTCAAAGTGCTCACCACACATCTAGATAAGTTCCTTAGGGGGTCTAATTTCCAAAATGGGGTCACTTGTGGGGGGTTTCCACTGTTTAGGCCCATCAGGGGCTCTGCAAACGCAACATGATGCCCGCAGACCATTCCATCAAAGTCTGCATTCCAAAATGGCACTCCTTCCCTTCCAAGCTCTCCCATGCGCCCAAACAGTGGTTCCTCCCCACATATGGGGTATCAGCGTACTCAGGACAAATCGCATAATAACTGTGGGGGTATGATTTCTCCTGTTACCCTTGTAAAAATAAAAATTTGGGGGCGAAAAGATCATTTCTGTGGAAAAAAAAATGGATTTCTTATTTTCACGGCTCTACGTTATAAACTTCTGTGAAGCACTTGAAGGTTCAAAGTGCTCACCACACATCTAGATAAGTTCCTTAATGGGTCTAGTTTCCAAAATGGGGTCACTTGTTGGAGTTTTCCACTGTTTAGGCACATTAAGGGCTCTCCGAATGCAACATGGCATCCGATCTTAATTCTAGCCAATTCTGCGTTGAAAAAGTCAAACGGTGCTCCATCCCTTGCGAGCTCTGCCGTGTGCTGAAAAAGGGGTTTACCCCCACATATGGGATATCGGCGTATTCAGGAGAAATTGTACAACAAATTTTGTGGTTGATTTTCTCTCTTAACACTTGTGAAAATAAAAAAAATTGGTTCTGAAGTAATTTTTTTCCAAAAAAAAGTTAAATGTTAATTTTTTCCATCCACATTGCTTTCGTTCCTGTGAAGCACTTAAAGGGTTAATAAACTTCTTGAATGTGGTTTTGAGCACCTTGAGGGGTCTAGTTTTTAGAATGGTGCCACTTTTGGGTATCTTCTGTCATGTACACCCCTCAAAATGACTTTAAATATGATGTGGTCCCTAAAAAAAATGGCTTTGTAAATTTTGTTGTAAAAATGAGAAATCGCTGGTCAACTTTTAACCCTTATAACTTCCTAACAAAAAAAAATTTTGCTTCCAAAATTGTGCTGATGTAAAGTAGACATGTGGGAAATGTTATTTATTAAGAAATTAATGTGACACATCTCTCTGATTTAAGGGCATAAAAATTTAAAGTTTTAAAATTGCAAAATTTTAAATTTTTTTGCCATATTTCTGTTTTTTTTATAAATAAACACAAGACTTATCGAAGAAATTTTACCACTAACATGAAGTACAATATGTCACGAAAAAACAGTCTCAGAATCAGCAGGATCCATTAAAGCGTTCCAGAGTTATAACCTCATAAAGGGACAGTGGTCAGAATTGTAAAAATTGGCCTGGTCATTAAGCTGCAAACTGGCTCTGTCGCTAAGGGGTTAAATATATCTTTATTTAGCTTACAAAAAAACGCATACAAATCCGCTTGTAAAAAACGCAGGTGACCTGCCAGTGACCTCTGATGCAGATTTGGTGCAGATTTTACTTGCATCAAATCCTGACCGTGGAAACCTACCCTTATTCATAGTGTGTGATCTGCATGGAGCAGTCTGGCGGCTTCTGTCCATCACACGGGGCCACGCGCTCACATTGCTGCTGCTCTCCTGCGCTTTACTGACCGCTCGCTCTTATGTTTCCCTCTTAATGCATGGCGCTATCATATGTAATGGCGTTCAGCAGCGCCGGTCATCACTGCAAGTGTGAAGGGCTGTGCTGTGTATTGAGGCAAACGAGAGGTGGAAAGGGGTCACCATAAACATACTGGTACCCCGGTCTGTGACTGCTGGATCTAAGGCCTTGTTCACATGTGACCACACTGCTCCTGAAACTGAGCAGCGTAAATTTTTTTCTGGGTTTTCATATTAATCTGCAAAAATAGTTGCCCATTAAGGCCTGTTTCACACTTCGGTTTTTGACCATCAGTCAAAATCTGCCGTTTTTGCAAAAAAACGGATCCGCCATTTTTTTGGCGGATCCGTTTTTTTCCCCATTGATTTGCATTACCGGCGGATCTTGACGGATGGCCATCCGTTGGATCCGTTTTTTTGCGTATCCTTCAATTTTTTTTGCGTCCACCGAGATGCCTGGACGGACCATGTAACGTTTTTTGTGCTGAAGGATCCGCTTTTTTATAGTGCGCATGTCCGGAGGAATGATGTCAGGCGGCAATTTAACCCTGAAATCATTTCTGGCGGACAGAAAAAATTTTCTCTCTCTCTCTGCCTCTCTCTCTCTCTCCTTTAAAATTCTTCAGTCGGCGGATCCGTCACAAAAACGCATCCAGTGGCATCCGTTCACATCAGTTAGGAACGGATCCGCTTTCCGCCTTTTTGGCGGATTTTAACTGACACAAAAAACTGAAGTGTGAAACAGGCCTAATGGACAATATATGACTCCCACGCTGGGTAGGAAGTCTGTTTGCAGGTTGCTGATTGGCTGTGAGGTCTCATGTGACTGTGCATATCCAGGAGGGGCTTTGTTCTCATGGGTCCGTTACTCACTAATATAACTCTAATATAACTCTAAGGGCCCCATCACACATAGCGACTCACCAGCGATCCCGACAACGATATCCCCTTGTCAGGATCGCTGGTGTTCGCTACATGATCGCTGCTGAGCTGCCAAACAGGCCGCTTCACCAGCGATCAGCACCAGCGATGCCGAGCGTGCGGCATCGCTGTGTACGTTAGTTACAAGCGCACTGATGCAGGGAGCTGGTAACCAAGGTACACATCGGGTTTCTAAGTGATGCACGCTGGCCAGCGGGAGACCAGCGATCAAAAAAATTTCCTGGCCATTCCAGGACGATCAGCGATAACCGGCAGGGGGGCCGGTCGCTGGTCAGTGTCACACATAGCGTTCTCGCTAGCGAGATCGCTATGTGTGATGGGGGCTTAAGACTTTGGTTGTTTCTACTCGTCTGTCACCATGCCTTCTGTCATGAGATGCCTGCTGGATGTGGGCACCATAGTGCCTTGTCTGCCGGTCGTGATGGGACGCTGTAGTGCCGCATCCGCCAGTCGTGGTGAGGCAGGGAGAGGGCGTCTCAGTATCGTGATGTGTACTAACGTGTGCTCTGTTTTATTGCATGCTCTGCCGTGCTGTGGATCTCACCCCAGAGAGTAAGTGTCGCCTTCTTTCTTTTCCATCATCCTCCACACTTGTGTTTTGTCTTTGCAGATTTGGAGCGGGGGTTTCCTGGAGTTTGGCTAAACATTGGCTCCCGTTGTAGATCCAGATATATGTGCACTTTGCAGATACGCTGCATTCATGGGGTGTAACTGGAAGTGACGGGGCTGAGTGTGGGGGGCAATCGTGGTTATTGTGGACTCGGCCCTGGTGAACTACACCATATCCAGGGACCGTGTATGTGGACTGGATGTGGTGGTGCATCGGGGTTGAGATTCCTGACTACTGCAGACTACGGGGGTTCTGGGCCATTGACTAATCTGCAAGCCCCAGAATCATTGCAGCCACAAAGATGGTGGTCGCCAATCTAGATACAAGTGACAAGTGCGCTGCAAACGCCAAAATCCATATTGAGCTGCAGCAGCCGAGTAATTCTATAGGGGAACATCTGCGTCTGTGAGACTGTTTAGAAGCCGCTCATAATACTGTACACACTGGTTATATTAGATACAGCGCTCAGCAGAAGTCAGTGCACCCCCTCTATTATCCGTACATTACATATAGTGCTCAGCAGAAGTGATTACACCCCCTGTATTATCAGTATAGTGCTCAACATAAGCGAGTGCACCTTGTGTATAATCAATATAGTGCTCAGAAGAAGTGAGTACACCCCCTCTATTATCAGTATATTACACATAGTGCTCAGCAGAAGTGAGTACACCCCCTGTATTATCAGTATAGTGCTCAACATAAGCAACTGCACCTTGTGTATTATCAATATAGTGCTCAGGAGAAGAGAGTACACCCCCTCTATTATCAGTACATTACATATAGTGCTCGGCAGAAGTGAGTACACCTCCTGTATTATCAGTACATTACATACAGCGCTCAGCAGAAGTGAGTACACCTCCTGTATTATCAGAATATACACAAAATTCGGACTTGCATATAAGTATCCGAAGAAGTAAGCAAAGGTAAAATATAAAACCAAATTTTATTAATTATTAAAAAATACATACAAAACCAGAGTGCCCAGCAGGGGGAAAAAGGACACCATCAAACAAGAAAAAGAGTGTAACAGTTACAGAATATATAAATACTGAATTATTACAAAAAACAACTAGCAGCAATACATTAGTTGATCTACGGGACTGAGTCACTCCAAATAGGGGATCTAAAAATATATATAATGGCTAATAAAGTAAATATTTAAATATACCGTAACAGCAAGACTAATAGATGCACACTAAGAGGAGTAAAGAAAACATATGTCCCAAATAGCCATAGTCCAAAAGTATGGAATACGGCCGTAATAGCCTGAACTCCTGATCCCAGTGTCTGACGCCACACTACTGAGCCGCCCGCTTTCTCTTGCTTCTCGCCCGCTCTGTTCTCCTGTGTAACACCCGCTATCTTATTGTGTCAGGTGTTCAGCATGTTCCTGGAAACGTTGGTGGATTTCGTCATCATCCACAAGGACGATCTCCAGGACTGGCTCTTCATATTACTCACACAGCTCCTGAAGAAAATGGGCGCCGACTTGCTCGGTTCTGTGCAAGCCAAGGTGCAGAAGGCCTTGGACGTGACCAGGTGAGGAGGAGGATCTGGGCACAGGCCCGTCCCTGCTCGTCTTTTACTGACCGGATCACTGATGATCATCCTCACCACAAGGAGAGAGGCACCGCTCTGGTGCCATAAAGTAGATGGGGTGTGAAGCTGTGTGGCAGAATTTCGCCCTGCGCCTGGCACTGCCGTCCGCCACACTGTGGCCGGGGTCCAGCAGCTGAAATACCCGGCAGGAATAAAATGTCGCTGTTATTACAGACGGTAGTAATTTCATGCAGCCTCGCCGCCGTGCAATGCGCCGACTATAGACAGGCCCAGCGCTCGCTGTAGGGAACCATCTCCGGCGCTGCGCCCCCTGGAGTCCGCTGTGTGCTACAGAGTGTGGGAACCATTAATCGATGTAATTCATTGGCTGATAGTTCAGATTGTAGTGACGGGCAGAGGTGATCAGCGCTCGCCCTCCATTGTGTCACTGTAATGTGAGCGCAGCGGCTAGGATCTGATGTAGGTGATCTTGTCTCGGGGAGCCGCCATGCTCCTGGTTCACAGTTGCTGGGCACGGTGTCTTGCTTTCTGGGACAGTTGAATACTAATAATTTTGCTCTTTGCAGGGATTCCTTCCCGTTCGATCAGCAGTTTAATATTCTGATGAGATTCATAGTGGATCAAACGCAGACTCCAAATTTAAAGGTTGGTGCCGTCCTGTTGCCTTATCCCGCTCTTCTGGGTCCCCCGGATTCTTCCTCCTCTGAGTGACCTTTTGCCGTAGGTGAAAGTTGCCATTCTGAAGTACACAGAGTCGCTCGCACGGCAGATGGACCCCACAGACTTTGTAAACTCCAGTGAGACGCGACTTGCTGTATCCAGAATTATCACATGGACGACAGAACCAAAGAGCTCGGATGTGAGAAAGGTGAGTGTAGCGCCTCGTCCGAGGTATATCTGCATGCTCAGCGTCTCGTGTCCTCGGGCTGGATGATGGGACTTGTCTGTTCTGCAGCCTGTGAGCTCATCTCTCCTCTGTAAAGAGCAAACACCATCTTTAATCAGGGGTTGAGGGTGGGCTGAAAACCCTGCTAATTATGGAAGTGGGCACCGGATAAGCCTGGTGATGTCGCCCCCCCGGGTCTGACCCCTTGGCCAGTCTGCTTGTGAATGATCTGCAGCTGAGGGATGTGCGCTAATGATTAGGGGTTGTAGTCACGGCCAGGACATCTTCTACCTGGTCTGGGTCTTATCTTGCCTCCCTCTAGAGTTCCTGCCATTCTGATCTGGGAGTAGGTGACTGGGAGAATGGTGGCGACACGACTCTATCTTGGTGAGGAATACAGTTTTCTGATTCCATCATCTGTCTGTCGTTTTACACTGATTCCTCTACAAGCAACTTGCACCCCCGCAGCGCCAGATCAGTTAACCCCTTACTGACTTCCTTATTGTTGAATTGACTCCAAAGTCCTTAATGGTACTTTCAGGGAAACTTATGTATCAGTGGGACATGTTCTGCCACGATTGTCTGATTCTACCATACTCGTTACCTGCCACACAAGGTCTATAAAAATGGTAGAAAAGTCTGCAGTCACTGTGTACATGCATCACATGACTGATCCTGAGTTACCTCCTGTATTATACCCCAGAGCTGCACTCACTATTCTGCTGGTGCAGTCACTGTGTACATACATTACTGATCCTGAGTTACAGTTGTGGCCAAAAGTATTGACACCCCTGCAATTCTGTCAGATAATACTCAGTTTCTTCCTGAAAATGATTGCAAACACAAATTCTTTGTTATTATTATCTTCATTTAATTTATCTTAAATGAAAAAACACAAAAAAGAATTGTCCTAAAGCCAAATTGGATATAATTCCACACCAAACATAAAAAAGAGGGTGGACAAAAGTATTGGCACTGTTCGAAAAATCATGTGATGCTTCTCTAATTTGTGTAATTAACAGCACCTGTAACTTACCTGTGGCACCTAACAGGTGTTGGCAATAACCAAATCACACTTGCAGCCAGGTGACATGGATTAAAGTTGACTCAACCTCTGTCCTGTGTCCTTGTGTGTACCACATTGAGCATGGAGAAAAGAAAGAAGACCAAAGAACTGTCTGAGGACTTGAGAAACCAAATTGTGAGGAAGCATGAGCAATCTCAAGGCTACAAGTCCATCTCCAAAGACCTGAATGTTCCTGTGTCTACCGTGCGCAGGGTCATCAAGAAGTGTAAAGCCCATGGCACTGTGGCTAACCTCCCTAGATATGGACGGAAAAGAAAAATTGACAAGAGATTTCAACGCAAGATTGTGCGGATGTTGGATAAAGAACCTCGACTAACATCCAAACAAGTTCAAGCTGCCCTGCAGTCCGAGGGTACAACAGTGTCAACCCGTACTATCAGTCAGCGTCTGAATGAAAAGGGACTGTATGGTAGGAGACCCAGGAAGACCCCACTTCTTACCCCGAGACATAAAAAAGCCAGGCTGGAGTTTGCCAAAACTTACCTGAAAAAGCCTAAAACGTTTTGGAAGACTGTTCTCTGGTCAGATGAGACAAAAGTAGAGCTTTTTGGGCAAAGGCATCAACATAGAGTTTACAGGAGAGAAAAAGAGGCATTCAAAGAAAAGAACACGGTCCCTACAGTCAAACATGACGGAGGTTCCCTGATGTTTTGGGGTTGCTTTGCTGCCTCTGGCACTGGACTGCTTGACCTTGTGCATGGCATTATGAAGTCTGACCACTACCAACAAATTTTGCAGCATAATGTATGGCCCAGTGTGAAAAAGCTGGGTCTCCCTCAGAGGTCATGGGTCTTCCAGCAGGACAATGACCCAAACACACTTCAAAAAGCGCTAGAAAATGGTTTGAGAGAAAGCACTAGAGACTTCTAAGGTGGCCAGCAATGAGTCCAGACCTGAATCCCATAGAACACCTGTGGAGAGATCTAAAAATGGCAGTTTGGAGAAGGCACCCTTCAAATATCAGGGGCCTGGAGCAGTTTGCCAAAGAAGAATGGTCTAAAATTCCAGCAGAGCATTGTAAGAAACTCATTGATGGTTACCGGAAGCGGTTGGTCGCAGTTAGGCTAAGTTCACACGTAGCGGAACTCTCGCGGAAATTACCGCGAGAGTTCCGGAATTCCATTCCGTGGGAAAATCGCATTTTAAATTCCCGCGATTTTCCCGCGGAAAAATTAGCGTTTTCCAAGCGATCTGTAGCATCACTTGGAGAACTGATTGACAGGTTGGTCACACTCGTCAAACATAGTGTTTGACGAGTGTGACCAACCTTTTACTACTGAGGCCACCTATGCAGCATCAGTAGTAAAAGATAAAATGTAAATAAAAATAAAAAATGGTGTTATTCTTACCTTCCGACGTCCCGCGCAGCCTTCCCGCCTCTCTCCACGCTCTCGTTCCCAGTAATCCTTTGAGAAAATGCCCGCGATGACATCCGTTCTCGCGGAATCGTGACGTCTCGCGGTAATTCGCGATGCCGTCACGCGACTTCGTGATCGCGCGAGAACGGACGTCATCGCGGGCATTTTCGCAAAGGATTACTGGGAACGAGAGCGTGGAGAGAGGCGGGAAGGCTGCGCGGGACGTCGGAAGGTAAGAATAACACCATTTTTTATTTTAAATTCTATTTTTTACAGGGATATGGTACCCAAAGCTCGGAGGACAGTCTCCTCTCCTCCGGACCGTGGGTACCATCCGCCATTGTTCTGCTTACTTTTCGCATGGTGTGCACAGCCACATGCGGGAAGTAAGCGGAACAATGCATTCCTATGGGTGAAAGATCGCCGCGATTCCGCAAAATTAATGAGCATGCTGCGTTTTTTACCGCGAAGCGATTCCGCCGCAGTAAAAACCGCAGCATTAGCACAGCATTGCGGAATCCCATGGGAATGCATGGGATGCTTATTTTTCGCGGTTAAAACCGCCGCGGAAACGTGAAAAAACGCCACGTGTGAACTCAGTCTTATTTTGGCTAAAGGTTGTGCAACCAAGTATCAGGCTGAGGATGCCAATAGTTTTGTCTGGCCCATTTTTGGAGTTGTGTGAAATGATGAATGTTTTGCTTTTTGCTTCATTCCCTTTTGTGTTTTTTCATTTAAGACAAATTAAATGAAGATAATACCAAAGAATTTGTGTTTGCAATCATTTTCTGGAAGAAACTGAGTATTATCTGACAAAATTGCAGGGGTGTCAATACTTTTGGCCACAACTGTACCTCCTGTATTCTACTCCAGAGCTGCACTCACTATTCTGCTGGTGCAATCACTGTGTACATACATTACATTACTGATCCTGAGTAACATCCTGTATTATACGCCAGAGCTGCACTCACTATTCTGCTGGTGTAGCCACTGTGGACATACATTACTGATCCTGAGTTACATCCTGTATTATACCCCAGAGCTGCACTCACTATTCTGCTGGTGCAGTCACTGTGTACATTCATTACATTACTGATCCTGAGTTACATCCTGTATTATACTCCAGAGCTGCACTCACTATTCTGCTGGTGCAGTCACTGTGTACATACATTACATTACTGATCCTGAGTTACATTCTGTATTATATTCCAGAGCTGCACTCATTATTCTACTGGTGCAGTCACTGTGTACATACATTACTGATCCTGAGTTACCTCCTGTATTATACGCCAGAGCTGCACTCACTAGTCTGCTGGTGCAGTCACAGTGTACATACATTACATTACTGATCCTGAGTTACATCTTGTATTATACTCCAGAGCTGCACTCACTATTCTGCTGGTGCCGTCACTGTGTACCTACAGTACATTACTGATCCTGAGTTACATCCTGTATTATACCCCAGAGCTGCACTCACTATTCTGCTGGTGCAGTCACTGTGTACATACATTACATTACTGATCCTGGTTACACCCTGTATTATACTCCAGAGCTGCATTCACTATTCTGTTGGTGCAGTCATTGTGTACTTTATATTACTGATCCTGAGTTACATCCTGTATTATACTCCAGAGCTGCACTCACTATTCTGCTGGTGCAGTCACTGTGTACATACATTACTGATCCTGAGTTACCTCCTGTATTATACTCCAGAGCTGCACTCACTATTCTGCTGGTGCAGTCACTGTGTACATAAATTACATTACTGATCCTGAGTTACATCGTGTTATACCCCAGAGCTGCGCTCACTATTCTGCTGGTGCAGTCACTGTGTACACAAATTACATTACAGATCCTGAGTTACCTCCTGTATTATACTCCAGAGCTGCACTCACTATTCTGCTGGTGCAGTCACTGTGTACATACATTACATTACTGATCCTGAGTTACATCCTGTATTATACTCCAGAGCTGCACTCACTATTCTGCTGGTGCAGTCACTGTGTACATACATTACATTACTGATTCTGAGTTACATCGTGTTATACCCCAGAGCTGCGCTCACTATTCTGCTGGCTATTTCCAGGTACACTCACACTTCCCTAGCAGTGTAGCTCGGCTCCTATATTGGGGCAGTTAGTTCCCCGTATACCTGAGACACTGGAGCATTTCTCTCCGGAGCGGTTCTTGTGGATGCAGATTTTTGTGCCGTTGTCCTCTCTGCGGGTTCAGGTGGGCGAGGTATGGGAATGACGCACAACTTCAGGGCTCTCGTGTCCTGTTTCTTGCGTTGCACGACTTTGTCCGTCCTCACAGTGTAGATGATTTGTGCGGAGTCATTTACCTGCAGTGACTGCTGCACTCACAGCTGAGCAGGGACCTGAGCTGCAGAGCGGAGATTCGCCGGACTATTCCTGGCGCACAGATACACTGTCACTACATCCCATAACATGGCGACTCCAGATGTGTGATGTCCGCTTGTGTCCCTGCACCCCCGACCCTCACTGCGGACACATCCCCTGCAGAGCATAGCTGTGCGGTGCCCAATGCGCGGTCCGGCCGTCCAGTTTCATCTTTACGTGATCCTTCAATGCGGCAGTTTTCTTCTGATTCTTCTCGGCTTTTTATAGGATTTTTGGAGCTGTTATTGATCCGCTCATCGGTGCAGCAGAACGTAGGATCACCTCCGTCCTCGCTCCATATAGAGGAGCTCAGTGAGGGGTCTATAGATGTGTAGGGGATGGCGGCTGCCGGTCCTCACTTCTCTCCACATTAGTGCAAGTACGATATGATCCCAAACCATGTGATATGCACAGGATCGGTAAGACTTGCTGGTCGTTATAGTTCACCCATCGCGCCATGTTAAGAGTTAAAGGGAATCGATGGAGCCATTGGTGTCTGACTTTGCAGTTGTTCTTTTCCTTTGTGCTTTTGACCCAAAAATAGTTGCTTTGATGTCGGAAATATGAGCCCGACACAACAATGCAGCAGAACTCGTTCCTCAGAGATGACGGTGTCAGGTGGCTGCGGCGAGTGCGGCCTGGAGGGGGAGTGCGGCCTGGAGGGCGATGGCCTGCAGCGGTGTCAGCCATAGATCACCAGGCTCATGGCATCCCCGAGCTGTTCACTCTTACAGGTTCTGACTACTCAACACACGGTGACCCGATTCTGGGTCTGTGCTTGGATGTCACGTGATGCTGCGGTTCTGGCACATATTACATGGTAGAGGTGGCATCATGTCTGTCGAGTGCAGATCAGACCCGGACCCAGTGACTGCTCGCTGCCCTGTCGGACGGTGGCGTCCATGCAGGCCTCGTCTTCAGATCTGCACTGAACACTGTTATTCAGGGTGTCTGTATACAAGACCAGTATATGGGGGTGCATATATAACACATATAACACTTGTACACGGGGGGGGTGTATATATAACACCGGTATATGTATACGAGGGGGTGCATATGTAACACCGTTGTGTGGAGGGGATGTATATATGGCATTGGTCCACGGGGGGGTGGGGGTTGGTGTATATATAACACCGGTACATGGGGGGGTGTATATACAGTGCCTTGCGTAAGTATTTGGCCCCCCGAAACTTTTCAACCTTTTCCCACATATCATGCTTCAAACATAAAGATTCCAAATGTAAATTTTTGGTGAAGAATCAACAACAAGTGGGGCACAATTGTGAGGTTGAACGAAATTTATTGGTTATTTTACATTTTTGTGGAAATGCAAAAACTGAAAAGTGGGGCGTGCAATATTATTCGGCCCCTTTACTTTCAGTGCAGCAAACTCACTCCAGAAGTTCATTGTGGATCTCTGAATGATCCAATGCCGTCCTAAATGTCTAATGATGATAAATATAATCCACCTGTGTGTAATCAAGTCTCCGTATAAATGCACCTGCTCTGTGATAGTCTCAGGGTTCTGTTTGAAGCACAGAGAGCATCATGAAGACCAAGGAACACAACAGGCAGGTCCGTGATACTGTTGTGGAGAAGTTTAAAGCCGGATTTGGATACAAAATGATTTGGATACAAATATGCAAAACGGCACAAAGACAAGCCTCAAAACTTCTGGAACAAGGTAATTTGGCGTGATGAGACAAAATTGAACTTTTTGGCCACAACCATAAACGTTACATTTGGAGAGAGGTCAGCAAGGCCTATGATGAAAGGAACACCACTCCTACTGTAAAGCACAGAGGTGGATCGCTGAGCTATAAAGGTACAGGAAACTTGGTCACAGTGGAAGGAAAGATGAATGCAGCACGTTATCAGCAAATACTGGAAGCAAATTTGCAGTCATCAGACCGGAAGCTGTGCATGGGACGTACCTGGACGTTCCAGCATGACAACGATCCAAAACACAAGGCCAAATCGACCCGTCATTGTCTACAGCAGAACAAAGTGAAGGTTCTGGAGTGGCCATCTCAGTCTCCTGACCTCAGTATCATTGAGCCACTCTGGGGAGATCTCAAGCGCGCAGTTCATGCCAGACAGCCCAGGAATTTACAGGAACTGGTGGCTTTTTGCCAAGCAGAGTGGGCAGCTTTACGATCTGAGGAAATAAAGAACCTCATCCACAACTACCACAAAAGACTTCAAGTTGTCATTGATGATAGAGGGGGCAATACACGGTATTAAGAAATGGGGTGTGTGAACTGTTGATCATGGTCATTTGGATGTCTTGTGGTGTTATGATTTAGAAAGAGAAAACACAGTAGTCTGACAATAAATGGCTTCACCCAACCACTCACCATGAGTGGAGGAAAAGTTTTGGCGTTATCATTCATATTCTCTGGAAAAAGGCCAAGAAAGCAAAAATTCTGCCGGGCTATGTAAACTTTTGGGCACAACTGTACATAACCCCGGTACTCAGGGCGTGTATATAGAACAGGTATTTTGGTGCCAGCAATGTGTGAACAGTTTTATATTGAGGTTATGAAGCTGCGCTTTTTTGCCAGATCTTTTATAGTTGCAGTCATTCTGGCTTTTAACGTTGTCCGCTACAAACTGAAATACAAAGTAATTATATAGGATATTTCATTACCGACACCAATAGTAAAAAGACCAAAATCTATTGCCTCTGATCACATACTGGTTGCATTGGGGGATGTGATTATTATCATGGATGATTTATCTCAAACACTAGAACAATTCAGCAAAAGTAATGCGATTGTTGAATTCGTCAACTTTCAAAAAACGTGGTCACCTGAAAAACGTCTTAGTGTGGCGCTGTGCAAGCGCCTCCGCTGACCTGTAACAAGTGGCCATTTCATTCTCTGGAAATGGTTTCCGTGCACATTAGTGGCTGTTGAGCCATAATGTAGATTGTGGCCCGGGGCGGTGAGCGCTTCACTAGTCGTAGTAGGTGATTTAATAAATGGGAACCGGCCGGAGGCCACGGACTCACAGCGCGCCCAAGCAGCAGGGTTACCGGCTCATTTTGAGAAGCCACAGCTCTAACCTGGTTTTCATGTTTCAGAACCATGTGTGTCAGCATTTATTACACAGGTTCCTATGTAGCAGAGCTGGAGCTGTGTGCGCCTTGCACCGATTATTACATCTGAGAATCCTGATTGATACCTATTGTTCCTTTAATCCTTCTCCTTGAAGGTCCTGGTACCGTGTGCAGCGTCTCGTCGCATCTCGTGCCAACCCTGCAGTGTTTTATGTGTCTACAGACGAGAACTATGAACATCTGATCGGAGCCATCAGGGATTTTGGGAGTTCCTTTGGCTCCTGATCTTCCTCATCTCGTTATGCTAATCAGTTCCTGGTATCTGTGACCTCATTTTTTTGGGTTGTCGCCATCAGTACAAAATGATCCTGGCGTTCTTTACTTTTATTTCCAAAATACTTGTGTTTGTTGTGATGGTGATAATGGAGGCTTTATGTGAACCTGCAATAATGCTCCTCAGTCTGATAAAAACAATGAGCCTTAATATTTCAGGTGTGATGTCCTCCGAGATGGCGTCTGCCATGATGGACACCACGCTGAGCCTGTAACACCGTAAGATGCTGAAACCAATCTGGAAAATCAGATTTCAGTACGAGGCCTCCCGACGCCTTGAGATTTCTAGTATGAGGTCCACCGGCGCCTCTGGTTCCTGGTGCGAGTTTATGCTGCTCTTCTGTAGTCGTTATCTGATCTGTTTTCTGATTTGTGTTCAGTTTTAGCTTAATTTTACAGCACATCAAGCAAGCGACTGGAAACCATCAGCAGGTAGGCAGACTGCTGTTGACAGGTCCAGTTATGGCTGTCCAGGTAACACCTTATGTCTGCACTGAGTCCTTTAGATCAGGACACATTTATTCCAATGCTAAACAGAAGCAGAGGAGCTGAACCACCAGGTGATATGCACCCAGCTGGAAGCCAGTCTCCTTCCCCCTCGTAGTCTCCTTCCCCCTCGTAGTCTCCTTCCCCCTCGTAGTCTCCTTCCCCCTCGTAGTCTCCTTCCCCCTCGTAGTCTCCTTCCCCCTCGTAGTCTCCTTCCCCCTCGTAGTCTCCTTCCCCCTCGTAGTCTCCTTCCCCCTCTGTAGTCTCCTTCCCCCCTCGTAGTCTCCTTCCCCCCTCGTAGTCTCCTTCCCCCCTCGTAGTCTCCTTCCCCCCTCGTAGTCTCCTTCCCCCCTCGTAGTCTCCTTCCCCCCTCGTAGTCTCCTTCCCCCCTCGTAGTCTCCTTCCCCCCTCGTAGTCTCCTTCCCCCCTCGTAGTCTCCTTCCCCCCTCGTAGTCTCCTTCCCCCCTCGTAGTCTCCTTCCCCCCTCGTAGTCTCCTTCCCCCCTCGTAGTCTCCTTCCCCCCTCGTAGTCTCCTATCAATATGCAGATATTTATTACTAGATATGGATTAGTTGGCGGCATTTCCACCTTTAAATCCAGTCAGGGTGTTAGACATTCACTGGGGTCTTTTCTGATGATGTGCTGTCTCTATGATCTTCCCTATAATCACTGTCATTCCGGCAGCAGAAATTACATCTTTCCATTTTTCTCCCTTGAATGTTGCTCTGCGCGGCAGTGTCGTGATGCCCGGGCTCTGTATAACTGGCCGTGTGATGACTTTACAGCCAGTCGCAGCGCAGTGTTCCCCCAGCACGAGATCTGCCTGGACGATGTGTGTAAAAAGGTAGAGACATCTGCACAGAGCACGAGACTGCACTGTATACGTGTGCAATCCCCTGTTCTGACAGGACAGGACACAATCCCTCCTCCAGTCACACCACTGGCACAAACTTCATGTAGTGTCAGGCCGTCCATCCCTACAGCACAGCCCTCCCCATCCACCATAGCTCACTGAGCAGCGGAGGAAGCCTGGGGTATGCGGATAATGTTGGTAGTAGTGGTAAGTCAGTCTCTCTGGGTATGTTCAGTGCACAGGTTTACGCGGTGAATGACGGCTGCTGTCAGTGTCCTCCCCTCAGTCAGTCCTGTGCCTTTCCCCTATATAAATTACTGCTGGGTACCAGAACAGCTGCAGAGCTTCAGGTTTCCTCCTTCAGTCACCCGGATAATGATTAATAGGAAATCCTAAAAGTAGAAACCATGAAGTGACAGAGTGGCGGAATATGTCCGTCTATACCCGCAGCAGATCACTGTGTTACTGGACCTGAGCAGTAATTGGCAGCTTAATGTGGGTTCTAGCTCAAAGTGAACCCCAGAGAGATGTGATTTGTACGGGTATCCCAGGAGCAAGGATGCAATGACAGATATCCGGTATGAGGATGTAATGCCAGAGCATCTGCTGCAGATGTGCAGGTATCTCGGGCGAGGACATAGGGGTGACTGCAGATACAGTTAGGTCCATATATATTTGGGCAGAGACAACATTTTTCTAATTTTGGTTCTAGACATTACCACAATGAATTTGAAAACAGGGTGGCACATGTTAAGGAGCTGAAACTCCTAAACCCTTCATCCAATGTTAATGTGGACACCCTCAAATGAAAGCTGAAAGTCTGAACTTCAACTGCATCTGAATTTTTTTGTTTAAAATTCATTGTGGTAATGTCTAGAACCAAAATTAGAAAAATGTTGTCTCTGTCCAAGTATATATGGACCTAACTATGAGGGTATCCCAGGGAGAAGGATGTGGTGATGGCTGAATGTGTGCTGGTATCACAGGGACGTCGTGGTGGCGGCTGCAGATGTGTGCCAGTATCATGGGTATGTGGTGGGGGCGGCTGCAGATGTGTGCATGTGTCACAGCGACGTGGTGTGGCTGCAGATGTGTGCCGGTATCACAGGAACGAGGACGTGGCTGCAGATGTGTCCGGTATCATGGGGACGAGGTTCTGGCTGCAGCTGTGCGTGGGTACCATGGGGACATGGTGGTGGCTGCAGATGTGTGTGCAGGTATAACAGGAACAAGGACGTAGCTGCAGACGTGCTGGTTTCACAGGAACGAGGACATGGCTGCAGATGTGTGCTGGCATCATAGGAACGAGGACGTGGGGCTGCAGATGTGTGCTGATATCACTGGGATGGGGATGTGGTGGCTGCAGATGTGTGCGGGTATGGGGACGAGGTGCTGGCTGCACATGTGTGCGGGTATCACAGGAACGAGGACGTGGCTTCAGATGTGTGCAGGTATCACAGGAACGAGGACGTGGCTTCAGATGTGTGCAGGTATCACAGGAACGAGGGTGTGGCTGCAGATGTTTGCGGGTATCACAGGGTTGAGGATGTGGTGGCTTCAGATGTGGGTATCTCAGGAACGAGGATGTGGCTGCAGATGTGTGCTGGTATAGGAACAAGGACGTGGCTTCAGATGTGTGCGGGGATCACAAGAACGAGGATGTGGCTGCAGATATGTGCTGGTTTCACTAGAACGAGCATGTGGCTGCAGATATCACAGGGATGGAGACGTGTTGCCTACAGATGTGTGCAGGTATCATGGGGTTGAGGACGTGGCTGCAGATGTGTGCCGGTATCATGGGGACAAGGTGCTGGCTGCAGATGTGCGTGGGTACCACGGGGACATAGTTGCTGCAGATGTGTGCGCGGGTATTACAGGAACGAGGACGTGGCTGCAGACGTGTGCTGTGTCATAGGAACGAGGAAGTGGCTGCAGATGTGTGCAGGTACCACAGGGTTGGGGATGTGGTGGCTGCAGATGTGTGGCGGTATCACGGGGACATGTTGGCGACTGCAGATGTATGCTAATTTCACAGGGATGGGGAAGTAGTGGCTGCAGATGTGTGCGGGCATCATGGGGATGAGGATGTGGTGGTGGGTGCAGATGTGTGCGGGTATCACGGGGACGTGGTGGTGGCTGTAGATGTGGGTATCACACGGCCATCAGTTTATTATTCAGTTCTTCCCTCCATTTGTCGTGTGCCCGGTAATGACTTTGTATGTTGGGTGCATTGGGCGATGAATCAATGCCAGAACTGCGGCGCCATCCTGATACATGAATGTGAACGCTGCACCCATCGCCGGCTCACTGTGGTCCACGTTTCTGCTTCCCTCGTATGCACCACTTCCTGCAAGTAATGCAGTTGTAGCAAAGAATGTGATGTGGATGTGTCGCCTGAGTCTTGGAGGGTCCCGGCTGATATTTCCATCTTTGTCTACTTTCTCTCATTTCAGGCGGCACAGATTGTCCTGATCTCCCTGTTTGAGCTGAACACCCCGGAGTTCACCATGTTACTGGGAGCTTTGCCGAAAACTTTCCAGGACGGCGCAACAAAACTACTGCACAACCATCTGAAGAACTCCAGCAACAGCAGCATGGTAATATACAGTCTCTGCTGCAGTATATGGCGCCCCACGTCTCTCCTGCGCTGCGATATATGGCGTTTCTCCTGCGCTGCGGTATATGGCGCCCCGTATCTCTCCTGCGCTGCGGTATATGGCGCCCCGTATCTCCTGCGCTGCGGTATATGGCGCCCCGTGCTGCGGTATATGGCGCCCCGTGCTGCGGTATATGGCGCCCCGTGCTGCGGTATATGGCGCCCCGTGTCTCCCCTGTGCTGCGGTATATGGCGCCCCGTGTCTCCCCTGTGCTGCGGTATATGGCGCCCCGTGTCTCTCCTGTGCTGCGGTATATGGCGCCCCGTGTCTCTCCTGTGCTGCGGTATATGGCGCCCAGTGTCTCTCCTGTGCTGCGGTATATGGCGCCCCGTGTCTCTCCTGTGCTGCGGTATATGGCGCCCCGTGTCTCTCCTGTGCTGCGGTATATGGCGCCCCGTGTCTCTCCTGTGCTGCGGTATATGGCGCCCCGTGTCTCTCCTGTGCTGCGGTATATGGCGCCCCGTGTCTCTCCTGTGCTGCGGTATATGGCGCCCCGTGTCTCTCCTGTGCTGCGGTATATGGCGCCCAGTGTCTCTCCTGTGCTGCGGTATATGGCGCCCCGTGTCTCTCCTGTGCTGCGGTATATGGCGCCCCGTGTCTCTCCTGTGCTGCGGTATATGGCGCCCCGTGTCTCTCCTGTGCTGCGGTATATGGCGCCCCGTGTCTCTCCTGTGCTGCGGTATATGGCGTCTCTCTTACGCTGTGGTATATGGCACCTCCTCTGCGCTGTGGTATATGGTGCCTCCCCTATGCTGCGGTATATGGCTCCTCCTCTGCGCTGCGTGCTCTCCTGCACTGCGGTATATGGCGTCTCTCCTGCGCTGCGCAATATGGCGTCTCCTGCGCTGCGGTATATGGTGCCTCCCCTGTTGAGGTGATGAGACCACTAGGATGACTGTTTTTCTGGCATTTGTAAAGCTTTGCTCACTCTGATGCACAGTAATCTTCTTCTACTTTTTTTTAGGGCTCCCCGAGTAACACCATGGGCCGAACCCCCTCTCGACATTCAAGCAGCCGGTCAAGTCCTTTAACATCTCCCACGAATTGTTCTCACGGTGGTCTCTCCCCAAGGTAACAAAGCTCCGTCCTTGTGTTTGAGATCAGTTTTTTTTTTTTCATCTGAGGTTTTGGATCATTTTGCTCCCAGGTGGGGGATGTTGATAGTTGTGGGGTCATCGCTGCTGGGGGGTGCTCTCTTAGTGGGTTCTAGTTGATTAATTTGCGGTAATGATCAGGAGGGGTGCGCTCCACTCTCTGCTCAGACCATTAACCTTGTATATACTGTTCCTAGATTGCTCATGCTCTTCATGTCTGAAATAAGACGTCACCTTTCCTGTATGACCCGTAGCTGCAGTAGAGATGGCAGCTCACCCTGTGTAGATCTTTGGGGTCTTGTGAATCTGACCAATATGTGATGTCGCCAAGGTGCATGACCCTGTAGCATCTTTCCTCCCTTTCTCTCCCCTTTTCTTACCCTCGTCCTCCCCTTGATCCTCATGCTGCAGCCGGCTGTGGGGTTGGAGTACTGATGGACCCTTGAAGCCTCTCTCTCCTCCATCCCTCCCCCCTGTGCCGTCTCACAAGTCGTTCAGGCCCCCGTCCTCTCCGAGGTAACTCCACCGCTCTGCAACCTGCATAGCGTCGCCATATTACCGATTTCGGTGAAATCCTATCTCTGTACTCTGCTGCTGCTGAACTTTCAGCCTCCATCACCAGTGCTCACGTGTGGCACCACAGCCATCTCAGGCTCCATTTATCCTCCATCACGACGGCTCCACATTTCCTTGCATACAGCGGCATTATATGTACTGTGGCACCTTTACATGGGGAACAGGATGTAGCTGCATTTCTATCATGGTCTCATAGTTTACAGAATGGTGGGGTGTCCTCTGGACCAGCACCATCAGAGGCAGTAATGTTCTTCTATCCTCTCTGAATGTCCATCCTGCGGGCTCTGGCATCGCCGTGCCTGTTCCTGCCTTCTGATGGAGTCCGGTTGTTTGGGGGTATATTGGGCTGTTCGTTCCTAGATGTGCCTAGCGCATCATCCGGCTGCCCACGCACAGCGGGGTGCTCCCCGTATACGCTATGTCAGCCATGTGTAACAACTGCCATCTATACTTTTTGGAAGCAGCATGTGCATGCTCAGTATGGCAGCTGCCATATCAGCAGGATCGGATTCACTGCTTGATATCATCAGTCCTGCTGTTTCTCTCTCTAATCTACCAATTGAGGCTATCGCTGAGCGCAGTTCAAGCACCGTCGGCTCGCCCGCGGGATTGGACATTATGGGGCTGAGCGCTTTACTCCACCTGGTCTCCTAGCCATATACCATGAGATGTGTCTGCACCTCCACTTACGGTCCTGGCTTTTCTTTGCAGTTTGCTTGATTACGATACCGAGAACCTGAATTCTGATGAAATCTACAGCTCCCTCCGCGGAGTCACTGAAGCCATAGAGAAATTCAGCTTCCGCAGCCAAGAAGATCTTAACGAGCCGGTGAAGAGGGATCCGAGGAAGGACGGGGATCTGGTAGGATCTCTGTAAATGAGCCGTATGTGATGTGTTTATAGATGGGGTAGATTATATTACGAATCCAGTGATAAGATGCATGAAAATATGCCGAATATATTGTGCCCTGTGAGAGCTTTTCCCTCATTATTCCCCTTCATGGTTGACATACACCAGACAATGAGAATTGCCCTGATTCGGGTGTTTCCCGTCCTCGTAGGTCTCCCGAGAGGCTGGCATGGCGTCTCCTGTAGGTGACATTCGTGGCGGATCAGACATGGTAGAAGGTGGTCGAATGGCGCTTGATAACAAGACATCCTTGCTGAACACGCAGCCGCCGCGAGCCTTTACTGGGCCGCGTGGCCGGGAGTACAGCCCCTATCCTTACTCCGACTCAATCAACAGTTACGACAAGACCGCCCTGAAGGAAGCCGTGTTCGACGACGACATGGACCAGCTGCGCGATGGTTTGTAGCTCCTTTGCAGGCCCAGTCTCCAGGTTTTCTGTCGTATTCGCTCACTGATACGTTCCCATCTGTCCCTGCAGTTCCCATTGACCACTCGGACCTGGTCGCCGACCTATTGAAGGAGCTGTCCAATCACAATGAGCGAGTGGAGGAGCGGAAAGGAGCGCTGTGTGAGCTGCTGAAGATCACACGGGAGGACAACCTCGGGGTCTGGGAAGAGCATTTCAAAACCATCCTCCTCCTCCTCCTGGAGACCCTGGGAGACAAAGACGTAAGAACCGGGATTAGCGATGTGCAGGGGTGGAGCCGGAACGAGGAGGACATCGATCCAACCTAATAATGAATTGAAGAGTGCTGCAACTTTCAATCACTCAGTTTTACCTTGCAATCATTGAATAGAAGGTTTCCAGGCCTATGTGATCAGCACTAAAACAATGAATGTTTCCATTCACTGATGGCAAGCAGTGGTCTTGTAGTTTGCTCATGTGCAGTGGTCGTTTTTGACTTTCTGCTGGCTGTCTTCAGGCGCCGCTGTTGTTTCTCTTCTTAGAATTCTTTTTTTTTTCAGCACGCGATTCGGGCATTGGCGTTGAGAGTTCTCCGGGAAATCCTGAGAAATCAGCCAGCGAGGTTTAAAAACTACGCGGAGCTGACTATCATGAAGACGCTCGAGGCGCACAAGGATTCTCACAAGGAGGTAAACTTCATGGATTTTGCTTCCTCTCCCTTTTTCAATGTCTTCTTGCTGCCAATGAATGGAAACCTCAATTAATCTTCTCCTGAGGCTGAACGCCTGGCCTCACCCACCTCCCATCATATAACTCCTGGCTCTCAGCATTTACCTGCACTAACTCACTGCAACAACCTGATCAGCTGTGAGCTGGGTTAGAAAAAAAAATGGTTTTCAGCTTCTAGGAATAAACAAATTGCCTCTTGCGTTACCGATTTGCGTGGCCCCGGTGTCTGCAGCGCTGCTGCACCTTATGTAAGTGAACGGATGGAGCGGCCCCAGTGTCTGCCCCTTATGTTACTGAGCGGAGCAGCCCCGGTGTCTGCGTTTCCCCTTATGTAACTGAGCGGACACAGCGGCCCCAGTGTCTGCCCCTTAAGTTGCTGAGCGGATGAAGCGGCCCTGGTGTCTGCCCCTTATATTATTGAGCGGATGGAGCTGCTCCGGTATCTGACACTTTTATTTTAAAGAGCGGAGCGGCCCCGGTGTCTGAAGCGCTGTCCCTTATGTTACTGAGCAGAGCCGCTCCGGTGTCTGACCCTTATGTTACTGAGCAGAGCCGCTCCGGTGTCTGACCCTTATGTTACTGAGCGGAGTAGCTCCCGTGTCTGACCCTTATGTTACTGAGTGGAGTAGCTCCCGTGTCTGCCCCTTCCGTTATTATTATTCGCCACATTAGAGATATCCCTCGAGCTCTTTGGTGCTGTCAGTTATGGATTTATGCCGCTCCCTGTCTGACCCTGCAGCTCGTCTCTCTGCAGCTCTGGTTGCTCTCCCAGGTTGTGCACGGAGCGTTGCAGGTGAACAGTCGCGGGATTGTTAGATTTGCTGATAAGATTCCAGGGGACATTATGTTCTGGCGTTCGCTCCTCTGACTATCTGACTCCGCGCCAGGGCTGCTTTCCTAGTGAAACTGACTCTGAGCCATCCTGGGCTGAAGCTGTGCAGACACGAGGATGTGGGCAGCTCGCTCGTCTCCTTCACTGCCCAGGCCGCGGTAGTTACTTTATCACTTCACATTTAAAGCCCAAGACATTAATAAAGTGAAAATTCACAACGTGTCAGGTACCACAGATTCCATTCTCCTGCACCCACCCTGTACTACGGACACCATTATCCTTCACCATCCTGTACTACGGACCCCATTATCCTGCACCCACCCTGTACTACGGACACCATTATCTTTCACCATCCTGTACTACGGACCCCATTATCCTGCACCCACCCTGTACTACGAACACCATTATCTTTCACCCATCCTGTACTACGAACACCATTATCCTGCACCCACCCTGTACTACAAATCCTATTATCCTGCACCCACCTCGTACTACGGACCCCATTATCCTGCACCCACCCTGTACTATGGACACCATTATCCTGCATCCATCCTGTACTACAAATCCTCCAACGGGTTGTGGCGTGTTCTCACTTAACATTGTGATGAGGTGCGGCTGCTCCTCCACCGGGTTGTGGCGCGGTCTCGCTCAATGTTGTGATGAGGTGCGGCTGCTCCTCCGCCGGGTTGTGGCGCGATCTCGCTGAATGTTGCAATGAGGTGCGGCTGCTCCTCCACCGGGTTGTGGCGCGGTCTCGCTCAATGTTGTGATGAGGTGCGGCTGCTCCTCCACTGGGTTGTGGCGCGGTCTCGCTCAATGTTGTCATGTGGTGCGGCTGCTCCTCCACTGGGTTGTGGCGCGGTCTCACTCAATGTTGTGATGAGGTGCGGTTGCTCCTCCACTGGGTTGTGGCGCGGTCTCGCTCAATGTTGTGATGAGGTGCGGTTGATCCTCCACTGGGTTGTGGCGCGGTCTCGCTCAATGTTGTGATGAGGTGCGGCCGCTCCTCCACCGGATTGTGGCGCGGTCTCGCTCAATGTTGTCATGAGGTGTGGCTTCTCCTCCGCCGGGTTGTGGCGCGGTCTCGCTCAATGTTGTGATGAGATGCGGCTAGAGATGAGCGACTTTGCCTTTTTTCGGGTCGAGTCGGGTTTCGTGAAACCCGACTTTCGCAAAAGTCGGGTCGAACGAAATCGGCCGATTATCGTGAAAAGTCGAAGGCCGACTGAAACACGAAACCCAATGCAAGTCAATGGGGAACCAAGGTCGGCAGGGAGTGGAGGACAGGAAACACACCTACAGTGCCCATTTTAATGCCAAAAACATCAATTCTTATTACTTAGGCTTGGCAACCTTAATTTACTTCCTAATAATAGACATTGAAAACTGGGGGTTATTTGGCTAAAGTTGTGGGGGAGGGCTGGCTCCAGATTTTCGTGGGCCCTGGGCCAAAGTGTCACTGGGCTCCTATAACACATGCCACAATTCATGATCCTCTGATACGGCAGAGAAATAGCGGTATAGTACAATGAAAAATACTTCACTTCTTACATCACATGACTGATATCCATCTTAAATTCTCCAATAACGGACAGTATATTCCTCCATACAGTATTATGGCCACTTCATAATGCGCCATACAGAGTAATGAGGCCCATATATTTCTCCATACAGAATCATTGGTCCCATATAATGTTCAATACAGTATATGATGCGCTCCACATAATGCTACAGTATGTTGGTCCCCATGGATGAAGCGCCACTGTCTTATGGGCCCAAATAATGCTCCATATATAATGGGCCCCATATCTAATGCTCCAGTGTCTGATGTCCACCTTTGGAATGTTCCAGTGTATGATGCCCTATATATCATTCTCCAGAGTATAGTGCTCCCCAAAAATTGCTCCCAACCTTTAAAACAATAAAATAAGTCTCCTCGCTAGAGAATCCCTGTAGTAGTCTGGACTCCTCGTCGTCCCCATCTTCCCTCTCTCTGCACTTGGACTGTTTAGGCAGAGGGCGTACAGACGTGATGTCATCGCGCTCTTTGACCAGAATGTCACTGTCAGGAAACGCGCAAGACGTCACGGCAGAGGAGCAAGGAGAGGTAAGTATTTCAACTTTGTAAGTGCTGTGATCCTTACCAAGCAGGGGGGGCCCACTCGTTGGCGACGGCACTGGCACAGGGCCCCTCATAGTACGGTGGTGTGTCTGACGGTGGGTCGAACCTGCACTTTCATCTGTATCTTCCTCTTTGTCACCGTGTAAGGTGGTATAGTATGTGGGAAGGGTAACCTGAGTTTCATCAGGGTCAGATTCTGGCTGTGTAGAGTGTGAGGGGAATGTAGTGGTCTGGGTCAATGTTCCAGCAGAATCATCTAGCAGTGGCTGGGCATCTGTGCACTTGTGGCGCCCCAAGGAGTTCGGTCGCCACAGTGGCATTAGCTTCCTTCTAGGGAGTGTGATGTCATGCTTGTGAGCAACGAAGGATCTCTAGCAGGTAAACCGATTGGGCGGCGTTATTCCCACTAGTCACGACCCTCCAAACAGCGTCCATGAAGGCAAAATGTTTGTTTTCCGGGGGCAGTATGGTTGCAAAGCTGAACCTTAAAGGAATGTCAGGAAGGGCACCACCAGAAGTGGAGCCTGCGACTTAATTTGACTCAACACGGGCAACCTCAACCATCCAGCCACAGAAAAGATGCCCACATTGCAAGCTTAATTTCGTTAATGAACGAGCCTCCGTTATGCTCCCGCGGTCCGCGACCAGCTTACTAGAGGGACACGCGAGGCTCTGGCACGCGAGATCGGCCAATAACAAGTCTGTCATGCCCTTACCTGCCCGTGGCTGCATGTGCGCTACACTGAAAGGACCAGCGTGTGTCGCTTACAGGTGCAGATAACCCGCTGAACACCGTTAGTGATGGGGATCTGTGACTACAATTCTTCCCCGCGAACGAGGATTTCCCAGTAAGTGCAGGTCAACCGGAATTCCAGAAAAAAGGAAAAAATTAAGTGTCCAAACCAGAGATGCTGTAGCTTGCTTAACAGCTGGGCTCTTCTGCTGAGTAGCACACAGTTCTTACCTAAACAGGCGGCATAGCTTTGTGGCCAACTCTGCTGAGTAGCATACACAGCTACTAGGCCCAAAGTATGAAGTGGTGTATATGCAGTCAAAAACTGGTTCTTTTATAAACAGGCGGCATAGCACGGTTCACGGGTGGACTCCTCTGCTGAGTAGCAGACAGTTACTAGGCCCAAAAAAATTTTCATGACAATATGCGCTATAAAATTATTAGGAGCACACACGGTGTAACGCCTTCACAGGTGTACTACACTGCTGGCTACCAGACACCGCTGCTATGGCCTGAAACTGTCTATTATCTTTGAAAACCATTATTAATGAGAAAATATAGTTACGCGTTTGTTTGATGAAACTTTCTGGAACGGAAACTCAAACAGCGGAATTGTAATCAAAGTTTTGTTGTTGGACGAACGGATCTAACACCGCCCAAAACAGCTAGAATTTGAACTTGGCTGACAGTTCCACTCAGCTGTAATGAGGAGGCAGACTCAGATGGCCTCAGGCACAGTATGGATTCGACAAGATTGCAGAAAGTAGAGAAAGGGTACAGTATCACCGGATTACAGGTGTGTATATAGCATAGTTTACACATTACAAATATGTCTATAGATCAGAAGGCAGACTCAGACGGTCTCAGGCCCAGTATGGATTTGACCAGATAGTACAAAGTTGAGAAAGGGTACATTATCACTGGATAACATATATATGTAGCATAGTTTAAACATTTAAAATCTCCGTGTTCTCAGTATGGATTAGACAACAATCTAAAAAGTAGGAAAAAGGAAATGTATTTGAAGCGTACACCAGTATACACTTTTAGTGGTATTTTTAAATCTTCATATATATTTCTGTCTCAGTAAGACAGTCCAGACTCTCCGCAATCGGAAAATGAGATGCATAAAAGTACCGACATAAAGTCTAGTGATTGCAGAAATGTAGGAATTACTAATCACGGGAAAAACTTCCGGGAGAATTCTCCGAGGCGATGCTGACCCTCAATTACTTTTTGTGTGTGGAGACAGCGAAAACAGTTCTTTGTGAAGAAAGGGTTGCTGTATCGCAGTACCGTTGATCCCATCACCGTTACTCATCTCCATCAAATTTTGATCACAGGGAGAGATGTAGACATGGTGCTCACTGCCTATCATGATCTGTCACGTAACTTTGGAGTGCAAAAGACAGAAGCCACAGGCCGTAGGCGATTCTAGTGGATTGGCATGAGGGCACATTTAAAAATGTGCGCCGGAATGTCACACGTCTGTGAGTAGGAAAACTGTGAAAGCTGATGATAAAGCACCACTGCATGTCATTGTGAGTCGACGTCCATAAGAAATGGAAGCCATTGATCATCTGAAGCTAGAGCCCGACCAGCAGGACAGGGCATAGCTAAGTCTTAACCATCATGTATCAGTTCACCAAATTTGTAGTGGCAGTCCCAGTGAAGGATTTGACAGCCCAGACTACACAGCGGAGGAGCAGGGAGAGGTAAACATTGCAAATGCTGGGGCCCTGCCCAAGCAAGGGGGGCCCACTCGTGGGCGTCGGTACTGGCACTGGGCCCCTCAGTACGGCGGTGTGTCTGACGGCGGGTGTGCACCCCCACCGTCAGAGACACTTGATTGCACTATGAGGGACCCTGTGCCAGTGCCCACGCCCAAGAGTCGGCCCACCCACCTGTCCAGGGCAACGGCACTCGCACGGTTGGGTGTGCTAGGTGGGTACCACGGCCATGGGGGGGGAAGCAGCCCAGTTAGGGAGGTTTACAAAATGGCATATGTTGATGTTGGACATTCAGCTGCTGCAAAAGGCGAAATTGGGCAAGTGCGAGGAAGAGGAGTACAAAAGAGAGCCATTTTTCTGGCAACCTAGGTGTCATCAGGGGAAGGTGGGACAAAATCCTTGGAAACCCATCCATGGTTCATTTTAATGAAGGTTAGATCATCCACATTTTGGGTCGACAGACGGGTCCTTTTTTCTGTCAGGTTTGATCCAGCAGCACTGAAGACTCTTTCCGATAGCACACTTGCAGCTGGGCAAGCGAGCTCCTGTAAGGCATATTGTGCCAATTCAAGCCAGGTGTCCAGTTTAGCGGCCCAATAGTCAAATGGGAATGACCTGTGTGGGAGAACATCAATATGGGAGGAAAAGTAGTTTGTAACCATAGTTGACAACTGCTGTCTCCTGTCACGTTCAATCGATGCAGTATTACCAGTCGTGTGAGCGGGACTTGAAAAATCAGTCCACAACATGGTCATGAAACCCCTGTCTCCAACGCCACTTCTGATGTGTGCACCACGAACACCTCTTCCAAGCTGCCCCCGGCCCGTACGGCAAGTGTGACAAGTGACAACCATCACTGCTGTGTGCTGGGAATGCCTCAACCAACCGGTTTACCAGAGTTGCTTGTTTGTTAGCCAATATTAGGTCAAGGTTCTCCTGTGGCATTATGTTTTGGAATTTGCCTTTATAGCGTGGATCCAGGATGCTGGCCAACCAGTAGTCGTCATCGTTCATCATTTTGGCAATGCGGGGGTCCCTTTTTAGGATCTGCAAGGCATAATCTGACATGTGAGCCAATGTTCCCGGTGTCAATGATGCACTGCGAGTGCTGGGTGGAGGAGCACTTTCTGGCAAATCCACATCCCTCCAGTCACGCACAAACCCTGTACCAGACCTTGCCACGCCAACATTTTCACTTGCCCCATGAGAAGCATCCTCCTCCCCTAATCATCCCCATCATCATCCTCCTCTTCTTCCTCCACCTCGTCCAGGAGAGGTCCCGGAGCAGACAATGGCTGACTGTCATCAAGGCTTCCCTCCTCTTCCTCATTATCCTCGGCTGCAGACGCCTGCTCCTTAGGCCTCTTTCACACTTCCGTTTTTTACAATCGGTCACAATCCGCCAGGTTTTGGAAAAAACGGATCCGCAATTTTCTTTTGAGGATCCGTTTTTTTCCCCATTGAATTTCATTAGTGGCGGATCCTGTCCGTTGCATCCGTTTTTGTGAGGATCCGCCGTGATGTTGCTGTCCGTTTCCATCCTCCAAGATTTTGAAACGGAGCTTGTAACGTTTTTTTTTTTCCCAGCGGATCCTCCAGACACTGAATTAACCCGAAATTCTGTCTGGTTGCCGGACAAAAAAAAAAATTCTCTCTCTCTCCCTCCCCCTCCCTCTCTCCCTCTCTCTCTTTCTCTCTTTTTGGCGGATTTGAACTGATGCAAAAAACTGAAGTGTGAAAGAGGCCTTAATGTGCGTCAAAGTTTGCATGAGCAGACGTATAAGTGGGATGCTCATGCTTATGATGGCGTCGTCTGCGCTTACCAGCCGTGTGCATTCCTCAAAACACTGAAGGACTTTACAGAGTTCTTTCAGCTTCGACCACTGCACACTTGTCAACTCCATGTCTGCCCTCAAAGTGCCTGCCCGTGTATCCTCCCACAAATGCATTATGGCCTGCCTCTGTTCGCACAGCCGCTCAACCATGTGCAGGGTGGAGTTCCACCTTGTTGCAACGTCGATAATTAGGTGGTGCTTGGGAAGGTGGAGCAATCGCTGCAGCTTCTGCATATGACTGGAGTGTACGGGCGACCGGCGGATGTGCGAGCAGTCTTCGAACCTTCTGGAGCAGCCCTGTTATCTCCGGATAATTAGTGAGGAAGCACTGCACCACCAGGTTCAAGGTGTGAGCCAAGCAAGGTATGTGTCTGAGTTTTGAAAGGGCTATGGCTGCCACAAAATTCCCGCCATTATCACTAACTACCTTGCCTGCCTCAAGATGTAGACTGCCCAGCCATGACTCAGTTTGTCGCTGAAAGTAGTCAGCCAGTACCTCTGCGGTGTGTCTGTCGCCCAAACACATCATCTTCAACACAGCCTGCTGACGCTTTCCACTAGCTGATCGATAGGGGGACACCACGTGTGCAACATTGGCAGCTGCGGATGGGGTGCTCGTGCGTCTGCGCTCTGTGGACGAGCTTTCGCTTCTGAAAGAGGAGGAGGAGGGTCGAACGCCTACAGCCAACTGTTTCCTATACTGTGGGCTAGGCAGCACTGTCCCACCACCGCTGTCCCCTGTGGACCCTGCATCCACCACATTAACCCAGTGCGCAGTGATGGACACGTAACGGCCCTGGCCATGCCTACTGGACCATGCATCTGTGGTGAGGTGCACCTTTCCACTCACTGACTGCTTGAGCGCATGGACAATGCGGTCTTTCACATGAAGGTGGAGGGCTGGGATGGCTTTGCGAGAAAAGTGCCGACTGGGTAGGTCATAGCGTGGTACTGCGTAGGCCATGAGTTCGCGGAAAGCTGCGCTTTCAACCAACCGGTAGGGCATCATCTCTAACGAGATTAGTTTGGCAATGTAGGCGTTCAAACCCAGTGTACGCGGATGAGAGGATGAGTACTTTCTTGTCCTACTCATAGTCTCTGGTAGGGTGAGCTAGACTTGAGAGCTGCATATGGTGGAACTAGCAGTGGACATGGCGGACTGAGAGAGGGTTGGTGATGGAGTTGGTGTTCTTTCTGATGGCCTAGATTCAGTCTTTCGTAGCAATAACAGTGTGATACCCTGACTGCTTTGGCCTTGCGACGACACCTCAACATTTGCTGCTGGTGGTGTGCTAACCGGTGGGCTTACAGTGGGGTAAACAATGTAGCGTTGCTGACTACCTTCATTGGGAGCAGTTGCACATGTGGTATGTGAGGTTTGGTAGTCCGTCCACGCTTGCAAGTGCATGGTGGTTAAATGTCTAAGCATGCAACTGGTATTCAAATTTCTCAGATTTTCCCTCGGCTAAAAGTCTTTGCGCACTTCTTACAGATAACCTTTGCCTGATCATTAGGATTTTGTTCAAAAAAGTGCCACACTGCACTCATCCTACTAGGGAAGACAGTTTGAGGCCTTGCACGCTGTGCTAACTTGACCATCTGGCCAAGCTGTCCTGCAACTCTTTTGGTTTTTGTAACCCGTTTTTGGACTGCTCCGGGCCTGCCAGATAACAGCTGTTGTGATGTCGATGCCCGCTGCGGATGCTCCTCCTCCTCTTCTGAGCTATTGGCAGCGGCACCCACTTCCCCAAATGGATGCCAATCTGGGTAAACAACTGGGTCATCCATCACCTCCTCTTCAATGTCATGTGCACCTTCCTCTGTGTCACTGTATATGGTGGTATAATATGCGGGAAGGGCACCTGAATTTCATCTGGATCAGATTCTGGCTCAGTACACTGCGAGGACAATGTAGTGCTCTGAGTGAATGTACCAGCAGAAAAATCTAGCAGTGGCTGTGCATCAGTGCACTCCATGTCAGATTCATCTTGGACTGGGGAATTCACGATTTGACTTGATAACCCAGGCATGGTATGTGAAAACAGCTCCATGGAGTAATCTGTAGTGTGGCCTGCCACATCCTTCAATTTTGGTACGGGTGAAGGACACAAGGAAAGGTGTGGTTCAAGACCATGAGCCTCCAATGACGACTCAGTGCTTTTATTTTTTAAAACTTCAGAAGAGGAGGCGATAGAGCTGGAGGCTGAGTCAGCAATGTAAGCCAAAACTTGTTCCTGATGCTCCGACTTTAAAAGCGGTTTACCTACTCCCAGAAAAGGGAGCCTTCGAGGCCTTGTGGAGCCAGACGATGACGCAGGCTCAACACCTCCTGCATTAGGTGCTATTTTGCTTTTGCCACTACCAGTAGATCCAACACCATCATTACCAGCTGGAAACCCCCGCCCACTTCCACGGCCTCTTCCACCACACTTCCTCATTTTTGGGGAAAATGTACCCAATATTCCACCAACTATATGGTACTGTAAAACAAGGTACAAGGTGTATATAGTAGTGGGGAGAATTTGAATCTCCTTACACACTTCTGGATACTGAAGGATTCTCTTAGGCCCTGTGTATGTTACACCTCAATGTAACAGGCTGATTTTGGATGGTGTAAAAAAATGTCTATAGAGGACTGGGGAGATTTGGAATCTCTCTACAGACGTGAGGACACTGAAGGATTCTCTCAGGCCCAGTGTATTTTACACCTCAAAGTAACAGGCTGATTCTGGATGGTGTAAAAAATGTGTATAGAGGACTGGGGAGAATTTGAATCTCCTTACACACTTCTGGATACTGAAGGATTCTCTCAGGCCCTGTGTATATTACACCTCAATGTAACAGGCTGATTTTGGATGGTGTAAAAAATGTGTATAGAGGACTGGGGAGAATTTGAATCTCCTTACACACTTCTGGATACTGAAGGATTCTCTCAGGCCCTGTATTTGTTATACTTCAATGTAACAGGCTGATTTTGGATGGTGTCAAAAATGGACTGGGGAGAAATGGAATCTCTCTACAGACTTCAGGACACAGTTGGATTCTGTCAGGCCCTGTGTATTTTACACCTCAAATTAACAGGCTGATTCTGGATGGTGTAAAAAAGGTATATAGAGGAATGGGGAGATTTGGAATCTCTCTACAGACGTGAGGACACTGAAGGATTCTCTCAGGCCCAGTGTATATTACACCTCAAAGTAACAGACGGATTCTGGATGGTGTAAAAAAATGTGTATAGAGGACTGGGGAGAATTGGAATCTCCTTACACACTTCTGGATACTGAAGGATTCTCTCCAGCCCAGTGTATGTTACACCTCATGTAACATGCTGATTTTGGATGGTGTAAAAAATGTCTATAGAGGACTGGGGAGATTTGGAATCTCTCTACAGACATGAGGACACTGTTGTATTCTCTCAGGCCCTGTGTATATTACACCTCAAAGTAACAGGCTGATTCTGGATGGTGTAAAAAAGGTGTATAGAGGACTGGGGAGAAATGGAATCTCTCTACAGACTTCAGGACACAGTTGGATTCTGTCAGGCCCTGTGTAAATTACACCGCAATGTAACAGGCAGAAATTGCCTAGTGTATGACAAACTACAAGGTGTATATAGAATTGGGCAGAATTGGAATCTCCCTAGAGTGTAGGTCTGTAAGAACGGACAAACTCCTCGGCTTTTTCTTAGTCACACCCAGATAGCTTCAATTTGGCCGTGATGCCAGACGGTACATGGTACTGTGTGAGGAGCGACACGTACACCGCTGTATGGTGTGTATGTAAAATTGTCAAGCTCCGTGTTTTTGTATACGGACTGACACACGCTGTCTCTCTCTAGTTTTGAATGTAATCAAACAGCAGATATACGAAACTGTTTGAAAAACGGACAAAACTCTAAGGTGTAGGTCTGTAAGAACGGACAAACTCCTCGGCTTTTCCTTACAGAGTCACACACAGCTTCAATTTGGCCGTGATAACAGCCGTTACACGGTACTGTGTGAGGAGCGTACACCGCTGTACGGTGTGTGAAAAAATGAACGCTCAGTACCTCACCAGGACAAAACAATAAAATTTGGATTGCTTTTAAAAAAGCAGTTTGAACACCAGTGTGCACACAGAAATGCAGGTAGCCTTAAAAGGCAGCTTAATCACCACCAGCGCTGCTGCACAAAAGCAAAAATCTTCACCTTTCACTGCACACTAACTACAGTGAAAAGCGCTATCAGCAGAAGCATTTTTTATTTCTTTTGGCCTTCCTAACGCTCTCCCTACAGAATCAGCAGCAGCAGCTCTCCCTATTGTGAGATCAGCATAAGTAAGATGGCGGTCGGCGTGAACGTCCTTTTTATAGCCCCTGTGACGCCACACAAAGCAAGCCAATCACTTGCATGCCCTTCTCAAAGATGGTGGTGACCGCTGCCTATGTCATCACGTTCCCCACAGTGTCCGTTCTTCCTGATTGGCTGAAAAAGGGCGCTAAAGTATCTTTTGAAACGCGACTTTGGCGCGATGGTCGCCGACCTCGTGGCCGACCTCACACTAAGGTCGGGTTTCGTTTCATGAAACCTGACTTTGGCGAAAGTCGGCGACTTTTGAATTTTTTAGACCCGTTTCGCTTAACTCTAGATGCGGCTCCTCCATCGGGTTGTAGCGCGGTCTCGCTCAATGTTGTCATGAGGTGTGGCGGCTACTCTGCCGGGTTGTGGCGCGGTCACACCCCCTATATTATACATACACACGCTCTGCCCCGGTCACACCTCGGTATTATATATACACTAGAAAAAGGCCTGATGCTGTCGCATCGGGAGTGCGGTGACATTGCCGTCTGTATGCTTAGTGGTGTTGACAGGAGCAGCGGACATGTCTCACACCGTTTGCGCTTTCCAACCAATCTGTTTTATATCATTCCTCTGTAGTTTTGGATCGTATGTGTTGGGTCATTTGACGTCTTTTACCCTTTGTGTGCGGTTTCTTCCTTGTTGGTATCTGGTGTAGTGTTTCTGGAGCGGTGTTCGCTATGTGGTGTCTCCCTTGTGTGCGGTGTCTTATTTTCCCCATGTTGTCTCTTGTAAGCTGTTGTGACTATAATTGGAGGTGCTACATTGTTGTATGCAGTTTGTATGTGTGATTGTTCCCAAAGTGGACAAAAAAAAACAAAGGAAGTGAAAAACTTGCACTTCAGTAAGTGGCGCTGCTGTTAGATTCTTTCATCAATGAATGCTAGTTGGACATGCGGTAGTTATGTAGATTTTTAAAAAACAGGTGTGTATGTGGGGCTGGCGGTTTTTACTGCTGCCTGAGGTATTGTTCCTTGCGGCCACGAACTGCAAGTGACATACACGTCACCACTATTTCCGCGCAGGCGCAGCCGCATCGTTACTACGCTTGCGCGAGAATAGCGGTGAGTGTGTCATTTGAGCAGTTTGCATGAACTGCGCCTGCGCAAGTAGTGACATTGACGTCACCACAATTCTTGCGCATGCGTAGTAACGATGCGGCTGTGCCTGCGCGGGAATAGTGGTGACTAGAGTTGAGCGACTTTGGTCGGATCGGGTTTCGTGAAACCCGAATGAAACAAAATAAGTTTCAGATGAAACTCGTCCGACTAGAACAAAACAAAGTCGGAGTTTCGTCCGAAACCCGACCCCAATGCAAGTCAATGGGAAATAAAAGTCGGACGAAACTCCGACTTTGTTTTGCTCTAGTCGGACGAGTTTCATCTGAAACTTATTTTGTTTCATTCGGGTTTCACGAAACCCGATCCGACCAAAGTCGCTCAACTCTAGTGGTGACGTGTATGTTGCTTGCGCAGGTGCAAGTGATATTGACGTCACCGCTATTCTCGCGCAGGCGTAGTAACGCGGCTGTTACTAGGCCTGCACGAGAATAGCGGTGACGTGTATGTCACTTGCGCAGGCGCAATTCGTGGCTGCAAGACTGTTCACAAACTGTGCCTGCGCAAGTGGGACTGCCGCGGTGCCTTATGGGATTCGGTGACAGTGGCCAACTGGTGATTATATATGTAGGTCACACACTCTGCCCTGGTATTATAGACACATATACAGTACACACATACGCCTTCTCACTCATGCTGTAGATATGCCATGGTACATTTTATGGCTATACTGACTTTTCCTCTGATCGGATCACTCCTACTTTGTCCATGTACCTACGAGCAGCGTCTGAGGAGCGTTACCGGGGAGCGCTGCTCGGGGGGGGGGTGCGCTGTCTCGTTGGGGGGGGGGGGGGGAGGGTTGGTGAGCAGTGTCAGGAGGTGGGGAAGCTTTGCGGTACCGGGGACCGCTGCCCGGGGGGGTTGGTGAGCAGTGTCAGGAGATGGGGAAGCTTTGCGGTGCTGGGGACCGCTGCTCGGGGGGGGGGGGGGGGGGGTGAGGCGCAGTGTTGGGGGGGAGGGTTGGTGAGCAATTGTCAAGAGGTGGGGAACGTTGCTCGAGGGGCGGTGTGTGAGGCGCAGTATCGGGAGGTGGGGACGCTTTGGTGTGCTGGGGAACATTGCTCCAGGGGGTTGGTTGCGTGGTTAAGGGGGGCGTTGTGTGAGGCGCAGTGTTGGGGGGAGGGGTTGGTGAGCAGTGGGGAAGCCTTGTGGTGCATTGAAACGCTGCTTGGGGGTGGTGTGTGAGGCACATTGTCGTGGGGGGTTGTGAGCAGTGTCGGGAGGTGGGGACGCTTTGCAGTGCTGGAGGACGGAGCACAGAGTAAGCTTTGTGTGCAGATTAATATTTACAGGTACGTTCCTCCGCATGCAGTCGTCGTGACTGAGTGAGAGCAGCTCCAGAATACGCTGCTCTCCAGCTGCAAGAAGAATTGTCCTCAGGCCGGATGGTGGCCCCGTTAGGTCCCTATGTAAGAGTCTGGAGCCTTCTATCTCTCGCCCCCATTTCCACATGAACAATCTTCCTGCCTGGAGATAAGCGGCTGCCAGAAATAGGGAGGACATGAGACAGCAGAAGCGTCTGGTCAGTTCAGGGCAGAGAGCTGTTGGTGTGTATCAGTCGATGTAAATTACGGCCCCTGGACCCCGTCACCTGTGATCCTGGCGTCTGGAAGCTTTGCTAGTTTATGTTGAACTGTGTGCTGCAGCTGCGGCGCGGTCACCCATCCCAGGTCCTCCGGATGCAGCAATGCCTCCAAAGAGTGATGTGAGTTCTGTCCTGTCCAGGGCAACCTGAGACCCTTGTAATGGGGAGACCCTTTTAAAATGTCATATTATAGTGACAGGCTAAACGAGTCTGACGGCGATGCAGAAACCTGCTCTGCCTGAATGTCCCAGCCAAGTGTCGGTGATACAGACGTGTGGCTCACCTCTCAGGTCCGCGGTCTGTGGCCGCTGGACCAAAGAGTCGTAAATTCCTTATCTTCTGGTGTCTCCATCGCAGCTTCTGATCAGCCATGGCGGCTGCAATATTGTCATTGTGGCATAACAGATGACAATACGTCAGCCATGTAGAAATCCAACCGAGAAGAATGAAAGGCGGCACCCGTGATGTAAGATTCCCCTGCATCCATCTTGTGTCTGATCACGGAGTGCCACCTTTCATTCTCCTCGGTTGGATTTCTACGACGCTGCTCGTAGGTGCAGCACCTGTGATCGTGAAGCCTAGAATCCGCTGATCAAGCTTTATAAGGTGAAAAGACGTTGCTGGTTTCTTCTCACCTCAACAATTCGTCAGCCATAGTTGATCAGTTGGGAAACCAAAAGGTAAGAGATTTGTGCCCCCCCCAGCGGCCACAGACTAGTGACCTGAACACAGGACCGGAGTTCCAAGAATCGATCCGTGCATCAATAATCGGCATCCTCCATTATCATACGTAGCGCCGGTGTCCACATTGCTTAGTTTCTGGGCGCAGACCCTACACCCCGATCTATTACCACGACCCTGTGTCTGACAATGTTTCGCTGCTTGTACAACCCCCTTAAGTGAATGTCACGCCGAACTGCTGAAACCATCGTCACAGTTCAGTGTCCCCGGAATCTGGTAAAATCCTGCACTAAAAGGTTTTATTGGAGTTAGCAGAGCTGAGCGCTCAGGATCCCGTCTAAGTGGCTTTCACTCTGTGTACTCTGCTCTAGGAAAGCTCAGTAAATCTCCCTCCGGGCAGTAATTGCTTCATGTAAAGGTTTATGGGCTGTTTACCTGACCGGAGGGACGAGCGCTCAGCAGGGAGGGAACAGATCTGAGGACTTTATAAATTGAGAAATCCGAGTCCGGCAGAGGTTTCGCCGCTGCAGGCATTCACAGCCCCCTATCTAGCAGAGGGGATTCACCACTGACAGATTATTACAGTTGTATCCGGTCTGCACAATAGTATTACCTTCAGGTATTTGCACTTGTTGAGTTTTTACCGCAGACACTTTTGCACCAAAATGTGTCGCTGGGCGGGAAAACCGCTGCGTAAAATACATACTTTTTTGTTTGTGTTCTTGGTGCATTTTTTCCCCAGTCATTAGAAAGTATGAAAAACTCTGCAATACCCCCGATGTGACACTATTAAGGTTGATCGAATAGCTATAGCGCTTCCCGAATAACTGCATCGGATACCTGGAGCGCTCCCGATAATCAGCTGATCGGTGTCGTGGCTTGCGACTGTCACAACAAACACGACTCATAAAACTGCTTCAACTATGCACAGTAAAAGTAAGCAGCGAGTCCAGACGTCACAAATCTCATTCACTTTGCTGGGACCGTAAAATAATGCATTTTTTTGTAGGAAAAACACATGTGAACAAATTCTTAAAAAGTCTTGCCTGCACTGATACACTGTAACTGACCCTCTGCTGTGATGAGCATTGGGGCTGGTAGGAAGTGAATCTTCATTTATGTAAAGACCCAGAGAGAAGTCTGATTTTTGGCCAAATGAACTCTTCTTAGTTTTGACTGATGGCGACTGCGCCCGTCGGCTGGACAGTGCCCATTGGCGGCACCGGGCACATTCGATTTTTTTGGCCAATCATAAGTCCAATGTGGCCGATTTCATCAGAGACAATTATTACAACCGATGAACGGCATTTCGTCGTCCTATATTAGCCTCATGTATGGAAGGGCCTTGAAACCCCCTTACTTCAGATTTGAGGTGACATGGGTGAGTTCTGTATCTGCAGGTGTTATTGTTCTCTGGTATCAGGACCCTGATGTCCGCTCCAGGCTGTGGAGATATGATCAGGTTGTCATGCTGACTGTTGTGTTTCAGGTTGTCAGAGCAGCTGAAGAAGCCGCCTCCACCCTTGCGAGCTCCATACACCCAGAGCAGTGCATCAAGGTCCTGTGTCCCATCATCCAGACGGCCGACTACCCCATCAACCTCGCCGCCATCAAAATGCAGACTAAAGTCATTGAGCGCATTTCTAAGGAGTCGCTGCACCAGATCCTGCAGGACATCATCCCTGGCTTATTACAGGTGTGGTGCGGTCATGTACGGTATACGGCGTCTCCATTTTCAGCTTAAGTCACACTATCTGGGGTCTCCCATTATGCATCGCAGGGGCTTCTCTATAAATTGCCAGTAATGAGGCCTCTGACCCAGGTTTCTATTCTCACTGCAGGGCTATGACAATACGGAGAGCAGCGTCCGTAAAGCGAGCGTCTTCTGTCTCGTAGCCATTTATTCTGTGATTGGAGAAGAACTGAAACCGTATCTGGCTCAGTTGACAGGCAGTAAGGTAAGACGGGCGGCCTAAGTCATTGGGGTGAGTATACACCCGTAAGTGGTGTATGGATTATTTCCCTGGCGGTCAGTCGGTGGCGGCTCCCCCGCCGTCTGTCACGTTCACATTGCTCCTCCTGTCGCCTCTGACAGATTCTTAATGTCGGTCTGGATTGGGGAGAATCTGCTCATCGTGCGACTCCTTTGTTTTCTGTTATAGATGCAATAGATTAGTCACAAAGGAAATGAATGTGGAGGAGGTGGTTTCCAGCATCACAGATGGCGCCCGTTCTCACCGCCTCCTTCTGGTGGTGATACTATAGGGTTATGTACGATGGCGGCGGGCTGACCGGTGACCCCTCTACTGGTGTCCATTACTTTAGGGTTCAGATGTCTGTTGGTAACGAGTTCGTTCATTTATTCTTTTTTTTTTTTCCCCACAGATGAAACTTTTAAACTTGTACATTAAAAGAGCGCAGACAACGAACAGCAACAGCAGCTCGTCCTCCGACGTCTCCACACATAGTTAGTGGCATCGCTGTGTCCTGGGCGGCTTCTAGAAAATGGCGGCAGAGATTGCGCCAGCACCTCCCATGCGCAGGACGTGTCTGGTGACGGCCGCGATTAACACTAATAGAACTGACGACTTTACCGGTGGACGGGCCAGCGAGGGTTCAGCGCTGAAGGGGTTTTATTAGTCCAGAAAGTGGCATTTCTCTTCTCCATTTATTGAATTTTCCTAAAATGGCAACAAAAAAAAATTGACAACTGCCCCAGTCCCAAGCGGCAAGAAGACTCCAGGAGCCGCCTCTCGAGTTGTTGCAATCAGTATTTTATTTAACTAAAATGTATGTGAATTATCAAATTCTCTTTTCTTGAACTGAATGTAGATTTCTGAGCCGGCGACTTCTGCTCAGCATCTGCTGTAGACGCCGCTGGTTTGCAGTCTTGGCTTCTCTCTTTTTCTGGTTCCTTTTCTTACCTGTTTTGCTGTTTTATTTTGTAAATATTCAGCGAGCTCATTTTACTGCAGCCGGTGCCGTCCGCGGAGGGAGCTGGTTACACCGTGTTTAACGAGACACATTAAAACTATTTCACTTTCTGCGAGTGGACGAGACCTTATTTAAACGCCTGTTCTCCTTCCCACAATCCTCAGCGTGTCTGCATCGGATGGTGAGCAGCGTCTCAGGCCAGGGGACGACTGATGATTCTTTTAAAACTTTTTTTTTTTTTTTTTAAATTTAAAAAAAAATCTCATTGGCGAGAAGATTTGCGCCATCAGGACAGTTTTACAGTGTAGACCTTCAGCTGTGAGTATAGTTGCCCGTGTTGAAGGACAGTTGGGCTTTTTCCCCGTGAAGGGTTAAGTCATTTTTTTTTTGTTTCAGTCCAAGTCTTACTCCAGTATACGCCCCACAGGGCCGAGGTGACTGTTCCCACATGATGCAGGAGATGGTGGCTGATGTCCGCATTTAGTGGTCTCCCGGGTAAAATGAAGGGAATGGCAGCCACGTATTGCAGGAAGGGGGCACAGATGGTGGTCTCTCATGCAGTCTGGGGGTCTCCGTTCTGATTTTGTGCAGTTTTTCATCACGAGGGGATTTGTCTGTCACTTTATTTATAAGATATTTAATCACCGTGTAAATAGAAAGCTCCACATTGTCCTGTGTGATTGAGAGATGCCTTCCCTGTGTGGACGATGCTCTAATAGAAGGTGCAGAACGCGCTCCGGCACGTGGGGTGTGTCCCCTGTTCCATGGGTTCCCCCCTCCACAGCGCAGATGGAGTGCACCTCGGTCTTCAGTTTTGGAGTGCTATGCTTGATCCCTATTGACTGTTCGGTGTACCGGTGGTGGCCGGATCCCTCAGCTGTCGCGCTAATGAACTAAAACTGCAAGGATGTCTTCTTTCGTGGCCTCGCGGTTTCATCCAGCGTCACGTTACATAACTACCAGCTTGTGTTGCTCCGGCCTCCAGCTGTCTGTGTCTCCGCTGCCAGTCTAGGGGGCTGGAGCGGCAGCGCTTTATCACTAATAGAAATTTATAAAGAAGCAGCTTCAATACCAAATCCCACGTTGCAGTCTGTAGTCCTGTGGTCGGAGTAGCAGCGGCATGTGTCCCGCTCATGGTCAGTGGCGCTCTGGATGTTGCCTACTAAGTCTGTCTGATCCCAGCGTAGTTGTCTTTTTATCACTTGCCCCCCCCCATCACATCCTGTGTATTCTGTACAGAGCTCCTACACATCAGAGGCACACCGTCTGCCGGGGTCACCACTGCACCGTGCGGGGGACGCCCCAGCACCACACTATACAGCAGAGTACAAGGGGTAATGTGCATGGATTATATCTGTATTTATATCTGGATTGTTCACCTTCCCCGTGTATCATGACAATTGTACAGATGTTTTTTTTCTTTTGTTGCATTAACCTGTATGTGATAGAATTTGCTATAAAAGAAAATGAGAAGAAAAAAAATCTTGGGTTTGCTTTAGAATAAATTCAATTTCTGTTTATGTGGACGTCTTCTTTCACCAAATCCCATAATGAATATTTCCTGTGAGCAGATTTGTTACAGTTTTATTCCCAACGTGTGACGTTAAGAGGTCACAGCAAAATGACGAGATCGCAAACAAAGATATCAATATGGCCGACGTCTCATCATCCACCCTCTTGTCAATGAAAAATGTCGGGGTCACAAGTGGCAAATTACATCGATTCCTGCAAACAAAATAAACGATCTACAAGAATGGAGCGGATTCAGCAGTGCGTGAACAAGAGAAATTGCAAATCATGGTGGGGAAAAAAAGTATTTAGTCTTTGTCGCAAGGTGTTTGCGCTCTTTAGTAAGTAACGTGCTGAGCGGTTTTTGGAGCAAATTGCAACAAAAGCTACTTGGTGTCGAGCATGGTTATACGGGTGGGAAAAAGAACCCGGTTCAACCTTTCTCCACCAATTATACATCATTTGTCACTAGATTAGCTATAACCTGCAACGTTATGTGTATTTAAGAAATCATCCGACCCTTATAAAAGCAGTTATAGTGTCGGCCATTACTGCCTCTTGTGGTCGGCGTTCCACAGTCTGACTGCTCTAACTGTAAAGAACCCTTTCCTATTTAGCTGCCAAAATCGCCTTTCTTCCACCTGTAATGAGTACTGACCACACATATATTTATAAATCTAAATGAGATCCCCCTGAGATGGGTTTTTTTTTTATAAGCAAAACTTTTCCAACCTTTCATCATAGGAGAGACCTCCATCCTGTATTAATATAGGAGAGGCCTCCATCCCATGTAATATGTGAGAGGCCTCCATCCTGTGTAATCTAGTTGCTACCTTTGAGCTAACTCTAACTTCTGAATATCCTTTTTAAAATGTGGACCCAAAACTAGATCCCATATTCTAGATGTGGCCTCAATCATGATTTATAAAGGGGTAATAATACGTTTGGATTTTCTTTTTTTTTTTTTTTTTTTTATACATCCCAAAATCTTGTTTGCTTTTGCAGCTGCTGTCTGACATTGAGTGCTGCGGCTCAGCTTACTTGTAACCAGAATCCCCCGTCCTTTTTCTCTTCGGTGACCCCAAGTATTCTCCCATCTAGTGTATATGCAACAGTAGGATAACGCCGTCCTCTGTGATACTCTACATTACACACCCCATCAGCCGTCTCATCTAGATTGTTCTGGAATATTGGTCAGATTTTATATCCTGCATAGCTTGGTGTCCTCAGCAAAGAATAAGCATAAGACACTTTACTCTTCGTCCCATCCATGAGGTCATTAATCTTCATTTTATCAAAGTGGTTGTAAATCTTATTCATCCCTGACTCCACCTTCTGGATTTGAGGAAACTGGACCTCACTGATTACACGCATGGTTTGGGTGACCATGTGCCAGCCTTGCTCATTTCTCAGAATATTGCTGAAGATGGCGTAAAACACCAAGTCACCAAATTTTTGCACAACTACAGGACTTGTTTCACGCACTTTTTATTTTAACTGCAGATTACTTAAGTGCCTATGACCTTGTCTCAGACCAATGAGCCCATAATTACTCCATGTAAAACTGAGGTCTAAGGGGGGGGGAGTCACGCTGCTCCTTGTAGAGTTACATATTGGCCCTGGCATGCTAATGTAAGGAGGCTTATTGCTGTGCAATGCTCCTCTGGGAGATTTAATATGCAAATTAAAACACTGTGTCTGCAAATTGAGATTCTGATTTGGCTTTTATCCTAAGTCATATTGCAAAGCTTGTTAAACGGTCGATAATGGCGCTATAACGTTCAAGGCCTCTGGAAGAGACAATTTGCATATGCATGTTTAACATTTTAGTAGGACAGCATGGTGGCTCAGTGGTTAGCACTATATATATGATAGAACAGCATGGTGGCTCAGTGGTTAGCACTATATATATATGATAGAACAGCATGGTGGCTCAGTGGTTAGCACTATATATATATATATATATATATGATAGAACAGCATGGTGGCTCAGTGGTTAGCACTATATATATATATATATATATATGATAGAACAGCATGGTGGGTCAGTGGTTAGCACTATATATATATATGATAGAACAGCATGGTGGCTCAGTGGTTAGCACTATATATATATATATATGATAGAACAGCATGGTGGCTCAGTGGTTAGCACTATATATATATATATGATAGAACAGCATGGTGGCTCAGTGGTTAGCACTGTATATAGGATATAGCACGTTGACTCAGGTTAGCACTGTATATAGGATAGAACAGCATGGTGGCTCAGTGGTTAGCACTATATAGGGCAGCACTATGGGCTCAGTGGTTAGCACTCTGAATAGGGCAGCGCTGGGGTCCCTGGTTAATATCACACTATGGACAACATCTGTAAGGAGGCTGCGAGAGTTTTCCTCCAGGTTCTCCAGTTTATGTGAAAACATTTCCCTGAATATCCTTGTGTAAAATCAATGGGACACTGAGCTATAGGATAAGCGGGCTAGCTCTGTGAGCTGTACAATGTGACCATGCAATACACAACCATAATTTCACACAAAAACCCTGAGGCAAAGTACGGGAGTCTCCAAAAACTAATATAAATTGTTTGATGGTCTGATTAAAGGGTTGTCCAGTCAAAACCAATAAGTCTGCACTAGTCACTGTGTGTGCCTGCAGAGGGCGTGTGTGAGTGATACATCCCCCCAGCCAGTGGGCGTGGCCTTGCACCATACACTTGAATGGAGCAGAGGCCACGCCCCCTAGTCAGACACTCCCACTGGCCGGGCACGTCACTAGATGGGGGCGCGGCCTCGGCTCCATATAAGTGTATGGAGTGAGGCCATGCCCATTGGCCGGGAGTATGTATTTCTCCTACACGTCCTCCGGTCCCGATTCTGAAACCGGTGAGTCTCTGCAGCGCACAGTGTGTGTACTGGGGTAATTTATGACTCTGTAGTCACACAGTGACGGCAGACTTATCGGTTTTGACCGGACAACCCCTTTGATAAGTTTTTGGCACAGTCCACTACCAAAACCATAACTCTGCTTGAAGCACAGTGGCGAATGCATCCTGGACCTGGACGGACTGTAACAGCAGAGGGGAAAAGGAACGCAGCAAATCTTGGTGAAAACCGTGCTGCCGTCTGCAAGGAAACGGCTCCAAAACAATGACGGCACCAGGTAGATCTGACCTGTAAGGAGAAGATCCTGAGGCTTTATAGTAAACACTACAGATTGCAGATTTCAGGGTCACCCGTTCTTAATATTAGGATTCTGTTATCTATGGCCAATCTTAATAGTAAAATATTACTATTTTCCCTTTTTTCTTTTTTGTATCCCTGGTGTTCTTCACTGGTCTGGCTGCAGTAAATTTCCATGGAGACCGACACGGATAATTGGATGGCAGGAAACAGAGTGACGCAATTATTGCAAAATCCGCATTAAACCGTCAGGTGCTGGGGATAAACATTGGGTCAATTAGGCTGAAGATGAACAGTTTGTGTGTCGGCGATAAAGCAAATGTCACTGTTCTCCAATATGTGTTATAATGCACATGTGGGAGGTCGGAGAACCCTGTGCAACCAGCCACATCCTCACGTCTACAAGACCCCCCCAGCGTGTGGCCAGCAGGTCCCAACATGCCCTGCAGACCCTTCATGCTGCATCAATGATTCTAATAGGACTAGCTGCACGCTGGGCGTGGATGGCCTGAGTTCTGCTCACTATGTTCAGGGTGAATGGATATTAAGTGACATTATAATCATCTGCAAAGATAGAAGTTGTACTTTTCTAAGCCAAAAACCTCTATAAAGCCTCGCACCTCCAGTACAAACCAAGGGAGCCATAACACGCCTTCACTTAACCAAGCTTATGTCCATAAAACCATTATACCCCAATATATAAACCAGTATATACTCTAGAGAAAAAGCAGGTTCCCTGTTAACGTGAGTGAGACCAACACCCCATTTTAAGATCACCCCCCCTTTCTGATGACCACACTTACTTAACCCCCCCCTTTCTTCCCCACAAAACTAATAACCAAAATTAAAATGGCTTTTTCCTACTTGGCCTATTTAATGCCAGAAATAACACTTGTTTAACAGCTACTACATTAGATTTTAAGATACCATAAATACATAACTTGCCAAACAGAACACTGCTTTACTGACAAATCCATGAAGCATGTTATCTTACAAATTATGGAATACTAAGTACAGGATCAGATCCAATAAAAGTACATGAATACAAAACCATATAGTCAGTATATAAATACAGCACCAAACCATCAACAGTACATGAATACAGCAACAGAATGAAAAAGAACTTGGCGCTCAAATATCAAAGATGATAACTTGTTTATTGTATTGTGCACTACAAAATAAGACCAACGTTTTATTCTTATATCAATATTTGAACAAAAAGACCTCTTCCTCCTAAACACTACTTGATACAACACCAGCACCACCTTCAGAACAGGAATAAATCAGAAAACCACGATCAGTATAGAAACAGCATCAGAACCATTGTCAGTACATGAATACAGCAAAAGAACCATCATCAGAACATGAATGCAGCAACCGAACCATAAATACAGGACCATCCTTACATTTATATAATCACAAACAACATCAGTATCTAAAACCAGCACCAGATTTATATAGCGCCAGAACCACCATCAATACATGATACAGCACAAGGACCACCAGAAGTACATTAATGCGGGATCAGAGCCATCAGTACAGAAATACAGCACCATTATCATCATTAGTACATGAATAAAATAACCATAACCATCATCACATGAATGCAACACCAGAACATGAATGCAGCAACAGAACCATCACTACAGAATCACAAACAGTACATGAATACACCACCAGACCCTCCACGAGTAAATGAATATAGCACCAGAACAACCATCTGCACATAAATACAAATATGTAAATGTAACACCAGGACCATCATCAATACATGAATGCAGCAACAGAACCATCTTCTTTACATAAACACAGAACCATCAGAAAAGAAAAAACTTACATGAATTCATCATGGACAACATGAGTAGATGAATATAGTTACAGAACTACCATCAACAGATTAATACAGCAACAGAACCATCATCAGTACATGAATGCCGCATCAAAACCAATCAGTGCAAAAATACATCACCAGAACCACCACCAGTATATACCACACCAGGACAACCATCAGTACACGAATACAGAACCAACAGTATGAGTGCAGCACCCAGACCATCATCATCACATGAATACAGCACAATGACCATCATCAGTACATGAATGCAGCAACAGAACCATCATTACATAAATACAAAACAACACAAATACGTCACTAGAACAAACATCTTACATAAATACAGCACCAGAACCAAAAAAGTACATGATTACAGCACCAAAACAATCATCAGTACAGGAAATAACCATAGGTTCAGTGGTTAACACTTGCATTGTAGCATTGGGTTCCTTGATTCAAATCCCTCCAAGGACAACATTTCTATGTTTGCATGTTTCCCCCATGGCTGTGTGGGTTTTCTCATGGGTTTCCGGTTTCCTCCAACACTCCAAAAACACACTGATAGGGAATCTAGATTATAAGCCTCAATGGGGACTGCCTCTGATGCTCAACCTCCGCCACACCCATCTGCCTTTAGTAACGTGTCAGAATGACCAGTGGTGCAGAGCTCCTGATACCAGTGCGGTCCTGTAATAGGAGCCACCGGGGTAACAAGTCCGTTCATGACATTTCTTCCTCCTGGATCTTCCCCATCACATGTGAGGGATATTATTGAGAAATGGAAGGAACTGCAGTAACTCAGCCACGAAGAGGAGACCCCATAACATTACAGAAGGGGGGGGCCCCGAGTGCTGAGGGAAGATAAGCCACCACCGCTCTGCTGACCCCATAAGTGCAGAGTTCAGACCTCCTCTGGTATCAGCACAATCACGGTGCTTCTGCTTTGTGGGAACAGTTTGGAGGAGTCCCTTATCTGTCCCCATGACTGTGCTCAGTGCACAAGCTCCATACAGACATGGAGAACATGAGCGACCGCACAGATCCCAGACCTCAGCCCCATCCAAGACTGCAGAATGTGAGCCCAGCCTCCCCCAACATCAGGGTCTGACCCCATAAATGATCTTCTGGATGAAGGGTCAAAAAATTCCGCAGATGCCTCCAAAATCCTTCCCATAGGAGTGGGAGCCGTTATATCTGCAGAGGGGCGACTCCACACTAAGAATTATGGATGTAGAATAGGAGGTGAGGACAGCTCCTATAGGAGGATGTGGAGGGGTACAGGTGTTTGTCCATTTAGTATATCCCCATGTAACCAGAATTACATTGTACTGAAGCCTTGTTAATTTGTGTCATCCCCTCAGACGCACAGAGTGTGGGAAGCCAAGGAGCGCACTGAGAACACGTTCTGCCACATTCCCTCGGGGTCACTTGCGGTGCCCTATGTAGCCAGTCTATGTATAGAAGGACATGGGGCATCGATGGCGGCTCTGAGGTCAGTAACTCAGTACCAGGGAACAGACCGGACTCCTCCTCGGCGCAGAGCGTGATGTTCAGCCACGTAAACCGAGCACGAAGCGTTACCGGCTGCAGCTCCCGAGTCATCCACGGCCTCCCGACAACAGACACGACCCTGGGGAGACGGCGGCATCCAGAGGGGTCTGGTGAGGTACAGAAGGCGCGTGGCCCCCTCCATGTGCAGCTCCGCGCTCTGGCATTGTACGGAGATGGGATCACCTTGCTGTGATGTCTCTTTGTCCGGGTACCTGGATGCAGAGCAGCGAGATTTGTACATTTTTAGCATTGGATGAAGTGAAGCGACTTTTCTAACAATTTACTGACGCCTGGAAATTGAGAAGTGTCCATAGTCGGGAGCCTCGCAGTCTGCACACAATGGAGACGAAGCGTGTGCAAAACAGTAAAAGGAAAAGTTCCCCCGTCCGCGGCATCGTGTCCGTCCTCTGCCGTTATTGCCCCATTACTACGGAGGGGCCGCCGGTGATCTCCACCATATCCCACATCGTAAACCCTACCTCCAATTAACCTCTGTGCAAACAGTGCAGGGTGAGAGGAAGGCAAGGCAACGGGAGACCGTCTCACAGCAACGAACCGGGCGGGGAGGGGTTAACACTGGGGCGCAGCACCTCAGGGGTAAAATAAAGGAGAAAACAACATGGACTATACTGAAAGAATAACGGATAACATAATATGTGAATCCTACATCATGACCGGGGCGGGGCTGACAACCTCACACGAATACAGGTAGGTTGTCAGCAGTGATGAAGGGCGGGGCTAGAGTAAAAGGGGTGTGGTCTCATCATTATATCAGTGATGTCATCACCGGGGCGGGGCTGACAACCTCTCACATGCATACAGGCAGGTTGTCAACAGTGATAGATGAGGGGGCGATGCTGGAGTATAAGGGGTGGGGTCTATTCATTTTATCAGTGATGTCATCATGGGGGCGTGGCTGACAACCTCGCCATATTCAGGCTGGTTGTCAGCAGTAACAGAATCACTATTCTTGTGGTATGTAAAATGTTCCCTTTATCTTTGCGGTCATTTCTCGTTGCCGATTTCCTGCAGCCTTGCAGAGTCACCGCTCCCTTTATGACTGGCTCTTCTTCAGGCTCTCGGCATCTGCCACCTCTCCACCTTCACACGTGTCCATATGATGAACAAGTTTTTGACAGAGAATGAGGTTGATGCCTTGAAGCCATCGCAGCCTGAAGAATGAAAACTGAGCCGCACGCCGACAGCCCACACGATGTCTGTATCACCCCACTGACAGTGTAGCCGGTGCAGAGTACAGAACGTCTCCGGGTGCAGGAGAGAAAAGTCGCCCCGCGCTCTCATACGCACATTACATTGGTTGACGCAGGAACCTCCACTCGTACTTGGCCCCTGTGGACAACAGAGATAATCGATCTCAAGACCAGACCATGGGGATGCATGCAGCCCTTATGTTGATTATGTCCCATGACGCATGCTTTTTCTTTGCCCCGGGCAGAGTTTAGTTGTGACATGATTCTGTAACCCGGCTCACTAGAAATAAGAGAAATGTGGAAACCAAGCTGCAACACGGACCCAAGGGAACAAAGACTTTACAAACTGTTTTATGATTGCACATAACCCACAAAACACAGAGCACATGACTGTTATATCAGCCGCAGCCCTGACGATCATCACTGCACAGCAAGAGTCAAAGAAATCACATACGTCCCTCCATGTTGTCAGCCATCAGCAACCTGAGCAAGCACATGACTTGTCCACATCCCCACCGCCCAACATGCTCGGCTGGCTATCATCTGTGTGTTCAGACACCGCTTGTCTGTGCTATATGGAGCAGTATCCATCCAGCACCAATAATCTGCACTTGACTGCTCCGGTTTGATAGACCCCCGACTTCACTAGAGACCAGGTCACATGGTTTTGAGGAATGATACCATGCCACTAGCAGGTAAGGCTCCAGGTCCATCTCAGAGGTGGGATCCATGGGACTGATCTCCCTGAGCCGAGCACAAGATCAATGTCCTGGGGAGGCCGTACAACATCACATCTCATATTTTCAGCTATAACAACAGGCAGGGGGTGAACATAATAAGGTTCTTTCATTTTGGAAGTGACAGATTCTGGGTTGTTACTGAATTTTTGTGATCTTCTCATGGGCTTGACCTTGTCTTATGCTCTCAATGCTAAATGATGGAATTCAAGGCCCCTTAAACTGGTAGAAACCATCCCTGCAAATAGGACACATGCGCGGGACAATGCTGTGCAACTGTCGGCATTAACTCTTTGTACCTGTACATTCATGATGTCTGAAGGAATCAAGGACCCCAGGGGCCTCCAGTGACCGTACACTGCGATCACCGAGGATCTTCTGGGGTAAATACTGTGTTTCCATCCTGCAGGGAGAGAACGGAGAACGATCAGTGACAACCAAAACTTCACTTAGTAGAACCTTATTACAGATTTCATATAGTGCATGGTACACGACTGCTCATAATAACTGAATGTTATAGAGTGGTAAGCCCAATGCCCCGCACGCACACTGTCTCGGGGGTCATATTTGACACAGAACTTTCCTTTGTTCCCCATATCCAATCACTCACTCATGTTACCTGCATCTTAAAAACATCTCCAGGATCGGACTTTTTTTTTTTTTTTTTACTTTTGAAACTGCAAAAGCTCTTATTATCGCTCTTATTCATTCTGGTCTGGACTACTGCAACCTCTCTACTGATCGGTCTCCCTCTAACCAAACTTTCTCCTCTCCAATCCATCCTGAATGCAGCAGTCAGGTTCGTATTTCTGTCCAGCCTTTAAACTGATGCCTCCACCCTGTACCAGTTATTGCACTGGTTATCCATCCGCTACGTAGTATAATATAAACACATCTCTCTCACCCACAAAGCTCTCCACAACGCTGCACCGCTTTATATCTCATCCTCATATCTGTACACCACCCTACATATCCTTCCCATTCTGAAACTGATCCAAGGCTAATATCCCCCATAATCTAAACTTCCCAGCTCCGTTCCCAAGACTTCTCTCATGCTGCATCAGTTTTCTAGATGCACTACCCCAGACGATCTGATTAATAACAAGACCCCACAATTTTAAGCACACTTTAAAAACACATCTTGTTACAGACAGGTCTATCACCTCACTTTATTTACTAAGCCTACTCTTCCCTCTTTCTAAATTTTCCTCAGAACCTGGTCACACCAATACATCTAGAATCAAATAAACCGTAACTCTTAATCCATATATTATATAGAAGAACCATACAAATAAAGTGCACCCGTGCAGAATCAATAAAACACACAACTGTGCATCATAAGTGGTATACTGCCATAAAATGCCATGGATAAGGATTGATATAGGTTTTTAAATATTGGATATTCAAACTTTATGGCAGTATACCACATATGATGCACAGTTGTTGTTTGTTTTGTTGAGTCTGCACAGGTGCACTTTATTTGTTTGGTTCTTCTAAATAAGATTTTTATAAATATGGATTAAACGTTACATTTTATTTGATTCCAAACTGCTACTAGTATTTTGAAACTGCTTTGGATTAAAGATAGTCTCGGCTCTATATGACACCAATACGCCTGTCTCCACATCCTCCATGCACCTAATGGACTATACATGCACTGGCGGATGACGGATCGCGCAGCTTTACAGTTAGGTTCAGAAATATTTGAACAGTGATCAAATCTTCGTGATTTCAGCTCTGTAGGCCACTATTTTGGATGTAAAACGAAACAACTGAGATGCGACTGAAGTGGAGACTTTCAGGCTTAATTAAAGGGGTTGAACAAAAATATCAAGTGAAGCGTTTAGGAATTTTAACCATTTTTTCTACAAAGTCTCCTCATATCAGGGGCTCAACAGTAATTGGACAAATTAACTTTCCCCCTCAATAAAATGTTACGTTTTAATACTTTGTAGAGAATCTTATGCAGCATTGACGGTCTGAAGTCTGGAGACCATGAACGCCACCAACGCTGGTGTCCCCTGGTGTGACGCTTTGCAGCCTTTACTGCAGTGGCTTCAGTTGTTGCCTGGTTGTTTGTGGCTTTCTCTGCCTTAAATTTTGTCTTAAGCATATGAAATGCAGCTCGATGGCACTGAGATCTGGTTATTGCTGAATATTCCACCTCTTTGCTTTCGCAGTATGTTTTGAGTCATTGTCCATCTGTCCTGTGACAATCAACCTTCCTGCATTTGTGTGAACCTGAACAGAAAGTATCACCCTGTACATAAGATTCAGATCAATAACCACTAGCAACTCGGTGCCATTGGGAGACATGCATGGTGTTACGCTCGTGGGGGCGCATGTGGCTCGTGGACCCACTGTGCCACAGACCGGACCTACCCTAGAGGGGCATAACTAAGCAGCTACCTTAGTGTTCGCTGAAGCCTCTAGTGGCGAGATCAGGCTTGTGAGGCAGGTAGCTGCCAAATGCCACTCCAGGGTGGCGTCCGGCAGTAGCAGCTGACCCCAAGAGTCTAAGCTGTTATTCCAGACAAGACAGGACGGCCACTTGGGCCAGGTTCAGACTGTGCAGACAGGACAGCCACTTGGGACAGGTTCAGACTGTACAGACAGGATGGCCACTTAGGACAGGTTCAGAGACACAGGTCTCAGGTCACACTTTAGGTACCGCCAATGCGGTCATGGGGTACAGATATCACTGAAGCGGTTTCAGCTTGCAGGTGATTATCAAAATGCCTCCCAGGTATCAGCTGGGGAAACTGCCATGTGCGTGCGCTGCCCCTTTAAGAGGAGGGGCACGCTTGCGCCGCTGAAATCTGCGACACGCACACAAACCAGGAAGAAGGAGCATGCCAGGGACCAGAATAAGCCAGTGTCCCTGCATGGAGGGAGAAAGGGACACCATGCACAGGCACCTCTTCTTCAAACCTGTGAGGACTCTGCATTGAAGTTGGAGGCTAACACCTCTTCACAGACTCCAACAACTTCTCATCTGGACCACGACTTCTTCTGTTCACAAGAAAAGTGACATGATGTTCACAACTAGGATGCTTCTGTCCATCAATCCACCCTGAGCATAGGACGAAGAGGGCGTAGTACCAGGAACTTGGCATAGTGAAGTCTCTCTAGATTCACTGAGATCGGTTACCACCCCAGAGGATTCAAAGTCCAGTTGGAGTTCCTCCGCCTAGTAGGAGGGTTGAAGAGACTTGGAAGATGCCACCACCTTGACATTCTCTTCACACAATCTACTAGAGACTAATGATACCTGAAAACCTCAAAATGAGGGAAAAAAAAAAATCCAAAAAATTCAGATACAAACCAGACAGGCCTAAATACATCTGCACTAATAGAGGGTGCAGCGGACCCAAGTAAAATGGCAGCTACACAGGTGTATAAAAGCCAAATGAAACAGCCAGCCTACACACGGGATGCATTCTAGTTGGCACTGGGCAGCCCCCCTATATGGTGTTACTAAGAGGTTGTGAACCAGAAGCCCTGCATTCCCTGTGTGAACACTGCCACATGCGGATTATTTTTCTGCACTGGTGTATCACACGGCCAATCCCTGATTGTAGGCTGGCTGTTTCATTTGGTATTTATGCACCTGTGCAGCTGCCATTTTACTTGGGTCCGCTGCACCCTGTATTAGTGCAGATGCTTTCAGACTAATGATACCTGCTCAGGATCAATCTTCAGCCTGGTCTCCAAGATGACACGTCCACAAGATGGGGAGGTTCCTGGGGGCAGGATATTGGTACAATCGTCGGGATTGTGTGGGGACATCGCCCCTGCTTCCCTCTCTTTGAAGACACCAGCACCCAGTGACTCGGCGACTAGCAAACCTGATGGTGAAGATGGCAACGCTGCAGGCTGACCTGGACGTATGGGGATCAGACAACTCTTGTGACTTGGCTGTCCCTACAGAAGCACCACATGGGGTCTCCAGACCAGAACAGGCACCTGAGTTCTCACCTCTGGACGGCCGAAGCGAACACCAGACAGCACATCATGGAAGCCGATCTTCTCAGTATGTAACACTCCGATTTAGAGCTCAAGTTGCTCTGACATGACTTGAATGTTTCTGAGTAGGGCTCGTCCTTCACTAGAAAACACCCACGCCGGACTCTGGAGCTGTCGACGGGAATCTGACACAGACACTTCACGGCTAGCAGAACGAACTCTCCAGTCGAAACTAAACTTCCACTTGCCACAGATACTGTCATTTGTGGAGAGGGAATGCTCCTACCAAGGGCAGCTTCTCCCACTGGCCCAAGGTTTAGGAGATCTTTAGGCTTCACTAAAGAACGTCGGGATGTTCCGCACAACCGCAGCGATACCGCAATCCCATATCATGACAGAGTTTCAGCTTCTGTTTAGCCTGCCAAAACACACCCGACATTCACGGGTTCTGCACAGTTAGCTGCCTCAACAGGCTGGGGAATGGGTGGTCTTTGAAAGGACATAGCCAGATGGGACAGTTTCCTCACACGCATCACCAGTCTGGTCTGCTACTGGAAGCTGGGGAGGGAAGATTTTGCAGGGGACACTGGGTTCAGCTCATTGAAGGCCTTTCAGAAGACCATCAGGAAGGCTTGCAGATCTGAGGTGGCAGAAGCCCCTTTTTCCCCATAGGGGGGTTGAGCGATGCCAGGGCATCTCCTGTTAGGTAGGACATCAGGAATCGCACCTTGGCCGGATTGGTGAAAATCTGCTGACCAAAAATTTCATACTGCCACATGCACTGCTCTAAAAATCCACGGCACTGCTTCAGATCCCTATAGAACAGAGGTGGATCAGACAGGACAGGTTCCACTTCAGAGACATAGGTTTCGGGCTGCATAAGCACAACCATAGGTACTGCAACTTGGGCTGGTACCGCAATGATCAGGGATTCCGATTGAGTATCCTGAACCTGTGGTTGAACAAATTTTTTTTCCTGTCGCATATACTGGCCAAACAACGATTCAAATAACTCCAAGAGAAGGGAACCATGGAGCTCAGTGGGATCCATGGCCTGACACACTGTGCCTAAGATTGGACCTACCCTGGAGGGGCGTAATTTGGGGCAGGTTCAGACTGTGCAGACAGGACGGTCACTTGCATCAGGTTCAGACAAACAGGTCTTGAGTTACAGTTCAGGCACCGCCGATGCAGCCACAGGGTACAGATACTGCGGTTTCAGGATACGGACACTGCTTAAGTGGTCACAGGAAACAAGGACAACCTATACCGGACTAACGGGACACAGGTCATTGGAATATTTATAACAGACTAGGGACAGGGGACCTGGCAATATACAGTTGCACACACCAAACGAGGCGACGCGCACAAAGACCAGAAAGCCGGGGCGGTGAGTAAGCCGGCGCCTCTCCATGTAGGGAGAAGGGAACACCATGCAGGGTCATCAGCAGTAGCTCTACACGTGCCCAAACCATCAAACCGCCTCCGCCATGTGTTACATATGATGTGCCGAGGATCAGAAGCTGCTCCAAGCCTTATCCAGACTTTCTTGTTCCCATCATTCAGGTACAGGTTGATTTAAGTTTGTTTTTTCCATAACTGGGCGGCTTCTTTAGATGTTTTTTGGTAAAGTCTAAACAGCCCTTCTATTTCCAGCTGATTAACGGTTTGCACATTGGGGCGAACCCTTGGTATTTGCTCTCATGATGTCTCATCTTTATCGTAGACTTAGATACTGAGACCCCGACTTCCTAGAGAGTGTTCTTCACTTGGGTGGATGTTGTAAATTGTTTTTTCTTCACCATGGGAAAGATTCTGTGATCATCCACCACTGGTGTCTTCTGGAAACATCCAGGCCTTTCTGAGTTCCCAAACTCACTAGTGTGCTCTCTTTTTGGCAGAATGCACCAAACTGTTGATTTGGCTGTTCCTAACATTTCTGCGCTCTCTGATGGATTTCTTCACCTTTTCAGCCTAAAAAGATGGTCTGTTTCTCTTCCACTGACAGCTCCTTTGACCACATGTCGTGGGTTCACAGCACCAGTTGTGGACGCCACTCTCTCGGGGAGCTCTGCCCCACTCTGTGTATATATCCTGCAAGATTCTAACCACCATGGCAAAAACATGTCTGTTATACTCTGCCCCACTCTGTGTATATATCCTGCAAGATTCTAACCACCATGGCAAAAACATGTCTGTTATACTTTGCCTCTATTAGGGTTAATTACTGCTTCTATCTATAGATGAGGTTGTGGCCCCTTTGGGATTATAGTATAAATATATAGTTATCATTGTGGTTACCACCTCATCTGTTGAGATTTATTTTTATTAAATATATATATATTTTTACATGTTATATGCCGGTTTCTTTTTTTGTAGTATCTGCAGAGATACTATTGTCTTTTCTCCCCTGCTTTTACAATACCTTTTGATACTGTTGTTACCATTGGGTGTGCGTCCTTTTTAAAGTATATTTTTAACCACATGTATCGTGGACTTTCTCTTCAGCTTCTTTCGATTCAATCTCCCAGTTCTGTTTGACTTGTCCTGTGGACATTTTAATATATAACCGCAGCCTTGAAAGGATGGTTAAGAAAAGGCCATTCAGTAATGTGGGGGAGATTCACAAGGAGTGGACTGCTGCTGGAGTCATTGCTTCACACCACACACAGACGTCTCCAGGACATGGGCTACAAGTGTCACATTCCTTGTGTCAGCCACTCATGACCAATAGACAACGCCAGAAGCGTCTTACCTGGGCCGAGGAGAAGAAAAACTGGGACTGTGGTCAGTGGTCCCAGAGTCTGGAGGAAGAGTGGAGAGGCCACAATCCAAGCTGCTGGAGGTCTAGTGTGAAGTCTCCACCATCAGTGATGGTTTGGGGGCCATGTCATCTGCTGGTGTAGGCCCACTGTGTTTTATCACGACCAAAGTCAGCGCAGCCGTCTACCCGGACATTTTAGAGCTCTTCATGCTTCCCTCTGCCGACAAGCTTTATGGAGATGGAAATGTCCTTCTCCAGCAGGACTTGGCCCCTGTCCACACTGCCAAAAGTACCAATACCTGGTGTACACACAACAGTATCACGGGGCTTGATTGGCAGCAAACTCGCCTGACCTCAACATTTCTGATTTTAAAAACATTTTCAAGCTGGTGTTATAAAGTATTCTATAATTTCCTGAGATAATGACTTTTGGGTTTTCATTGGCTGTAAGTCATAATCATCAACATTAACAGAAATAAACCTGTGAAATAGATCCCTCTGTGTGTAATGACTCTACAGAATAGAGGAGAGACACTTTTTGTATTGAAGAACTGAAATAAATTCACTTTTTGATGATATTGTAATTGTGTGAGAAGCTCCTGCATACGGTATATTGACAAGACTTTGACACAGAAGGGAGAAGAAAATACACCGAGCTTAACACAACCTTGAGAATCACCAATACCCTTCATGACCACATCTATTAACAATGTCTATGAACCCAATATATATCCCAAAATATCCAAACCACTTTGAAGTGTTCAAGTGCATTATTTAGTAAAGTTATTTAGTAAATCTTAAACACCTTGACCTACACTCATTCTCTGAATCCCTCCTCCCTCTCACAGATATAAGGATATAAGTTCCTTAGGGTATGTGCACACATAGTTTTTTGTCTCTGTGGATTTTGTAGAGAAAACTGCAGGAAATCCGCAGGACAAAGTGCTGCGGTTTTTCTGCGGTTTATCTGCGTTTTTTCTGCGGTTTTGCCCTGCGGTTTTACACCTCATAATGGATGAGGTGTAAAACTGCAGCGTTTCTGCACCAAACAATTGACATGCTGCGTTTTGAAAACCGCAGCAAAACCGCGCGGAAAAAAACGCAGCATGTGCACAGCTTTTTTTTATTTCCATAGGAAATAAAGGTACTGTACAACGCAGCAAAATCTGCTGCGTTTCTGCAGAGCCAAAAACGCTGCGGAAACGAAGCAGAAACCGCAAAGTGTGCACATACCCTTACACAATGCGGATGACGCTGCCGCTCTATATAACACCACAATAGCTGTAGCTTTGGAATCTGCTGCCCCACTTACACATACCAAAGCTCGCAAAATCAACAGACAGCCCTGGCACACCAGCCTGACCAAAGAGCTGAGGCGAGTTTCCAGGGCTGCTGAGCGCAGATGGAAATGATCCCACTCCAACGAGCACTTCATCGCATTCAAACAGTCCCTCACTACCTTCAAGACCACACTCGCCACAGCTAAACAAACCTACTTCTCATCTCTCATATCCTCCCTGTCTCACAACCCTAAACAGTTATTCAACACCTTCAATTCTCTCCTCCGCCCCCCAGCACCTCCTCCCTCCCCACTCATCTCAGCTGAAGACTTTGCCTCATTTTTCAAGCAGAAGATTGATAACATCAGAGACAGTTTTGGTCAACAACCCCCAGAGCCCTTCCTCCCGACTTCCCAGCCCTCCACCTTCAAAATCAACTTCTCCACCATTACAGAAGGTCGACTCTCCACTCTACTCTCAAGATCACATCTCACCACCTGTGCACTTGACCCGATCCCATCCCACTTAATACCAAACCTCACCACAGTCTTCATCCCAACCCTAACCCATGTCTTCAACCTATCACTAACAACTGGTGTTTTCCCCTCAAGCTTTAAACATGCCTCCATCACACCTATCCTCAAAAAGCCCTCTCTTGACCCATCCTCTGTATCTAGCTATCGCCCTATATCACTTCTCCCCTACGCCTCCAAGCTCCTGGAACAACACGTCTACCTTGAACTGTCCTCCCATCTTGCTTCTTGCTCCCTCTTCGACCGCTTACAATCTGGATTCTGTTCACACCACTCCACTGAAACTGCCCTTACTAAGGTCACCAATGACCTCTTAACCGCCAAGAGCACGCAAACACTACTCTGTCCTCCTCCTCCTGGACCTGTCGGCTGCCTTTGACACAGTGGACCATTCCCTATTATTACAGACCCTCTCATCCCTTGGCATCACAGACTCGGCCCTATCCTGGATCTCATCATACCTAACAGACCGGACATTCAGCGTCTCCCACTCACACACCACCTCCTCACCTCGCCCCCTATCTGTCGGAGTCCCACAAGGTTCAGTCCTTGGGCCCCTGCTGTTCTCCATTTACACCTTTGGCCTGGGACAGCTCATAGAATCTCATGGCTTTCAGTATCATCTCTATGCTGATGACACACAGATCTACATCTCTGGACCAGATATCACCTCCCTACTAACCAGAATCCCTCAATGTCTGTCCACTATTTCATCCTTCTTCTCCCCTAGATTTCTGAAACTCAACATGGACAAAACAGAATTCATCATCTTTCTCCCATCTCACGTGACCCCCCCCAACGAACCTATCAATTACAGTAAATGGCTGCCCACTTTCCCCAGTCCCACAAGCTCGCTGCCTCGGAGTAATCCTTGACGCTGATCTCTCCTTCAAACCACATATCCAAGCCCTTTCCACTTCCTGCCGACTTCAACTCAAAAATATTTCACGAATCCGTTCATTCCTCACCCAAGAATATTCAAAAACCCTGGTACATGCCCTCATCATCTCTCGCCTTGACTACTGCAACCTCCTGCTCTGTGGCCTCCCCTCAAACACTCTCGCACCCCTCCAATCTATTCTAAACTCTGCTGCCCGACTAATCCACCTGTCCCCACGCTATTCCCCAGCTTCTCCCCTCTGTCAATCCCTTCACTGGATCCCCATTACCCAGAGACTCCATTACAAAACCCTAACCATGACATACAAAGCCATCCACAACCTGTCTCCTCCATACATCTGTGACCTCGTCTCCTGGTACTTTCCCGCACGCAACCTCCGATCCTCACAAGATCTCCTCTACTCCCCTCTTATCTCTTCTTCCCACAATCACATACAAGATTTCTCTCACGCTTCCCCCCTACTCTGGAACTCTCTACCACAACATATCAGACTCTCACCTACCATCGAAACCTTCAAAAAGAGCCTGAAGACCCACATCTTCCGACAAGCCTACAACCTGCAGTAACCACCGATCCACCAAACCGCTACACGACCAGCTCTACTCTCGCCTACTGTATCCTCACCCATCCCTTGTAGATTGTGAGCCCTCGCGGGCAGGGTCCTCTCTCCTCCTGTACCAGTTATGACTTGTATTGTTTAACATTATTGTACTTGTTTTTATTATGTATACCCCTCCTCACATGTAGAGCGCCATGGAATAAATGGCGCTATAACAATAAATAATAATAATAATAATAATAATAATAATAATAATAATAAAGCTGTGAGATATTCCGTGCCTCTCGTGTCTTGTATAGAAGTACGTAGCTCATTGCTTCATGGGGGTTGAACCAGACTCCATTGCATGCTATTAGACATCATGCAGCTGTGGTCATATGCAATAGATGCTGTTCGGATTTATGACCAATCTAGAATGTTAAGTAAAATTTAGGATTTTAGGGGATAAGAAGACCCATGACGTGTAAAATAAGAGTTGGACATTTTCGGTTTCAGTCGCTCAGCAGTGGCCGGAGCACATCCCTTGCACTGGGCAGGTAAGTCAGGCCCCATGGTCAGCTCATAACAGACGTAACAGCTGTCACTGAGAAGGAGGAGGGGAGCAAGGACCTAGGAGAAGCAGTCCATATCCAGGAGGTCATGAAACCATCCATTGTTAACCCCCAATTCATCAATTACCGAGGATCAAAGAGCAAAATCTCAGATGAAAAAAAAAGAAAAGCAATAAAAAGGGAATTATCAGCAGAGCAAATAAAGAGTCTCAACCAAAGCCCCAATCACCAGGAATAGATGACCCATCTGGAGACCCCTGGGGTCAATGATTTATCTGCTGCAGTACAGACAAGTCCATGTCAAGTCTCAGGCTGGGTATACATAGACATCCTGCACATAAGAGCGTCCAGCCTACAGATACCCAACCCCACGCAAATGCATGCTCACCCCAGCCAAGTGTGCATGTTCTTACGTTAAAGGCGAGGGCCCCTCTATATCAGGACACGGTACAGGCGGGGGCCCCTCTATATCGGGAAACGTTACAGGCGCGGGCCCCTCTATATCGGGAAACGTTACAGGCGCGGGGCCCCTCTATATCGGGACGCGGTACAGGCGGGGGCCCCTCTATATCGGTACGCGGTACAGGCGGGGGCCCCTCTATATCGGGACACGGTACAGGCGGGGGCCCCTCTATATCGGGAAACGTTACAGGCGCGGGCCCCTCTATATCGGGACGCGGTACAGGCGGGGGCCCCTCTATATCGGGACGCGGTACAGGCGGGGGCCCCTCTATATCGGGACGCGGTACAGGCGGGGGCCCCTCTATATCGGGACGCGGTACAGGCGGGGGCCCCTCTATATCGGGACGCGGTACAGGCGGGGGCCCCTCTATAGCGGGACGCGGTACAGGCGGGGGCCCCTCTATAGCGGGACGCGGTACAGGCGGGGGCCCCTCTATAGCGGGACGCGGTACAGGCGGGGGCCCCTCTATAGCGGGACGCGGTACAGGCGGGGGCCCCTCTATATCGGGACGCGGTACAGGCGGGGGCCCCTCTATATCGGGACGCGGTACAGGCGCGGGCCCCTCTATATCGGGACGCGGTACAGGCGGGGGCCCCTCTATATCGGGACGCGGTACAGGCGCGGGCCCCTCTATATCGGGACGCGGTACAGGCGGGGGCCCCTCTATATCGGGACGCGGTACAGGCGCGGGCCCCTCTATATCGGGACGCGGTACAGGCGCGGGCCCCTCTATATCGGGACGCGGTACAGGCGGGGGCCCCTCTATATCGGGACGCGGTACAGGCGGGGGCCCCTCTATATCGGGACGCGGTACAGGCGGGGGCCCCTCTATATCGGGACGCGGTACAGGCGGGGGCCCCTCTATATCGGGACGCGGTACAGGCGGGGGCCCCTCTATATCGGGACGCGGTACAGGCGGGGGCCCCTCTATATCGGGACGCGGTACAGGCGGGGCCCCCTCTATATCGGGACGCGGTACAGGCGCGGGCCCCTCTATATCGGGACGCGGTACAGGCGCGGGCCCCTCTATATCGGGACGCGGTACAGGCGCGGGCCCCTCTATATCGGGACGCGGTACAGGCGCGGGCCCCTCTATATCGGGACGCGGTACAGGCGCGGGCCCCTCTATATCGGGACGCGGTACAGGCGCGGGCCCCTCTATATCGGGACGCGGTACAGGCGCGGGCCCCTCTATATCGGGACGCGGTACAGGCGGGGGCCCCTCTATATCGGGACGCGGTACAGGCGGGGCCCCCTCTATATCGGGACGCGGTACAGGCGGGGCCCCCTCTATATCGGGACGCGGTACAGGCGGGGGCCCCTCTATATCGGGACGCGGTACAGGCGCGGGCCCCTCTATATCGGGACGCGGTACAGGCGCGGGCCCCTCTATATCGGGACGCGGTACAGGCGCGGGCCCCTCTATATCGGGACGCGGTACAGGCGGGGGCCCCTCTATATCGGGACGCGGTACAGGCTGGGGCCCCTCTATATCGGGACGCGGTACAGGCGGGGGCCCCCTCTATATCGGGACGCGGTACAGGCGCGGGCCCCTCTATATCGGGACGCGGTACAGGCGGGGGCCCCTCTATATCGGGACGCGGTACAGGCGGGGGCCCCTCTATATCGGGACGCGGTACAGGCGGGGGCCCCTCTATATCGGGACGCGGTACAGGCGCGGGCCCCTCTATATCGGGACGCGGTACAGGCGGGGGCCCCTCTATATCGGGACGCGGTACAGGCGGGGGCCCCTCTATATCGGGACGCGGTACAGGCGGGGTCCGCGCTATACCAGGACTGTACCTACCGCGCTCCGCGCTCTCCTCTGGTTGCTGTGGTAACGCCGTCCAGCACGTCTTACGTCTTGTTTGTGGGCAGGACTTGTATGATTGACGCTGCAGAATGAGCCAATCAGCGCTTGATGGGCGGGCCGCTATATAGGCGCGGTGCGGCGCTGGGGGAGCGCAGTCGCTCAGTGGTCGGGCTGTGCTGTAGATCTGGCTGCGGTGCTCTGCGGGGGTGCACGGTCCGCAGCGGTGTCTCCGGTATGAGAGGAGGGGCGCTGCTGTAGATCGTCTCCGGGGCCGGCGGCATGCATCGGGCTGTCCGCTGCTGTTAGAGGGTCTGTGCCGCTGCTGCTCGGGGTTCTGGAGTCTGTGCTGTCCCTGGATCTGCAGCTCATCCCGCGTCTGCTGAAAATGCTCTTCTGGCACTCGCAGCCTGAACACTACAACCAGCACTCGAGCGGAGGCTTCCTGCGGTGAGTGCGGCCCGGGAAGGAGGGTGCGGGGGAGGAGACCCTGTGGTGCCCCCGAGACTTCTCCCAGCTGCGGGCGCGGTGCAGTGTGTCAGGGCAGAGGACTCCTGATGGCGCCCTGCTCAGGGGTCTCCGCTGGTGGTCTGCGGCGCCTGCATGGCTGCCCTGCCCTGTAGTTTCCGCCATTGGGACCATTCGCTCACAGCTGCCGTATTTGTTGCCGCTCAGAAGCCTCCTCTGGCCTCAGTCACCGGTCAGTGATGATAGGACTCATAGGACTCATCCTTGTTTAGCACAGATTAAAGTTATCGCTGCTTTGGGCGCAAAAAGTCTCTGGGGTGAAAAGTTGCTGTGATCTGGCGGCAAGTTATCGTAAACTTGCTGCAGCGCACGACCTGCGATGTAACGTGGCCCACGAGGCTGTCGCCGGCGGCAGATCCTGGAGGTTTGGCGTTTTGTTGACGGATACGTGCCACAATCATTGGACGCAGTGTGGCGCCGTAACCTTCACGTCCCCCTCGTCTTACAGATCAGTCACAGGCGGCAAATTGTGGTGACCCCACAACTGAACGGCCGCGGCGAGCGGATTCTTTAGGTCATTGTGGAGCAGAGACTCAAACCGCTTCACAAATTTCTGAAAACCTTTCACCTCACTGCTGTGGGTAATAGTCTGCTTGGCATCGCCAATGTTTTCAGTGGGGTTTAGGTTTTTTTTACCACTTCAGCTTTGGTAAAATGAGCGGTTTCTGCTTGGAAAATGGAATTTTGATCACCTCAAAAATTCCGAGTGCCGTGTGAGTGATGCTACTGGTAACGCAGCCGGTCACTGCCGGGACACTGTACCGCGCTTCATCCCCTACATGTAGGAGCCTCTAGAATAAATCCTGGCCCTGGTGATCGATCTTCCTCCAGATCGGTCCGAAGCCGTTAAATAGACGTCTTTTATCTTTACCATGAGGACTGTGTTATAGAAATGGGGACCCTGACCTGCAAATGCATGATGGGTTATCAGATGTTCAGGGGTCAATAGGGCACATTTGTCCAACAAACATGGAGTCAATAGATTACGCTGTGAACGTTGCTCCTGGGGGGCTGCAGCAGGTGAATTGGTGTGACCACTGAACTTTCCGCAATGCCTCTTCACGTGATCGGCCATCACCGTCAAGACGTCTACTGGAGATCGGCCCAAAGAGTCGGGAATGAAGGAGCGGCCAGTTCTGATGTGCGGGACCCCACAAGGAGCTGTAATGATCTTATTAGTAAATCCAAAGTCAGATACATTTAGTTTTGGGTGATTGATATTCTGCATGGACTGACTGGCCTTCTTACGTTGTCTGCCCTCTGTACTGCGGCACTTATAGTTGTAGAGAGTCAAGAAAGACTCGGGTTTATTAAGGTCGTCCATTCTCCACCAATTCCACACTCCCTACTGCTAGATTGTTTATAACCAACAATGCCACTTGTGATAAAAGTATCCGAACGTTTTGTCTTGCGTTGTAAATGCTGATCTACTGTAGTGTCGGCCATTACCGCCTCTTGTGGTCGGCATTCCACACTGACTGCTCTAACTGTAAAGAACCCTTTCCTATTCAGCGGTCAGCATTGCCCTCACTGGTAGTGAATTGTAAGGTCTTTGAAAGGAATAAGTCGTGTGCCAGTCCTTTGTATTGATCGCAAGGTATCTATACATATGAATGAGATCTGAGGCGTCTTTTATTTGTAAGCGAAACAAGCCCAGATTTCCCAACCTCTCCTCGTATAGGAGGCCTTCATCCCTTGTAATACTCTAGTTGCAGCTTTTGAACTGACTCTAACTTCCAAATATCCTTTTTAAAATGTAGAGCCTAAAACTGGATCCCATACTCGAGATGTGGCCTTACGAGGGATTTATCGAGAGGTAATGCTACGTTAGGATCACAGGATATTCTCTTATACACCCTAAAATCATTGACATTGAGTGCTGCTGAGCCACATGTAGCATCTCACTTATCACTTTGTGAATGTGCAGTTTGAAGTCTCTTTTGATTGTGTCCTGTCGGACATCTCTTGGGCTGTCTTTGTTCTGTTTTTTGCTGTTTTTTTTTTTTTTTTGGGGGGGGGGGTGAGGAGTTGGTTGTGCAGCATTTGGTGCAATTGAGATTATCTTGATTGCCTTCTGCAACGCAACCTCCATAGATCATTGTGAACCGTCGTTCAGCTGTCAGCTTTCACGTACCATTTCTTTCAGTTTTTCAAGCCTAGAACACTTACCCTATATTATTTAGTCTATGGGGCTGTCACATGATCATACTTTTTTTGTAAGCCAAATGGTCCACAAAAAATCAGAAACTTTTCCACAGCAAAATTCCCCATACACATGTATAGGGCTAAGCAGATCCTGAACAGCACACGGATGGCATCCATATACAGTCATGCGCTGCCCATGATTAACATTGCTATGAGCGAAAGATTTGAGATTTATCAATACTTGAAAATCACTGATGTAAAAAACGGACACTGACCAAACACTGAAACTCGGGTAAAAAACACACTGACGTCTGAATGAGGCCTTGGAGTTGGCGTGCTTCGTTTCACAGATCCTTGCCCATGAGCCGTGTTACAGGGAACCTGTCACAGAATAAAATGTTATCCTGCAGATATAGGGTTAATCTGCAGTCTGAGGCCGGGATCACACATGCGAGAAATACGGCCGAGTCTCGCATGTGAATACCCAGCACTGCCACCGGCACTCGGGAGTGGAGCGTGCGGCCGCATAGCAATACATGTAGTTTGAACACTCCGGTCCCGAGTGCGGGTGGCAGTGTCGGGTATTAACATGCGAGACTCGGCCGTGTTTCCCGCATGTGTGATCACAGCCTAATAGTGCTCCTAACCTGCTTGGTGACCTCACGTAGCCCTGCAGTGTTTGGGCTTCAGTCAACGCTTTGAGTATACAGAATGGCCACTAACCAGCCCTGACTGACACTCGCTCGGCGTTGGATCTGGCTGTCGGTGAGGCCTGGGGCGCGGTTACAGCCGCTCGCTATACTCAGCGCGATGACTGATCCTGCGCCGCCCCCAAGACTGAAATCCCGAACACTGCTGGGGGGAATACATTTAATTTGTTGCCGGGCAGGTTAGTAACACGATTGACCCCTTATCTGCAGGTCCGCTTTAATAATCCTGTGGCCACTGGATTTGGGTCACAATGGCCTCCTCCCGCTATCTGGTGCTCTTTGAACCAACTGGATGGAGGATTTCATGATTAATAATCCAGTATATTTGTTTCCATGCTGCATCTGTGATCGGTGATCTACCGGGAGTAGTGCAAGATGGTGTTGGGATTTATGGACTGCACTGCTCCAAAAAAAAATAAAGAATACTTAAACACAATGTAACTCCAAGTCAGTCACGTCTGTGAAATCAACCTGACCAATTATGAAGCAACACCAATTGTGAATCAATTCTCCTGCTGTTGTGCAAATGCAACAGACAACAGGTGGAAATGATCGTCAGTTGGCAAGACACCCCCTAAAGGAGTGGTTCTGCACGGGGTGACCACAGACCATTTCTCTGTTTTCATCCTTTTTGGCTGTGTTGGTCATTTTTGCATTGTCATTGCTCTCACCCCTCGAGGTACAGTAGCATGAGGCACAAGTTGCTCAGGTAGTGCAGCTCATACAGGATGGCACATCAATGTGACTGTGGCAAGAAGGCTAGCTGTGTCTGTAAGCACAGTGTCCAGAGGATGGAGCAGATACCAGGAGACGAGGAGGGGCTGTCAGAGGGTAACAACCCAGCAGCAGGACCGCTGACTCCTACTTTGTGCAAAGAGGAACAGGTGGAGCCCTACAAAACCTCCAGCAGGCCACTCATATCCATGTGTCTGCTCAAACTGTCAGAAACAGACACAATTATGGTGGTTTGAGGGCCTGATGTCCACAATTGGGTGTTGTGCTTGTATACCAACACCGTGCAGAATGATTGGCATTTGCCAGAGAACACTGAGATTGGCAGATACCACATTGGCGCCCTATGCTCTTCATGGATAAGAGCAGGATGACAGTGATCACACGTGACAGTCTGGAGACGCAGTGGAGCATGTTCTGCTGCCTGAAACATCCTCCAGCATGACCAGTTTGCAACTGGGTCAGTAATGGTGTGGTGAGGCATTTTTTTTGGAGGGCCCGCACAGCCCTCTATGTGCTAGCCAGAGGTACCCTGACTGCCATTAAGTCCTGGGATGAAATCCTCAGACCCCTTGTGAGACTATATGCAGGTGCAGTGGGCCCTGGGTTCCTTCTGATGCATGACAATGCTAGGCCTCACGTGGCTGAATTGTCAGCAGTTCCTGCCTGATGACGGCATTGATGCTATGGACTGGCCCACCCGTTCCCCAGACCTGAATGTAGTAGAATACATCTGGGACATCATGTCTTGTTCCGTTCACAACTGCCATGTTACACCACATACTCTACAGGATTTGTCTGATGCTTTAGTCCGGGTCTTGGAGTAGATCCCTCAGGAAAACATCCACCGCTTCATCAGGAGCATGCCCAGTCACTGTATGGAGGTCATGGTGGCTCAGTGGTTAGCACTGCAGCCTTGCAGCACTGGGGTCCTGAGTTCAAATCCCACCAAGGACAACATCTGCAAGTAGTTTGTATGTGTTTGCATGGGTTTCCTCCGGGTTCTCTGGTTACCTTCCACACTCCAAAGACATACTCATAGGGAATTTAGATTGTGAGCCCCATTGGGGACAGCGCTAATAATGTTTGGAAAGCGCTGTGGAATTAGTGTTATATAAAATGAGTAACATAAATTAAAAAAAAAAAGACACTTGGCAGCCACACACACTACTGAGCATCATTTCCTTGTCTTGTGGAATTTGCACTGAAGTTGGATCAGCCTGTGATTTGATTTTCCAGTTTGATTTACATTGATCATTCTTTTCTCTATCATGTGTAATCCTTGTACCAAGTTGTGTAGCTATGTCCCCAAGCTAGTGCCAATCGGAACTAATTTCTCCTGGTTATTGGCAGGGTAATGGGCCAATGCAGCTGAAGGTTGACTTTTCCATGCCCATTGCCAGATCTATTTCAGTCCTTCATGCTCCATTGAGGCTGAGGAGCCATGCCAGGGTTGTGCGCTGCCAATGTCTGTGTCCTGATCTAGCATGAGCTGAATGCATGGTGACCTCCTGTCACCTCTTGTGTCCCGCAGCTGAAATCTGGCTCCAACAGAAGAAGATCTGTATGATAACCGCCCCGTGCTTGTCACTGTGTAATGGCTCTTATTAATGTTCCTGACGTGAAAGGAAATATCACCGCAATGTTCTGAGCTCATTGAAAACCGGCCGCCATGTCATGGGAGAATGTCTGGGGGGTCGACCATTCACTGGGCGTTTTAGCTTGTCACCCATCCTGTGTATAGGTAGTAACTTGCGTTTGTGGCCCTAAAGAGCTTTCCGGAAAGAATATTCCTGAAATGTTCGTTCAGCGGTGGCATTTCATATGTATTGCTGTTGAATATGGCTCCAGTGTTCGGGGCGATTCATTGTAGTTTGTGTAGAATCACACGGACACCTCCTTGATTAATGACATGTAAGGAGGGCAACACAAATTACTATTACAGACAATGTGAAGCATCTTTGGGAATTTGTCATGTTGTTTTGGCACAATGTGCCAGAATGTTATATCGTGCTTGTTTTTATTTTACGGGGAATTCTCCAAGCAGGTCAGCGTTAAAATCCACATAAGGCTATGTGCACATGTTGCATTTTTCCACTGTTTTTTTTTTTTTTTTTTTTTTCTTCTGGAGGCAAAGTCTGCCCAAAGAAGCTGCTTACAAAAAGCCGGTTTTGCTGCGTTTTTCTACTGCGGTTTTTTTTTCCATGTTTTTAATGCTGATAAAGTTAGTGCCCCCCAAAAAAATCATGATGCCACTTCATTATTTTTGCACCACAAACGCAGCAAAACCTGATACTCATTAGTTTCGTTGGGGGGGGGAGAAAAAAAACCACTGAAAGGTGACATGCTACAGTTTTCAAAAATCAGTCCGGAAACAGAAAAGCATAATATTTTTGAAATCTCATAGCCTTTGCTGGTACTCTGGAACACACCTTGAAATTTGCATTAAACAGCAAAAAACCATGTGAACAGAGCCTAGGCTATGTGCCCACGATCAGTAATCGCTCCGGGTTGGACGCTGCATATTTAGGAGCAGACTCTGTGACTGCAGAGTGGATGTGGTATTTTAAGAAATTCAATGTCCACTATGTGTCCACGGACATACGGCGCAACTTTCCAGACCGCAGCATGTCAATCTCTCTTGTGGAGACTCTAGTCTCTGCAACAGAAATTACATCAGTAGACTGTATTGGATGCGCTAAATCCGCACGGTTCAGTGATCACATGCAGATATACCCGCGTTCGATAGAACCTGCTCTGCTTCCAAAGCGCTGCTAGTTCTGGATTGTGGGCACCCGGCCTTTGAAACTGGTTTAGATGTGGATTTTGGAGGGATCTGCTTCAAAATCCTGATTGAAAAAACCTGTGTGTGGGGGCATTCCTAAGGATTTGGTATCCTTCTGATTTTTGGAGCTCCTGAGATTCATTCTTAATGTATCAATATGGAGTAAACCATTTTCCAAGTTTCCTTCACCCTGGGGACGGTTACAGTTCATGTTCTGTTTAATCAGTTTTCCAGCAATATAAAATAAAGCTCAGACAATTGTGGGGCTTGTAGACCATGAGGGAATGGTTTGAAACCTACAAGAATTGTAGCGCTCTCTGCGCTTCACCTTCTAATGTTGTGTTACATGTTACGAACTTGTGTGAGGCTCCGAAACGCTGCCTGTGACGCCCCAGAGTCAGGGAGTGCATGCCTGCCTGTATCCTGCGTAATATATATTCATTTTCAGTTCTAGTTTGAACCAGATCGTTCCTGACGAGCGAGTCACACTTTGTGAAATGTTTCATTTATACATGCGCAGCCAACATCAATCTTCACAATGTTCTGGATTATACAAGTTATGCGGAAAGTCAACTTTCTGCTAATGTCGCAGAGCTTGTTAAAGGGGAGAACAAGAAAACTAAAGCTGGGATTTTATAAAGTTGGTTCCTGCAGGGGGATTAATGCTGTGAATGTTTCTTGTAGCGTCAGATCTGCATAATTAAGTGGATTAAGGCTTTTGCTGCCAGGCTTCTTGCTGAGTAATGTCCTGGCTCCTGAGCAGCAAAATGAAATTTTGGGAGTTTGGGCTGAGCTGTGATGTACCGTACTTAGAACTCTCATTACATGCAGATTTGGGTATTTTAGGTCTGAGAAGAATCTTTTTGCCCCATCTTAATGTTTTGAGCTGCTCGTTGCCACATTGTGCTTCTTTTTTCTGCTTTAATCACTATGTACTTAATGTGTTATTCTCCTCTTATATTTGTGTTTAGTGTAAGAGAACAGAGATTTGATGCTGCTCTTCATTCCAGTGACGTCTTGGCTATACCAATTTTTAAGCAAGAGGAACATCATTCTCATCTCTCCCCTGGCATAGATGCCAAGCCGCCCCCCTTCCAGTATGTCCTATGTGCAGCTACTTCCCCTGCTGTTAAACTGCATGAAGAGACTTTGACCTATCTCAACCAAGGTAAGTGCCCAGAGCGGGCCCTGTCGTATGTGCATGCAGTAGATGAGCCTGTCGACAACGTATCATGAATTGTCTTGTTTGTTTGAAACTAATATTTTTTATTGCACCCCTGCAGGATTTAAGAATTTTTTTATGCACGAATTATTGAAGGAAATGGCTGTTCACACCTTCTATGGTGGATGGGACAGAAGCCGACCCTCCAGAACCGATCTCCCAGCTTCTCCCTTACCTCAGTAGTGCATAGCTCTGTTATTTTAAGGGAGTCCACCAGCCCACGGTGTCGCCCGTCACGTGCTCATTTCTTCGGTTGAGAATTGAAAAGTCCAAATCGTTTCCTCTAGCCTTTAGTTTTTGGTCGTACATTCATGCCACCAGTGTAAGCCAATGCAGCAACAGGACTGTAGGTGTCTGTGGTTTGTACATTGCGCACATATCTCCTCATCTACCTTGTGGCAGTTCTTGCGTTACAAATGCATCTTGTTTAGCGTCACTTTTGCTAAAAAAAACAAACAAAAAATGTGTTGCAACTAAAAAAGTGACTGCTAATGCCGACTGTCTTGATGAAAATTTAAGTCGGCTTGAGCCAGTTGAACCTTGATAGGTCTCTAATGTTTTACAATCACTACCCTGTAGCGCGCCTATAGGTATTTCTACGCCTTTAGTCGTGCTGATATGAGACGTAATCCCATTTCAAGAAATGTTGCATTATCATTGAGCAATTCGGTGCATCCAATATAAGGAGAGATATACAGACGTTACTCAGATATTGGCCCCATGTTATGATCGACTCATTTAACTGATCTATTTAATCCACATGTCCAGCCTGATTTGCATACATCTTCATGTAGTTTGCTAGGAATATTACGTCTATGATCAGATTCACAAGTCTTTATTCCAGTTTTTCTAAGATGCAATATTTAATCAGCAGAACATCAGGGCTGTAATCTTCTTGTGTTTTGCTGTGCCGAGGCCTTCTCATAACGTGTGATGTCTGGGTGCTGCTCTCTGCATTGTAAATGTGTGCCAGTGCTTCACTGTCCCTCATTGCTCTGCTTTATAAACCACTTTCATGGAGTCTAATCTTCATTCTGTATGAATGTTGCACCTGTCGCCCCTCCAGCTGTTTGTCTGTCCAGTGCACCATTGTCCGGCTCATGAAGCTGCTGCAGCAGAGCTCATCCCTAAAGCCACAAGTCAATGACGTTCTGTGGAACCTGTCGGCATTGGAAGCTGCTACTGACAGATTAAATCTTCATTGTTCATGTGTTATGTCTTAACCTTTAGCCAATATCAACGTCCGAGCACTTGTAACAGCTGAAGCTCTTTGCAAACTTCAGTCCTAAACCTCCTGTATTAGCGATCGATATTGTGTAAGACCCGCACTTGTTTGGAATCCCACAATGTGGACTTCGTCTGTGCCACAGTTCTAGTCTAAAGCTAAACAGTGAGCATTAAAGCGGGACTGTGGCCATTGTATGTTACGGTGAGCACCACCCTGTAGGACGCTGCTGACTTTAGAGGGATTTTTTCCTAAGTTCTATCCCAAGATGAAGGGTTTCTCCTTTTGTGTGGATCTTAATTGTCGCATCATCCAGTATAGAGCTCAAAGGTCCACATGCTACATCATGTAGGGAAGGATCCTGATAAATATTTGCTGAATATATAGAGTTTAAAGTCTTCAGTAGCTCCTGGAGGACTGTGTAAGGCTAGGGTCACACCAGCGAATAAAAACAAACAAACTTTGAACGATTTTCATGCAGAAAAGTACTTATGTTACTTGCTGTCCATGTGCAATCCATTACTTACTCAGCAGCTATTAATCCGTGTTAAAACCATTTAGTTTCCTTTGCTACAGAGTTGTAATGCATCCGTAAGAATCATATGCTATATAGTTGTTCCATGTGGCATCCGGTCATTTTTTTTTTTCTTTTTTCTCACAGCCATCTGATGTCAGAGTGAAATCGCAGCATGCTGTTTTAGTTTTTTTTTTTTCCCCCACAGGTTATCAATGGAAAAAAAATCTTACATCTGCACTGACCCTTTGAATAAAATGGGTCCTATAAGATAAAAATCAGATGGCGCTCGTCCGATTTATACGGTCATGTGAGCGAGCCCTAAAGATGGAGACGGATAGCATTTTGTCGCTGAATGGGGTTTTTGTTTGCAGTGTTGAGAACTTGTTATCTATGGCTTTCAGTTAACTACTTGGCGGCTTAGAACTATACCTTAGAAAGTTTCCTCTGGCCTCATTATCAAGCTGCTCTGAAAGTAGCAGCCATCTTGCTCTCCAGTATACATTGGAGGCCTCTGCCTCTCACACCACAAATGACATCTGCATCCACTTCCACATCACCAATGAGCTCTTGTAGTTCTGGCTAAATGAAGCCATTATGACGGTGTACACTTGGTGTACGTAGTTGACATGGCTGACGAAAACACATGTCCATCAAATCAGACTATATTCCTAGTGTGTTGCTGTAGACAGGCCACCCACTACTCGGAGAAAGATGCCAATTGCCCCATATTAGGGGAAAAGATTCATCCCTGACTTAATAGATGCCAGTTGGAATAAATCCCTGGACCAGCGTCCCATCCTCAGAAATATAGTAACCAGTGAAGGCGTCCTCATGAATACCCGTGTGAAATTACCCATTGACGTTCAGCGTTGCAGAATTCCGGTACCTCTGTGCCCTCAGCTTGCCCATGCATTCTGTGCCTTTTAAAGATGCAGGGAGTCTTTGCGTCGGGTCGAGGAGTCCGGGGCTGTCTCATTGTTCTACTACTTGCAGTGTAACTGAGTCCTTCCTTGCAGAGTTTCTCATGAGATGGAATGGATATGTATGAGTTGGTGATGAGGTGAAGGGAATCCTTGTTGCTTCCTGCACCGAGTTTTAAATGCAGGAGACTCCATCTCAACGCCAAGTTGTCATCTCCCGTTCCGGCATTCCTGATTGTACCGCGCCTGTCAGTCACAAGTAATCAGATTCCCCAGCAATGACTGTCTCAATAGGATCATGAAGCCTTTGACTTTCCCTCAGCTTGCGGAGCTGTAAATGTTATGGCTTGTAGCTCCCGAAGTGGTGGAGAGCCACAGGTGGTCAGCTGGTATGGAGGATGAGAAGCTTTTACCCACCATTGTGTCTCCTAAAAGTACACTTATCTAAACCACAGTTTCTTCAGGGTTCTAAGTAACAGATTTTCAATTTTTGTATTTGACCAGATACAATAATATTAATGTCAGGATATGGCTGGCTCCAAAAAACCCCACAAATGGTAGAATGCAAAATGAGTTGAACCTCCTGTACCTGCGGCTCCTGGCGTAGCACGGAGGGGACTAGTGCCCTGAATGTTTGGCCTTCAGTGGGCTCTGAAGAAACGGACATGTGGCCTTTCCTGGGGATTAGACTTCCAGAGACTTGAAATTTGATACAATGCAGTCATTCCTGGGGATCACGTGTATTGTGTATGACCTCACCCCGTCTCTCTGCAGGACCGTTCTCCATCGTCCGCTCTTTATTATTTGTGTCCTGTTGTGTTCGCATATCTGAGGGAGTCTTTTGTTTTCCCAGTTCTGACCTGTTTTCTTTCACCTGTTTCCCTGTGGAGAAAAGCTTATACTTGAAAGAATTGGCCTGCTTGAGTGATACTCAGAAACCTGCACCCTGCTACCTTTGTGTAGGTGGGTGGGTACAGAAAGTCCTGATGTACAACATATGGAGGTGATGCTAAAATTACTGCCTTCTCACAGGTATCTATTTTGCTTTTCTCCCTCTATTTGCATTGAGACATTTACCGGAGGAGGGTCCATTCTCATGTACCAGCTCGTAGGGATCCAGAGCTATATGATACCCCCACACTATGAGAATAGATCACGAGTAGACATCAGTAACTCTTTATTTTTTTTTCTTTAATGTGTTGCATGTTGCGTTTATTGGAGAATCATGGGTGTAGTGTGCGTGTGACATGTGGGTGAGATGAATTGTTAGCGTTGGATCACTGGCCATGACTGAGTCTCTCCAGTCCGGGGAGGTGGGTTTTCTAGTCTCGCCTGATTAGCGCGATTGACATGTGACTGATGTGATTGCTTTTGCTGTGTAATTCCTGGCTTTGTCATGTAATTACAGTCCAGCCCTATATAACGATCTTCATCCATATAGATAAAGCTACGGTTTCTATGTATTTGCCACCTGAGAACGGATTGTTGGAATATATTGCCAGCAGTCAGATTGTCAGGCAGGTCTCGGCTGTAGACAGTGCCCAGAGCTGACTGTCCCTCTTTGGATGGCAGATAAGAGACCCCATCTCAGGTCGCTGTCTAAATTTAGGTGGAAATTCTCAAAGATTGATCCGGTACTTCTGAGTATCTCCTGTCTGTCCTGTGTCCTCTTGCTGGCTCGCGAGGTGTTACCACGCAGGTACTAGTTCTGCGCTACTGCCATCTTGTCTCGATTATATGCCTGCTGATCTGGAAACACAGTAACTGCACAGTACTAGTTTAATTACTAGGCATTGAGCATTTTATAGCAAACTGCTTTGTCGCTGATGGGCGGGATAGCTTGTTACCTGGAACACTCTGATCCGTTGGCTATTTACCGAGTGATGACGGGTCACACGTGTGTCCTGTCCTGCGCAGCTCCCGCTATGTGGAGATCTGACTAGCGCCCTCTGTTTATTTCATGGCTTTATCCTTTTCGAAATGGAAAACCTCTTTTTTTTTTTTTTTTTTTTTTTTTTTCTCTTGGATGTGATTCGTTGTTACCACTCAGTATAAGCTGTGTATAGAACGTCAGTCTGCAAAAATATTTGTCAACTTTTGTGGCCCATGCAGCCCTATGTAAGAGGCTTATCCATTCATCTAATATGAACTGTAGTGTGCCCATAATGGATATGAGTTGATGGCGGTCTCCTTGTTTCTTGTCTGACCTGATGAATGGAGGACACTTGTATTGTCCATGAACTGGTGGGCAGATTGTCGGGTGGCTTTTGCCATCTGATGTTTGCTGTCAGCTCTTGAGGTCCATGGACGGCTGATCTGTTTTCTGTATGCTTCTGTGGAGTGTTGCGTGCTGCATCGGTTGAATCCTGTGTATCTTGCATATCGAGACAGCATGTCATTAATATCCATATTTTATATCCTCTTGATACATTGTAGAAGCAGCTGTGACATTTCAGGGAATGTGACCTAGCAAACCTGTCTTGTAAATCAGTAACTGCATTTCTAATGAAGGCTGAACCAGGTTTTGTCTCATTTGTTCCAGGACAGTCTTACGAAATTCGCCTCCTGGACAATAGAAAATTAGGAGAATACCAAGAGCCGAGTAGTAAAAATATCAAGGTAGAAGGGTGGGGGTGATTGTTCTGTGGCTCTATGCATCCCATACTCAGATGATTGATTCCTAGTTCTCATATTTTAGAGCATTATACGAGTAGTTTTCCATGATCGGCGGCTGCAATATACGGAGCATCAGCAGCTTGAGGGTTGGAAATGGAGCAGACCTGGCGATCGCATTCTTAATCTAGGTTGGTACCATCCTGGATAATCTGCTATACAGTGTCCATTCTGGGCAGTTTCCCTGATTGCCTGTCAGTCTTTCTCCAGACCACTCTTCTTACTCTGCATGAAACACTTTACTATATTTACATAGTTGATTATTCTGTTCCCTGCGCAGATGTCCCTATGTCTATTGGTATATTGGATCCCAGAGTGAGCCCAACACAGCTGAATACTGTGGAATTCTTGTGGGATCCCAGCAAGCGAGCCTCTGCATTCATTCAGGTAGTAAGTCTTGCTATTTAGGTCCTAAAATTGTACATTGACCTCTGCTCTCTGTTTGCATAAAGAATCTACATAAAGTACCTCTCCACCAGCAGAATAGTGAGTTCAGCTGTGGAGTATAATACAGGATGAAACTCAGCATCAGTAATGTAATGTATGTACTCAGTGACTGCACCAGCAGAATAGTGAGTGCAGCTCTGGAGTATAATACAGGATGTAACTCAGGATCAGTAATGTAATGTATCTACACAGTGACTCCACCAGCAGAATAGTGAGTGCAGCTCTGGGGTATAATACAGGATGTAACTCAGGATCAGTAATGTATGTACACAGTGACTGCACCAGCAGAATAGTGGGTGCAGGTCTGGGGTATAATACAGGATGTAACTCAGGATCAGTAATGTAATGTATGTACTCAGTGACTGCACCAGCAGAATAGTGGGTGCAGGTCTGGGGTATAATACAGGATGTAACTCGGGATATGTAATGTAATGTATGTACTCAGTGACTGCACCAGCAGAATAGTGAGTGCAGCTCTGGAGTATAATACAGGATGTAACTCAGGATCAGTAATGTAATGTATGTACACAGTGACTGCACCAGCAGAATAGTGAGTGCAGCTCTGGAGTATAATACAGGATGTAACTCAGGATCAGTATTGTAATGCATGTACACAGTGACTGCACCAGCAGAATAGTGAGTGCAGCTCTGGGGTATAATACAGGATGTAACTCAGGATCAGTAATGTAATGTATGTACTCAGTGACTGCACCAGCAGAATAGTGGGTGCAGGTCTGGGGTATAATACAGGATGTAACTCAGGATCAGTAATGTAATGTATGTACTCAGTGACTGCACCAGCAGAATAGTGGGTGCAGGTCTGGGGTATAATACAGGATGTAACTCGGGATATGTAATGTATGTACTCAGTGACTGCACCAGCAGAATAGTGAGTGCAGCTCTGGAGTATAATACAGGATGTAACTCAGGATCAGTAATGTAATGTATGTACACAGTGACTGCACCAGCAGAATAGTGAGTGCAGCTCTGGAGTATAATACAGGATGTAACTCAGGATCAGTAATGTAATGCATGTACACAGTGACTGCACCAGCAGAATAGTGAGTGCAGCTCTGGGGTATAATACAGGATGTAAATCGGGATATGTAATGTATGTACACAGTGACTGCACCAGCAGAATAGTGAGTGCAGATCTGGGGTATAATACAGGATGTAACTCGGGATATGTAATGTATGTACACAGTGACTGCACCAGCAGAATAGTGAGCGCAGCTCTGGGGTATAATACAGGATGTAACTCAGGATCAGTAATGTAATGTATGTACACAGTGACTGCACCAGCAGAATAGTGAGTGCAGCTCTGGGGTATAATGCAGGATGTAACTCAGGATCAGTAATGTAATGTATGTACACAGTGACTGCACCAGCAGAATAGTGGGTGCAGGTCTGGAGTATAATACAGGATGTAACTCAGGATCAGTAATGTATGTACACAGTGACTGCACCAGCAGAATAGTGAGTGCAGCTCTGGGGTATAATACAGGATGTAACTCAGGGTCAGTAATGTATGTACACAGTGACTGCACCAGCAGAATAGTGAGTGCAGCTCTGGGGTATAATGCAGGATGTAACTCAGGATCAGTAATGTAATGTATGTACACAGTGACTGCACCAGCAGAATAGTGAGTGCAGCTCTGGAGTATAATACAGGATGTAACTCAGGATCAGTAATGTATGTACACAGTGACTGCACCAGCAGAATAGTGAGTGCAGCTCTGGGGTATAATACAGGATGTAACTCAGGGTCAGTAATGTAATGTATGTACACAGTGACTGCACCAGCAGAATAGTGGGTGCAGCTCTGGAGTATAATACAGGATGTAACTCAGGATCAGTAATGTAATGTATGTACACAGTGACTGCACCAGCAGAATAGTGAGTGCAGCTCTGGAGTATAATACAGGATGTAACTCAGGATCAGTAATGTATGTACACAGTGACTGCACCAGCAGAATAGTGAGTGCAGCTCTGGGGTATAATACAGGATGTAACTCAGGGTCAGTAATGTATGTACACAGTGACTTGTGTTATAGACATAGGGAATTCATAGGTGTGTGGGATTTTTTTTTTCCCTATTCCATAGATTTATAAAGCCAAGTGAATGATTCGATAAGATTCACTAATAACAGATTTGCTGTTTTGTATTAAGGTGCATTGTATTAGCACCGAGTTCACGCCTAGAAAACACGGAGGAGAGAAGGGCGTTCCATTTAGGATCCAGATTGACACGTTTAAACAGAACGAGAATGGAGAGCACACTGAACATTTACACTCGGCCAGCTGCCAGATCAAGGTCTTCAAGGTAATTGCTGGGATTCAAACACTGTCTGAAGTGATAAATCATGCCTTTATTATTCTGCTTGCAGGTACTCTTATAAATGTAATTCCCCTTTAGAATGGCATTAAATAGAAACTCTTCAGTAGCTTGATTGTTCCGTTCTTTTAAGTAGACCTCCGAAACTGCGGCCACAACTCCGCAGGCTTACAAAATGAAGTCTCTGCTTGTTCAGTGTCCTCTGTGGACCTTCTTCCGGTGACTTCCATTCTATAAAGTGTTACGTTCTCCCTGTTCTTCAAAGACACAATTCCCCCCCCCCCCCCAATGGGCAATGTAACATTATGTTCACATTCCTGTGCAATGTGTCCATGGATGCTGATGGCAATTATTTATTTAATCATAGAATTGATGCTCAAAGGAAAGACGGACTGTGATAACCTTTAACTCATAACTATAGGTGTCATCCCTAATGGACATTATATATAACAGAGCTATTAAGCAATTTATGATCCTTATTATTGTATGTAAAAAAAACATTTGGCAGAAAGTGTTTAATATCAGGTTTTCTGCAATGAAACCTAAACGATTGTTAAATAAGTGCTGTCATTGTCTAATAGCCCAAAGGAGCAGACCGGAAACAGAAAACTGATCGAGAGAAAATTGAAAAAAGGACTGCGCTGGAGAGGGAGAAATACCAGTCGTCCTTCGATACCACCATTTTGACTGAGGTGAGAAGTCGCACAACACACAAAGCTCTGCAATCAAATTACATCTTGTGTTCTACTCTGTTCGCATCCAAAGCGGCAGTCACTAATTTGCAGATTCCTGGTGATGAGTAGAGTTGGGAGATTTGTGTATGTCTTTAGATTTGAGTAATCAGAATAGAAACATTTTATCATTAATAGGCTGAATTGAAAAGGCGTCCCATTTCTCAGTTATGCGTTTTCTAACCAAGTTTGCGTCCTAGTGCTGTGCTTAGTTCACATTGAACTATGTCCTGTTCTGGATTCCAGGTGGAAAGCTGAAATTGACCAATGTCCCTCCAGTTTGACCAATATTATGGTATATGGTCAAATTATCTGATATAGGATGTGTTCTGTCTGATGAAACTGATTTCACTCACATTAAACTGTGAGCTCAAAGCGATTTATTCTTCTAGAGCAGTCTGGTGAGATGTGTGGCTGCACCTTAGATTGTCGCTGTGTCAGCAGGACTGGGTTAAGACTTTTGTAGATTTTCCATCCACTGTTGGCAGAGGACTTTGTGATCTTAGCAGTGATCCTTTTGTAAAGTTGCAGAAGTTTTATCAAGACAATTTGCAATCTTTATTTACAAATACTGCACCAGCCTCTTAGAGAAGAGTTTGTAATGTTAAGTAACTTTGTTCTTAGTGTTCGCCTTGGCCGGATCTGCCTTATCAGTCCAATAGCTCCTCTTCTCCTGGATACAACAGCTCCCCGAACAGCTTCACCATCGGAGACGGGTATGTGCTTTTGTTGCTTCTTGCTTTTAGTATATGTGGATCAGTGTAATACCTGTTGTGGGTATTCGCTGCTTTCACTACAGGCAGTAGGAAGTGTCACCCGTTGTTTTGCTTCCTCATGAGCTTGTCTGCAGGTGTTGGTCTCCAGCTGAGTCAGCAGATTTTCAGCACCGCTCCTGTGGACAGCAGCTTTTATCTGCTCACGTGTATTTTACTTGTGCTTTTTTTCCCTTTTTTAGCAACTGTTCTCCAACGCCTCAGGTGGAAACTCCCACACTGCGAAATGATGTAAGTATGTAAAAAATGTGTAACCTCTAACATAGAAAGAAACAGTAGATCACCATGCATCCCGGCTTGTTGCTGGTTTGGATACCTCTTGGTAGAGCATAGGCTTAATTTAATGTTGACCGCAGTTTTCTTGTGATATTAAAAGTGCATGGTTTCCATATGGTGGGAGAAAGATCACTCAGCCAGTACCAGAATTCTTACCCTTCAAAGTCCTAAAACTTTCCTATTATGTGTTAACATTGTACCGTCAGCAAATCTCTGTAAAGCTTCAATGTCATTGTGCTTTTCTTCTCGTGTTATTTCCGCTGCTCCCCTGATTTATTCCTCTTTTTTTTCCTCTTTACATTTGTCATACAGCTCCAGAGATATGGATATTCAGTGTGAAAATTTTCTGGGGGGCATGTAATTAGGCTGTAATGCATACTTGCACTGAATAGAAAGGGTCCTATATCTGGGACCATATGGTGGATTTAAGAGTTCTCCCAGGGACAAAGTACATTTTAATTAATAGATCTTGAAATAAAAATAAGTTCGACAATTGGATGCGTTTAAAAATATATATTCCTATACTGAGATTAAAAATAATATATATTCCTATATTGAGATAATCCTAGAAATGTGCCCCTGCTGTGTAATGGCTGTATGAACACAAAGGGCCCCACTGAGCATAATTAAAGCAAGAAGTGTTCAGAGGATATTCAACCATAAAATCAGTTTATTACCATAAATAAATACACATTAAAAAGTGCCAAACAGAGTATCACTACCAAAGCAGGAAAACTATATGGGGGTAGTAGTATAAAGGTATAGCCAAGGAGTACAAAAATACATAAAACTTGAATAAATGCAAAGTAAGAGCTCCATCACAAATTTCACAAGTGGAGTTGGTATGTATACAAGAGCAAAATATTGTGCAAGGATAGAGTAGCAATTAACTAAATGGAGGTGCTTCTTATAATCCATGTCTTATTGCTTACTGGGGGTGGTGGCTGCGGTGAAGTGGGGTCCCAGGGTCGCTGCTGTAGGAGGCAGGAGTGGGGTGATGCTGCAGGCTGGGATGAGGGGGTGTCCGGCAGTGCTGCTAGGGACTCTGGCAGTGCTGCGGGGGTGCTGCCAACATTTTGTGAAAGGCCCGAGCCCCCCCCCCCACAGTTCCGTGGTTTCCTGTGCTATGGCTGCCGGAGAGGGGGGCGGCACATGCCCAGATGGAGATCTCTGCATCAAAATCTTGGGAGATGAGATTTTAGGTCATCCCAGCCTGCAGCAACGGTACTGGTAAGGTGTATACACATTATAAGACGCACCCCCATTTCCCCCCAAATTTGGAGGAAAAAGTGCGTCTTATCTGTAAAATACGGTAGGTGTAATGGCTGTGTCTGACCGTACAGGAACATGGCCTGATCATGCCTCGTCTCCTGGGCAGAGGAGGAAGTGAGTAGACTGACATTACCGCACCGGATCACAGCTGATTATTTGAGGCAAATCATTTCACTATCTGCTTTTAAGCAGTGTTTTACCTCAGAGAAACGAGTAGCTGTGATCCCATTGTGTCCTGGCTGTGCACTCCCCTGTGTCCTGGCTGTGCACTCCCCTGTGTCCTGGCTGTGCACTCCCCTGTGTCCTGGCTGTGCACTCCCCTGTGTCCTGGCTGTGCACTCCCCTGTGTCCTGGCTGTGCACTCCCCTGTGTCCTGGCTGTGCACTCCCCTGTGTCGTGGCTGCGCACTCCCCTGTGTCGTGGCTGCGCACTCCCCTGTGTCGTGGCTGCGCACTCCCCTGTGTCGTGGCTGCGCACTCCCCTGTGTCGTGGCTGCGCACTCCCCTGTGTCGTGGCTGCGCACTCCCCTGTGTCGTGGCTGCGCACTCCCCTGTGTCGTGGCTGCGCACTCCCCTGTGTCGTGGCTGCGCACTCCCCTGTGGTATGATCACACCATGCTCATGCACGGTCAGACACGGCTGTTACACAGCCGGGGCACATTTATAAGATTCTCAGCATGGGAATATTTTTTTAAAGGAATACAGTTATGGAAATTATTATTCATAGCTTTGAGATAAAATGTTACTTTGTTTGTGGGAAAATCCTTTAATAAAAGTAAATGCTTGGAAACAGGAATAACAGAAGAGCATCCATTGGCCACTATTCCTCAGATGTCAGGTCCTCTGTAAATGGATTCTTATGATTACCTTTTCATAGACGTAAGTCTGATATATACACAATGGATGAGGGGTATTTAACGGTCTGTAGTCTGCAAAGGGAACATGGTGGCCCATATACTGTGTAGATCCTCTCTAATATAGCGCTGCCTGTTTTATAGACTAGGCATTCTGGTTTGTCTGCATAGTCAGATGCTTTTTGTTACATTTTTACCTTTTAACAATGTTTCTTATCTGTAGAAACCAATTCCTGGATTTCATAATGAGACCTGGAATCCAGAGGAAAAAGGAAAGGTAATTTTCAAGTTCTATTTGTTCCTGTGGTATTTATATTTCTGTGGAATCATCACTTATTATCTATACTCCCTGTAAGCAGCATCTTGTGCCTTCGGCAAACATCCAAGAGGTGCAGCAGTGGCTTCAGCGCAACAGATTCCCTCAGTACTGCAGGCTGCTGTCCAGTTTCTCTGGTAGGTGCAGTCTCGGGCATTTTTCTTTTTTTTTCTTATATGGGGTTGTCAACTTTTTAACTTTAGCAAAAAGTGAAAAAGCACAACCAATCTGACTGCAGTCTGAACCTGTCCTTAGTATGAAGCGCACCACCTGGTAATGAGCTAGCTGGTGCATGAAAAATGTGTTGAAGAGCAAGTGCATTCAATATTGAAAAAAGAAACAGCACTCGCCATTACTTCTAAAAAAAAAAAATAAATAAATAAAATATCCTTTATTCCATATGCCAGGAGAATCCTTTAACATGCAGGGGGAGCGGGGAAGTGAAGGAGGACAACAGCCGTCTCACACCTATCCTAGCGCTTCTGTGGGTCCAAACTTTTTAACTTTCCCTGGGTGGGCTCTCCTGCTTCTCCGCAAAAAAAAGCCTAAGCTAAGAGTCAGTTCATGTATAAAACCACACTCCCAAACTGTTAGGTGTAGGGAGGCCTGTTAGGGCAAGTTAGGATAGGATATGGGTTGAACTAGATGGACTTAAAGTCTCCCTTCAACCTTAATAACTATGTTACTATGTTACACGCTCACTGACTGTTTTCAACAACCATCTGACTTGTGACTGCAGCCCTGGATTCAAATGGTTATTTTACCATCTGTTATTTGTACATTGTGGTAAGAGGTGAACTTGGGCTTTTAGCAGCTGTATCACCACCTATGGATCCATTTTTATAACTACTTATGTTTAATATTGTTTAAAAGTAATTAAAACATTCAGATTGTGCCTTAAGCGTAACTTGTGGTGTTCTTTGGGTCAGTGATGATGGATGTTGCGTGGAAATCAAAAATGTGAGGCGCAGCCCAACCCCGCCAATCGCACGTCGTCTACGTGATGAGCCTCTGCTGCGTGTTATTCCAGTTGCTGGAAAGATTTTAATTTCTTGAGAAGTGCTACTTATTAGCTGTTGGGCCTAGGAGTGTTCCTGGCAGAACATTCCTGGCATCTGGAGAAGCCTCCGAGAACTCTCTTGTATTGGTGGTTCAGGCTCCTCAACATTTGGGTAGACAGGTGGAACAAGACTGCTGGAGAGGAGTCAGGACCGCACCTTCCCATACATCATAATAAAGATCTCCCCATGATTAGATTTCTATTAATGGATTACATGATCTAGTTACATATCTGACATTTTACCTATAATCTCCAGGTGCTGATTTATTAAAGATGACTAAAGATGATTTCATGCAAGTCTGTGGCGCTGCTGATGGCATTCGGCTATTTAATGCGGTGAAGGGAAGGTTGGTACAAGTCTCCTGCAGCCTGGAATTCAGTCATCAGCAGGATTTATAGCTGCAGGTGATGAATATCATGTGTCTTTCTGCAGGCATGTGAGGCCCAGGCTAACCTTATATGTCTGCCACGAATCTGAGCAGAACAGAACTGTCCTGCAGCACAAAGGAGACTCCAGCGACTCTCTGTGTGGTAGGTGGCTGCTTCATGTTAACTTCTTATTGGAGAGGCTTTTTGAAGGAAAAAAAAAAAGGTTTAGCATTTTTTTTTTTTTCCCCATGCTTTTGGTTTAATGAGCTTTTTGTTTTCTAAACTTACTGTATTTTACAAAAAACTAGAAGACATTGTTTTCCTACAAAATTTTGAGGAAAGTCGGGGAGGGTGTGCCTTATAGTCCGGATGTACCTTGTGGCTGTTGGGTGGGGGGGGGGCGCTACAGAGGAGCCGGTCACAGGAGGCAGGAGCCGGCAACTGCAGCTAACTAGTGTGCCCACTGTTAAAATGAATGTTCACTGCTCCTCACGCCCATAGCTCCTCCTACATCTGTGCACTGAAGCCGGCGACTATGGGAGTGGAGAGCAGTGAATATTCATTCTGTTTAATATCGAGCACACATGATCACCCATCCACTTCAGGAAGCTGGCGGCTGCGGCGAACTGTGTACCCGCTATTAAAGATGAATATTCATTGCTCTCAACTCCCATAGTCCCGGGCCTGGGGAGCAGTGAGTATTCAACTTCTTTAATAGCTGACCTCTGTGGGTGGGTAGGTGCATGGCAGTGAAGAAATGCGCTGTCACACTCTAAAATCAGCTGCTGGCATCAACACAGGAAGCTGAGCTGCAAGGGAGGGAAGGAAAGTAGAATTATTTTTTTTTTTTTTTTTTTTTTGTTCGTGCAGTGTGATGAGGGGACCATGTATACCAGGATGGGGATGGAGGAGACGAAGTGTGTGTGTATAGGGACGGGGATGAGGGGACCGTGTATACCTGGACGGGGGATATTGGTACAGGATTGGGGGACATTACCCCTATAAGTGTCAGCAGCAGATACCACCCTTTCCCCCCATAACAGTGCATCATTACCACATTTTTTTTCTTCAATTTTTTTTCTAATTTCCTCCTCTAAAACCTAGATGCGTCTTATGGTTCAGTGCGTCTTATATTCTGAAGAGTATGGTATATTGTGGGGTGCAGTGCTATAAGACAAAGTTCACCTTGATCATCTGTAGCAAAAGTTCATAACTAATAAAAACTAATGTAAGTGCAATTATTCTAGACGCATGGCCTGCTGTTGGCTACATGGGATTGATCAGACTTGGTACTGGCTTTTCCCGCAGTCTGAATAGTGTCCAGTCCTGTGCGGCTCGTGTTGAAACAAAATCAGAACTTGCACCTAGTGACTGATCTGTGTCACCCGGGGGGAATGTAGAACGAGTTATTCATACATTTTGTCTCCTGATTCTAGGGGTGTTGTTTCAGGGTCTGTTTCCTGTCAAACCTGTTTCGCCATATAGCACATGCATAATTCCCCCAAAAAGTCTTGTATCTGCAGTTTGAGGCTTCTGTTTTCACAATTGGTTATTTACATTAAAGTCTTGATTTTTTTTTTTTTTTGTCAATTTTTTTTAACCACATGCCTGTGTGCGAGCAATCCCTGCTAACATTGCGCTCTCTCTGCAGTGTACCATGCATTATTCTTAGAGGAGGTGACAGCCGTGGAATTATTGGAGAAGATTGCAAACTTGTATGCAATCTCCCCACAGCATATCAATCAGCTTTATAAGCAGGGACCAACTGGAATCCATGTGGTTGTAAGCACAGAGGTGAGCACTTCAGCGGATTTCTGTCTTCCAACTTATTATGTAAATTGAGAAATAGTAACGAAAGGTGAATGCAGCTTAAAAAAATCTCATGAGACTTCTACTTTTGACTTGTGACCTGTGACAGTATATCAGGAATGTCCCCCACAGTCAGGCGCATCAGGTTCATATGATGAATGACACCATAATGGACGCCGAAACGTCTGTGTGACGGTGAGAATAACGCTGCAGGGCTTGAGGTGCGGTCGTAGGAGGTGATCTGATATACATGTCCATTAGGAACTCAAAATACAAAGCTCATTTGACTTTAACGCCTTAAGGAAAGAGGCAACTTTTAGTTTTTGTTTAGTTTTTGTTCTTTTGCTTTTGTCCCCCTCTTCTTTCAGGCGCTTTGACTGTCTGTTTATTTTTGCTTCATCCTATTTTTTTCTATCAATGTAGCCGCAATGATTAAGGTGATACCACAACTGTATGGGTTTTTTCCTTTGTGTCCACGTTTTAATCACTATTGCTTTTTTTTTTTTTTTTTTTTTTTTCCCCCTCTTTACACATTTTACTGCAGGGTTAAATATTGCTATATTTTTGAAAGATTTTCATGTTTAACCCCTTACTGCCATGCTATCCCGTCCATGTGCCCTGGGACTTAATTCCCAGGGACGGGATAGTACGTCACAGCGATCAGCGATCACACGATCGCGGTGTACCGGGGGTTAAAGGGAAGCATCGGCAGGGAGGGAGCTCCCTCCGTGCTTCCCTGAGCCCCCCACAGCAGCGCAATGTGCAGCGCTGCTGCGGGGGGCTCTATCCCTGTAGGTCCCCGAATCTAAGATGGCGACGGGGGCCTGCAGGGAGCTGGCTTTCTCATGCCTGCAAAGAGCAGGCAAGGAGGAAGTCTATGTAGTGCCTGTGACAGATCGCTGATCTGTCACCGTGATCTGTGATGTGACAGATCAGCGATCTGTCACAGGACAGTGATGTCCCACCTGGGACAATGTAATAAAGTTAAAAAAATATATATATAAAGTGTAAAAAAATTTTGCTAAATAAATTTAAAAAAAAATTCTTCCCGAATTCATTTTTTGGAAATAATAATAATAATAAAAAAAAAAACAATAAAAGTACACATATTTGGTATCGCCACGTCCATAGCGAACCCCTTAAAAAATAAAAAACGAAGCAAAAAATAATTATCAAACCACCGAACAAAAAGTGCAATAACGCGCAATCAAAAAAGATGCATATAAATATCCATGGTACCGCTGAAAACGTCATCTTGTCCCGCAAAAAACGAGCCGCCACACAGCATCATCAGCAAAAAAATAAGTTATAGCTCGCAGAATAAAGCGATGCAAAAATAATTTTTTTATATAAAACTGTTTTCATTGCATAAAAGCGCCAAAACCTAAAAGACCTAAATGAGGTATCGCTGTAACCGTACTGACCCGAAGAATAAAACCGCTTTATCAATTTTAACGCAGGCGGAACGGTGTAAACGCACCCCCCCAAAAGAAATTCATGAAACGCTGGTTTTCTCTAGCAACCTTCCACGACAGCATAGGAGGAGGTCATCTCCACACCCTAATGGGGGACAGGAAGCACGAGAGGTTAAAAGGTCCCTCCCATCTCCCTCTCACCAGTGTCTTTCCTGTCCCCCATGGGGCATGGAGAGGTCTGGTGTGCTGTCTGGCCGGCTGCTATAGCATAGCTGAGGAAAAGTTTCAGAGCCGGGCAGTGGTGGTTGGTGGCGCAGCCTTCCCTCCTCCGTTCTGTTCCCGCCTTCTATTGAATCCAGGACCTTTCCTGGCCCTCCCGCGCTCCGCTTTGGGGAGTAAAGCGGGCCAGTGATCCCCGCCGGAGGCCTCCCGCAGCTCTCCGGTATCTCATCCTCTCCTGCGTTCTGGCGAGACCCGGATGTGACGTCATGCGAACAGGTCACTTCCGGGGTATATGGAGCTGTCATGGCGGGCCCCCATCCTGCTGCCAGCGCGAGGAGCTCGCCGGCGCCTGCTGTGCCTGCTCCAGGACCCAGGGAGGAGGAGGGGGAATCAAACTGACGCGCTGAGGGCGGAGTTAACCCGTTATTAACCCGCCGGAAGACGCCAACAGGTAAGGCAAATCCCCTGCTGTCATGGACGGTTCTTCCTGCCCTGCATCTGCAGAGCCCAGCGCTGCCCCAGCCACAGTGAGTGTTATCTGGGATGGGTCCTAGTGGTGCGAGCCGGGATAGAGGTCCTCAAAATACTTCTCCCCCTCTCTTTTTATAGGGAGAAAAGTCTGCCCATAAAAGCACCAATACCTCCAGCAAATCGGGAAAGTGTGCCATATGCAGTACGAAGCTTCCCTCTAATTGGGAGAAAAAGTTATGTCAGGCATGCACGGATAAAGTGGTCAGGGCTGAGCACCCGTCATTAATTGACGAGATCCGCAGCTTGGTCACCCGTCAGGTTCAGACCTCATTAGCTGCCCTGTCCCCCCCCCCTTCCGCCACCTCCACCCCCTCCAATTATGGGCTCACCACCTTCAAAAAAGTGGAGGATTCAGGTGGAGGATTCCGAATCTGAGTCGGAGAGATCATTCAACTCGAGCTCCGAAAAATTGGGAGCAACCAGGGACCTCTAGGGCACCTGACGTTAGAAGGTATCTCCTTTCCACAGAATACGTGGAGGAGTTGATTAGCGCAGTACGCGCCACTATGGACCTAGAAGAGGAACCTGTCACGCAAACAGCACAGGATTGCATGTTTGGGGGATATGAAGGACCTAAACGAGCAGGCTCTCCATTTCATAAAGCATAGCAGACATGATCTCCCAGGAATGGGAATACCCTGAGAAACGCTACTCAGCCCCTTCAGAGCTCCGTCATGGATTTCCTCTGGAAGGAGAGGGGTTTAAATGGGACATCCCGAAGGTTGATGTCCAGGTGGCAAGGGTGGTAAAGAAGACGGTTCTACCATTTGATGATGCGTCTCAGCTTAGAGACCCGATGGACCGTAAAGCTGAAAGCCTCCTGAGGAAAACATGGGGAAACCTCTGCGGCCACCTTGAAATCAGGAATTTCGTCCACTTGTGTCTCTAGGTCCCTCTTTCAATGGATTGAAGAACTAGAGAACCATATTTCGCATGGTACCCCAAGGGGTGACCTTAACTCACTCCCTATCTTGCAGAGAGCTATGGGCTTCCTGGCAGATGCATCAATGGAGATGATCCGTACTTCTGCCAGAGCCATGGTACAATCAAACTCTGCCAGACGAGCTTTCTGGCTTAAGACGTGGAGCGGAAACATTACATCCAAGGTTAAACTATGCTCTTTACCCTTTAAAGGTGAACATGTCTTCGGCCCTGCCTTGGACAAAATTCTGGAAAAAGCCACAGACAAAAAGAAGGTGCTTCCCGAGCAGAGAACCACAAGGAAACGTCTTTTTCGAGCCCCCCTGAATCAGTCATCCCAACCACGAGGGAAGGGAAAGACTGGAAGATGGAGCTACGCTAAAGGGAGAGGCAGGAACATCTTGGTCCCCCAGCAGCAACAACAGCAGCCCCAAGAAAAACAATGACTCGATCCCGGTGGGGGGAAGGCTTTCAAGATTCTTTTTTGCCTGGCAGTTGATTTCCAACAGCCCCTGGGTCCTCCGTGTGATCAGAGAGGGCCTACTGCTGGAGCTCGAATCCTATCCCCCGCGGGGTATGAGAGTCACCTCCCTACCATCTTGGGAGATCCCAGCTCTAAACTCCGGCATTCAGCAGCTTCTACTGGCAAAGGCCATCTCTCAGGTCCCTGTGGAGGAACAAGGAAGAGGGCATTATTTCAGATTGTTCCTAGTAAAAAAAAAACCCACAGGAGAGTCGCGGATAATAAATCCAAAGGGCCTCAACCGACACATTGCATACCACAAATTCAAGATGGAGTCGGTAAGGACCGCCATTCCTCTGATAGGGCAGGATTACTTTATGGCTACTATAGATCTGAAGGATGCCTATTTCCACATCCCCATCCATCCTTCCCACAGGAAGTATCTGAGGTTCGCGATCCATCAGGGTCCAGAAATAAAACACTTCCAGTACAACGTGCTTCCATTTGGGATGATATCTGCTCCTCGAGTATTCTCCAGGATCATGACAGAGGCTGTGTCCCACATCAGAAGCCAGGGCATATGTATTGTACCCTACCTGGACGACCTACTAATAGCAGCCTCCTACTGTACTCTGGAGCTACAGGTGACTCAGACTCTGGACATTCTTCAGTCGTTAGGATGGATCCCGAACATAAAGAAGTCGCAAATCCAACCTTCCCAGGAGGTGAAATTCTTAGGAATTCGACTGGATTAAAAAAATCAAATGTCCTTCCTCCCGGAGGAACACCAGAGATCCATAATATCAAGGATCTCAAAGTTCAGGGAACAGAGATCCCTGACCCTCAGGTCAGCTATGTCCATACTAGGGTCTATGACCTCCTGTATCCAATCGGTGCCTTGGGCACAGGCTCACTCCAGAACGCTCCAGTCCCACATTCTAAAAAACTGGAACCGGGATCACACCTGCCTGAACAGGAAAGTCCAGACCCCAGGGGTAGTGAGAGCTTCACTGGCATGGTGGATAGACCACAAAAAATTTTGCAAGGGAATCAGCTGGTCTCAGACCCCATTGGTCACGGTAACGACAGATGCCAGCAAAAAAAGGCTGGGGAGCTGTAGTGTCTCGACACCCATTCCAGGGTTTGTGGAGCCAGGAAGTGAGCGCAAGATCCTCAAACTTCAGGGAGCTGAAGGCGGTGGAGGAGGCCCTGCTGGCAGCAAAGCACCTGGTCCAGGGCCAGCATATCAGGATCTACTCGGACAATATAACAGTAGCCCATCTCAGACACCAAGGGGGTACGAGATCCAGCAGCCTGGTGGGCCCTTCAAACCGAATATTTTCCTGGGCCGAAAAGCACCTCCGTTCTTTGACGGCAATTCACCTGAAGGGTACTGCCAATCTTCAGGCAGATTTCCTAAGCAGAAAAAGCATCCAGCCTGGCGAATGGACCCTGAACAAAATAATCTTCCAGAAACTAGTCGACAGGTGGGGCCTCCCCGAGGTGGATTTATTAGCCTCAGGAGAGAATGCTCAAGTGGAAAACTACTTCTCACTAAACCCCAGGGACAGGTCCCTGGGAGTGGATGCCTTTGCCCACAGGTGGAGGTTCCATCTAGCATACGCCTTCCCGCCAGTTCCAATCCTTGCGGCAACCCTGAGGAAGATTCGGGAGGATCAACCTCCAACCATCCTAGTAGCTCCACTGTGGCCAAAGAGGAGCTGGTACTCTCTGATAACAGAACTGCGGGTGGAGGGGCCATTCATCCTACCCACGGAAGACTACCTTCTCTTGCAGGGGCCCTCTACATCACCCAAACCTCCGGGGAATGAGGTTGGCGGCCTGGCTACTGAAGCCCAGATCCTGAGGGCCAGGGGTCTATCGGAAGCGGTAATAAAGACTCTCCAGAAGTCTCGGAAACCAGTCACTATCGCTATACACTCACTGGCCACTTTATTAGGTACACCTGTCCAACTGTGTGTTAAGACTTAATTTCTAATCAGCCAATCACATGGCGGCAACTCAGTGCATTTAGGCATGTAGACATGGTCAAGACAATCTCCTGCAGTTCAAACCGAGCATCAGTATGGGGAAGAAAGGTGATTTGAGTGCCTTTGAACGTGGCATGATTGTTGGTGCCAGAAGGGCTGGTCTGAGAATTTCAGAAACTGCTGATCTACTGGGATTTTCACGCACAACCATCTCTAGGGTTTACAGAGAATGGTCCGAAAAAGAAAAAAAATCCAGTGAGCGGCAGTTCTGTGGCCGGAAATGCCATGTTGATGCCAGAGGTCAGAGGAGAATGGGCAGACTGGTTCGAGCTGATAGAAAGGCAACAGTGACTCAAATTGCCACCCGTTACAACCAAGGTAGGCAGAAGAGCATCTCTGAACGCACAGTGCGTCGAACTTTGAGGCAGATGGGCTACAGCAGCAGAAGACCACACTGGGTACCACTCCTCTCAGCTAAGAACAGGAAACTGAGGCTACAATTTGCACAAGCTCATCGAAATTGGACAGTAGAAGATTGGAAAAACGTTGCCTGGTCTGATGAGTCTCGATTTCTGCTGCGACATTCGGATGGTAGGGTCAGAATTTGGCGTAAACAACATGAAAGCATGGATCCATCCTGCCTTGTATCAACGGTTCAGGCTGGTGGTGGTGGTGTCATGGTGTGGGGAATTTTTTCTGGGCACTCTTTGGGCCCCTTGGTACCAATTGAGCATCGTTGCAACGCCACAGCCTACCTGAGTATTGTTGCTGACCATGTCCATCCCTTTATGACCACAATGTACCCAACATCTGATGGCTACTTTCAGCAGGATAATGCGCCATGTCATAAAGCTCGAATCATCTCAGATTGGTTTCTTGAACATGACAATGAGTTTACTGTACTCAAATGGCCTCCTCAGTCACCAGATCTCAATCCAATAGAGCATCTTTGGGATGTGGTGGAACGGGAGATTCGCATCAGGGATGTGCAGCCGACAAATCTGCGCCAACTGTGTGATGCCATCATGTCAATATGGTCCAAAATCTCTGAGGAATGCTTCCAGCACCTTGTTGAATCTCTGCCACGAAGAATTGAGGCAGTTCTGAAGGCAAAAGGGGGTCCAACCCCTTACTAGCATGGTGTACCTAATAAAGTGGCCAGTGAGTGTATATAATAAAATATGGAAGAAGTTCTCTTCATGGTATCTACCAGACTGGCCTGACCCAGAAAGGCCCAACATTTCCTGTATCCTGGACTTCCTGCAGAGGGGGCTGGAACTAGGTCTAAAACCTAGCACATTGAAAGTACAGGTGTCAGCATTAAGTTTTGTGTTTGACTGTGACTTGGCCAACCACAGGTGGATAAGAAGATTCATGACATCGGCCACTAGACTTCATCTAAAGAAACTAATAGCTGTCCCAACATGGGACTTGAATGTGGTACTTACGGGACTCACTCAATCTCCCTTCGAGCCCTTGTCATCCTGTACTTCTCAGCTCCTCACCTGTAAGGTGGCCTTCCTTATAGCAATAACTTCAGCAAGGCTAGTGGGAGAGCTCCATGCTCTCGGTTAGGGAACCCTACCTAACTGTTAGAGGCGACTCCATAGTGCTCTCTTGATCCATCCTTTCTACCGAAGGTTGTGTCTGACTTCCACAGGTCACAGAATATAATCCTTCCTTCATTCTGCCAGAACCCAGCAAACCCTAAAGAGGAGGGGTTTCACACGCTGGATGTAAGACGTGTAGTTCTCCACTACTTGGAGTGTGCCAAACCCTATAGAGTCGATCACAACCTATTTATCCATACCTCTGGCCCAAACAAGGGAAAAAAGGTGGCAAACAACACCATTGCCAACTGGATTAGAAGAGCTATCTCTGAAGCGTATCTGGCGCAAAACATCACTCCCCCTGCAGGGATCAAGGCGCATTCAACGCGGCCTACCTCTACTTCATGGGCTGAGAGGGCAGGCGCATCTTCAGAGCAGATTTGTAGGGCAGCAACTTGGTCCTCCCTACATACCTTTACCAAACATTACAGATTAGACCTTGTATCTAACAGGGATTTAGTCTTTGGCCGAAAAGTTCTTCAGGCCGTTGTCCCCCCCCCCCAGTGCAGAATAGGTTGTTATGCCTCCTATGCTGCCGTGGAAGGTTGCTAGAGAAAATAGAATTAGACTTACCGGTAATTCGGTTTCTAGAAACCTTCCACGACACCACTATTTCCCTCCCTGTATTCTTGGACAAATTCTGAGAATCTTAAGGTAACCGCTGCTATGGTAATCAGTTATAAGTCACTGGTGACAGGGAGGTGGGAGGGACCTTTTAACCTCTCGTGCTTCCTGACCCCCATTAGGGTGTGGAGACCGAATTACCGGTAAGTCTAATTCTATTTTTGTTCATTCTGCGTCCCAAAAATCGGAATAAAAAGCGATCAAAAAATGTCACGTGCCTGAAAATGATACCAATAAAAACATCAGCTTGTCCCGCAAAAAATAAGACCTCACATGACTCAGTGGGTCAAAATATGGAAAAATTATAGCGCTCAATATGTGGTGATGCAAAAACTATTTTTACAATAAAAAGAGTCTTTAAGTGTGTGACAGCTGCCAAACATAAAAACCGCCATAAATAGTAAATCAAACCCCCCATTATCACCCCCTTAGTTGGGGAAAAATAATAAAATTAAAAGAAAATGTATTTATTTCCATTTTCCCGCCGCTAGGGTTAGGGCTGAGATTAGGGTTAGGGGTGTGTTGGGGTTAGAGTTGGAGTTAGAATTGGGGGTTTCCACTGTTTGGGCACATCAGGTGCTCTAAAAATGCAACATGGTGTCTGATCTCAATTCCAGCCAATTCTGCGTTGAAAAAGTCAAATGGTGCTCCTTCCCTTCCAAGCTCTGCCATGTGCCCAAACAGTGTTTTACCCCCACATATAGGGTATCAGCCTACTCAGGACAAATTGCAAAACAACTTTTGGGGTCCAATTTCTACTGTTACCCGTAGGAAAATAAAAAATTGGGGGGAAAAATATCATTTTTGTGGAAAAAAATGATTTTTTTTATTTTCACGCCCGGGCGTTATAAACTTCTGTGAAGCACTTGGGGGTTCAAAGTGCTCACCACACATCTAGATAAGTTCCGTGGGGGGGGGGTCTAGTTTCCAAAATGGGGTCACTTGTGGGGAGTTTAGGTACATCATTGGCTCTCCAAACGCACATGACACCCGCAGACCATTCCATCAAAGTCTGCATTCCAAAACGTCATACTTCCCTTCCGAGCCCCGACGTGTGCCCATACAGTAGTTTTCTCCCACATATGGGGTATCAGCGTACTCAGGACAAATTGCACAATAACTTCTAGGGTCCGGTTACACTTGGAAAAATAAAAATTGGGGGTGAAAAGATCATTTTTGTGGAAAAAATGATTTTTTTAATTGTACCGCTGTACGTTATAAACTTCTGTGAAGCCCTTGTGGGTTCAAAGTTCTCACCACATATCTAGTGAAGTTCCTTGGGGGGTCTAGTTTCCAAAATGGAGTCACTTGTGGGGGGTTTCCACTGTTTAGGCACATCAGGGGCTCTCCAAACGTGACATGGCGTCAGATCTGAATTCCAGCCAATTTTGCATTGAAAAAGTCAAACGGCGCTCCTTCCATTCTGAGCTCTGCCATGCGACGAAACAGTGGTTCCCCCCCACATATCGGGTATCAATGTACTCAGGACAAACTGCACAATAACTTTTGCAGTCCAATTTCTCCTGCTACCCTTGGTAAAACAAAAAAAATTGAACCTGAAGTATTTTTTTTTGTGAAAAAAAGTTAAATGTTCGTTTTGTTTTTTTTTGTTTTTTTTTTAAATATTCAAAAAATTCCTGTGACGCACCTGAAGGGTTAATAAACTTCTTGAATGTGGTTTTGAGCACCTTAGGGGGTGCAGTTTTTAGAATGGTGTCACTTTTGGGTATTTTCTATCATAGACCCCTCAAAGAGGCTTCAAATGTGATGTGGTCCGTAAAAATAAAATGGTGTTGCAAAAATGAGAAATCGCTGGTCAACTTTTAACCCTTATAACTTCCTAACAAAAAAAAATTTTGATTCCAAAATTGTGCTGATGTAAAGTAAACATGTGGGAAATGTTACTTATCAAGTTTTTGGTGTGCCGTATCTCTGTGATTTAAGGGCATAAAAATTCAAAGTTGGAAAATTGCGAAATCTTAAAATTTCGCCAAATTTCCGTGTTTTTTTTTTTCACAAACGCAAGTTATTTGAATGAAATTTTACCACTAACATGAAGTACAATATGTCACGAGAAAACAATGTCAGAATCACTGGGATCCATGGAAGCGTTTCAGAGTTATTATCTCATAAAGGGACAGTGGTTAGAATGGTAAAAATTGGCCCCGTCATGAACGTGCAAATCACCCTTGGGGGTTAAGGGGTTAACAAGATGTAGAATTGAAAGAAAGACTGAAAAATAAAGACTTACCGGTATATAGAATCAGATTACAATGAAAAACATATTAAACCGAATATGTAATAAATATGCAGTAAATTATGATTATCAAATTTTTTTATATATCGAACAATCTGAAAAGGAGGTGAGACCTAAAAGACTGACAATAGACCGGAGGGGAAAGGATAAGCATAGGTAATGGGACATGAAGAGGAAGGGAGACCAAATGAGATTGAAAATCTCAACAGTTTCATCACTCTAAGCGGTACTATATATATATATATATATATATATATATATATATATATATATATATATATATATATATATATATATAGATAGATAGATAGATAGATCTCTTTTTTACTTAATGTTTTAGTGCCTTTTTAAAGGACTTGAATTGTGATCCTTTGATTGCTTGTTATACACTGTGTGTAGTGTAATTGATGGCCTCGGTCAGCAGACCCCTGGATGCATCTCAGGGGGTGTAGATGGTGGGGGTCACGATGCGAGCTAGTGCGCATTATTAGCAGTTTACATGGTGGCACTTATTTATTTTAATCACTTATATAATGCCATTAATTCCACGGCGCTTTACAGACATTATCACTACTGTCCCCATTGGGGCTCATAATCTAAATTCCCCGTCTCTGGAATGTGGGAGGAAAGCTGGGAGTTCATACAAACTCCTTGCAGATGTTGTCCTTGGTGGGATTTGAACCCAGGACCCCAGCGCTGCAAGGCTGAAGTGCTAACCACTGAGCCACCGTGCTGGCATTTATATTTCACATCCACACTCTTGCTCCACTTCTACCATCAACCACCATGGCATATGCTGAACAAGCAGGGACTGCTGAGAGATGAGCCCATCCTAAGGGATTCTCAGTGTGGTGCTCAGATATGATATTCAAATTGTTTGTAAAGTTTCTTTATAGGTTCATATAATACATGGAAGAACTTTGTACATAAGCTCTGGTCCCTCATCGTGGGTGTGAGGTTTTATTCTAGAGTATTTGTAGCTCTAAAATGTGAATTGTAATTGTTCTTCTATTTCTCCTCAGATGGTGCAGAACTTCCCTGATGAGTCGTGCTTCAGCCTCAGCACTCTGAAAGGTAGGTCCTCAGCCTTGGATGATGGTCGTCGTAGGTCCTCCCTGGTTGCCTCTATTAACGGCTGTGCTTTCTGTTTTGCAGCAGAGAATAGCGCCTGTTATGACTTCATCTTAAAGTGAAATGCCACAAATTGCCAGAATGAAGACTGAGCCTTTGCCATCTGATGGGAGTATTAAATGGCCAGTGCCCTTGTTGGTGTGTAGCAACATAGAACAGCAATGCAAAATTTGTATAGAAAAGTCTTTAGTTTTATAGACCCAGTGCCTGGTGGGCGTCATGTGGACCCCTCGTGGCTGCACTGTGAATTGTACAGATGTAAATATGTGAACCTCTCTTCTTGCATTGTCATCTCTGACCTGTGATGTAAATACCTGAAGCTTTCCAAACACTGGAGCCATGCATGTGGATCGGTCTCCATGTCATGTTAAACACTCAGGACCCCTTGTTGACAGGACGAACTTTGTTATAGAATTTTTGGGGCCATCCAGGTTGGCTCCATTGCCCACTTGTGTCCACTGTAGGAAGTGGTATGGTATCAGTGTGCCGGTGGTGCTATGTGGGGTGCAGTCAGGATGACCCCAATAATATATCTACTATAAACACGTGATTGTAAAGACCACAACTGAATGTAACGTACATGCCAATGATATAAACAGGACATGGGAATTCTGTCATTGCTCCCCCATGTGCTGCGTAACATCCCCCATGATGTGTAATTTTTTGCATTTCTGTAGCTGCTTTGCAAAATCTGAGATCTGTCGCACTGGCATTCCTCATGGTACTGGACACTACACAGATCGGGGTTCTTGTAGCTCATGATGGTCATTGATTTACCTATATAATGTAGGACACTGGCGTCTCTTAAACTTGAGTCTTATTCCTCTCACTGCTCTTTTCTTGATTAAATTGAATGGAGAAGTGTTCCTGCCAGCACCAAGTAAAATGCATTTCTGCGTAAAGTTTTACAGGCTGCTGGTAATTGTGTCTTTGGGACTTTATACCTTGCAAAATCAGTCCTTCTCTTCACCCCCCCTTATACACACACTTTCCCATTTGCTGCTTACTAAAGCTGGTGATGTGCGATAGACCAATTTAGGCAGGGCCAGGTGCAAAGAAACAGCAATATGCTGCACCCTATAAACACACTGAATGCACATATGTAATGGTCATACTTTATGTTGCATTACTGCTACAGTTTCCATACTTGGAAATGTGAGGTTTCTGGTGGTAAGGGTCCCTTCTACCAGCACTCCACAGAATGTCTATACAGCAGGATGTCTGGGTTACTTTAGCCTTCAGAATTGGCTCCACATATCTAGCTACCCGCTAGCTATTATACCAAACCACTACTGATGTCTTGGCGCAAACAAGGTGCTGCTGCATCCTTCTGGGTCTGTAGCTGATGTGACCTCACCGGGCATCGTAACCTAAGTACTAATAATATTGTGTGCTGCGCAGGAAGTAATTGCACCCGGGTGACATATGGTCGTCAGCACAGAACATATTTTGTCTAGAATGGAAACTTCCACATTTTCATTTAGGCTTTTTGTTTTTTTTTTTTTGTGTTTGTTTTTTTTCTCCCTGTATGAATCCTTTTCTGAGCGTTTTGTATGATGTAGTAGTCACCTTAAATGCACATACGTTGAAATTGGATGTGTCCCAAGAAGTCCCTATTCTGTGCCTTGGAGCAAGCCGCTGAACCAGCAGCACCTGGAGATGTTCGTGCTTACAATGGATGCCACCGTATCCTACGATTAACAATGCCCTTCAGAACATATAATCTCTGCAAAAAGGACTGTTCCTCGGGGGCAGGGACTTGAATATTGTGAGGTAGCATTTAACATCATGGTACAAGTGTCAGTTCCTTTTTAATCATTAGATGAGACGAGAGCTGGGAGGACTGATCAATGATTTAAATATGGTGCTTTGTAGCCAAAGAAAAATCAATAAATCTGCAAAAGAGAATTGTATGAAAGGATGGGCAAAATATAATCCCAGGAATATAACTTCTAAATATGTGCATCAAGGTCGTGTTTTTTTGTCTCCAATTTCGCCTTATAGGGTGTGGGGAGGACCTCAGCTGGTCTGAGCATTTATATAAGGAATAGGGGTAGTTGGGTTATATCCTGGTGGTCGGAGCCCCCTTTTTCTTTTTCTGATATCTGCTTTTTCTGTGGGAAATTCTAGAGGTGAAGGTGATTGAATGTTGTTGTGATTGATTTGTTTTCTATGTGTGAGACATATGCTTTGTATTACTGTGCCTTTTTTTTGGGGGGGGGAGGGGGGCTAAACTGCTTAGAAGTTTCCTGTGCATTAAATCAGAAGTTTCTATGCAAACAGATTGGAGTGATTGAACTGCTGAATGGACAGATGACTGAACCCTTACTGCCATTCGTAAGCCTCTATTATTTTTTTTTTTTTTTTTCCCTATGTTTCTTTTATACATGTATTGGATGAAGCATATTTTGCACTGGCTACTGATATTGTACAAGAACATTCCAGGACTGGAATCTGTATTAAATGCAAATAAACCTCTTTGTACAAAACAAGAGACTTTGAACGTTTATTACGCAGAGCAAAAACTAGAGATGACAGCTCAAATCTTCAAAGAAATGGGAAACTCGTGAATTGGGAACCGGTCAAAAAGCGCAAGTAGCGGAAGTTCCTGAATAAAAGCCTCTTTTCATGACTGCAGTATATATTAAATATTTTACTTGCCGAATGTTGTAATTTGATTTTCCTGTAACATCTGAAGTGAAAAGTAACATGAGGCCTCGGCTTCCAGAGTCCATGGCCGGTGGCAAAACTTCATATACAATTTTCAGAGAAAGGAGCGGGGACTTTGAAGAAAGCCCATAAAATCGGGTTTAGGAGTCGCACTCCTTTTGTTGCTGTGGTTATTACCAGATTTTATATTTATAAAGTGTCTCACACTTTCATTGAATGCAGACATTTAGTTCCTATTTTGTTCTTTTAGATGTCTTTGCAGTTGTAGCCACATCTACTATCTTGTTTTTTTTATGATGCTGCATCCCACCCCTCTTACGTTTTAGTCCCGACTCAATCCGGTTTTGCTATACAGAATTCAGACTGGTTTTGTTTCATTTTATGTCGCAAAGATTTTTCCAAAACAAAAATCTGCTGCACTTTACACTTTTTTTTTTTTTTTTTTTTTTGGATTTGTCAGATGCTGCTCTAACCTGCATCTGTGGCTGATAATGATGACAGGGAGTCTGAACGTAGCTTCTGGGCTGTGTGTAAGATTGGCATGAACTCCGCATGCGTTCTTGGCACAATCCCACCGTACATTAAGGAGTCAGAAGCTGAACCAGTGCCATCAACAACAAGTGTAACCTGTATATTATACATGCAGCATCTAAGTGATTGACAGAGTAGTAATATCAAATATATTGCTAGATGGAAGAAAACCACTAACTTATTACCTGCAAAAATGAATATTCTTATACCTGAGTAGGTCACTAAACCTTTGGCTCCCAAGTCAGCTGCTACAAGCCATGGACAAGAGCCATCCCTTACACTGGAGAAGCACAGTGAAGAGCTGACCACTCTGGAGGACCGATGGCTGAATAAAGGCATCCGATTCCCCATGAATACTGCTTCTTTAGCACAGCATAGTATTCCTCTTCCAGGAGGAACAATGTCCTAAGTTAACCCTTGATAACAGCTGGTCGTTGTCTTGTGTAACTCCAGTGTTGTATCAAAGGAAAACCTGTAAGACATTTGGTGGCTAGGGATCGGCTAACTTTACTTCTTAAGCCCTCTCCAGGCATAGTATAATGCAGCGTACTCTACTACCCCTACATCTGCTTTGCAGGGATCTGTTCCAATAAATACAGAATTGAATTGAAGTCCTGTCACTATTTCTTGTGTCATGGATTGTATAAAGTCTGATTTACTACCTCTACATAGAACATTTTGGTGGTTGTTGGAGGCATAAAATGTGGTTCCTTGTAAGCAGTAGTTTTCTAAAGACGCCCCTGTAAACTTTCCGTTGCAGCATAAAAATACATAATATATTTATTCATTAGAAGTCTTGTGGGAAGTCCCAGTGTTATGAGTAGTCATGGCAGTTCTGGCTTGAGTGATGTCCCACAGATTGTAATATGCCATAAGCCATGGCCTCTAAGGGTATGTGCACATGTTGCGGATTCGTGTGCGGAATTTTCCGAGTGGAATCTGCTATTTTTGGCAGAATCCGCAGGTCAAAATACGCACGTTTTACCTGCAGATTTTGTGTGGATTTGGCCTGCGTTTTTACACCTGTGGATTCCTATAATGGAATGGGTGTAAAAACGCTGCGGAATCCACGCAAAGAACGGACATGGTGCGGAAAATTAAACCGCTGCGTTTCCGCATGGATTTTTCCGCAACATGTGCACAGTGGTTTTTATTTCCCATAGATTTACTTTGTACTGTAATTCACTAGGAAATCCGCAACGTGTGCACATACCCTTAAGCACCGACAATGGGCATCTTACAAAACAAAAAGTATTACCACCAGTAGGGTTTGTGGCAGGAATGGTGCTGAGCTTTGGACCCCAGATCACCAACACTGATATTTTATTGACCCATCCTACATATGGGTCATCAATATGTCCTGATAGGACAACCCCTTAATAGTAGGATACAAATGTCACATTGTAACAATATGATTACCTTTCTTCTTAGTTTTGGTATAACTGTGGAATTTGACTAACATAAATGCTGCCTATATCCCCCCAAGTGAACTGCGCTGAAGCCATTTTCATCAAGGGCGGACATACCGCCGGTGCAAGTGCACCAGGGCTCAAAGGTGGAGGGGAACCCCTGCAGGCAAGGACTAAGTACTGCCCATAGCGGCAGAATATGCATCCGCTATGGGGCCACTCCGTTAAGAGTGAGAGGGGCCCGGTATCCTGCAACACCAAGCCCCTCTCACTCTCTCCCATAATCATGCGAATACTTAGAGCCAGGGAGAGAGCTGCGTGCAGAGTGCAGAAGTTCAAAAATGGAGCATGTCATGTAGGGAGAGGCGCTGGCCAATGAACGCTTTCCTCACCAGACTGAGGAGAGCGCTCACTGGCTGCCATCTCTGTCCTGCATGGCGCGTCCCAATGGTGAGTACTCGCCTGTAGTCAGGGGCCCGGGCCGTGGCGCAGGACTTACAGGGGACAGCAGTGGAGGAAGAGCAGGACTTACAGGGGGTTCTATTCCCAGCAGGCTGCAGCATCTCACAGAAGAGGTCAGGGGAGGAGGCTCACTGCACTGGGACTGATATCGGTCCTCTCTGCTGTGTTCACATCCCCCCACAGTGTTTTCTGCAGCCCCCTCCAGCTGAACTATGAGGCTGACCTCCAGGGCTCATCTGAACACCTGAGATCATAAATTGGTGTGTATGCATGTGTGTATGTATGTATGTACAATGTGTACAGTATGTGTATGTACAGTATATGTGGGTATCTATGTGTATGTATATTTGTGCACTATTTGCACTATGTGTATATAAGTGTGTATGTAAGGTGTATTATTTATTTATAAAGCGCCATTAATTCCATGGAGCTGTACATGGGAAGGGGGGTTACATACAAAGTAATGGATATCGTTTACAGTAAACATTTTACAATGACAGACTGGTACAGAGGGGAAAGGACCCTGTCCTTGTGGACTTACATTTTACAGGATAATGGGGAAGAGACAGAAGGTCGGGGGTGCGGCAGCTCGGGTGGTATATGTACAGTTGTGCTCAAAAGTTTACATACCCCGGCAGGATTTTTGCCGCCGTGGCTTTTTTCCAGAGAATATGAATGATAACACAAATTTTTTTCTCCACTCATGGTTAGTGGTTGGGTGAAACCATTTATTGTCAAACTACTGTGTTTTCTCTTTTTAAATCATAATGACAACCCAAAACATCCAAATGACCCTGATCAAAAGTTCACACACCCCATTTCTTAATACTGTGTATTGCCACCTCTAACATCAATGACAGATTGAAGTCTTTTGTGGTAGTTGGGGATGAGGTTCTTTATTTTCTCAGATGGTAAAGCTGCCCACTCTTCTTGGCAAAAAGCCTCCAGTTCCTGTAAATTCCTGGGCTGTTTAGCATGAACTGTGCGCTTGAGATCTCCCCAGAGTGGCTCAATGATATTGAGGTCAGGAGGCTGAGATGGCCACTCCAGAACCTTCACTTTGTTCTGCTGTAGCCAATGACAGGTTGACTTGGCCTTGTGTTTTGGATTGTTGTCATGTTGGAACGTCCAAATATGTCCAATGCGCAGCAGTTTTTGCTGAAAACGTGCTGCATTCATCTTTCCTTCAACTTTGACCAAGTTTCCTCTGCGTTTGTAACTCGCACATCCCCAAAACAGCAATCCTCCTTTGTGCTTTACAGTAGGAATGGTGTTCCTTTCATCATAGGTCTTGCTGACCTCTCTCCAAATGTACCGTTAATGGTTGTGGCCAAAAAGTTCACTTTTGGTCTCATCACTCCAAATTACATTGTTCCAGAAGTTTTGAGGCTTGTCTCTGTGCTGTTTTGTGTATTGTAGGCAAGATACTTTGTGGCATTTGCACAGTAATGTCTTTCTTCTGGTGACTTGACCATGCAGCCCATTTTTCTTCAAGTGCCTCCTTATTGTGCATCTTGAAACAGCCACACAGCTATTTTTTTTTTAGAGAGTCCAGTATTTCAGCTGATTTTATTTCTGGGTTTTTCTTTGCAGCCATAATAATTTTCCTGGCAGTTGTGGATGAAATTTTTGTTGGTCTACCTGACTGTGGTTTTGTTTTTACAGAGCCCCTGATTTTCCAGTTGCTAGTCAGTTTGAACGCTGCTGACTGGCATTATCAATTCCTTGGATATCTTTTTGTATCCCTTTCCTATTTTATACAGTTCAACTACCTTTTCCCGTAGATGGGTTGACAATTCTTTTGCTTTCCCCATGACTCTCAATCCAGAAACGTCAGTGGCTGGATGAAAGATGCAAGAGTCTGTCTGGAGCCCAGAAACTCACTCAGCTTTTATGTGCACACACACTGATTACAAGCAAACAGGTCACAAGTGAGGATGTTACCTTTAGTAGCTATTCAAATCCATTTGTGTCAACCTCTGTGCATGTTATCAGGCCAAAACCACCAGGGTATGTAAACTTTTGATCAGGGTCATTTGGATGTTTTGCCTTGTCATTGTGATTTAAAAAGAGAAAACACAGTAGTTTGATAATAACTAGCTTCACCCAACCAATAACCATGAGTGGAGAAAAAGTTTTGGTGTCATCATTCATATTTTCTGGAAAAAGGCCAAGAAAGCAAAAATTCTGCCAGGGTATGTAAACTTTTAAGCACAACTGTATGTCCGGTGTGTGTGTATATGTACGATGTATGCATGATTAATCGAATTTTGGATAACTTGCTGATCACTGGGGATTCGACCACTGAGCCCCCCAGAGATTCTGAGAACAGGGCTCTGCAGTCTCATCCTGGATGGAGCAGTGTTTTGTGTGCTTGGCCTCTGCTCTATTCATTATCTATAGAGCTGGTGAGTGCTGCGCTCGACTATTTCCATCAGTTCCATATAGGTACGGACTGGGGACGAAATTCAGACCTGGCATTTGAAATCACACAGGCCCGTGTTTTCTCTGGCCTCATGTACCAGATGGGATATATTACTAATACTACCCTGAATGGAGAAAAGCAAGATTTACTTCAAGACCAATATTTCTAATGATACCCATGGCTGCTGGGGTAAGTGACTGAGTCAGTGACTTTGTGTTCCATCACAACTCTTAACAGTATGGGTGTCTTGAGAACACTGATTCTGTTAACGTAGCAGACAAGGCGGCCCACGACCAGACAGGCCCTTCTGGCATTCGCCAGATGGCCAGTCCGGCCCTGGTTCCATAGACAATGAATAGAGTAACATAGTAACATAGTAATTAAGGTTGAAGGGAGACTTTAAGTCCATCTAGTTCAACCCATATCCTATCCTAACTTGCCCTAACATGTTGATCCAGAGGAAGGCAAAAAAACCCCATGTGGCAACAGTAAGCTTCACATTGGGGAAAAAAATTCCTTCCCGACTCCACATACGGCAATCAGACTGGCTCCCTGGATCAACGCAATATTAAGGAGACTAGTGTATATACCCTGTAATATTATACTTTTCAAGAAAGGCATCCAGTCCCTTCTTAAATTTTAGTAGTGAATCACTCATTACAACATCATATGGCAGAGAGTTCCATAGTCTCACTGCTCTTACAGTAAAGAATCCGCGTCTGTGAGTATGCTTAAACCTTCTTTCCTCCAGACGTAGAGGATGCCCCCTTGTCCCCGTCACAGGTCTAAGAGTAAAAAGATCATTAGAAAGGTCTTTGTATTGTCCCCGCATATATTTATACATTGTAATAAGATCACCCCTAAGCCTTCGATTCTCCAAACTAAATAACCCCAAGTGTAATAACCTGTCTTGGTATTGCAGACCCCCTAGTTCCCTAATAACCTTGGTCGCTCTTCTCTGCACCCGCTCCAGTTCAGCTATGTCTTTCTTATACACCGGAGACCAGAACTGTACACAGTATTCTAAGTGTGGTCGCACTAGTGACTTATATAGAGGTAAAATTATGTTCTCCTCATGAGCATCTATGCCTCTTTTAATGCATCCCATTATTTGATTTGCCTTTGCAGCAGCTGCTTGACTCTGGCCACTAAATGTGAGTTTGTCGTCCACCCATACACCCAGGTCTTTTTCAGTGACTGTTTTGCCCAGTGTTTTACAATTAAGCACATAATTATACAACTTGTTCGTTCTACCCAAGTGCATGACCTTACATTTATCCCCATTAAAGCTCATTTGCCATTTATCAGCCCAAGCTTCTAGTTTACATAAATCCTCCTGTAATATAAAATTGTCCTCCTCTGTATTAATTACCCTGCAGAGTTTAGTGTCATCTGCAAATATTGAAATTCTACTCTCTATGCCCCCTACAAGGTCATTAATAAATATGTTAAAAAGAAGCGGGCCCAAAACTGACCCCTGTGGTACCCCACTGCAGTAGATACCAGATGTTACAGATACCAGACATAATGAAATATATACATGTTCGGGCTCTGCCGGTTCAAGGAGTTATCACGTAACCAGGAGGATGTGCTCTGCACACTTGCTGTCATGTGTCGACTAGCATATCAGCTGTGTCTGCAGTGTTCTATTCACTGACAGCGACACTAGTTGTCACCTGACTGCAAGTCTGACTGCGCTGGAGCCAGCAGAATCGAATGTTAACGGAGATATATCAGTGAAAAAATAAAAATATATACAGCTCTTGCAAAAATTAAGAGACCACTGCAAAATGTTCAGCTTGTCTGATTTTTCTCTTTATATTTTTGAGTAAAATGTAAATTGTTCTTTTATTCTATAAACTTCTGACATGTCGTCTCTGAATTTCCAAGCACTAAATTTTGTATTTATTTTCAGAAAGTGAGAAATGGTCAAAACAACAAAAAAATGCAGACCTCAAATAATGCAAAGAAAACAAGTTCATAATCATTTAGAAACAACAATACTAATGATTTACCTCAGGAAGAGTTCAGAAATCAATATTTTGAGGAATAACCATGATTTTTAATCCCAGCTTTCATGCGTCTTGGCTGCTTTCCTCCAGTCTTTCACACTGCTTTTGGGTGACCTTATGCCACTCCTGGTACAAAAATTTAAGCAGTTCTTCTTTGAAGGCTTGTCACTATCCATCTTCCTCTTGATTACATTCCAGAGGTTTTCAATGGGGTTCAGGTCGGGAGATTGGGCGGCCACGACAGGGATTTGATGTGGTGGTCCTTCATCCACACATTGATTGATCTAGCTGTGTGGCATGGTGGTGCATTGTCCTGCTGGAAACACCAGTCCTCAGATGGGGAATTTTGCCTGAGCAGAACGAATCAACTTTTTCCAGGATAACTTTGTATGCGGTTTGGATTCATACGTTCTTCACAAAAATTAACCTGCCCAATTCCAGCCTTGCTGAAGCATCCCCAGATCATCACCGATCCTCCACCAAATTTCACAGTGGGTGCAAGACACTGTGGCTTGTACGCCTCTCCAGGTCTCTGACTAACCATTAAGACTCATCAGAGAAGACTACCTTACTCCAGTCCTCTGTGGTCCAATCCTTATGGTCTTTGGCAAACTTCACTCCAGCTGCCATTTGCCATTTCTTTTGTAGGTCACTTGATTTCATCCTGCAGTTTCTGAGTGACATTCGAATAAGATGACGGTCATCCCGGTCAGTGGAGAGTCGTTTTCGCCCTCTGTCAATCTGTAGCTTTGTTGTCCCCAACATCTGCTGCTTGACCTTGTTGTAATGAACTGCCGTCTTAGAAATTTTAAGGATGGAGGCAACATGACGCTCAATGTATCCCTTTGCTAGTAAAGCCAGAATTGAGCCTTTCTTTTCCTCATTCAAGACTTTTCTTTTCATCTCCTTTTCCATGGTTAAAAGTTATTTTTTTCATTCCTTTTACTTTTGGGATATTACTAGCACTTGTTTTGCCGTCCAGCTTGTCCTATTGCAAGAGGATTGTGGACACCACAGCAGGGTATTTTATACTTTCCCTCGTTAAATAAGATTTGGTCCAGGTGATCACCTAATCAGAAGCACATTAAGTAGAATGAGGTGGACTCTGGTTGGAATTCAACTGACATTTGAATGGAATGGCTGTCAGACACGGAGAGAAAGCTGAGTTTTATAAAACGTAATATTTGCTGGAGCTCTGCGTATTTTTTTTAAGGTGTGGGGAGACCCAAATAGAACTTTTTCTATGGGGTCCTATGATTTCTATGTATGACCCTGCTTTTCAGGGCAGTAGTAATGAGAGCGATCTGGTTTGTTGTTTGTAGCCTGAGGCTCCAGGGGTACCATAACCAGATTGTCCTCAGTATTAGCAGCGTACTGGGCAGAGAGTGGGGCCCAGACACATTTCTTGCATAGGGGCCCCAAGCTGTCAGTGTCCACCCCTGATTTTCACCCGATAGTGCTGATTGGGGCGAGATCCCACATAAAATCAATCTGTTGCAGTAGAACATTCACATAGCATTTTAACCTTTTAATGAGCAGAGTCCTGAAGCCATTGTTAATGAGCAGTGAATGTTGGATTATTGCTGTGCAGATGGGATGGTTAATGGTCCAGGAAATGACTTTATAAAACCCAGTACAGAGCGTCCCAGTGCTAGGAGTAACCGGGCTAAGAATAGCTGCTCCGGGCGGAGGTGCTGAGATCAGTGGGTTGTTACTTTCCATTCTCTTGGAAGTTTGTGTGCTGTTCTGCTGACCAGGTGATGGATGACTGCAACGTTGCCTGCAGGAAAGATGATGGGGATCTCCTGGATCCATTATTAGATACAGTGGATCTGCTGGATCCATTATTAGATACGGTGTATCTAATAATGGATCCAGTGTATTTGCTTGTTTACTAGATGTCACTATAATAATATTTGTATAATATCTCAGAAGAGAAGTGTGCTGATGTTGTGAGGGACTTGCCAGTTTACATAGTGGAAGGAATAGTCTGCAGCAGCACAGAGTGTTTCAGATGTTGTGTTTTGACCTTGGGAGTGTCAGTAGTGGAAGGAATAGAGTGCAAAGCAGCAGAGAATTTCAAGAGTGTCCTGATATTTTGGGGCAGTGACCTGAGTGGTCGGTATGAAGCCCAGCATGGAATGTCTGTATCCCCCCTCCCGCTGTCCCCTCTGGGGTCCCTGCCTCTCATGTTCCACTTTCATGGACCATTATTAAGGGCTAATGATAATGTCTTTTTCCTGGAGTTGTACATTAATCTGGAAGGTTATATATTAACTGTCGTTTACCCGCCTGCCTCCGGGGCGTCCCTTTCCCTCTGGGCAGTGTGATCCATTTCAGTTTCCATCCCTCTTTAATGTTTAACACATGGCAGAACCAAAAACCGCAGAAAGCTATTACTAATCTTCCCAAGACTACTATTATCAGGGTACACGCTGAATTTTTAGGGGTGTTTTTGGGAGTAGTTCTGCTTTGAAAGAGCTGCTGAAAAAAATGCTTAAAAGACTATTCCTATTAATTTCTATTGTAAAACCGATTTGCTAGTCAGATGTTGACTGTTTTTGAGCATTTTTTTCACTTTAGATTTAAAAATTTTCTGATGTGGGGGAAAAAAAATACTACAAATAGTACAGGTTCGTTCTATTACACAAAGCATGATGGGAAAGCTCTGCAACAGAGTCACTGATCAATCACAAGGCTCCAAAAAAAGCTCCAGGAAAAAAGTCCCCAAAGGAGGAGCGTCTCCAGACATTCCTGGAAAACTCATGTTTTTCTTTGTTTTTGTTTTTTTTTTTTTAAGCTCTAGGTGCACATAACCTTATCATTATCACATGTACAGCGCTGCTCACACTTATCCCAATAGATGATGCCCTGTGGACCCCACTACCGCTGGAATACTACTATTCCTAGCATGTTCTGCACAAACTCCCACCACAACTAATTGTACAACCTTTGGATATTACAATCTGAGGAGAAAAAGTGGCCTGGTGCCATTCACTGACTATAAACATGAAAAATAATAGTATACCAACCTGTTATAAGACGTAGGAAGTCCACACCAGCTGCTCTCCATCCTGTCCACATTCTGAACGTGGTACGCACCGGCCATCCTCCGTCACAGCCATGCTCTGCACGAGCCTTCCTCCATCCTAGCCACGCTACGCACGCGGTCTGCACCGGCTGTCCTCCATCACATCCATGCTCCGCAGCGGCCTTCCTCCATCCTATCCACACTCCGGACTTGGTCCACACTGGCCATCCTCCGTCACATCCATGCTCTGCACGGGCCTTCCTCCATCCTAGCCACACTCTGAACGTGGTACGCACCGGCCATCCTCCGTCACAGCCATACTCTGCACGGGCCTTCCTCCATCCTAGCCACGCTACGCACACGGTCTGCACCGGCCGTCCTCCCATCACATCCATGCTCCGCAGCGACCTTCCTCCATCCTATCCACACTCCGGACTTGGTCCACACTGGCCATCCTCCGTCACATCCATGCTCTGCACGGGCCTTCCGCCATCCTAGCCACACTTCGAACGTGGTACGCACCGGCCATCCTCCGTCACAGCCGCCATGCTCTGCACAGACCTTCCTCCATCCCAGCAATGCTCCGCACGCGGTCTGCACCGGCCGTCCTCCATCACATCCATGCTCCACAGCGGCCTTCCTCCATCCTATCCACACTCCGGACTTATAATCATAGAATCGTAGAGTTGGAAGGGACCTCCTGGGCCATCTGGTCCATCCCCCTGCTCAAAGCAGGATTCGCTAAATCGTCCCAGTCAGATGTCTGTCCAACAGTAGTCCACACTGGCCATCCTCCGTCACATCCATGCTCTGCACAGGCCTTCCTCCATCCTAGCCACACCCCAACGTGGTACGCACCGGCCATCCTCCGTCACAGCCGCCATGCTCTGCACGGACTTTCATCCTAGCCACGCTCCGCACGTGATCTGCACCGGCCATCCTCCTCCGTCTCATCCATGCTCCGCACGGGCCTTCCTCCGTCTCATCCATGCTCCGCACGGGCCTTCCTCCGTCTCATCCATGCTCCGCACGGGCCTTCCTCCGTCTCATCCATGCTCCGCACGGGCCTTCCTCCGTCTCATCCATGCTCCGCACGGGCCTTCCTCCGTCTCATCCATGCTCCGCACGGGCCTTCCTCCGTCTCATCCATGCTCCGCACGGGCCTTCCTCCGTCTCATCCATGCTCCGCACGGGCCTTCCTCCGTCTCATCCATGCTCCGCACGGGCCTTCCTCCGTCTCATCCATGCTCCGCACGGGCCTTCCTCCGTCTCATCCATGCTCCGCACGGGCCTTCCTCCGTCTCATCCATGCTCCACACGGGCCTTCCTCCGTCTCATCCATGCTCCGCACGGGCCTTCCTCCGTCTCATCCATGCTCCGCACGGGCCTTCCTCCGTCTCATCCATGCTCCGCACCGGCCTTCCTCCGTCTCTTCCTTTGTCTCATCCATGCTCCGCACGGGCCTTCCTCCGTCTCTTCCTTTGTCTCATCCATGCTCCGCACCGGCCTTCCTCCGTCTCATCCATGCTCCGCACAGGCCTTCCTCCATCCTAGGCACGCTCTGCACGTGGTCCACCTCGGCCGTCCTCCTTGTCATCCACGCTTTGCACACACTGTGCACCGGCTGTCCTCCCTCACATCCATGCTCCATCCTAGTCACGTTTCGAAGGAAGTCCACACCAGTCGGCCTCCCTCATATCCACTCTTCACACCGGCCGGCCTCCCTCGCGTCCACGCTCCGCAACGGCCTGCCTCCCTCACGTCCACGCTCCGCATGGCCTGCCTCCCTCACGTCCACGCTCCGCACCAGCCTGCCTCCCTCACGTCCACGCTCCGCATCGGCCTGCCTCCCTCACGTCCACGCTGGCCTGCCTCCCTCACATCCACGCTCTGCGCCGGCCTGCCTCCCTCACATCCACGCTCTGCGCTGGCCTGCCTCCCTCACATCCACGCTCTGCGCCGGCCTGCCTCCCTCACATCCACGCTCCCCACCGGCCGGCCTCCCTCACATCCACGCTCCGCGCCGGCCTGCCTCCCTCACGTCCACGCTCCGCACCGGCCGGCCTCCCTCACGTCCGCGCCGGCCTGCCTCCCTCACGTCCACGCTCCGCGCCGGCCGGCCTGCCTCCCTCACGTCCACGCTCCGCGCCGACCTGCCTCCCTCACGTCCACGCTCCGCGTCGGCCTGCCTCCCTCACGTCCACTCTCCGCACCGGCCGGCCTCCCTCACATCCACGCTCCGCACCTGCCGTCCTCCCTCACGTCCACGCTCCGCACGGCCTGCCTCCCTCACGTCCACGCTCCGCACCGGCCTGCCTCCCTCACGTTCACGCTCCGCACCGGCCTGCCTCCCTCACGTCCACGCTCCGCATCGGCCTGCCTCCCTCACGTCCACGCTGGCCTGCCTCCCTCACATCCACGCTCTGCGCCGGCCTGCCTCCCTCACATCCACGCTCTGCGCCAGCCTGCCTCCCTCACATCCACGCTCCGCGCCGGCCTGCCTCCCTCACATCCACGCTCCACGCCGGCCGGCCTCCCTCACATCCACGCTCTGCGCCGGCCTGCCTCCCTCACGTCCACGCTCTGCACCGGCCGGCCTCCCTCACGTCCGCGCCGGCCTGCCTCCCTCACGTCCGCGCCGGCCTGCCTCCCTCACGTCCATGTGCCGGCCTGCCTCCCTCACGTCCACGCTCCGCGCCGGCCTGCCTCCCTCACGTCCACGCTCCGCGCCGGCCTGCCTCCCTCACGTCCACGCTCCGCGCCTGCCGTCCTCCCTCACGTCCACGCTCCGCGCCTGCCGTCCTCCCTCACGTCCACGCTCCGCACCGGCCGGTCTCCCTCACGTCCACGCTCCGCACCGGCCGGCCTCCCTCACATCCACGCTCCGCACCTGCCGTCCTCCCTCACATCCACGCTCCGCGCCGGCCTGCCTCCCTCACGTCCACGCTCCGCGCCGGCCTGCCTCCCTCACGTCCACGCTCCACACCGGCCGGCCTCCCTCACGTCCACGCTCCGCACCTGCCGTCCTCCCTCACGTCCACGCTCCCCGCCGGCCGGCCTCCCTCATATCCACGCTCCGCACCGGCCGGCCTCCCTCACGTCCTCCGCTCCTTTACATTTTCCTTTCCATTAAAATAAAATAAAATGACTCAAGGAAAGTGCAATATAAAATCTCCTAATAATCAGAATTGTGCACCATGGAAAGAATAAAAATAATAAAAAAGACAACTCGGGAAAATAAGATGAAGAAAGCGAAGAAACCGAGAACAATGTCCAATAATAAAGATTTTTATTTTATTAGATATCCAACAATATTATATATATTTATATATGTATATTTAAAATTAAAGGTAAGGGGAGGCCAATGCCAAATAAGGGCACAGCCTGGGGACAGCAATAATCACTCAATAAAAAGCACCCACAATAATATCACACAGTATAAAATGAAAGCCAAAAATATATATGAATATAATATATATGTATATATAAAAGCACATATAAAAATTGCTAGTGCGAGTGTAATAAATTTATGTGCAAACATATAATATGTGCAGGCAAGAAAAAACTGTGAAAAAATATATATAAAAACGCTAAAAAATATATAATAACTAAATATGTATTACCACACAATAAAGTGCAATGTGCCACAATTGTAAACAGGAACCGTGTGCAAAAGGAAAAATTATTTAGAATATATGTGAAAGCACAAAACGAGTGCTCAAATAATTTATAATAAATGAGCTGCCACAATTGAAGTGCAATGTGCCGCAATAGTGTAATAAATCAGAACTTATAATATACAATAAAAATAATTGTGGACAGTGTAAATACCTTTCAGCTGTTTCTGTCCCCAGGATGTGCCAGCCCCGACGCGCATTTCGGCGTACCTTCGTCAGGGGGTGGCGACATCCAGACAGGAAGAAGTTTAAATAGGGCAAAATAACCAATGAGAGCGGAGGAAGTGTATAATGACGCACGAAAGCATCGTCGGTAACCAGGCAGCCCCACGCCGTCGGCCCACGTGTATCCCCGATCGTCGCAATGCAATGATGCGGCGAACAGGGACGCAGGCACGGCGGGCGGGACTCCCGGAACCCGATGCCAGCGTGCGTACAACACTGACCGCTGTCATTGGGCTACAAGTAACACATGGTACATAGAAATATAAGGCGCTCTGTGATTGGATGGATTGGACACATGACACGTAGGTCCTGAGCGCACATAACATAAACAGAGAGATCACATGGTACATAGGTCCTATTTGATTCAAAAAAGAAAAAGAACTAAAATAAAAAATAATTAATAATACAAATACAATGCTAACATATATAATATATAATATATGGCATATGACGACATATAATAAACACCAATATATGAATAAAAATAAAATAATGATGAGTAATAATAAATAAATAGATAAATAAATATAAGGAAAAAATAAATAAAAATAAAATAAGTATAAATATAAATAAAAATAAAAGTAAATATAAATAAAAATAAAATAAGGATGATAATGAATATAAAAATAATAATAATAAATAATAAGTGTAAGAATGATAAATAATAATAGTAAATATGAAAATACTAAAATAAAAAATAATAATAATGGCAAATGAAGAAAAAATAAATAATAAAATAAGTAATGATGAAAATAATAAATGATAATTAATAATAAATAGTAATATACAATTATATACTCATCTTTCATGAAAATACATATTTGAAAGAATAATAATAAAAATTAAAATTGTAATTAATGAGACAAATAAATATTAATACATGTTTAATCAAGTTCATATATAAATTAATGGTATATTTGAAAAAAAAAAATATATAATAAATATTTATGAGAAAAAACTGAATGCATATTTAGTCAAATTCATATATAGGTTGATGCAATAGATATTTAATCATTGTCCTTTTTCCTTTTTCTTTTTTCTTTTTCTTTTTCCTTTCCTTTATCTTATATAGGTATATCAGAAGAAGAAAATGGCATCAGCATCAGTCAACTCCAAGATTCCTCGTAATAGATGAATAACACAAGGTAATTGCTGATAGAATTAGGAACTAAAAGGTGACAAATAAAGATGTATAAGCATTATATATAATCAGTACACAATAATAAAACCATGTGAATAGATAATCAAATAATAAATATATCACATACCCAACAAATAAAACTAATTAATAATATAAAATAAAGAATATAATATATATATTAAAATTTATATATTAAAAAAGATAAAAAGCTGGATGACTAGGTGGTCATAAAAAAGGGACATAACTGATATTCTCATTTAAACCTGAAGGAGATGTAGTTTTAAGAGTCCATATCCATCTTGTTTCCATCTGTGCTAATTTCTGACTAATTTGGCCACCGCGTATAGAAACCGGAATTGTATCTATACCTCTTACCCGAAACTTGCTTGAATCACAATTATGGAATTGTTTAAAGTGTCTCGGAATTGTTTTCAAGGCAGAAATGTCACTCTCAGTTTTTGCTCCATTGATTCCAATTACATGCTCTCTCACTCTTACTTTCAATTGTCTTGTGGTGAGGCCAACATAGATCTTTGAGCAGGGACATGTAGCATAATAAATTACTGCCTTTGTCTCACAATTAATATGATGTTTAATGGAATAATTTCTTGAGCCAGAGGAATCAGTAAACGTGTCACTTCTGTCCATATTTTGACAAGCGATACAATGACCACATGGAAAAGAGCCATTCTTTTTTTAAATCTGTGTCATAAAGGATTTCCGTTCATTCTGATAATGGCTTCTTACCAACGAGTCTCGCAAATTTCTGGAGCGACGGAAGGTAATACTCGGTTGTTTCGTTAAATAATTGGATAGGGTCTGATCGGCCAATAAAATATGCCATGATTGGCTTAAAACTTCTCTTAGTCTTTGATTAGCAGTATTATAGTTCGTAATAAAACGGACTGATGATGAGGATGCGGGCTTAATTCTAGAATATAATAAATCATTTCTAGTTGAATATTTGGCTCTATTGAATGCTTTCTTGATACATCGATTACTATAACCACGATTTAAAAACCGTGATTTGAGTTCTTCAGACCTCTTTTCAAAGTCAATATCACTAGAACATATTCTTCTTAGTCTCAAAAATTGACCTATAGGAATTGATCGAACAAGGGATGCCGGGTGAGAGGAAGATGCATGTAAAAGAGAGTTTGTTGCTGATTGTTTTCTAAAAATGTCAGTTTGGAGAATATTATTGGAATCCCGTTTTACCAATACATCAAGAAATTCGATATTACTTTTGTCATAGTGATGTGTTAGTCTGATATTTAAAGAATTGTTGTTTAAATGAGAAATGAATAATTCTAAGGACTCAACAGAGCCTTGCCAAATAAAGAAAATGTCATCAATGTACCGTGTCCACAAGAGGACACGGCACATTGAATGACAGTCATCAGATGCAAAGAGGTCCCTCTCCCACAGCCCCAGGAACAGATTTGCATATGCAGGTGCATATGACGCTCCCATTGCTGTACCCTGGAGCTGCAGGTAGAAGGACCCCTTAAAAATAAAGAACTTATGTGATAGACTAAATTCCAGGATCTCTGTAATAAAATTCATCATTGAAAGAGAATAATCCGACATAGATAAAAAATATCTAGTAGCTTGTATACCATCTGAGTGTTTAATATTGGTATATAATGATTCAACGTCACAAGTGACTAACAATGCATCATCATCTATATATAAACCATCAATCTTCCTCAAAAAGTCGTTGGTATCACGTATAAAGGACGGAAGACATTCAACCAAAGGTTGGAGCTTTGAATCAATGTATTTACCCACATTCTCTAAAAAATTGGAGTTTCCCGACACAATAGGTCTACCAGGTGGCAGTGTTAGACTTTTATGGATCTTCGGTAGAAGATAAAATGTGGGTATACATGGTTCCCTTATCTGTAATGCCTGACTCAGTTCCTTTGTTATAGTGCCCGCATCAATAGCTTCACTCAAAATTACATTTAATTCTGATGTAAAGGCTAATGAAGGATTAAATGTAAGCTTCTTATAACAGACTTTACTCTTCAATTGTCTGAAAACCTCTGTCTCATACATAGAAGAGGGCCAAATGACTATATTCCCGCCTTTATCGGCGGGTTTGTTGACCACATCAGATAAATTTTTTAATTTTTCTAAACTTTTCCGCTCTTCAAAATTCAAATTTCCTTTTGAGATGTTCTGAGGAATCTTTTTAAACTCCTCGCTGACTATTTTAACAAATAGATCAATATTTGGACACGAAGAAAAAGAAGGGAATTTTTTAGAATGTGGTAAAATACATGAAGGAATCTTACCCCCCTCGGAAGATGAATGTTCATTAAAAAGCTCATTCAAGGTCTGTAATGCTTCCTGCTCCGTGTCTGTTGGAAATAGATTATGTAATGTTTCATCATGGAAATATTTTTTGAACATTAAAGTTCTCGCAAACATATGTAAGTCTTTAGTAGCAGAAAAGGTATCAAAACGTGCATCTGGACAAAAGGTAAGACCCTTGCCAAGGACACTTAAATCTGTTTCAGAAAGACAATGTTCGCTCAAATTAATTACCTGGAGACAATTACTATCAGGTGATCGACCATTCCTTCTTCCATAAGGAGAGTTGCGTAAATTCCGTTTACGTTTGATAGTATTCTTATATGATAAAGAGGAAGAAGCTGAAGCATCAGAATATTCACTCGTCGAAAGCACCGAAGATGTAGATGTAAGACGAGTGCGAGTATCAGTAATCTATTTCCAACAGACACGGAGCAGGAAGCATTACAGACCTTGAATGAGCTTTTTCATGAACATTCATCTTCCAAGGGGGGTAAGATTCCTTCATGTATTTTACCACATTCTAAAAAATTCCCTTCTTTTTCTTCGTGTCCAAATATTGATCTATTTGTTAAAATAGTCAGCGAGGAGTTTAAAAAGATTCCTCAGAACATCTCAAAAGGAAATATGAATTTTGAAGAGCGGAAAAGTTTAGAAAAATTAAAAAATTTATCTGATGTGGTCATCAAACCCGCCGATAAAGGCGGGAATATAGTCATTTGGCCCTCTTCTATGTATGAGACAGAGGTTTTCAGACAATTGAAGAATAAAGTCTGTTATAAGAAGCTTACATTTAATCCTTCATTAGCCTTTACATCAGAATTAAATGTAATTTTGAGTGAAGCTATTGATGCGGGCACTATAACAAAGGAACTGAGTCAGGCATTACAGATAAGGGAACCATGTATACCCACATTTTATCTTCTACCGAAGATCCATAAAAGTCTAACACTGCCACCTGGTAGACCTATTGTGTCGGGAAACTCCAATTTTTTAGAGAATGTGGGTAAATACATTGATTCAAAGCTCCAACCTTTGGTTGAATGTCTTCCGTCCTTTATACGTGATACCAACGACTTTTTGAGGAAGATTGATGGTTTATATATAGATGATGATGCATTGTTAGTCACTTGTGACGTTGAATCATTATATACCAATATTAAACACTCAGATGGTATACAAGCTACTAGATATTTTTTATCTATGTCGGATTATTCTCTTTCAATGATGAATTTTATTACAGAGATCCTGGAATTTAGTCTATCACATAATTTCTTTATTTTTAAGGGGTCCTTCTACCTGCAGCTCCAGGGTACAGCAATGGGAGCGTCATATGCACCTGCATATGCAAATCTGTTCCTGGGGCTGTGGGAGAGGGACCTCTTTGCATCTGATGACTGTCATTCAATGTGCCGTGTCCTCTTGTGGACACGGTACATTGATGACATTTTCTTTATTTGGCAAGGCTCTGTTGAGTCCTTAGAATTATTCATTTCTCATTTAAACAACAATTCTTTAAATATCAGACTAACACATCACTATGACAAAAGTAATATCGAATTTGCAACGTTTTTTCCAAACGCCGGACCGGTTTTTCGCACTGCGCATGCTCGGAAGACCTTCTCTGCCAGGAATATATCCGGCAGAAAGAAGGATCTGGTGTGTGCGTTTGCGGCCGGATGCGGTAGTCCGGTTTTTCGACGTACCATGCCGGGACAAAAAGCCTGAAGTCTGAAAGTAGCCTTATGCCTCCATTAGCCCTCTGTGTCTGTACTGTTACACACTTAACACTATGGCTGGTCCATACAATCAGGGCAACTGTTACCACCCACCTTTCGTGTCTCCCTCTTTCCTCATAGACTGTAAGCTTGCGAGCAGGGCCCTCATTCCTCTTGGTATCTGTTATGATCTATGTGATTATTGTTATGCTGTAATGTCTATTGTCTGTACAAATCCCCTCTGAAATGTAAAGTGCTGCGGAATATGTCGGCGCTATAGAAATAAAATTTATTATTATTATTTATTGTTTGCTAAAAAACACATGAAGGACTCCCAGACTATGAGAAATAAGATGCTCTGGTCTGATGAGACGAAGATAGAACTTTTTGGCCCTGCGGATCTGCAGCAGTTTTCCATGCTGTGTACAGTACCATGTAAACCTATGGAAAACCAAATCCGCTGAGCACATGCTGCGGAAAATTCAGCGCAGATTTGCTGTGGATTTGAATCCGAAGCATGTCAATTCTTTGTGCGGAATCTGCAGCGTTTTTATACCTCTTCCATTATAGGAATCCGTAGGTATAAAAACGTAGGCGAAATCCGCAGAAAATCTGCACTAAATCCGCAGGCAAATCTGCAACGTGTGCACATACCCCAAAAGTCTGGAAAATAGCAGTAAAAAAATGCTCAAAAATCCCAAAGCTGGTAAATATTAGAAAAAAATCATTCAAAAAAAACGTTAAAAACACTAATAAAGATGCTTCAGGGAAAAAAATGCCCATGCTGCTTAAAGTTCTGATTCTAGATGAATGGATCAGATGTTGAGCCCGATACAGCAAAGCTTTTGCGAATGTATACTGGTGGAAAAAGCTTGCAAAAGTTTCATAATTTTGGCACAACTGTGCTATATGATACGACTTTTGGTGTTCGCTATTTTCACCCAGCTCTGACAAAGTTTGTAGTGCTGAGGCGGGACGAGGATGTGGCACCCACCACTCATCAAATTCATGGCAGGTGCTAAGCCACAGATCCCGCTACGCCACAGAACCCGTTACGCCACAGAACCCCCTAAGCCACAGATCCCGCTACGCCACAGATCCCGTTACGCCACAGATCCCGTTACGCCACAGATCCCGCTACGCCACAGATCCCGCTACGCCACAGATCCCGCTACACCACAGATCCCGTTACGCCACAGATCCCGTTACGCCACAGAACCCGCTAGGTCACGGACGCCGATAGGTCACAGGAACTAAAGTAGGATTTGCTGTGAGGCGCACACTGGGGTGGACGCCACTTATCCCACGCTCCTGATTCATGACTCCAGCGCGTCTCCCCATCAACACCAGCGTCAACACCATTGGTCTTGATGAAGCGGGGCCGTCTGGGGTCATCCATAGTAATAAAGGGACTCTATTGATACAATGACCTGCTCCTGCTCCGCACACTTGTCCGCATGTTCTCCTGCAATGTCCTCTAGTGTAGGACACAAATATTTTGGCTGGTCCCCTCCACACCTGCGGTTAGTGAAGGGCACCTTAATAAATAACTACAATGAGTTACCAGATACAATCACAATGTGCTACATGAATCCACTGGCAATAGTGCCACAAAGCATCCAGCACAATGCCGGGGGTTTAGTCCCAAATGTCGGTTACTTTCATATATACAAATAAAATGCCAGGAGGTTTTTTTTTCTGATTCTGGATGATGATTTTTTGGTCATTATTTGGTATGATCTTTATGCATTGTATTATTTATGTATAATTTAATCTTTTTATTTTACTATTTATTTTGCATACTTTTTTCTACTTTTTTTATTATGTGAAATGTATGATTATTATGTGTAATCATTTTTTTATTATAATTACTGTTATTTTGTTATCTTCATATAATGTACAATGATATTTTATGATTTTATTTATTATGCAATGTATTATTACCGTACTTGAAGGATTTCTTTGTTTTTGTTCTTATTTATTGCTTTATTTACTCTGCAGCGAGTCCCCCTCCTTATTCTGTGATGTAACATGAGTGCTGCCTGTTCTATACTGTACTTGGAAGTGTAATGTTGAGTTTTTCTTAGTAAACCAGTCTTCGGTGGCTGAGTCCAGCTGCTAGACTTATTTCAGGAATTTAAGCTAATCTAAACACAGGCCGGTTCCATCTAGTTGTGAGCTCTGGTCTCTGTGTAATGTCAGGGCTGCATCCTGCTGCAGGGATAGAAGCCCTGGTGGGCCTCCCCCTGTGTCACTGGACTAAGGTGTCAGGCCCAGGGACTGGGAAGGGGATGCCTGACCCTCATAGACTAGCTGCCACCACTAGGCACCTCTGCAGGCTATTGCATCTTCTTTCCTTACTTGTACCAGACCAATATTTCTAGTGTTCAGGAACCAAAGCCTTTTATACTGTTAGAGTATGCAACAGCTGCAGGCTCACACTGTAAGGGACTGTGATGAGCAGGCAGCAGGTGGCGCTGTGTTCATTGTTAAACTATGTTCACATTTTATGTTTTTTTTTCTGCAAATTAAAAGCTGCTTTTTACAGTATCAGCAAAAACTATGAGATTTCAGAAGTCTCACACTCACATTTGCTTTTTTTCTGACCGAATTGGAAAACTGCTGCTTTATTTTATCTCCAGACTTTCAGCTTTTTTACAGAATCTTTTCACCATAGAAAGCAATGAGAAAGTGCAAAAAATGCTGGAAGAAGCGCAGCGCTGCATTCTTTGCTGCTTTTTTGGTGACTAAAACTAATTTTATTAAACCTATACTATAGACAAATGACACTTGTGATCTGCAACAAAATAAAACAAAATACTTTTTGTTAGCGGCTTCTTAACTGCCCAAAGAGCAGAAAAAAGGGCAGCAAAAAACGCAACGTGTCAACATAGCCTTGGCGTTCATCAGTCCTGGGCTGTGTGTCCTCAGTCTCGGTTTTCTCCTTTTCATCCATGTTGTGATGATGTTGACAGTTTTTGGAAGTCCCAAGTAAATCTGTTATTTTTTGTACGTGTCCGACTGCTGATGATTCTGCTAAAATCTGCAGCACATGTGTGACCTGAAACCTACACGTAGAAGCTGCACCTCCCAGCGATCACATTACAAAGAGTGAAAGGTCCCAATTGTTAAGATTTCCACATTTTTGGCGTTCAACAGTATTTCAGTTACACAATCATCTCTTGGCTGAGATACCGCATCTCAGCAGCACGCAGGTCCCAGAGAGTATCACACGTGAGAGGATGAGATACACCGCTCTCTGAAGAGAGTATCGCACAGGGGAGGATTAGATACACGGCTCAACAGTCAGTAACACACAGGATAGGATTAGATACACGGCTCAGCAGTCAGTATCACACAGGGGAGGATTAGATACACGGCTCAACAGTCAGTATCACACAGGATAGGATTAGATACACAGCTCAGCAGACAGTATCACACAGAAGAGGATTAGATACACGACTCAGCAGACAGTATCACACAGGATAGGATTAGATACACGGCTCAGCAGACAGTATCACACAGGATAGGATTAGATACACGGATCAGCAGTCAGTATCACTCAGGAGAGGATTAGATACACGGCTCAGCAGTCAGTATCACACAGGATAGGATTAGATACACGGCTCAGCAGACAGTATCACAGGATAGGATTAGATACACGGCTCAGCAGTCAGTATCGCACAGGATAGGATTAGATACATGGCTCAGCAGTCAGTATCACACAGGATAGGATTAGATACACGGCTCAGCAGTCAGTATCACACAGGATAGGATTAGATACATGGCTCAGCAGTCAGTATCACACAGGATAGGATTAGATACACGGCTCAGCAGTCCACTATCTCTGGGAGTTGGTTTCGGCTTGGGGGTCTATGAGGGTCTGATGATGACACCTGGGTAGATGATGGTGACTATATGGAAAGCTGTAGGGGACATAGGGTTTAATAGTCGGCATTTGTGGGACTTTCTGGACGCCGGTTGCAGGCTGTGCCCGCTGTGGAAGCTTCCGGTGGGTGGTTGGGCATTGCTCATGCCTCACTCCGTGTTCTCGGTGCCACTCCTGACAATTAAAATGTTCTTGGAATAAAGTTTCATCAGCGGCGTCTGTACCTGAGCGTGAGGAGGCGCCGCACATTGCACTCGTGTTATCCATAGCTACGGCAGGAACACACTGTGATGGAGGTTTATGGCCCCGACATCCTCCTCGGTTGGCACGCCACCTGGCACGTGTGAGGGCCACCGGTTCACCTCTAGTAATGAATCCCCATCCATTGGCCCCCGCAGTCCCTTCTGGCTCCACATCTCACACATGGACAGTGTGCCGTGCCCCGACGTCCTCTAGGTGAACACGCTGAGAATCCGCACCTTATCAGGCTGTGTGCACACGCTGCGGATTAGGTGCGGATTCATCCGCACGGATTTTGTAAAATCCGCAGGTGAAACCGCAGGTCAAAATGCCTGCGGTTTTACCTGCGGATTGCTCTGCGGTTTTGCCCTGCGGTTTTTCATCTCCTCAATGGAGGAGATGGCAAACCGCAGCGGAATCCGCAGAAAGAATCGACATGTCAATTCTTTCTGCGGATTGAAAACTGCAGATATTCCGCGCGGAAAATTCCACACCGTCTGCATTGCGGTTTTTGATTCCCATAGGGAATCATGGTACTGTACACCGCAGCAAAAACTGCAGTGTGTGCACACAGCCTTGTAGTTCACTACGTGCAAATCGTGATCAGTGGAAGTTGCGGTGCGGAATCCGCAGTGGGACAACATGTGCGGCCGATGGTCACTGTGAATTTTACCTTTTGCAATCCATGGCGCAATGGTATCAAAACCCTTCTAACTTTGCATGTCGGTCCTGACACAAAGTTCCATGCAGTTTAGCTACAGATCTGCAGACAGTCTGCTTGTGTGAATGTATACTCTACGGTCAATAGATGTGGAGCCATGAACAATAAGTCCAGCTCTGCCCGGGACCCCAGTGCCGCAGATGTCCCCCCAGAGCAGCGCTCCCCAGCTTATACAGATGTGGGATTTCTAGTCTCTTCTGTGCAGGATATGTGTAGCAGGGCCGAGCCTTACAGTGACCTTTTCTTTCCTGTAGCCAAAGTTCTGGGATGAAATAGAAGGTCACCAGCAAAAGTTTCCATCTAATGATTATAAAATGTCCATGTTGTATAGAACGCGTCGGTTCACCCGCAGAAAAACACAAGAGTCCTGTGTGGAGCAGAACGTGGACCACTGATATAGGCCCCTCCAGGACACCTGGGCCATGGGAGCCATTCATGGAGCATTTGCATGTTGCGTAGTAAGAAATGTCTAGTAATGGGCCTCTACCGATACTACGCAGGGGTGTACATTGAAATGTTGTGGCCCCGGAACAAAAGCTCAAATAGTGGCATCGCCCCTCACTCCACTGAGTGAGCAGTGACTGACGCCAGGACACCTGCCACATACCGCTCTCATGTATAGGGGCCCCGTCAGCGTATACTGATTTTGTCACGCAATCCATTAGTCCATGTGGAAAAGCCTTCATGTGAACTAAAGCCCCCGTTACACACTGCGGTATCGCTAGCAAGATCGCTGTAAAGTCACCGATTTTGTGACGTAGCAGCGATATCGCTGTGTCTGATACTTACCTCCGACCGCTCCCCCGCTGGTTATCGCTGATCGCGCGAGAACGTCCTGGATCATTTCTCATCGTCAGCTTCCTGTCCTGTGGCGCCGACGAGCGTGGAGCCGGGCGGGAGGACGTCAGGATCGCCGCGTCTGACAGGTAAGTAGCGACCCCCGACCGCTGCGATGTCGCTGGTGAGATCTGCCTGTGTGGCAGCTCACTAGCGACCACTTAGCGATGCACCAGTGATCCTGACCGCGTCGTATCGTTGTCGGGATCGCTGGTGCATCGCTAGGTGTAACGGTACCCTAACACATTCACATTGGTCCGTGTCTGGTCGCCATATTATAGACGGACAGCGCTTGGATTAAAAATATGTGAGAACGACCCTTAGTCTGCTGATGTGTAGGGTACATTTGCCTGTACGGTGCATATTTTCGGCATTACTAAACGGTGGAATTTATTTTTCCCCATGGACTAATGGTTTGTGTGTCAGTGCCAGTCTATCCCGTTTTTCAGATGAGACTCGCCGATACATTTCATTAGGTGGACAAAAAAACCAAAACATTTAATGCGGATCGTCCACAATATTTTTTTTCATGGATCCATTTAAATAATTAACATTGGAAACTTTATTTTACCTTATATTAATTCTTAATTATTGATAAATACAAATCCAATATGGATGTCAAAAACTGACGTAGAAGTGATGGATATAGGTGACATGTAACATGGATGGTTTTCATATGCACATTCAGCGTCTCCCACTCCCACACCACCTCCTCATCCCACCCTCTCTCTGTTGGAGTCCCCCAAGGCTCTGTTCTAGGACCCCTACTCTTCTCAATCTATACACTTGGTCTGGGGCAACTCATAAAGTCCCACGGATTCCAGTACCACCTTTATGCTGATGACACTCAGATCTACCTCTCTGGCCAAGAAGTCACCTCTCTGCTGTCCAGAATCCCAGAGTGTCTATCAGCCATATCCTCCTTCTTCTCCTCTCGCTTCCTCAAACTCAATGTAGACAAATCTGAACTCATCATCTTTCCTCCATCTCACAGATCTTCCTTACCCGACCTAGCTATAGCAATTAATGACATCATGCTTTCCCCAGTACCGGAAGTCCGCTGCCTCGGAGTAACCCTTGACTCTGCCCTGTCCTTCAAACCGCACATCCAAGCTCTTTCTACCTCCTGTCGCCTCCAGCTCAAAAATATTTCCAGAATCCGTCCTTTCCTCAACCCTCAATCTACTAAAATGCTTGTGCATGCCCTCATCATCTCCTGTCTCGACTACTGCAACATCCTTTTCTGTGGTCTCCCTGCTAACACCCTTGCACCTCTCCAGTCCATCCTTAACTCTGCCGCCTGACTAATTCATCTCCCTCCTCGCTACTCCTCCGCTTCTCCCCTCTGCAAATCTCTTCACTGGCTCCCATTCCCTCAGCGTATCGAGTTCAAATTACTAATTCTGACCTACAAGACCATCTATAACCTGTCTCCCCCATATGTCTCTGAACTAATCTCCCGATACCTTCCCTCACGTAATCTCTGGTCCTCCCAAGACCTCCTTCTCTCCTCCACACTTATTCGCTCCTCACCCAACCGCCTCCAAGACTTCTCCCGAATAGCCCCTATTCTCTGGAATTCTTTGCCCCAACAAGTCCGACTATCAACCACATTTGAATCCTTCAGACGGAACCTGAAAACCCATCTCTTCAAGAAAGCCTACAGCCTGCAATGACCCCGCTACCTCCTTCTCTCTCACCACTACCGGAGATATCACCTCAACCAACACCGGAACTGCTGCAACCCACCAACCTACTGTCTCCTTCCCCACCATCCTGTAGCATGTAAGCCCGAAAGGGCAGGGTCCTCTCTCCCCTCTATATCAGTCTGTCATTGTTAGTTTACTGTAAGTGATATCTGTAATTTGTATGTAACCCCTACTCATGTACAGCACCATGGAACCAATGGTGCTATAGAAATAAATAATAATAATAATATGCTCTTGTGAGCGTAGCTGTACACGCGTCATGCTTAGCTGACTGACAGAAGAGTTGTTACATTTTAGCCTTTGGAATTCACCATTGTTGCCTGTACCACCATGGACCACCGTACCACCACCTACAGCAGCTAAATCTCAGCATCAGGCTAAGTTCACACGAGCATCTAACAAATCGTCCACTTTTCATCCTTATTGTCATCCGTTTCTATAGATCAGCAGTGAATACAATGTACAAAATCAAATTTGCATGATAAAGAATTGGCGTGTGTGTAACAGTCTAGTGCTATATGATTCCCATGGGATCTGATTGTGCTATTTTTGCTCACCCACAGACTTCAATAAGTGAGTCTCATCTGAGATATGGAGGACATGAGAGCATGCTGCAATTTTTCTCATTTAGTCTGTGGAAAAATAAACCCGTCATCTGACCAGTTTTATTGACTAAGGCCGGGGTCACACTGGCGAGGAATACGGCCGAGTGAGAGGCGTTAAAAGCCCGCATTAGACACCGACCAATGATTCTCTATGGGGTCCCTCGCACCAGCCGTATATTTCTCATCCGTATTCTACGCTCCGTGCCAATCGCAGCATGCTGGGACTGTCAGCGTACTACGGCCGTAATACGCCAATGCAAGTCTATGGGGGCGCAAAAAATACGGATTACACACGGACCACACTTGTGACTTGCGAGAAATACGCACCCGGTGTCTTTTAGAAAAGCCGACAATTCAGTGCACGATACAGTAAACTCACACTGACAGGTTTAATAAAGAAACAAAAGAATAGATATAGACACATAGAATACATATATACAGTATATACACATACATGTCATTGTGACAAACATATATATATATATTTATTTCACAGAGTTCTTCATAGCAGAATAGCCGCTAATTAAATTGCCGGCTTCTATCAAATGATTCCCCAACCCGACATGAAATGACCCATGGTTTACATTCAGTAAACCATTTCATTTCATGTTTTTTAATATGTCCTTGACTAATAATTAGATGCTGGTTTGTGTGCAAAATTTGGGAGTTGTAGTTGTTATTTTAAGGGGTTAATTTATTGTTAAAAAATGCGTGGGCTTCCCATTGGCCTATATTGGTGGCGAGTGGGTTAATCTAACAAAGGGTTAATGTCACCATTCGATTGTTAGGTGACATTAACCCTTTGTTAGATTAACCCATTCGCCACCGCTACAGGGGAATGGGAAGCCCACACATTTTTTAACAACGAATTAACCCCTTAAAATAACAACTTCAACTCCCAAATTTTGCACACAAACCCTCATCTAATTATTAATCAGGGACATATTAAAAAACATGGAATGAAATGCTTTACTGAATGTAAACCATGTGTCACTTCATGTCGGGTTGGGGAATGATTTGATAGAAGCCGGCAATTTAATTAGCGGCTATTCTGCTATGAAGAACTCTGTGAAATATAAATATGTATATATGTGTGTGTCTCAATGACTTGTGTATACTGTATATATATGCATTCTATGTGTCTATATCTATTATTTCGTTTCTGTTAGAAACCCTGTCATAGGGCTCCATTATATGTCCATTTTACAAGGCGGCGAGAAAATCTCGCCATACAGATTACATACGGATGCAGACATGCGCAAAATACGCGACCGCACCTTGATTACAGATGACATACGGAGCACTATTTAGGGGTCATTCATCCGTATTACGCCTGTAAACTATGGACCGTATTTTGCGTCGGTTAGTGTGATCCCGGCCTAACATTGGTCCACATGCTGTCAGTATTTTTTGTAATGGGCAGTGGTCAAATATCAGGAGCAGGTGATAAATCCAGAAGTGGTGACGAGTTTCTATTAGGCTTTTCCTCTGATTGTTCCTCTCCTGATTTTGACTTATAAATAACGATGTGAAATACTGACCAAATACTGACCGTGTGAACGAGGCCTTAACCCAACACAGAGCACATCTCTCCATCCTTCCGCACAGGCTCCAGGAATCAAGTTGATTTACGAAGTTTAGGTCTAAAATTGGATGAGATAACGGTGACGTTTCTCTTTGAGATACGCCGCGTCTGGTCGGCGCTCACACTGCAATCTCTGTAGGTCAGAAGATCAGCGGTGGAGTTGGTCAAATGTGGACGCTCTCGTGACAGCTCCAATCTAAGTCTGGAACATCATGTAACCAAGTTTGCTATAAACCATCCAGGTTTATGAGCCTTAAATCTTTATTGTGGCGGTCGGATCAGTCTCCAGCGATTAGCAGAATTAAACCAACCATGAGATGTTTCCACCTCCAATCTCTATAATTACTGCAAATCAGGTGCAACTCAACTGCAAATCTCAGCTTTAGAACAATTTACCATTTGTTATCTTATCTTTTATACCAAATCAACACCTAGTAAGGCCGCCTCCACATGCTGCTATATTATATTGGGAATAACACCTGTATCAAACCTTCTACTCCAGGAGTCATAAACCGGAGTTAAAAAGTAACAGATGTTCTTCCGTGTCTGGCGAGAAACCTTGAAGACGCTAGTTACATCGTCATTGCTCTGACCCTTGGTTTAGTTAGTCACATCTCAGGATGCAAATATCAGGGTACGTACCCATTTACGAGATAAACGGACCAGTACAATCAAATAAAAAATCGGATTGCACTCTGACCAATGTTATTCAATGGGGGACATCTCATCTGCAATTTCTTTCTTAGCTGAAATCGGTCAGAGAAAAAATTGCAGCATGCCGTGTATTGCCGCGTATCTCGGACGAGACTCGCCAATGCAAGTCAATGGGTGCGAGAAAAAAAAATCGCATAGCACTCGCACCATGCGTATGCCGTCCGATTTTTACAGATACCTTACCATTCTGTGGCATAGAACACTGTAAATAGTCCTGTAAATGATTACAGCATAATAGTTCCAGAGGAAAAAAAAACGCATTTTTCACTCTGTTTCATTGCAGCCATTTAGTAAATTCAAAAAAGTTCATTTTTCCCCATTACTGTACACTCTGCTCCCCATCTTGACTGAATATAAAACAGAAATGTAGACATTTTTTGCAAATTTATAAAAAAGAAAAACTGAAATCTCCCATGGCCATAAGTATTCAGCCCCTTTGCTCAGTATTGAGTAGACGCACCTTTTGAGCTAGTACAGCCATGAGTCTTCTTGGGAATGAAGCCACAAGTTTCTCACCCCTGGATTTGGGGATCCTATGCCATTCTTCCTTGCAGATTCTCTCCAGTTTCGTCAGGTTGGATGGTGAACGTTGGTGGACAGCCATTTTCAGGTCTCTCCAGAGATGCTCCATTGGATTTAGGTCAGGGCTCTGGCTGGGCCGGTCAGGAATGGTCACAGAGTTGTTCTGAAGCCACTCCTTTGTTATTGTACCTGTGTGCTTGGGGTCATTGTCTTGTTGGAAGGTGAACCTTCGGGTCAAGTCTGAGGTCCAGAGCACTGTGGAAGAGGTTTTCATCCAGGATATCTCTGTACTTAGCCACATTCATGTTTCCTTCAATAACAACCAGTCGTCCTGTCCCTGCAGCTGAAAAACACCCCCATAGCATGATGCTGCCACCACCATGTTTCACTGTTGGGATTGTATTGGGCAGGTGATGAGCAGTGCCTGGTTTTCTCCACACATACCGCTTAGAATTATCACCAAAAAGTTCTATCTTTGTCTCATCAGACCAGAGAATCTTATTTCTCATAGTCTGGGAGTCCTTCATGTGTTTTTTAGCAAACTCTATGCGAGCTTTCATATGTTTGGCACTGAGTAGAGGCTTCCGTCGGGCCACTCTGCCATAAAGACCCGACTGGTGGAGGGCTGCAGTGATAGGTGACTTTGTGGAACTTTCTCCCATCTCCCTACTGTATCTGTGGAGCTCAGCCACAGTGATCTTGCGGTACTTCTTTACCTTTCTCACCAAGGCTCTTCTCCCACGATTGCTCAGTTTGGATGGGCGGCCAGGTCTAGGAAGACTTCTGGTGGTCCCAAACTTCTTCCATTTAAGGATTATGGAGGCCACTGTGCTCTTAGGAATCTTGAGTACTGCAGAAATTCTTTTGTAACCTTGGCCAGATCTGTGCCTTGCCACAATTCTGTCTCTGAGCTCCTTGACCGGTTCCTTTGACCTCATGATTCTCATTTGGTCTGACATGCACTGTGAGCTGTGAGGTCTTATATAGACAGGTGTGCGCCTTTACAAATCAAGTCCTATCAGTTTACTTAACCATAGCTGGACTCCAATGAAGGAGTAGAACCATCTCAAGGAGGATCACAAGGCAATGGACAGCATGTGACTTACATATGAGTGTCTGAGCAAAGGGTGTGAATACTTATGACCATGTGATATTTCAGTCTTTCTTTTTTCATAAATTTGCAAAAATTTCTACATTTCTGTTTTTTTTTTTCAGTCAGGATAAGGTGAAGAGTGCACATTAATGAGAAAAAATGAACTTTTTAAATTTACCAAATGGCTGCAATGAAACAGAGTGAGAAATTTAAAGGGGTCTAAATACTTTCCGTACCCACTGTATGTGTTGTCTTAGAATCATAGAATCGTACAGTTGGAAGGGACCTCCAGGGCCATCTGGTCCAACCCCCTGCTCAAAGCAGGATTCGCTAAATCATCCCAGACAGATGTCTGTCCAGCCTCTGTTTGAAGACTTCCATTGAAGGAGAACTCACCACCTGTTGTGGCCTCCTGTTCCACTCATTGATCACTCTGTCACAAAGTTTTTTCTAATATCTAATCTGTGTCTCCTCCCATTCAGTTTCATTCCATTACTTCTAGTCTTTCCTTGTGCAAATGAGAATAAAGATGATCCTTCTACAATGTGACAGCCCTTCAGATATTTGTAGACAGCTATTAAGTCTCCTCTCAGTCTTCTTTTTTGCAAGCTAAACATTCCCAAATCCTGCAACCTTTCCTCATAAGACAGGGTTTGCAGATCGACCAGAATGCTGACCACTCTTTTCTAAACTTGCTCCAGTTTGTTGATGTCTTTTTTACAATGTGGTGCCCAGAACTGGACACAATATTCAAGATGAGGTCTGACCAAAGAGGAGTAGAGGGCAATAATGACTTCACGTGATCTAGACTGTATGCTTCTGTTAATACATCCTAGAATTGTATTTGCCTTTAATGCTGCTGCATCACACTGTTGACTCATGTGCAGTCTGTGATCTATTAGTATTCCCAAGTCTTTTTCACATGTGCTGTTGCTTAGCCCTATTCCTCCTATTCTGTATATGCTTTTTTTATTTTATTTCTATTGCCCAGATGTAGTACTTTGCATTTTTCCCTGTTAAAAACCATTCTTTATTATTATAGCGCCATTTATTCCATGGCGCTTTACATGTGAGGAGGAGTGTGCATAATAAAAACAAGTACAGCAGTCTTGAACAATGCAAGTAACGACTGGTCCAGGAGGAGAGAGGACCCTGCCCGCGAGGACTCACAATCTACAAGGGATGGGTGAGGATACAGTAGGCGAGGGTAGAGATGGTCGTACAGCCGTTTGGTGGATCGGTGGTTACGGCAGGTTGTAGGCTTGTCGGAAGAGGTCGGTCTTAAGTTTCCTTTTGAAGGTTTCCATGGTAGGCGAGAGTCTGATATACAGTCTTTCAAATTAAGCAGCTTTATTTTTGACACTTTGTGTCAGAGCCGGCTCCAGGTTTTTGTAGGACCCCAGTGAAAGATTCTCAGTGGCCCTTTAGACACATACCACAATTCATGATGCACAGATAAGCAATATAGGTGTAGTACAATTCCAAAGATTTTACTATCTTCTTACATTATGTGAGTGATATCTATTATAAATTCTACAGTAGCTCAGAAATTGGCATATTATGGCAGTGCACAGTGCAGGCGCTGGGGGATTCAAAAGTCTACAATCACAAAGAGTGACTGCAGACTTTTCATTTTAAATTGGACAGTAAAGTCCTCCATACAGTATTATGGGCACTACAAAGTCCTCCATAAATTATGGGCACCACATTGTCCTCCATACAGTATTATGGGCACCATATAGTCCTCCATACAGTAATATGGACACCACATCATCCACCATACAGTATTATGGACACCACATAGTCCTCCATACAGTATTATGGGCACTACATTGTCCTTCATAAATTATTATGGGCACCACATAGTCCTCCTTGCAGTATTATGGGCACCACGTAGTCCTCCATACATTATTGTGGGTCCCATATATTGATCCATACAGAATAATGGCCCCATATAGTGCTGCATACAGTGTAATGAGCATCATATAATACTCCATACAGTATAATGGGCCCTATATAATACTACATACAGTATAATGGGCCTCATATAATGCTCCATACAGAATAATGAGCGCCCCAACGAACCTATCCATTACAGTAAATGGCTGCCCACTCTCCCCAGTCCCACAAGCTCGCTGCCTCGGGGTAATCCTTGACGCTGATCTCTCCTTCAAACCACATATCCAAGCCCTTTCCACTTCCTGCCGACTTCAACTCAAAAATATTTCACGAATCCGTTCATTCCTCAACCAAAAATCTGCAAAAACCCTAGTCCATGCCCTCATCATCTCTCACCTTGACTACTGCAACCTCCTGCTCAGTGGCCTCCCCTCAAACACTCTCGCACCCCTCCAATCTATTCTAAACTCTGCTGCCCGACTAATCCACCTGTCCCCCCCGCTATTCCCCAGCTTCTCCCCTCTGTCAATCCCTTCACTGGCTCCCCATTGCCCAGAGACTCCAGTACAAAACCCTAACCATGACATACAAATCCATCCACAACCTGTCTCCTCCATACATCTGTGACCTCGTCTCCCGGTACTTTCCTGCACGCAACCTCCGATCCTCACAAGATCTCCTTCTCTACTCCCCTCTTATCTCCTCTTCCCACAATCGCATACAAGATTTCTCTCGCGCATCACCCCTACTCTGGAACTCTCTACCACAACATATCAGACTCTCACCTACCATCGAAACCTTCAAAAAGAGCCTGAAGACCCACCTCTTCCGACAAGCCTATAACCTGCAGTAACCACCGATCGACCAAACCGCTGCACGACCAGCTCTACCCTCGCCTACTGTATCCTCACCCATCCCTTGTAGATTGTGAGCCCCCGCGGGCAGGGTCCTCTCTCCTCCTGGACCAGTTATGACTTGTATTGTTTAACATTATTGTACTTGTTTTTATTATGTATACCCCTCCTTACATGTAAAGCCCATGGAATAAATGGCGCTATAACAATAAATAATAATAATAATAATATAAAACTCCATACAGTATAATGGGCCCCATATAATACTACATACAGTATAAATGGGCCCCATATAATACTCCATACAGTATAATGGGCTCCATACAGTAAAATGGCCCCATATATTGCTCCTTACAGTATAATGGCCACATATAATGTTCCATACAGTATAATGAGCCCCATATAATGTTCCATACATTATAATGGGCCCCATATAATACTCCATACAGTATAATGGACTGATATAATGTTCCATACATTATAATGGACCCCATGTAATTTTACCATACAGTATAATAGACCCCATATATTGCACCATACAGTATAATGAGCCACATATATTGTTCCATACAGAATAATGGATCCATATATTGCTCCATACAGTAACTGATATACAATTTAGCCAGAAAATCTGCTGTGTATTTGTCCCATTTGAATTTTCCTCTCACTTCTCAGGCAAAGCAGATTGCTGGTAGAAACATGCCTGCACCCCCTGGGCTCTGCCCCTGGCATCTCCACACTGCAGGATAAGGATTCTCCTTCCACACTTCTTCCTATCAATCCAATAACAATGGAATGAATAGACTGAATACACAGGATAATTACTGCGCTTCTTAGATGGATTAACAATTAATGAGCATTACCTGAACATTAGCAGGCAACTTTCCAAATGGAGCAGGACATTACAATATTTCCAGTGCCTCCGCACCTCACACCTCATCTGATACATGTGACGTGTGTGCAAGGTATTTCTGCACCTGTAGTGTCAAACACCTGAGACAACACCTATGTATATGCCCCTTACAGATCCCATAGATTGGGGTCCTCCGCCCATCCACTAGCCCCTGCACTAGTGAACTGACCTCCCTGCCCACCAACACTTACACTAGTGACAAGACTCTCCCACTCACAGTACATACAGCAGTGATCTCCCACTCACATTATATGCACTAGTGCACTACAATAAACTGTGATACAATGTTGCAACAAAGGATAACTGTGAAATTCTTACATACCATGTTACTATATATATATATTTATAGGCAATAAAGTCTTATCATGGCTTCTCTGACATCTCTCAGGCACCGAAATATTTTGACAAGAGGTGAGAAAAAGATAATAAAGAAATCCTATATCCTTAAAGCCAAAACAGAATCACAGAGTGCATCATAGCAACAAGGTGATTGTATAAAGCCGTAAAATCATGGGAATCATAAGATCAATAGACATGTTAACGATATGCAAATGATACTCAATTCACAATGAAGGATGAGCGTCACGAGCAGAAATCTTGGCACCTCCGGCCTCGGCTGCTGTCACTGAGGTCATTAATGGTCGTCTGAGGAAGGTTCTGACGCTGAATGGACAAATCATCAGGATAAGCTACCGTCAGCTCCTGTGTGATCACCGACCAATGACGTGCCCAATGGAGACAAGTCTGGAGACTCTGCCGACAGCTCCTGTGTGATCACCGACCAATGACGTGCCCGATGGAGACAAGTCTGGAGACTCTGCCGACAGCTCCTGTGTGACCACCGACCAATGATGTCACCAATGTGCCCGATGGTGACAAGACTGGAGATGTTGCCGGCAGCTCCTGTGTAATCACCGCCCAATGACGTCACCAATGTGCCCAATAGAGACAAGTCCGGAGACGCTGCCGGCAGCTCCTGTGTAATCACCGATCAATGACGTCCCCAATGTGCCCGATGGAGACAAGTCCGGAGACGCTGCCGGCAGCTCCTGTGTAATCACCGACCAATGATGTCACCAATGTGCTCAATGGAGACAAGTCTGGAGACCCTGCAGCAGGTTTAGGCCATGCGGGCAGCTCCAGTAGTACGAGGAACATGTGGCCTGGGGTTGCAGAATAATTAGCTGCATTTTGAGCTTTTTTTTTTACTTTTGTAAGTAATCCTGTTCTCATTGGGAGGTTTGTCCAATAATATGTGATTTATCCTCTAACGGTGAATGATTTGGACATTATGACTTGCTGACTCATTTACATCTACCATTTAGGAAAATCAGAGAAAAATAGCATTTGTGTTATAATTTGGAAATCAAAGTATATACAGTATACACAGGAGGGCCAGGTAGGTAAAGGGTACAACTAACAGAATGAAAGGTAAGTTAAAAACAGTGAATATAAAGGTCCTGTATATACTGGAAACATGAATAACTATGGTGAGACACCCAGATGACACATAGGATAACCAGTGTGTGATTGATTCATGTGTAACCACCGGCCCTTTGCTGTCCAATAGCTCATCATAATGCATAATTCCCTCTGTTTTGGATCTGGTTGTGGCCCCTTATCTCCTGGGCCCCTGTATGACGGCACTGGTTGAACCAATGATGTGTCCGTCCCTGCCAGTAACAGTAAGAATACATGCAGATGCCCCGATGGTACAGTGACACCCGTGTAATAGACGTGTATTGATGCATCCAGTAAGCGGTAGCAGGAATGATAAGACTGTCTCTGGACTGGGTGAACTCGTCTGAGCAATGTACAAGGTGAGAAGTCACATTTTATTGAGGCCATTTTCTCTTTATTCTTGAGTGTAGCAAATGTCGGGGGTGTGCGGGGTTGGGGAGGGAGTGTGATCTTATCTGCTTTAAAAGCTTGTCCTTCCAGTTACTTCCAATAAAATAAATCTGGTTTAAGGTATGCTAAGTAAAGGCTGAGGTGTTCTCCTTTCTAGAACATGTTCTTCCAGTATCGACTGTACAGAAACCCATCCACCAGCTCCGGAGCGCCAGAGGCACAGGCGCATGTGATTGACAGGTCTGGAATGAAGCTCCATACAAGGTGTTCATGTAACGGTTCCCGATCAGCAAAATGCTACAAGTTGTCAATGAGATGTTTCCACCATGACTATAAAGTGGACTTTATTATTGATCACGATTCATGAAATATCTCCTGCTAATGATCATACAGATACTGAATAAGGCCCTGGGGCCAATTATACATGAAAAAGCTAAAAAAAAGCTAAAAAAAAGCCCTAAAGGGCTGTCACATTGTAGAAGGATCAACTTTATTCTCATTTGCACAAGGAAAGACTAGAAGCAATGGGATGAAACTGAATGGGAGGAGACACAGATTAGATATTAGAAAAAACTTTTTGACAGTGAGGGTGATCAATGAGTGGAACAGGCTGCCACGAGAAGTGGTGAGTTCTCCTTCAATGGAAGTCTTCAAACAGAGGCTGGACAGACATCTGACTGGGATGATTTAGCGAATCCTGCTTTGAGCAGGGGGTTAGACCAGATGGCCCAGGAGGTCCCTTCCAACTCTACGATTCTATGATTATATTATATAAAGTCAGACAAAAGTATCCTAGAACCATTTATGGAGCCTGATCTGTATGGATTACTTTATTTAGGGCTCAGTTCATATTTGGCCTAAATGTGTTCTGATGGCAGCGGCATCTCTGGACTCGTCTCCCATCAAGGCGATCTGGGACGTCAATGGTCGGCAATTGCACAGGGAGCTGCCAGCAATCTGCATTCGGAACCTTATCTGGACCCCAATTTACGTTTAGAATTCTATTCTCTGAACCAACTTTTTATACAGCGCTAACTTCTGTGATTGGCGCCATCTCCTTGACATTTAAGAAGTTGCAAATGGGGGAAGGTATCCCTGCCCATCGCTCTCCGCTTCTCACCCCATCAATGACATTGTCATGAAGTCCCCAGTCTGGCACGTTCCTACAAGTATGATGCTGAGGGCTGAGCGTCAGACGAGATCAGTAATTTCACAATACACTGCAATATCAAAGAACTGCAGTGTATTATACAGCGATCACGGGTCAAAGATTGAAATACAAATAATACAAAATAAAATGTTTTAAAACATAAAAGTATAAAAGTTCACATCACTCCCTCCTGTAAATCAGATTTAAGAAATAAATATTTGGTCTTGTTGGCTGAAGACATCTGAACAAAGGAAATAAAATATTTTTATATCCAAAACAAACAAAGCAAAAAAAATTGCAGTCGCAGAATGGCTGGCTTTTTGGCTACTCTTCATCTTTCCATAAAAATGGAATAAGAGATAGGAAAGTTGTACGGACAAGAAAATGGCAATGAAAAAACTACATCTCAGGCCACGTTCACACGTTCAGTGTTTTACATCAGTATTTGTAGGCAGGAGCGGGTGATAAATCCAGAAGTGGTGACGAGTCTCTATTAGACTTCTCCTCTGATTGTTCCTCTCCTGGTTTTGGCTACAAATACTGCTGTGAAATACTGAACGTGTGAACGTGGCCGTAAGTTATAGATCTTGGAAGACGAAGAGGAAAAATTACAAGCAAAACAAGGGACCACTGCGACTCTGTTACCATGAGCCCCCATTATCCTGGAGCCGAGCCTGCACTAGTCCATTCATAAAACATGATCAACAACTCACGTATATTCCTAATATTATCTTGGCCCCCCTATAAGAAACACCCGCGACCCATTATTCTCGGACTTCGGCGGCCTGTCTGCAGATCCATACGTGGCTCCTATTCTACGCTAAGCCTGATCTTGGGTTCATTCACAGCCATGAAATGTGCAGATACCGGGCAGCATCACCTTATAGTTGGGACCCATCAGTTTAATATGAGGAGTCAGTATTTGGGGGTCCTTCCTGCATCCTGCCTGTGATTACACTCATCAGATGGAAATTACTGCGGTGAATGGACCGTTCCACTGTCTGTCGGCTGAATAAACTGTGGGAAAAGCTCTTGGTGGTGTTGGCTGAGAATCTGAGGTTTCTTACAACCTTTCAGGGATAGTTCAGGTCAGGGACGGACTGGGGCTGAAATTCAGCCCTGGCATTTGGAATCACACCGACCCATGCTGTCCCCGTCCCCGAGCACCAGATGGGATATATTACTAATATTACCCTGGATGGAGGAAAGGAAGATTTACTACAAGACCAATATTTCTAATGATACCCGTGGCTGCTGGGATAAGTGACGGAGTCAGCGACTTTCTGCTCCATCACAACTCTTAACAGTATGGGTGTCTTGAGAACACTGATTCTGTTAACAACGTAGCAGACAAGGCGGCCCACAACCAGACAGGCCCTTGTGGCATTTGCCAGAATTGCCAGATGGCCAGTCCGGCCCTGGTTCTGGGGGATATTTTTGTGTCTTGCTCACATATATGGTGCCATTAATTCCACAGCGCTGTACAGACATCAGCATTTACTTCTTGAAGTTACCCATTTTCCCATAAGAAGGCACCGATCATATTTCTGTTGGATCCACACTGTGTCCCGGGGATATCTGGACCGGCCAAGATTATGGAAGAGAAGAAGCGAGGGGCGCGATCTACAACCAGAGTGATCCTCGCTGACACCGAGCGCCCGAAATGGTGGAGCTCACATCCTTGTTGTGTGCTAAAGGCCATCACTATCCATATTTACCCAGTACACAATACACCCGAGCGCCGACCCGCTGACACCGTGTCCCTTCCTCGCTGCTTATAGGGTCAGCGGAGGACAGAACAGTCTGACTGATATTCTGATTCCAGAGAGCAATAACTCCAACATCGAACACCACATGTATCACTGTCATCGACCTAAAAGGAAATGTACTGGAGATACATTGTAGTGACGATTCCACTCAGGGGAGTGGGGTCTACAGAAATCCCTGCAGAAACAGCCGTGTTCACATATGACTTAGAGGAGACCCATCACTTGCCATAAATATGTATTTTCTGCGTGGTGTGAATGGCGCCGTTCTCAGTCCGGTGATGTTTTACTTTTGTTTCTGTGCTTTTCTAATCCAGAGATATGACCTCCCAGTATGTAAATCTAATTTTGTTATCAAGTGGGTGTGGTCATCAAGTGTACTTCAATATGGAAGCTATCAGGGCCACACCCACTTGGTAAAAACCTATATTTATATACAAGGAACAGGGAGGTTTATCTCAGGAATGGATAGGCACAGGAAGAAGTAGAAATCAATGCCGGATCCACGAGGACAGCGACATTTACTCCAGGAAATTAAAATGGTATATTTATGGCAAGTGACAGGTCTAGTTCAAGAAACAAATCCGTCACATGTGAACACACCCAGAGGCTGGGTTTGCAGGTTTGCACGTGCAGTTTTGGAGCAAAGCAAGGACTGAACTGAAAAAAGAAGAGACATAAGATCTTCCTTTATGCTTCTCCTTCCTGAAGGGTTCACACCTGGTGAAAGCTGGGAATTAACACTAGACTAGATAGATATAGTGATCGAACATGAGTCAAATGCAGATTATAAAGGGGAAACCATGGAGTAAAGTTACTGCACGTGTCACAAATGGATTGATAAAAGTAATTGCAATAACATTATATTGGGTGAATAAAGTTGTCCCAACAGACCCCAACGTACGTTTCGGACCTGGCCGTTGTCTGGTTATAATCTGTATTTGCCTCACGTTTGTTCACTGTCTCCATCTAGTCTAGCGCCATTGTGACTGCAGTCGTGAATCAATCTATGACATCTGTAGGAATCTATATTCTATCATTAGAATCATTTCTCCATGTGTTCTTTATTGTGTTAGCTGTGTGTGAGCGCCTTATGTGCCACTACAGGTCCATAAACACTTTAATAAAGGTATTTTTATGTATCTAACTTGTCTGATTCTATCTTTGACCATTTCTTCGGTTCTATCTTTTTTGGGTTCCTATCAATTCCGAGTGGTTTCCTCTGCAGCCCGCCGGCGCATTCTATGTACTGTTTCTGACTAGGTTTACACCTACGGTATATATAATTATGTATATTTATACGCCTTACGCCTTGTTTTGTACCCAATTAGTTTAACTGTACAGATTGGGGATGGATGATTGTCTTGTAGCAGATATGACATCAGCAGATCGCGTGATTATTTGTTGCCCCAGATCTGCTCACCCGGTGCGTGCCATGTAGGACCTGTCCCAATACTTGGAGGCAAAACTGTCGAGGACTCGCTGGTAATAACCAGATGGATTGAGCTGTAGCAGATGATTTGTTTTTAGTTTCCCTGAGGCAAACGACACTGAAGGGCGAGAGCGGCCACTGACAGCTCTGATTGTCGCCCTGTTTACAGGTGACACTGATATTAGCAGATCAAGAATGTAGATCAATCATTAACAACAAGGGAGGATCCTACAGATCATCAATCCTAAATGTAAACCACATCCATCTGTCTATTATCTATCCATCCATCTATCTAGGGGCGACATATTGATGGTGCAACCTGAACAACTTAGGCCTGTTTCACACTTATGTTTTTCGTGTCCGTTGGCAGCCGCTAAAACGGTGGAGAACGGATCCGTGGCCGACGAAACACCAACAGGAGCCACCGGACCGTTGGTGCGCCGGGATCCGCTGATATGGGAAAGTTAAAGGAACCACGCCTGGAAAAAAAAAAAGAATACTGGCGATGTAGCGGTATCCGAGAGTGGGCATCTGGCGGTATCTGGGAGCCGGCATCTCGCGGGGACCGAGTAATGTCGCGGGGAGTGGAGGAGAGATCTCGCGGTGACCAGGCAATGTCGCGGGGGGGAGAGAGAGAGAGAGAGATTTTCTCCAGCAGCCAGATTGGATTCAGGGTTAAATATGTAGCAAAAAGCAAAAATGCGGATCCAGCCGCAAAAAACCGTTGCATTGTCCGTTCGGTGATGTCAGCGGACGCTAACATTTTGGCGGATCCGCCGACATACGGATGCAATAGACGAGAGTCAGTCAAAATCAGCCGATAATGCAAGTCAATGGGGAAAAAAACGGATCCGCCAAGAAATATGCCGGATCTGTTTTTTTTGAAAACGGCGGATTTTGACTGATAGTGACAAACGGATGTGTGAAACAGGCCTAAGCAGGGGTACAAAATGTAAGGGGCCACTACCACCTCCAAAGCAGCTGGAATTGTGCATGATGATGAGCTGCTGGGCCATATATTGTTCTTGCACAGGGACCCTTTTCTGTCTGTGCATCTATCTCTCATCACAGGAAGCCATTCTGCAGGGGATATGTCTGCAAACACCATGAGGCTGCAGCCAGGGCCAGCGTTAGGGGAAGGCAAACTAGTCAGCTGTCTAGGGCCCCCAGCCAGTGGCATGTCGATAATATCCGCACACAACGCGGCCACTATGGGGCCCTTGAGTCATGGGCGCCAGCTCCGACCACCCCCCACTTGGCGCTTTCAACTGTATGGGTATCATCGATGCTGATACAGTTGAAAACAATAATAATGGGGGAGAGCACGTGAGGTGACGCTCCCTGCCCCATCGTTCCCCCCTGCCTCTGACGCAGCGCATGCTGTGTTGGGCAGTGTAGCTGATGAGAACCTGAGACGCTCTGCAGAGCCTGGAGCAGCGGGGGAACGAGGAGGAGAGGGGAGGATTGTATTATAAATATATATATGAACAACGACAAAGCAAAGTCCAGTGATTCTGGACCGTGAAGAAGGCGGGTTCTACCGCTGAAACGCGTAGTCCTATCTGCACGACTTTCCTGCGTTATTGCTGTTTTGAACTGCTTGGACCATTGCATTTTAATGGATTTATGAATAAAAAGAAAAAATTTTTTAACAGCATCCTGGATTGCTCACGTTATTGCTGGACTTTGCTTTGTCGTTGTTCACATTTGTATGGATGGACTCCTACATCCAGATCCGGGCACAACAGAGTTAACCAGGCCAGCTGAAGTTCCAGGTGGTTCACAGGAGTGAGCTGGTCTACATTGTTGGATTTATATATATATATCAGTGAGTGAGTATGTAGTGGCCATAATACTGTAGGACTGCATTATATTCTATGGGGGGCTGCTTTATGAAGAAGCTGCATTATATTCTATGGGGGGCTGCATTATACTATATAGGGGGCTGCATTATACCCTATGAGGGGACTGCATTATATTTTTTGGGGGCTGCATTACATTCCATGAGATTGTAAGCTTGCGAGCAGGGCTCTCATTCCTCTTGGTATCTGTTATGATCCATGTGATTATTGTTATGCTGTAATGTCTATCGTCTGTACAAGTCCCCTCTAAAATGTAAAGTGCTGCGGAATATGTCATCGCTATAGAAATAAAATTATTATTATGAGAGAGCCACATTATACTCTATAAGGGGGCTACATTGTATTCTATGATGGGGTCTACATTATATTCTATGGGGTGGCTACATTATACTCTATGAGGGGGCTGAGTTATATTCTATAGGGGCTGCATTATACTCTATGGGCATTATACTCTGATGGGGGCTGCATTATACTCTATGAGGGGGCTGTGTTATATTCTATGGGGTGGCTGCATTATACTTTATGGGGTGGCTACATTATACTCTATGGGGTGGCTGCATTATACTCTTATTGAGGACTATGAGCAGTACATTATACTCTATGTACTATAGGAGACCTGCATTATACTGTATCGACAACTATGGGGAGTGTATTATACTACATGAAGGACTGTGATGAGTGCATTATATTATCTGGAGGACTGAGGAGTGTAGTTTAATAAATGGAGGACTATGGGGTACATTATATTATGAGGAGTGAATTATGCTATATGGAGGACTATGGGATGGGGCATTATACTATGTGAAGGACTATGGGATGCATTATACTATATGGAGGACTATGGGGGGTGCATTATACTATATGGAGGACTATGGGGGGTGCATTATACTATGTGGAGGACTATAGGGAGTGCATTATACTATGTGAAGGACTATGGGGAGTGCATTATACTATGTGAAGGACTATGGGATGCATTATACTATGTGAAGGACTATGAGGGTGCATTATACTAAACAAGTAAAATGCTGCATATTCATCGAGTGATTGGATTGTTTATGCTGGAACAGAAATCATTGTGCATGATACTGTATGGGAACAGTAGATCTAATAGTGATCGTTCTGTCTCCATCTTTCTTCCTCAGACGATGTAAAGAGGCTGGGAAACAAGCGCCAAGCGTCTTCAGTATTGTCGATCAGTCGTTTAGCGTCCTGAACTCAACGCATGTAGCTACAACTGAAATGCTTCTGTGTGATGGGGCAATATGTCAACATTTGGGCCCCACTTTACCTAAAACCGGCCCTGCATGGAGTGGAGCTCCAAATGAAGCAATGACTTTCACTGCCATATTTCTACCGGATTCATCTTTTTCAGAGTTTGCAGAAGGTTTTGTAGCGTCACTCGGTATAATTATATTCTGCACTTGTGCCAATTCCACATATGCCGGGCGTTATTATGGGATGTCTCAGGCACATTGCTCCATCTGCACAAAACTTTTGACACAATGAGAGTTTTTATTTGCCAGTGAAGCAGGAGTGCCAGCAGTGTGCCCGCTGCCAGGTGTGTCCCAGTATAATGAGAACCGTAGAAACCGCAAGTAATGATAGTGATTACAGGGTAATGGGTTCATGATTGACTGGGCCGAAAGAATAATTAACCTCATGCTGGCTGGGACAATCATCCGTATCATAAACTGACGTTAAGCAGAAGATTCTTTCAGATGAAGCTTTCAGTCCAGAATAGATCCTTCATGTAAAAATTGGAAGCAGAATGCTGTGCCGGATCCATCAGAATGCTGTGGCTGACTTACTATACGGTTCTTTGGGTTACACAAGATGCCATATGCAAAGCTAAAATTCCACCAAATATGATGTAATCTGTAACAGAACCAAATCTGGACAAAGCCACAGACTAATTATTATATTAAATGTTGACAGTTTTAATGTAATTTTCAAAACATAAAAGGCATTTTTTAAAAAGTAAAATCTGTGACATTCAACCAGGTTTCATGCAGTCAGAATATTTCTGTACTATCCTGCCACCTGGTGGTGAGTACAGATACTACAGTGTTCATTGGCTTCTCGGAAAATTTCAATACCTCACAGCTCTGACCTCTGAGAATTAAACTGTGAGGTCCGAAAGGTAAAATAGATACAAGGGACAGAAGAAAAGTCCTTTTTCCTTTGCTTAATAAGGTAAAAAAAGTGATGGTGATGATGAATACAACCTGCAGCCAGGTGCGAACATAGAAATCATGGGACCCCATAGCAGAAGTTCTGATCAGACCCCGCTCCCCAAATTTAAAATTTTTTTGGGGTGGGGTCACAGAAGAGCATATCGGACAACTAGGCGGAGCTCCCTGTATAGCGATATATGATAACATCTTGTCTGCAGCCACCACTAGGGGGTGCTCCTTGTATACAGAGATACATGCTAAGATCCTGTCTGCAGTCACCACTAGGGGGAGCTCCCTGTATACTGAGATACATGATAAGATCCTGTTTGCAGCCACCACTAGGGGGAGCTCCCTGTATACCGAGATACATGATAAGATTCTGTCTGCAGCCACCACTAGGGGGAGCTCCCTGTATACAGAGATACATGATAAGATCCTGCCTGCAGCCACCACTAGGGGGAGCTCCCTGTATACAGAGATATATGATAAAATCCTGTCTGCAGTCACCACTAGGGGGAGCTCCCTGTATACAGAGATACATGATAAGATCCTGTCTGTAGTCACCACTAGGGGGAGCTCCCTGTATACAGAGATACATGATAATATTCTGACTACAGCCACCACTAGGGGGAGCTCCTTGTATACAGAGATACATGATAAGATCCTGTCTGCATTCACCACTAGGTGGAGCTCCCTGTATACAGAGATACATGATAAGATCCTGTCTGCATTCACCACTAGGTGGAGCTCCCTGTATACAGAGATACATGATAAGATCCTATCTGCAGTCACCACTAGGGGGAGCTCCCTGTATACAGAGATGCATGATAATATTCTGTCTACAGCCACCACTAGGGGGAGCTCCCTGTATACAGAGATACATGATAAGATCCTGTCTGCATCCACCACTAGGTGGAGCTCCCTGTATACAGAGATACATGATAAGATCCTATCTTCAGTCACCACTAGGGGGAGCTCCCTGTATACGGAGATACATGATAAGATCCTGTCTGCAGTCACCACTAGGTGGAGCTCCCTGTATACAGAGATACATGATAAGATCCTGTCTGCAGCCACCACTAGAGGGAGCTCGCCTGTATGCAAAGATACATGATAAGATCCTGTCTGCAGCCACCACTAGGGGGAGCTCCTTGTACACAGAGATAAATGATAAGATCCTGCCTGCAGCCACCACTAGGGGGAGCATCCTGTATACAGAGCTACATGATAAGATTCTGTCTGCAGCCACCACTAGAGGGAGCTCCCTGTATACAGAGATACATGATAGGATCCTGTCTGCAGTCACCACTAGGGGGAGCTCTCTGTATACAGAGATACATGATAAGATCCTGTCTGCAGCCACCACAAGGGGGAGCTCCCTGTATACAGAGATACATAAGATCCTGTCTACGTCCACCACTAGGGGGAGTCCCTGTATACAGAGATACATGATAAGATCCTGTCTGCAGTCACCACTAGAGGGAGCTCCCTGTATACAGAGATACATGATAAGATCCTGTCTGCAGCCACCACTAGGGGGAGCTCCCTGTATACAGAGATACATGATAAGATCCTGTCTGCAGCCACCACTAGGGGGAGCTCCCTGTATACAGAGATACATGATAAGATCCTGTCTGCAGTCACCACTAGGGGGAGCTCCCTGTATACAGAGATACATGATAAGATCCTGTCTGCAGTCACCACTAGGGGGAGCTCCCTGTATACAGAGATACATGATAAGATCCTGTCTGCAGCCACCACTAGGGGGCGCTCCCTGTATACAGAGCCACATTATAAGATTTTCTGTACTCTCTCTTAATACATTTCTATGAAGGTCACTGATTAGTTCTAAAGTTCAGAAATTGAGATAGTTAGACATTGCAGACGGTTTTCTAACTTTGTGCCAGAGATGTGCCTGACCCAGGGTTAAGAGAGCTCCCCCTAGTGGCCACGACTATGGGAAGCATTTTCTTATGCAGCCTTCTGACTCTATGGAGCGGAGGATTTGGAGACCAGTGACCTCAGTGAGACTACAGCTCGGATTACATCATATATTTACTAAAATGTATAAATGAAGGAAAGATGTAATTGGCTCCAGAATGCTGTGGTCCATTCATTTGTCCTATTAAGGTCACATTCACACGAACAGTATTCAGCCACAGTATTTTTTTTTGTAAACCCAAACCCAGAGCGGGTGATAATCCAGAAGTGGTGACGAGTCTCTATTAGACTTTTCCTCTGATTGTTCCTCTCCTGGTTTTGGCTACAAATACTGATGTAGAATACTGAACGTGGCCTTACGTTTCGGATGCAGGTTTTGCGTAGTGGACTCGATACCATGGCGCTGTTACTTTCCTGTGTTTAGGAAACTATTTCTAATGTTGAAAGTAAAGCCTCAATGGCCTCTACCAGGAGGTAGAACCTTGGCCTCTTATAACTAGGAGAGAATTTTGAATCAATTTTTGTTACAAAGGAATGTAACAAATAGGATATTTTGGAGGGGTGTGAACACTTCTGCACCTTACATAGATCAGTTATTTAGTTTCAATTATTCTATTAAATATAAGAAAACCTGAACTGTATAAATAAATCAACTTTTTTTTTCATACATGAATTATAGGATTTGCCCATGCGAGGTTGGCGGCATCAGGGCCGTGAGTGAGGGTTACACGGGAAGATGAGGGTTACACGGGAAGATGGGGATTTACAGAAGAGAAGAGCAGGAAAGCGTTTACTTGGTCAAATCATTACAAATCTGAACCACAATTTCCTTTGGCTCCGAGAAAGAGACTTAGGCTGTGTGCACACGCTGCGGATTCTGCTGCGGTGTACAGTACCATAATATCCTATGGGAATACAAAACCGCAGTGCAGACGGTGCAGATTTTTCCGTGCGGTTTTGAAACCGCAGAAAGAATTGACATGTCAATTCTTTCTGCGGATTCCCCTGTGGTTTGCCATCTCCTCCATTGAGGAGATGAAAAACCGCAGGGCAAAACCGCAGAGCAATCCGCAGGTAAAACCGCAGAACAATCCGCAGAGCAATCCGCAGGTAAAACCGCAGGGCAAAACCGCAGAGCAATCCGCAGGTAAAACCGCAGAACAATCCGCAGGGCAAAACCGCAGGTAAAACCGCACCCCAATCCGCAGCGTGTGCACATGGCCTTATTATTTGTGAGAGCAAACAGCAATTCCCATCCTGACCAGTAATTACTCACACAGAAATGAGTGATGCCTGGAGGGCACAAATCAGGGGGAGCCTGGGTACACAAAGCTGTGTGTGATCACAGCCGCTGACCGCTAGATGGCAGCATTGGAGAGCACAAAAGACAGTCAGTGACTAAAGACAGCAGCTCCTCAAAGGCTTCAGCCATAACCTGCGCCTCCACTGGGAGACATTGTGTCCACACACAACAGTCAGATGTACAGGTGAGTGGTGAACAGGTACAAGGCGCCTCAGCTGCCGAGCATCTCTCTAGTGTCCCACCATTATCATGTAGGACCATCACATGGGCTGCAGAAATGTGAGTGCAGCTCTGTTTGAGTTTGGAGTATAAAATACAATTGTAATCAACATATATCTAGTAAAAAAGCTGCAGAGTTTCCATCAGTACCCGGAGAATGTGAGAGTTCAGGATCTTCAGCTTAATAAAACATGATCAACTATAATCCAATTATCAGATAAACCTCCCAATCCCAGGTCCATTTGTCATCGGACAGGGTTTTGGGAAGGCCATATCTTGTGGTGTGAGGTTTTTTTTTAATCCCAGGTTCAGAAAGGACCATATCTAGTAGTGCTCAACACAGAATATGAGATCTGGAGTATAGAATAGTGAGTGCAGCTCTGGAGTATAATGCAGGATGTAACTCAGGATCAGTAATGTAATGTATGTACACAGTGACTGCACCAGCAGAATAGTGAGTGCAGCTCTGGAGTATAATACAGGATGTAACTCAGGATCAGTAATGTAATGTATGTACACAGTGACTGCACCAGCAGAATAGTGAGTGCAGCTCTGGAGTATAATACAGGATGTAACTCAGGATCAGTAATGTAATGTATGTACACAGTGACTGCACCAGCAGAATAGTGAGTGCAGCTCTGGAGTATAATACAGGATGTAACTCAGGATCAGTAATGTAATGTATGTACACAGTGACTGCACCAGCAGAATAGTGAGTGCAGCTCTGGAGTATAATACAGGATGTAACTCAGGATCAGTAATGTAATGTATGTACACAGTGACTGCACCAGCAGAATAGTGAGTGCAGCTCTGGAGTATAATACAGGATGTAACTCAGGATCAGTAATGTAATGTATGTACACAGTGACTGCACCAGCAGAATAGTGAGTGCAGCTCTGGAGGATAATACAGGATGTAACTCAGGATCAGTAATGTAATGTATGTACACAGTGACTGCACCAGCAGAATAGTGAGTGCAGCTCTGGAGTATAATGCAGGATGTAACTCAGGATCAGTAATGTAATGTATGTACACAGTGACTGCACCAGCAGAATAGTGAGTGCAGCTCTGGAGTATAATGCAGGATGTAACTCAGGATCAGTAATGTAATGTATGTACACAGTGACTGCACCAGCAGAATAGTGAGTGCAGCTCTGGAGTATAATGCAGGATGTAACTCAGGATCAGTAATGTAATGTATGTACACAGTGACTGCACCAGCAGAATAGTGAGTGCAGCTCTGGAGTATAATACAGGATGTAACTCAGGATCAGTAATGTAATGTATGTACACAGTGACTGCACCAGCAGAATAGTGAGTGCAGCTCTGGAGTATAATACAGGATGTAACTCAGGATCAGTAATGTAATGTATGTACACAGTGACTGCACCAGCAGAATAGTGAGTGCAGCTCTGGAGTATAATACAGGATGTAACTCAGGATCAGTAATGTAATGTATGTACACAGTGACTGCACCAGCAGAATAGTGAGTGCAGCTCTGGAGTATAATACAGGATGTAACTCAGGATCAGTAATGTAATGTATGTACACAGTGACTGCACCAGCAGAATAGTGAGTGCAGCTCTGGAGTATAATACAGGATGTAACTCAGGATCAGTAATGTATGTACACAGTGACTGCACCAGCAGTATAGTGAGTGCAGCTCTGGGGTATAATACAGGATGTAACTCAGGATCAGTAATGTATGTACACAGTGACTGCACCAGCAGAATAGTGAGTGCAGCTCTGGAGTATAATACAGGATGTAACTCAGGATCAGTAATGTAATGTATGTACACAGTGACTGCACCAGCAGTATAGTGAGTGCAGCTCTGGGGTGTAATACAGGATGTAACTCAGGATCAGTAATGTAATGTCTGTACACAGCGACTGCACCAGCAGAATAGTGAGTGCAGCTCTGGAGTATAATGCAGGATGTAACTCAGGATCAGTAATGTAATGTATGTACACAGTGACTGCACCAGCAGAATAGTGAGTGCAGCTCTGCAGTATAATGCAGGATGTAACTCAGGATCAGTAATGTAATGTATGTACACAGTGACTGGACCAGCAGAATAGTGAGTGCAGCTCTGGAATATAATGCAGGATGTAACTCAGGATCAGTAATGTAATGTATGTACACAGTGACTGCACCAGCAGTATAGTGAGTGCAGCTCTGGGGTATAATACAGGATGTAACTCAGGATCAGTAATGTAATGTATGTACACAGTGACTGCACCAGCAGAATAGTGAGTGCAGCTCTGGAGTATAATACAGGATGTAACTCAGGATCAGTAATGTAATGTATGTACACAGTGACTGCACCAGCAGAATAGTGAGTGCAGCTCTGGAGTATAATACAGGATGTAACTCAGGATCAGTAATGTAATGTATGTACACAGTGACTGCACCAGCAGAATAGTGAGTGCAGCTCTGGAGTATAATACAGGATGTAACTCAGGATCAGTAATGTAATGTATGTACACAGTGACTGCACCAGCAGAATAGTGAGTGCAGCTCTGGAGTATAATACAGGATGTAACTCAGGATCAGTAATGTAATGTATGTACACAGTGACTGCACCAGCAGAATAGTGAGTGCAGCTCTGGAGTATAATACAGGATGTAACTCAGGATCAGTAATGTAATGTATGTACACAGTGACTGCACCAGCAGAATAGTGAGTGCAGCTCTGGAGTATAATACAGGATGTAACTCAGGATCAGTAATGTATGTACACAGTGACTGCACCAGCAGTATAGTGAGTGCAGCTCTGGGGTATAATACAGGATGTAACTCAGGATCAGTAATGTATGTACACAGTGACTGCACCAGCAGAATAGTGAGTGCAGCTCTGGAGTATAATACAGGATGTAACTCAGGATCAGTAATGTAATGTATGTACACAGTGACTGCACCAGCAGTATAGTGAGTGCAGCTCTGGGGTGTAATACAGGATGTAACTCAGGATCAGTAATGTAATGTCTGTACACAGCGACTGCACCAGCAGAATAGTGAGTGCAGCTCTGGAGTATAATGCAGGATGTAACTCAGGATCAGTAATGTAATGTATGTACACAGTGACTGCACCAGCAGAATAGTGAGTGCAGCTCTGCAGTATAATGCAGGATGTAACTCAGGATCAGTAATGTAATGTATGTACACAGTGACTGGACCAGCAGAATAGTGAGTGCAGCTCTGGAATATAATGCAGGATGTAACTCAGGATCAGTAATGTAATGTATGTACACAGTGACTGCACCAGCAGTATAGTGAGTGCAGCTCTGGGGTATAATACAGGATGTAACTCAGGATCAGTAATGTATGTACACAGTGACTGCACCAGCAGAATAGTGAGTGCAGCTCTGGGGTATAATACAGGATGTAACTCAGGATCAGTAATGTAATGTATGTACACAGTGACTGGACCAGCAGAATAGTGAGTGCAGCTCTGGAGTATAATGCAGGATGTAACTCAGGATCAGTAATGTAATGTATGTACACAGTGACTGCACCAGCAGAATAGTGAGTGCAGCTCTGGGGTATAATACAGGATGTAACTCAGGATCAGTAATGTAATGTATGTACACAGTGACTGCACCAGCAGAATAGTGAGTGCAGCTCTGGAGCATAATACTGGATGTAACTCAGGATCAGTAATGTAATGTATGTACACAGTGACTGCACCAGCAGAATAGTGAGTGCAGCTCTGGAGTATAACACAGGCTGTAACTCAGGATCAGTAATGTAATGTGTGTACACAGTGACTGCACCAGCAGAATAGTGAGTGCAGCTCTGGAGTATAATACAGGCTGTAACTCAGGATCAGTAATGTAATGTATGTACACAGTGACTGCACAAGCATAATAGTGAGTGCAGCTCTGGGGTATAATACAGGAGGTAACTCAGGATCAGTAATGTAATGTATGTACACAGTGACTGCACCAGCAGAATAGTGAGTGCAGCTCTGGAGCATAATACTGGATGTAACTCAGGATCAGTAATGTAATGTATGTACACAGTGACTGCACCAGCAGAATAGTGAGTGCAGCTCTGGAGCATAATACTGGATGTAACTCAGGATCAGTAATGTAATGTATGTACACAGTGACTGCACCAGCAGAATAGTGAGTGCAGCTCTGGGGTATAATACAGGGTGTAACTCAGGATCAGTAATGTAATGTATGTACACAGTGACTGCACCAGCAGAATAGTGAGTGCAGCTCTGGGGTAAAATACAGGATGTAACTCAGGATCAGTAATGTAATGTATGTACACAGTGACTGCACCAGCAGAATAGTGAGTGCAGCTCTGGGGTATAATACAGGATGTAACTCAGGATCAGTAATGTAATGTATGTACACAGTGACTGCACCAGCAGAATAGTGAGTGCAGCTCTGGGGTATAATACAGGATGTAACTCAGGATCAGTAATGTAATGTATGTACACAGTGACTGCACCAGCAGAATAGTGAGTGCAGCTCTGGGGTATAATACAGGATGTAACTCAGGATCAGTAATGTAATGTATGTACACAGTGACTGCACCAGCAGAATAGTGAGTGCAGCTCTGGGGTATAATACAGGATGTAACTCAGGATCAGTAATGTAATGTATGTACACAGTGACTGCACCAGCAGAATAGTGAGTGCAGCTCTGGGGTATAATACAGGATGTAACTCAGGATCAGTAATGTAATGTATGTACACAGTGACTGCACCAGCAGAATAGTGAGTGCAGCTCTGGAGTATAGTACAGGGTGTAACTCAGGGTCAGCTGTATACGGAGATGGCTTCTATATGTGACGTTGAATGGAGTCATATATGATATATGGTCATGTGATGGCCGTTGGGTGCTTTTTCGGTCTGGGTCCTCTCTTTGGTCCAGGTGTACTCCTTACAGACACCGCTATTATGTCTGTGCATCTCCTGTACATACAAGCCTCTGCTGATTTCATGGTGTTGCTGACAGCGGGTTTTCAGGAGGTGCTGAGATCCCTGCCGCCCTGAGCTTACAACCTGTACTCCACATTCTGCTTTTGCTTTGAACTGACACCCATTTCTTCAATGTTCCGTGAAGAATTCCACAAGGAACGAATCTTTTGTCTTAAGTTTCATGGTGATTAATGATGTCTCTGCAGGATAATGAGACACAAGACATCACAGGACTGGGGCCCTGCCTGCCATTAACCCTGAGTCTCTACTGAATCTATCAGTCTATAGGTGTCACTATAGGGGTACAGAGGTTGCAGTGTTCTGGGTTTTGGTAGCCTGTGCTTGCCCCTCCCATTTGCCACATAAGAGATTCCATTACTAACATGGTTCTTAGTTCTGGAGGGTGAATCTTTGCCATTAACCCTTTGTCTTTATTCTTCTTGTATACATCACCTCTTCTATGATCTGATTGACACTTGGCGTGTTGGGAGGTGCAATGAGGTTCGTCAGTGCCTGGCGCCTCGTCCTCCTGCTGGGTCCCGGGCAGGAAGCTTCCTCCGGGTGGCACTGGCAGGGGATGATGATGTGATCAGCTGTAGGAGATGCACCTGCCTCTTCTCTCTGGTTCAGTCTGCAGCTATTTCCAGCACAATCACCAGCCCGAGCTGATTCCCTGCTGATTGCACTCATTTATATGTGGGATCAACATGAAACCCCCACGAAAGCAGCTGCAGGACCCCCCCACAATCACTCCAGGACTGAGCGATTAACATCTCACCCCTTTCAAAGTCTTCATACCCCGTGAACTTTTCCATATTTTTAATGTTACAGCCACAATCTTAAATGTATTTTATTGGCATTTTATGTGACACAAAAAGGAAATGATACAAGGTTCTCTTATTATTTTAAAGATATAAATGTGAAAATTGTGAGGTGCATTTTTATTCAGCCCCTTGTAGTCTGATGCCCCTAAATAACATCCTGAGTGACTCCCCCCAGAAGTCACATAATTAGTACATTGTGACCACCTGGGTGTGATTTCTTCTCAGTATAACTACAGCTGTTTGGTGAAGGCCTCAAAGGTTTGTCTGTGAACATTCGGATCAAACAGTATCATGAAAACCAAGGAGCCCACCAGACAGGTCAGGGATAAAGTTGTGGAGAAAAGAAAAGCAGGGTTAGGTTATAAAAAAATAGCCCAAGCTCTGAACATCTCACCGAGCACTGTGCTATCATCATTCAAACATGGAAGGAGTATGGCACAACTGCAATGTACCAAGACATGGCCGTCCACCTAACCTGACATCCCAAGCAAGGAGAGCACTAATCAGAGAAGCAGCCGAGAGGCCCATGGTCACTGGAGGAGCTGCAGAGATACACAGCTCAGGGGGGAGAATCTGTCCACAGGATAGCTATTAGCTGTATACTCCACAAACCCAACCTTTATGGAAGAGTAGCAAGAAGACAGACATTTATGAAAGCCATTAGAAGTCCCATGTAGAGGACACAATGAGCATGTGGAAGAAAAAGCTCTGGTCAGATGAGACCAAAGGAGAACTTTTAGGGCTAAATGCAAAACGCTATGTGGGAGGAAAACTAACACTGCACATCACCCTGAAAACAGCAACCCCACCGTCATGCATGGTGGTGGCAGCATCCTGCTGGAGGGAGGCTTTTCTTCAGAAGGGGCAGAAAAGATGGTCAGTGATGATGGGAAGATGGATGGAGCGAAATACAGGGCAATCCTGGAGGAAAAAATGTTTGAGCCTGCAAAAGACGAGATTGAGGTGTAGGTTCACTGTCCAGCAGGACAACATCCTGACAGAGCTACAATGGGGGGGTTAGATCACAGCATATTCCTGGTGTGACACAGTCACCATCCAGACCCAAATCCCAGAGATTCTGTGACAAGACTGAAAAATTGCTGATCAAAGACATCTCCATCCAATCTCACTGAGCGAAAGCGAGGGGGCAAAGAAGAAGGGGTAAAATGTCACCTCTGGATGTGCAAAGCTGGAGAGACAGACCCCAAAAGATTGCAGAGAAAGGTGGGAGAGACAGACCCCAAATAACTGCAGAGAAAGGTAGGAGTGACAGACCCCAAAGACTGCAGAGAAAGGTGGGAGAGATAGACTGCAGCAGAGAGAGGTGGAGAGACAGACTCCAAAAGACTGCAGCAGAGAGAGGTGGAGAGACAGACTCCAAAAGACTGCAGCAGAGAGAGGTGGAGAGACAGACTCCAAAAGACTGCAGCAGAGAGAGGTGGAGAGACAGACTCCAAAAGACTGCAGCAGAGAGAGGTGGAGAGACAGACTCCAAAAGACTGCAGCAGAGAGAGGTGGAGAGACAGACTCCAAAAGACTGCAGCAGAGAGAGGTGGAGAGACAGACTCCAAAAGACTGCAGCAGAGAGAGGTGGAGAGACAGACTCCAAAAGACTGCAGCAGAGAGAGGTGGAGAGGCAGACTCCAAAAGACTGCAGCAGAGAGAGGTGGAGAGACAGACTCCAAAAGACTGCAGCAGAGAGGTGGAGAGACAGACTCCAAAAGACTGCAGCAGAGAGAGGTGGAGAGACAGACTCCAAAAGACTGCAGCAGAGAGAGGTGGAGAGACAGACTCCAAAAGACTGCAGCAGAGAGAGGTGGAGAGACAGACTCCAAAAGACTGCAGAGAAAGGTGGAAGAGACAGACCCCAAAAGACTGCAGAGAAAGGTGGAGAGACAGACCCCAAAAGACTGCAGAGAAAGGTGGAGAGACAGACCCCAAAAGACTGCAGAGAAAGGTGGAGAGACAGACCCCAAAAGACTGCAGAGAAAGGTGGGAGAGACAGACCCCAAAAGACTGTAGAGAAAGGTGGAGAGACAGACCCCAAAAGACTGCAGAGAAAGGTGGGAGAGACAGACCCTAAAAGACTGCAGAGAAAGGTGGAGAGACAGGCCTTTAAAGACTGCAGAGAAAGGTGGAAGAGACAGACCCCAAAAGACTGCAGAGAAAGGTGGAGAGACAGACCCCAAAAGACTGCAGAGAAAGGTGGAGAGACAGGCCCTTAAAGACTGCAGAGAAAGGTGGAGAGACAGACCCCAAAAGACTGCAAAGAAAGGTGGGAGAGACAGACCCCAAAAGACTGCAGAGAAAGGTGGGAGAGACAGACCCCTAAAGACTGCAGAGAAAGGTGGAGAGAGACCCCAAAAGACTACAGAGAAAGGTGGGAGAGACAGACCCCAAAAGACTGCAGAGAAAGGTGGAGAGACAGACACCAAAAGACTGCAGAGAAAGGTGGAGAGACAGACACCAAAAGACTGCAGAGAAAGGTGGTCCTACAAAATACTGGCTCAGGGGGGCTGAATAGAAATGCCATTCACATTGTTCAGAATAATGCTTGTAACATATTTAGTAAACATCGTATCATTTCTTTACATGTCACAGACACTTGTTACTTTGTGTTTGTGTCATAGAAAATCTAAATAAAATACATGTAAGTTTGTGGTGTAATGTGGAGAAAGTCACGGGGTGTGAAGACTTTTTCAAGACGATGTAGATCTAGAGAAAAAGCAAATAATGAAATCTATAGACAGAGGCGTTTCTGTATTATCCTGTACCCCAGTATCTATACGTCCCGGACACATGTCGTCCAGGCTTGGTTTCACATTTCTTATCTGCCTTCATTCTTGCCTCGATCACAAATCCTGAAAAACTTACCGTAATTCAGACAGAACCCTGACGGCGCCATCGAGTATAAGGAGGCAAAAGGAGCCCAACGTCTGGAACTTTGGAATCCGGCTGCTACTTCTTCCTCATCTCTTATGTGTCGGTCATCAGCGCATCAGACTGGGCATAAAAGAAGAGCGTCACCAGAAAAGATGTCAGCAGACTTGGCGCTCCATTTGCCTCATTATACTCGAGTTTTGCAGAGTTTTACAAAACTCGAGTATAATGAGGCAAATGGAGCGCCAAGTCTGCTGACATCTTTTCTGGTGACGCTCTTCTTTTATGCCCAGTCTGATGCGCTGATGACCGACACATAAGAGATGAGGAAGAAGTAGCAGCCGGATTCCAAAGTTGGAGGTGCTAGTGGCCCCCTTACCTCTCGGGCCCCTGTGCACAGGTTGCACCAATGGTATGTCCACCCCTGACCCCATTAACACAGCGATTGCAGCTGTCTCATCATCTAATGCTTCCAGTAGATTCTTTCCCATCAGATGAATGCTGCGGGGGGGGTTCAAGTTACTTTGGCTGTTGTGAAATATTCATGCTGCCCCCAATATTTGGGACCCCCAGGACACAGGAGACTACAGAGTTACTGGGGGGGGGACAATACCAAACCTTTATTAGAAGAAGACAATGGGGCTGAGCACCTGAAGCAGCTCATTACCACTTCAAACAATGGGAGCAGTGGAGCATTCTCTCATAATTACAGGACTTTGCCGTAGGAGCGCCGCTCTATTTCTACTTTGATGATGCAGCTACAATCTGGGGAACAGTCCCGGTCTAAAGAAATGATCACAGAAATGCAAAAAAAATCTTAATCATGACAATGACGACAAATGGCTTGTGCCTCTATATCACACCCCATGTTATATCACATTTATAAGCTTCACCTTGTGACACTTGGCTATCTAAAGTGTACTTGTTGGGCATGCAGCTCTGGGTAAGATAATACTCTTAGTAGCAAGAAGAAGCAGCATGGGGGACATTGTACAACGGTATAAAGCAGTGTATCTGTGCATTCAGCTCTGGGAGGAGTTAAAGCACTTACCAGAAGCAGCAGCATGGAGGACGTTATATTATAATATTGAGTAGTATAAATGTGAATCTATATCTGGGTGGAATTAAAATACTTACTACAAATATAAACAAATACAGACTCTGGGGATTGGGATCCAGGGTCAAGAAGTGTAAGTGAGAATCATGATAAAGCCACTTCTTTATTAATTATTATTGATAAATTAAGGTAATGTTTTTTTTTTTTACCATCAATAATAATAAAGAATTGTTTTTATCATGATTCTCGCTTACACTTCTTGAATCTGGATCCCAATCCAGAGTCTGCATTTGTTTGCTGTATGAACTGTGACCTTTACGTATAAGGTCTTTGGTCTAATATGTTTTCTAACTTTCTAGAAGCAGCAGCATGGAGGACATCATACTGTAATATTGAGAGGTGAGGGATATGGTTGTTTCTTATTTTTGTATTTTTACGGGGGACATGGGCTTCAATGGATTTTAGGCATAAAGATGAGTATTACAGTGTTCTTTATTTTTTAAATAAATGAGTTAAAAAGGGTGTTGAGTTTGATTTCAAATAAAGGATTTTATTCTTGCTGTGTCTTTATTTCACAGCTTACTCTGGGTTTGATGTCAGCAGCCAGTGCAAAGCTGACAGCAACCCCAAACAAACCTATTACCCCACTTACCACCACCACAGAGCAAGTGGGAAGAGTGAGGCTAAGCATCAGATTTGGAGCATCTTATGGATGCGCCTTTTCTGGGGCGGCTGAGGGCTGATGGTGGTAGCCTGGGGGGGGCAATATCTCTGACCCATTGCCAGGATATTAATATCAGCCCACAGCTGTCTGTTTAGCCTTTGCTGGTTTGAATTTTTAGGGGGACCCTATGTAATTTTTTTTCTGGGGTCTTCTGTAAATTCTCCAGTAACCCTTTGCTGGTTATGAAAATGATGCGGGAACCCACACCATTTTTTAATTCTTTATTTTACACATTAGGGACACAGAGGATGCTGAATACAACTCCCATCATTATCGCCTGGTGGTGCTGATCTCAGCACAAGTAGGAGACAATGATGAGAGTTGCCTTCAGCAGTCGGCACCTAGGATCAGAGTGAACTGTACGGTGCCTTCCCAGGCGCCGGGTCACGCTGATGACACACAGATGTTATCCATTTGTCATCGGAGTGCACTTGTGTAGCACGCATTTTGTCTGTGCTGCTGGTAAAATACTGACATATCTGCGGGTTTCTCTGGCCGCAGCAACCTATGCTTGACCACAGAGGTGGCGGGCATCACCTATGAAGAGATGACAAATCACAGAGGGATGGGGAAGGGGGCATTTTGTTGCCTCATCTGTGGGCACCAAGGAATTTTAAATCCTTCTGCTACTAAGAGGAGCATCAGATTCGGCGCTCGGGTCTGATCTAACGGTGCAGACTGCAGCATTTATTGAACATTCGCTGGATCATAGAATCATAGAATCGTAGAGTTGGAAGGGACCTCCTGGGCCATCTGCTCAAAGCAGGATTCGCTAAATCATCCCAGTCAGATGTCTGTCCAGCCTCTGTTTGAAGACTTCCATTGAAGGAGAACTCACCACTTCTCGTGGCAGCTTGTTCCACTCATTGATCACTCTAACTGTCAAAAAGTTTTTTCTAATATCTAATCTGTGTCTCCTCCCATTCAGTTTCATCCCATTGCTTCTAGTCTTTCCTTGTGCAAATGAGAATAATTCTAAAGACATACTGATAGGGAATTTAGATTGTGAGCCCCATCGGGGACAGTGATGAAAATGTGTGCAAACTGTAAAGCGCTGCGGAATATGTTAGCGCTATATAAAAATAAAGATTATTATAAAAAAAAGTTAATCCTTCTACAATGTGACAGCCCTTTAGATATTTGTAGACAGCTATTAAGTCTCCTCTCAGTCTTCTCTTTTGCAAACTAAACAATCCCAAATCCTGCAACCTATCCTCATAAGACAGGGTTTGCAGACCGGTCACCATTCTGGTTGCTCTTTTCTGAACTTGCTCCAGTTTGTTGATGCCTTTTTTTAAAATGTGGTGCCCAAAACTGGACACAATATTCCAGATGAGGTCTGACCAAAGAGGAGTAGAGGGAAATAATGACTTCACGTGATCTAGACTGTATGCTTCTGTTAATACATCCTAGAATTGCATTTGCCTTTTGCTGCTGCATCACACTGTTGACTCATATTCAGTCTGTGATCTGTTAGTATACCCAAGTCTTTTTCACATGTGCTGTTGCTTAGGCCTATTCCTCCCATTCTGTATATGCTTTTTTCATTTTTATTGCCCAGATGTAGTACTTTGCATTTTTCCCTGTTAAAAACCATTCTGTTAGTTGCTGCCCACTGCTCCAGTTTATTTATATCTTTTTGAATCCTCTCTCTCTCTTCTCTAGTATTAGCTATCCCTCCTAGCTTTGTGTCATCAGCAAATTTAATCAGTTTACCCTCAATGGATACATTGTTGCTTATGATGAATCCCCTCCATTCCAAGGTAACAGCAGCGGCAGGAGGGGGTCAGGGGTCAGGTAAATTAATCGAGGCGCTCTCACTTGGTGATGACTCCGCGATTAATCAGGACCCCTATTGTATAAATCACAGCAGATGGTAGATGCAGGCGAAGACTCATGGGAGACGACTCTGTTATCACCTTCCCAGGAGAACGTTCTGACAAGACATTCCGGATAGTGACGGAGCGCCACTTCTAATGGGCTCTGCCACTTGGTCATGTCTTAACCCATTTCCGTGCAGGAAGACCCCATATCGCATTACTTCGCTCCATTTTTCACTGGGCTCCTTTTCTGTTTTTTCCCCAAATTTAAAGGAAGTTCTGATCCTATAAACCGCTCTGCAGAATCCTAAATCAGCTGCCCAAACTTGAGGGGCCGCCGCATGGAAATGAACGTAAAAGTCGCTATGAGTAATGGCCACCACCATCGTCTCAGATCAGGAAAACGGAATCCTTGCATTGAAGCGTCGTGGGCTCAAATCTTGTAATCAAGAGACAGAGTCCATCTTGTAGAAAGATTTGTGCCGTTGACAGGTCAGGATGATGACAAATGTCTGAACATCGGGTCTGAAGCGTGTCATTGTGTCACACGTAGAAACATGTAGCACCTATGTGTGACCCTGCCCTGTCTCAACAGCATAAGCAGCGAGTTACAGTTTTAGGCCATGCTCACACCAAACTTTTAAAGGAGTTTTTTTTTGGGGGAGGATCAGCTCCAAAATCTTCAAAAACACTTGGAAAACTTTTTAAAGTCCTTTTTATGGAAAATTCTTGTTGTTCATATGATTTTTTTTTACCTGAGAGCATTTGGGTTATTCTCATACAAATTTTTTACATAGATTTTGGTGATTGAAAAATCCACATCTAAAAGTTGCTACTAACAGACACATGGTTTTTGAGGTAATGTTTTGGAGATCACACATATTATGCTGTTTTTTTTTAATTCAGTTTTCAGCATTTTTAATGATAATATGAGATGTAGCAATGGAGTTTCCCCCCCCCCAATATATTTACACTACAAAAACTATGCATCAAAAAGTGTCGTAAAAACTGCAAAAGTGCATGGAAAATGCTGGACAGAATGGATATGAAACTTTTCCTAAGACGTGTTTAAAAAAAAAATGCAGAAGCAAATATGTGCATTCTGTACATCCAATCAGATACTGAATGAAAATTCACTGCTCTTAAACTCAAAAAGACCTGGAAACAGTGCAAAAAGTTGGTGTAATGTGATGATACACTGTGTACTAATACCTCTACTGATAGGTAGCCATAGATTAGGCACTTACCTGTAAGTAGATGCTGGATGATAATACTGCGTTCTGCTAGCGGGCAAAGAGCCGCGGTGTGACACCGAGGAGTAGGTTTCCACCGAGCTGGTGGCTGCTGAATTTTTATTCAGTATCTGATTGGTCGTACTTTGTCTAACAGGTCCTGCACACTACCTGTTCTCACTTGCAGCTACTCTAGCGGTTTCTGGTGGAGCGCCAGTGTGAATTCTATATTGTTTTTTGCTTTCTGTACATGCAAGAAAATAAACTCTTCCAAGACTTCTCAAAATCACTTCTGGAAAAAAAGAAACTACCCAGAACATCCCCCAAAAAAGAGCATTTACTGAAGTGGTTTCTGTATAGAAAACTCATTTTTGAACGCTTCAGAAGGCTCAGTGAGAGCACAGCCTTATAATTTTGTGAAAATGTATCACAATGCGATGCAGGAGCCTGAAGGAGCAGAGATGTTCATCCTCCAGATGATTGCTGACACCATTTTTCTTGTTGCTGATGCACATGACGTTTGCTGCATAATAACATATTGCATCCAATGCCTAGAAATCCTTGTCCTCACCCTCAGACCATTTAGGGTGTGTGCACACGCTGCGGACTGTGCTGCGGATCCACAGCGGTTTTGGCCATGCGGATCTGCAGCAGTTTCTTCTGCAGTGTACAGTACCATTATTCCTTATGGGAAATGGAAACCGCAGTGCAGATGCTGCAGAATTTTCCGTGCGGATTTTCTGCGGTTTCTAAACCGCAGAAAGAATTGACATGTCCATTCTTTCTGTGGATTCCGCTGCGGTTTACCATCTTCTCCATTGTGGAGGTGGAGATGGTAAAACCACAGGATAATCCGCAGATAAACTGCAGGTCTTTTGACCCGCGGATTTTGAAAATCCACGCGGATCAATCCGCAGCAGATTCCGCAGCGCGTGCACTCAACCAGGAAGCCCTCATGGTCCCGTCATATTAGAAGAATGGCGCTTAGCGATCATTCAATAAGACGTAACATACTGAGCGTAAGGTGCTAGTGTCTACCCAAACATCAGAGGCGTCTGCATGACATGGGGCTATAAACTGACGTCCAGTTACCGATGTCCACTGACCTCACTCCACCACTATCTGAATATGAGTCAACAGTGTGATGCAGCAGCAAAAAAGGCAAATGCAATTCTAGGATGTATTAACAGAAGCATACAGTCTAGATCACGTGAAGTCATTATTTCCCTCTACTCCTCTTTGGTCAGACCTCATCTGGAATATTGTGTCCAGTTTTGGGCACCACATTTTAAAAAAGACATCAACAAACTGGAGCAAGTTCAGAAAAGAGCGACCAGAATGGTGACCGGTCTGCAAACCCTGTCTTATGAGGAAAGGTTGCAGGATTTGGGAATGTTTAGTTTGCAGAAGAGAAGACTGAGAGGAGACTTAATAGCTGTCTACAAATATCTAAAGGGCTGTCACATTGTAGAAGGATCAACTTTATTCTCATTTGCACAAGGAAAGACTAGAAGCAATGGGATGAAACTGAATGGGAGGAGACACAGATTAGATATTAGAAAAAACTTTTTGACAGTTAGAGTGATCAATGAGTGGAACAAGCTGCCACGAGAAGTGGTGAGCTCTCCTTCAATGGAAGTCTTCAGATTTTTTTTTGTCCGGCACCAATACAGATTTTGGGGTTAATTCAGTGTCTGGAGGATCCGCCGGCCAAAAAAACGTTGCAAGCTCTGTTTAGAAATCTTTGAGGATGATGACGGACACTAACATTGTGGCGGATCCTCAAAAAAACGGATGCAACGGACGACAATCAGTCAGGATCCGCCAATAATGAAAGTCAATGGGGAAAAAAAACGGATCCGCAAAGAAAAATGGCGGATCCGTTTTTTTTCAAAATTGGCGCATCTTGACTGTCAAAAACGGAAGTGTGAAAGAGGCCTTACACGACGTGTCACCTACAGGATCCGCTGCTGTACAAGTTATGATGCAGAAATAAATCTTCTACAACGTGGAGATCACTCTCATTGATTTCCTCCCTGACTGCGATCACCAGAGAGTCGCTCCTCCATTATTTATGGCGCGTGGAATATTATCCAAGTTGTTCTGCAGGAATAATCCATCTGCCCGCTGCAGCGCGGCTGGAAGGTCTGCACAATGATTTGTGGGGGGGGGGGATCTGTCGATATCGGCTCGTCCCTGACTGGCCCTCAACCAAAAAAAGTGCATTTCCCCAAATGAGATTTTCTAACATTTATTCAGGCGGTGGAGCGGCGGCACATGGCTGAAATCCTCCGCCCGCCACAAACTAACGAACATCTGCTGATGGTTCCTGAGGGGTCAAGGACTTATGTGACGGGAATAGGACGCAAAAATGTCAGCAGAATGCAAAAGTTTCTGTGTGAATGGCAATATAACGAGGCAAATGGAATTCTGGATTATTACATAGAACTATAGGGGGGAGGGGGCTTGTGTTACATGGGACTGCCACGCCATATGACATTTGTTATAAAGTGCTGACAGGGGCTCGTAGTATTATTACTTGTATTATGCATGCTGTGTTGTCTGTGGTGTTACATAGGACTGCAGGTAACATCACTACATTATATGTGCTCAGAGAGGTATCACTGTTACATGGGGTGTTACATAGGACTGCAGGTGACATCTACTACATTATATGTGCTCAGAGAGGTATCACTGTTACATGGGGTGTTACATAGGACTACAGGTGACATCTACTACATTATATGTGCTCAGAGAGGTATCACTGTTATATGGGGTGTTACATAGGACTGCAGGTGTCTTCTACTACATTATATGTACTCAGAGAGTTATAATTGTGTTATCTGTGGTGTTATGTAGGACTGTAGGTGACATCTACTCATCTACTACATTATATGTGCTCAGAGAGGTATCACTGTGTTATATGGGGTGTTACATAGGACTGCAGGTGACATCTACTACATTGTATGTGCTCAGAGAGGTATCACTGTGTTATATGGGGTGTTACATAGGACTGCAGGTGACATCTACTACATTGTATGTGCTCAGAGAGGTATCACTGTTATATGGGGTGTTACATAGGACTGCAGGTGACATCTACTACATTATCTGTCCTCAGAGAGTTATTACTCTGTTATCTGATGTGTTACATAGGACTGCAGGTGACATCTACTACATTATCTGTCCTCAGAGAGTTATTACTCTGTTATCTGATGTGTTACATAGGACTGCAGGTGACAGCTTACTCTCTATCGCTGCTTCTTCTGTAGTCTGATATTTTCGGTGACTCCTCGCTGTGACTTGTTTGCGTTGTAAACAGGTTATTTTCACGTACAAGTATTAGGCTAATGAATGTTTTGGGGGATTTGCAGAGACCCCAGTGAAGTATTTTTAGACATTTGGAAGAGAATCAGAACTCGGCTCCGTTTTTCCTGAGTCTCCGCAGATCGCAGCAGATGAATGAGACGTTTTTACTCCTGGGAACACGGCGGGTCCTGGGACTTACACTGGAGGCGCTGTTTTCTGTCTATTTAGGGTGTAATTACAATGTGTGATGTCCCAGGCTCCGCGCCATACACCAGCACTGCAGCAGAGTGTGGCACCTTGTCCCCATCCTCCGGGTTCTGTCATAAACTCCAATTTTCGGTGTTTATTTTTATATATTTTGGACACTTTGGTTATGAATCCCATTTTCTGTAATGGCAGAAGATGCACCGATAACACTGCAGGTGCGAGAGATCTGCGCAAAGCATCGTGTCCTGGACTCTCCGGCCTCATTCATCATTGTCTTTGCGCCTTTTTTATGCAGTAATGTGATTTTGTCCCTTATTTGTTATTTAATTTGCATCTTTTTAACATTAACTTTACTTGGTTTTGTATATTTTTTTATTCGTCTGTGATAGCGTGGTTTTCTTTCTTCAAATATTTTAGGCAAATTCATAATTTGTGACTTTTTGGAAATTTTGCTGCATTTTTGTTAAATTGCACACCAGTGCCCTTGTGGAAAACAAAGTGTTTGACTTTATGATTGCATCTTATTTATTTATTAAGTAAGTGCTTTATTTCTTTGTTCATCAGTGTTGGTGTGGTCACATTGTTCATATTTTTTTAGACTAATTCATCACTTTTGCATTTTCCAAATGTATAAAATCTGTTTCATTTTGTTTCCATGTAGTTGAAGTCTCGTGTGCGACATTCTGAAGGAAAATGTAACGTTTTGTGCTAAAAGGCGTAAAAAAGGTAAAAATGAACCAAAGTGCATCTTTGATTTGACGCAACATTTATTTACCCCTGTTTGCCATTTTGAAGATTTTGGCACAAACATGTCAATGAATAACACAAAGTGATAAAAACCAGGCCAACACTGAGAAACAAAAACAACAACAACAAAACAAGAAAAGTGAACTTAAGGAAAGGTGCAAATTAAATAATGAAAACAGTGCAAACATAAAACATATCAGAGCCATTGCAAAGACAACGATACATCAGGGGCCAAAATCCACTTATAACTTACATGGTGCTGTCACAGGGTCCTTCTCTGGTATCACACAATCAACAGAGCAAGCGAAGAGTGAACAATTCCAAGACCTTTATTCAGGCAAAAATACGAAAAGGTCCCTATTCAGTCCACCACACAAAGGATAAGATAGTCCAGAATAAGAATGCAGTCCAGTAACAGGATAAAATGTCCAGGGAAACGAGATTCCAAAACTCTAGCACCAGAGGATAAAATGGGTCCTTCTCTCTGAAATGCAGTCTTTACACCATCCTGTCCACACCGGAACTGACTTGCCCAGCTCCTGTTCTCCCCCGACCCCCTTCCTTGTCCAGGGAAAGTCAAACAAGTTGGGGGCGGTTTCCAGGCCCCCCAGAGGAGAACAAAGGGCCTTAGGGATTAATGCACTACAGGGGGTCATTAAGAGACAGATACAGTGAGGCTGTAGACTTACAATGTAATAAGAAAAACACTATGAAAATAACTGGAATAGAAAAATAGGAATATACAAAAAATGACATCCACATAACATATCACACCATCACAGGTGCATACTAGTCACACGACCTTCCTACACTGTACTATTCTGCATCAATCATGATAATTTTCTATCAAGTAAATACATCAGCAGGACAAATGTCTGTCCTGAAAAATTGCTGCAATAAACCTGACCAGCGCCTCCATATAGTATGAACAGGTGCCTACTGCAATGAATACATAACTTGCAAAAAGGAGGAACGCCGCAGCGCTCTGTAGGGACCAAGACATGGTATGCGCAAACACAAAATCTATCATCATTGCTGAGTAAACTGTAAATTTTTTTTTTTTATATTACTTACAAAAGTGAAGGTTCTTGGCGCATAAACTGGCCAATTCATGTTAGCCCATCAGCCGCGACAATGCATTAGTGCAGATAACGTATCTGTGAGGAGTTCCGCTTGTTTACGCAACACAGGATTGTCCGGATTGGATACAACTTTTGCAAATTACAGGACTATCAGGTCAGTAGTTTTAGGCTCTGGCTATAGAAAGCATGTTTCCTTTCAATGATGGCAAGCAGATATGTTAAAAATGGCGATGGAGTGAAAAACCTAAAGCTGCAGAAGCGTCTGTGATCCTGCAGTCAGGCCTCATAGACATCGATCCCTTTCAGTTATGAACCGGCTCCATTTCTTACTTCTCTGTGTGTTACATGTGATCAGCGGGCAGACACATGCAATGGTGACGTGACTCCATACCGGCCTCAGCCATGTTGGCACGTCCGCGCACGCACAGGATTTTCTCCTTTCTAATAATCAGCACATGTAAGTAGAATTACGATTCTGAATGTTCAGTAATGATTCTCTTGATGCCACTTACGGCTCCAGTGGGTTCAAAGGGAAATGATAACGTGGAGCGTGTTATTGTACGTCCATAAAAAAAAATCCGCAATATGGACGTACGATTAAACTGGATGCATTATTCTTTTAGCATCTGATCAGTTGTTGTATCCGTATTTGCAGTCATTGCCATTTTTTACTACATTGGCGTAAGGGCGCGGTCACACGTTCGGTAATTTGCATCAATATTTGTCAGACCAGGAGCGGTGATAATAATACAGCAGTGGTGACGAGTTTCTATTAGACTTCTCCTCTGATTGTTCCTCTCCTGGTTTTGGCTTATAAATACTGACCAAATACTGACCAAATACTGACCGTGTGAACGTGGCCTCAGTCTAATAGCAAATGGTGGCAATGAATGGAGATATGGAGACAGATGCTGATGTCGCCATGATGATTCTGTGCGAGCAGTCCGACAAATGATTGCCCTGTCACAAGAGGCAGTGATAACAAATGCAATCAGACAATTTAATAAAGGGGCGAGATGATAAAATGACTGGTAACGAGCGTTACATTAACACTGGTAATTTGTGTGATTGATCTAATGAAATTCTCTGTCAGAGACAAAGGTGAGCGCAGTTGGACGCTTTGTGTTGGGCCTTCCTCTGGGTGAGATCTGAGAAGGTTGAACTTGATGGACGCGTGTCCTTATCGTAAAGCCATGTTCACATTACACTAGCGTTGTGCGTGGCGCTCCGCATGAGATTCAGAGGCGCCCTCCAACGTGTCCATCCACTGCAGTCGGGTACATGGAGATGAAGGCTGAACACTTGGAGCCATTTGATCTCCTTTCTGTCTTCTTGCTTTGCAGGACACATACGTGCATCCATCTTCACAGGCCTCCCATGGACAAGGTGACGCTGTTCTTGGAAGACCCCAGCCATGGCTTATTCTTTGTGCAACCTGCATCTAGATATCCCCACTTTGACCCTGAGGACCGTGGCAGCGTATGACCACCCACCTGCCCTGAGTCTTCTGGCGACCGGTCGCGCTCGGGTGCGGCGCAGATGTCATTAACATTCCTTCCCCGACTGATGGCGGCAGAACCATGATCAGGCCTAATGTCAGCTGCCGCTAATTCAATCAACTTATTGAGCTGATGTGTCCCTTTATTACAATTATTGTCAGATCGGGGCTTTCATCCCATCATGGAGAATAAACATCGTTTATCATAGTTTTATAGATTAGCTCCTGACAGGCCGGTGCCTGCTTTGCATAAATGTGCATTAATGGCAGGCAGCGGCACAGACAACAGCGCGCCTCGCGTCTCATTAAACTGTGTCACCGCCGCTTTAAGGAGTGTCTCATCATGGCGGATAATCAGTGAGTGGAACAAAAAAAGAAGGGAAACCAATTTATTGTGTGGATGGTGCGTTTCCTGAGGAGCAGGCCCAGCCGAGTGGAAAAAACTGGACCCCGCAAAGTCACAAAATCCAAATGGGGGCTGGGCGCGAGCGAGAGTAACCCTTCACTGCCTGGAAACCTGCCTGATATCGGCCATCAGATTCTATTTCACCCGTGCGGTTGTTTTCTTGGTCGCCCCATCGTATAATTAGCGATGACCTGGAGACATAGTGCAAGCACTGAACACAGGTTCAAAAAGATGCAACAAAATTTGCCCAAATTGCTCCAATTTTGCGATGAGGTTTTGAGCCGCTTAGTTTCGCTCATGTCTGCGAGCACAATGGGGGTTATTCCACGCAGCCAAAGCATCACACCGAAACGGTGTTCACATGGCGCAGTTCTGGTGCGGCTTTACTGCAGGTTCTCAAAATAATAGCAAAACCTCGAGACGTGATATTGTTTTTATAACATAGTGACTGCAGCATGTGAACACGGCCTAAAACTGTCTTTAATCACAGCTCAAAAGCTGCAGAAATCAAATCCCTTAGGCTGAAGTCACACACAATGTATAAAAATACGGTCCGTATTTTACGGTTGAAATACGCAGAAATGTTCCCTGAACAGTGATCCGTATGTCATCCGTTGGCAATGCTAAGATGCGATTTTGGTGCATGTATGCATCCGTATGACATCAGTATGACATCAGTATGGCATCCGTATGCCGAGATTTTCTCACTGGCTTGCAAAATGGACATATAATGGATCCCAATGACAGATTTTAAAACACAAATGAAAGAATAGATATAGACACATAGAATACATATATATATACAGTATACACATGTCATTGAGACACACACACATATATATATATACAGTACATTGTGAAAGTATTCGGCCCCCTGGAACTTTTCAACCTTTTCCCACATATCATGCTTCAAACATAAAGATACCAAATGTAAATTTTTGGTGAAGAATCAACAACAAGTGGGACACAATGGTGAAGATGATCGAAATTTATTGGTTATTTTAAATTTTTGTGGAAATGCAAAAACGGGGCTTGAAAAGTGGGGCGTCTTTGACTAATAATTAGGGTATGTGTGTAAAAGTTTGGACATGTAGGTGTTAAATTAACGAGTTAATTTGTTGAAAAAAATGCGTGGGCTCCCGCGGTATTTTCACCACCAGAGAGGGAAAGCCAGTGAGTGAGGGCAGACATTAATAGCCTAGAGAGGGACCATTGTTTTTGGCCCCCCCTGGCTAAAAAAAAATCTTCCCCCAGCCATCCCAGAAAAGGCGCATCTATGAGATGTGCCTTTTCTGGCACTTAGCCTCTCTATTCCTATTGCCTTTAGCAGTGGCTCATGGGTTAATAATGGGTTAATGTCACCTTGCTATTGAAAGGTGACATTAAGCCGGGTTAATAATGCAGAGGTGTCAATAAGACTTTGCTGCGCGGCCTGATGTCTAGCTTTTGAAGATCTTTTGGTCTACTTCAGTTTGTCAGGCAGATCCTATTTAAGGGATTTCTTCATTGAGAACAGGTGTGGCAGTAATCAGGCCTGTGGGTGACTAGTGAATGTGACCTCAGCTTCCCAAAGATGTGTTTAATGAAGAGGGCAATCACTTTCTCACGCAGGGCCCTGTAGGTCTGGATTTCTTTTCCCTTAATAATAAAGACCTTCATTTAAAAACTGCATTTTGTGATTACTTGTTGGGTTTTCTTTGTCTAATATTTACATTTGTTTGGTGATCAGAAACATTTAAGTGACAAACATGCGAAAGAATAGGAAATCAGGAAGGGGGCAAACACTTCACATCTGTACCGGGGACATTGTCAGTCCAGCTCTACATAATGTTCCTGGTGCTATTTCTCTTGTCTGTAAAGATCTAGTGTTTAATATACGTATCACATCGGCTTGGATGATTTTAGTACAGTCCTCAGTATCCTGTACACAAACCAATGATATCTGTGACATTGGCTGAAAAGTCCCAGAGCCGTGAGCCAGAACCTATTAGATAAAAAGAACTCCTAGATCACAGTTTTCTGTAAATGTATCATCAGCGATCTCCAATTGCTCCATTAACAGGTTCATGTCCTTCCGGTAAATGTGGTATAGTCAGTGTAACCCCCTGTTGTGAGGATCAGTAGAGAAGGGGTTAATTCCCTGCGCCTATCGCCAGTGATTAGTGAAGGTTTGGATCCTGATGGTCAGGTTGGATCAAGGCGCCGATTTTCCCACTTAATAAATCGACATCTTTTATTATCATTATCACTAATAATACTTGATTGTGTTACTTTGACTTAATTGGCTGGAAATGACACCGAGGAGGTGAAAACAGATTGCAGATGTTGAGAAACAGATGTGAATGTAACGATAATGGGAACATGAATATTTATGTGAAAGCCACGAGCGCTGATTACATGATTTACCTGAAAAGTACAAACCCCGACGAACAATGAAATAATGGGATGGAGAATGAGACTGAGCAGGAGACGAGTGATAAGAAGCAAACCTGGAAACTCAAGAGTGGTAACCGCCCGTACGTCTGAAGATGGCGTCCACCACAGAGATAGCGGGACTTATATCAAACTAACTACTATGGGAGCAATGCCCTGAAAAAAGCTGTGAACCCAAAACATGCTTACCAATACCGGTTATCAGGCTCGGACTGGCCACAGGTTAACAGGTGAAAGGTCTGGTAGGCCTCTCTCATTGTATTATTTTATATATGTAAAGACAATGTATGAATAATAGTAATATAATATTTGCATTTACCTGCACTGTGGCCCCAAGTACCAATGTTACTGGTGGGTCCTTGGCACGCAAGTCTGACACTGCTGATGAATGGCAGCCATGAGAGTGGTCGTTCATCAGGATCTTACAACAGTGTTGCCTCCGCCTTTTTTCATAGGGTCTGTCTGCATTCTACAGTGCATTATTACTGCGGCCAGAGAGTAGTGAGTATGACTGCTGCTTTCTGTAATACTGCTCCTATGTACAAGAATATAACTACTAAAATACTGCCCCTATGTACAAGAATATAACTGCTATAATACTGCTCCTATGAACAAGAATATAACTTCTATAATACTGCTCCTATGTACAAGAATATAACTACTAAAATACTGCCCCTATGTACAAGAATATAACTGCTATAATACTGCTCCTATGTACAAGAATATAACTACTAAAATACTGCCCCTATGTACTAGAATATAACTACTATAATACTGCCCCTATGTACAAGAATATACTACTATAATATTGCCGCTATGAACAAGAATACACTACTATAATACTGCCCCCTATGTACAAGAATATAACTACTATAATACTGCTCCTATGTACAAGAATATAACTACTATAATACTGCCCCTATGTACAAGAGTATAACTACTATAATACTGCCCCTATGTGCAAGAATATAACTACTATAATACTGCCCCTATGAACAAGAATATAACTACTATAATACTGCCCCCTATATACAAGAATATAACTACTATAATACTGCCCCTATGTACAAGAGTATAACTACTATAATACTGCCCCTATGTACAAGAGTATAACTACTATAATACTGCCCCTATGTGCAAGATTATAACTACTATAATACTGCCCCTATGAACAAGAATATAACTACTATAATACTGCCCCTATGTGCAAGAATATAACTACTATAATACTGCCCCTATGTACAAGAATATAACTACTATAATACTGCCCCTATGTACAAGGCTATAACTACTATAATACTGCCCCTATGTACAAGAATATAACTACTATAATACTGCCCCTATGAACAATATAACTACTATAATACTGCCCCTATGTACAAAACTATAACTACTATAATACTGCTTCTATGTACAAGAATATAACTACTATAATACTGCTCCTATGTACAAGAATATAACTACTATAATACTGCTCCTATATGCAAGAATATAACTACTATAATACTGCTCCTATGTGCAAGAATATAACTCCTATAATACTGCCCCTATATACAAGAATATAACTACTATAATACTGCTCCTATATGCAAGAATATAACTACTATAATACTGCCCCTATGTACAAGAGTATAACTACTATAATACTGCCCCTATGTACAAGAATATAACTACTATAATACTGCTCCTATGTACAAGAATATAACTACTATAATACTGCCCCTATGAACAATATAACTACTATAATACTGCCCCTATGTACAAGACTATAACTACTATAATACTGCTCCTATGTACAAGAATATAACTACTATAATACTGCCCCCTATGTACAAGAATATAACTACTATAATACTGCTCCTATGTACAAGAATATAACTACTATAATACTGCCCCCTATGTACAAGAATATAACTACTATAATACTGCCCCTACGTACAAGAATATAACTACTATAATACTGCCCCTATGTACAAGAATAAAACTACTATAATACTACTCCTATGTGCAAGAATATAACTACTATAATACTTATCCTATATAGAAGAATATAGCTACCATAATACTGCCCCCTATGTGCAAGACTGTAACTACTATAATACTGCTCCTATGTACAAGAATATAACTACTATAATACTGCCCCTATGTACCAGAATATGACTACAATAATACTGCCCCTATGTACAAGAATATAACTACTATAATACTGCCCCTATGTACAAGAATATAACTACTGTAATACTGCCCCCTATGTACTAGAATATAACTACTATAATACTACTCCTATGTGCAAGAATATAACTACTATAATACTTATCCTATGTACAAGAATATAACTACTATAATACTGCCCCCTATGTACAAGAATCTAACTACTATAATACTGCCCCTATGTACAAGAATATAGCTACCATAATACTGCCCCTATGTGCAAGACTGTAACTACTATAATACTGCTCCTATGTACAAGAATATAACTACTATAATACAGCCCCCTATGTACTAGAATATAACTACTATAATACTGATCCTATATAGAAGAATATAACTACTATAATACTGCTCCTATATAGAAGAATATAACTACTATAATACTGTCCCCTATGTACTAGAATATAACTACTATAATACTGATCATATATAGAAGAATATAACTACTATAATACTGCCCCCTATGTACTAGAATATAACTACTATAATACTGCCTCCTATGTACTAGAATATGACTACAATAATACTGCCCCTATGTACAAGAATACAACTACTATAATACTGCCCCTATGTACAAGAATATAACTACTATAATACTGCTCCTATGTACAAGAATACAACTACTATAATACTGCCCCCTATGTACTAGAATATAACTACTATAATACTGCTCCTATGTACAACAATATAACTACTATAATACTGCTCCTATGTGCAAGAATATAACTACTATAATACTGCTCCTATGTACAACAATATAACTACTATAATACTGCTCCTATGTACAAGAATATAACTACTATAATATTGCTCCTATGTACACGAATATAACTACTATAACACTGCCCCCTATGTACTAGAATATAACTACTATAATACTGCTCCTATGTGCAAGATTATAACTACTATAATACTGCTGCTATGTACAAGAATATAACTACTATAATACTGATCCTACAGTATGTACTAGAATATAACTACTATAATACTGCTCCTATGTACAAGAATATAACTACTATAATACTGATCCTACGTACAAGAATATAACTACTATAATACTGATCCTACAGTATGTACTAGAATATAACTACTATAATACTGCTCCTATATACAAGAATATAACTATAATTCTGCTCCTATGTGCAAGATTATAACTACTATAATACTGCTCCTATGTACAAGAATATAACTACTATAATACTGATCCTACAGTATGTACTAGAATATAACTACTATAATACTGCACCCTATGTACTAGAATATAACTACTATAATACCGCCCCCTATGTACGAGAATATAACTAATATAATACTGTCCCTATGTACAAGAATATAACTACTATAATACTGCTCCTACGTACAAGAATATAACTACAATACAGCCCCTATGTACAAGAATATAACTACTATAATACAGCCCCCTATGTACTAGAATATAACTACTATAATACTGCCCCCTATGTATGAGAATATAACTACTATAATACTGCCCCCTATGTACGAGAATATAACTACTATAATACTGCCCCTATGTACAAGAATATAGCTACTATAATACTGCTCCTATATAGAAGAATATAACTACTAGAATATAATTACTATAATACTGCCCCCTATGTATGAGAATATAACTACTATAATACTGCCCCCTATGTACAAGAATATAACTACTATAATACTGCCCCTATGTACAAGAATATAACTACTATAATACTGCCCCTATGTACAAGAATATAACTACTATAATACTACTCCTATGTGCAAGAATATAACTACTATAATACTGATCCTATATAGAAGAATATAGCTACCATAATACTGCCCCCTATGTGCAAGACTGTAACTACTATAATACTGCTCCTATGTACAAGAATATAACTACTATAATACTGCCCCTATGTACCAGAATATGACTACAATAATACTGCCCCTATGTACAAGAATATAACTACTATAATACTGCCCCTATGTACAAGAATATAACTACTGTAATACTGCCCCCTATGTACTAGAATATAACTACTATAATACTACTCCTATGTGCAAGAATATAACTACTATAATACTTATCCTATGTAGAAGAATATAACTACTATAATACTGCCCCCTATGTACAAGAATCTAACTACTATAATACTGCCCCTATGTACAAGAATATAGCTACCATAATACTGCCCCCTATGTGCAAGACTGTAACTACTATAATACTGCTCCTATGTACAAGAATATAACTACTATAATACAGCCCCCTATGTACTAGAATATAACTACTATAATACTGATCCTATATAGAAGAATATAACTACTATAATACTGCTCCTATATAGAAGAATATAACTACTATAATACTGTCCCCTATGTACTAGAATATAACTACTATAATACTGATCCTATATAGAAGAATATAACTACTATAATACTGCCCCCTATGTACTAGAATATAACTACTATAATACTGCCTCCTATGTACTAGAATATGACTACAATAGTACTGCCCCTATGTACAAGAATACAACTACTATAATACTGCCCCTATGTACTAGAATATAACTACTATAATACTGCTCCTATGTACAAGAATACAACTACTATAATACTGCCCCCTATGTACTAGAATATAACTACTATAATACTGCTCCTATGTTCAACAATATAACTACTATAATACTGCTCCTATGTGCAAGAATATAACTACTATAATACTGCTCCTATGTACAACAATATAACTACTATAATACTGCTCCTATGTACAAGAATATAACTACTATAATATTGCTCCAATGTACACGAATATAACTACTATAACACTGCCCCCTATGTACTAGAATATAACTACTATAATACTGCTATATACAAGAATATAACTACTATAATACTGCTCCTATGTGCAAGATTATAACTACTATAATACTGCTGCTATGTACAAGAATATAACTACTATAATACTGATCCTACAGTATGTACTAGAATATAAGTACTATAATACTGCTCCTATGTACAAGAATATAACTACTATAATACTGATCCTACGTACAAGAATATAACTACTATAATACTGATCCTACAGTATGTACTAGAATATAACTACTATAATACTGCTCCTATATACAAGAATATAACTATAATTCTGCTCCTATGTGCAAGATTATAACTACTATAATACTGCTCCTGTGTACAAGAATATAACTACTATAATACTGATCCTACAGTATGTACTAGAATATAACTACTATAATACTGCCCCTATGTACAAGAATATAAATACTATAATACTGCACCCTATGTACTAGAATATAACTACTATAATACCGCCCCCTATGTACGAGAATATAACTAATATAATACTGTCCCTATGTACAAGAATATAACTACTATAATATTGCTCCTACGTACAAGAATATAACTACAATACAGCCCCTATGTACAAGAATATAACTACTATAATACTGCCCCCTATGTACTAGAATATAACTACTATAATACTGCCCCCTATGTATGAGAATATAACTACTATAATACTGCCCCTATGTACGAGAATATAACTACTATAATACTGTCCCTATGTACAAGAATATAACTACTATAATACTGCTCCTATATAGAAGAATATAACTACTAGAATATAATTACTATAATACTGCCCCCTATGTATGAGAATATAACTACTATAATACTGCCCCTACGTACAAGAATATAACTACTATAATACTGCCCCTATGTACAAGAATATAACTACTATAATACTACTCCTATGTGCAAGAATATAACTACTATAATACTGATCCTATATAGAAGATTATAGCTACCATAATACTGCCCCCTATGTGCAAGACTGTAACTACTATAATACTGCTCCTATGTACAAGAATATAACTACTATAATACTGCCTCCTATGTACTAGAATATGACTACAATAATACTGCCCCTATGTACAAGAATACAACTACTATAATACTGCCCCTATGTACTAGAATATAACTACTATAATACTGCTCCTATGTACAAGAATACAACTACTATAATACTGCCCCCTATGTACTAGAATATAACTACTATAATACTGCTCCTATGTACAACAATATAACTACTATAATACTGCTCCTATGTGCAAGAATATAACTACTATAATACTGCTCCTATGTACAACAATATAACTACTATAATACTGCTCCTATGTACAAGAATATAACTACTATAGTATTGCTCCAATGTACACGAATATAACTACTATAACACTGCCCCCTATGTACTAGAATATAACTACTATAATACTGCTATATACAAGAATATAACTACTATAATACTGCTCCTATGTGCAAGATTATAACTACTATAATACTGCTGCTATGTACAAGAATATAACTACTATAATACTGATCCTACAGTATGTACTAGAATATAACTACTATAATACTGCTCCTATGTACAAGAATATAACTACTATAATACTGATCCTACGTACAAGAATATAACTACTATAATACTGATCCTACAGTATGTACTAGAATATAACTACTATAATACTGCTGCTGTGTACAAGAATATAACTACTATAATACTGATCTTACAGTATGTACTAGAATATAACTACTATAATACTGCCCCTATGTACAAGAATATAAATACTATGATACTGCACCCTATGTACTAGAATATAACTACTATAATACTTCTCCTATATACAAGAATATAACTATAATTCTGCTCCTATGTGCAAGATTATAACTACTATAATACTGCTCCTATGTACAAGAATATAACTACTATAATACTGATCCTACAGTATGTACTAGAATATAACTACTATAATACTGCCCCTATGTACAAGAATATAAATACTATGATACTGCACCCTATGTACTAGAATATAACTACTATAATACCGCCCCCTATGTACGAGAATATAACTAATATAATACTGTCCCTATGTACAAGAATATAACTACTATAATACTGCTCCTACGTACAAGAATATAACTACAATACAGCCCCTATGTACAAGAATATAACTACTATAATACTGCCCCCTATGTACTAGAATATAACTACTATAATACTGCCCCCTATGTATGAGAATATAACTACTATAATACTGCCCCTATGTACGAGAATATAACTACTATAATACTGTCCCTATGTACAAGAATATAACTACTATAATACTGCCCCTATGTACAAGAATATAACTACTATAATACTGCTCCTATATAGAAGAATATAACTACTAGAATATAATTACTATAATACTGCCCCCTATGTACTAGAATATAACTACTATAATATCGCCCCCTATGTACGAGAATATAACTAATATAATACTGTCCCTATGTACAAGAATATAACTACTATAATACTGCTCCTACGTACAAGAATGTACGAGAATATAACTAATATAATACTGTCCCTATGTACAAGAATATAACTACTATAATACTGCTCCTACGTACAAGAATATAACTACTATAATACTGCCCCTATGTACAAGAATATAACTACTATAATACTGCCCCCTATGTTCGAGAATATAACTAATATAATACTGTCCCTATGTACAAGAATATAACTACTATAATACTGCTCCTATGTACAAGAATATAACTACTATAATACTGCTCCTATGTACAAGAATATAACTACTATAATACTGCCCCCATGTACAAGAATATAACTACTATAATACTGCCTCCTAGCTGTGAGGTTGTGTGTTTGTAGCTCTCCTGATATCTGGAGCAAGCCCAGGGGGAGGCCACCCTGGGCGGGGTAACTCCCCAAGCAAGGCCCAGGCTTCCAGGCCTACACTTGGAAGTAACGCTCAAGTTGTGTCTAAGGCGGATGCAAGTCCCAAAGTTGTTTCTGAGGGAAAGAAAGCTCAGAATGGAAGTAGCAGCAGCAGCAGCAAGAAAGGTGAAGCTGTGAAAGTACGTAAAGTAACGGAACAAGGAAAAGCCATGGCTGTGGGTAAGAAAGTTCCAGTTAAGCAGTCGGCCAGCCAAGGCAAGCAGAGTGAAGGACAACTAGGAGAAATCCAAAGGAAATCTACTGGTGAGAAGCTGAATGGAGGAAAGCAGCCTGCAGCTCAGGAGGTGCCATCACCATCTTCAGGTGTGCAGCTGACTCCCAGCAGACAGAGGAGAACCTCACTGGAGAGACAGACGCTCCAGGAGAACCTGCAGCAGAAGCATGTGGTGGCCAGCATGGTGAGCTCTGGGCACACAAGGTCGCAGTCAGGTGGCAGCAGTAAAAGTGTTGTGGAGCCTGGAACCACGAAACCAGCGGTGGTGAAAGTTAAGGAGACGTCTGGTTTCAAGCATCCGGGGACATTGCTGAAAGCAGGATCCCAGGAGGAGACGCCATGTGCACCTGGGCTTCAGGTCGCAGAGGAGATCCCAGGACTGGTCAAGAGGCTCGGTGAGTTACAGCAGCACAAAGACTTGCTGCAGAAACAGATAGACATGGGCTATAATGTAAAGGCTGCTAATCCTGGTGGGGATCACACCTTTTGTGACCAGACTCTGAACAAGCTCGGCATACAGCTGGCAAAAGTGGTGACGGACATGGACTGTGTCCTAGAGAGGATGGGGCCCCTGGCAGAGACTTATAGGAACCAGGAACTGTTTATGTCACACAAGCAGGACTCTGCAGGTTCCAGCTCAGACATTGTCCCAGGTGGGCCCCAGAAGCCGGTGCGGCCAGTGCTGCAGCCTGCAAGTTTCTGCTTCCAAAAGGGTCAAATACTGCAGCCGCAGCAGCCTGCGGCAGACCCCAAGCAGCAGCACGTTATGCAGATTCCAGCAGGTGTACCACAAGTCTCAGAATGCCCAGCACAGCAGCCTGCAGCAGATTCCAAGCAGCAGCATGGACTGCACTTTCCAGCAGAGGGACTACAAGTCTCAGAATGCCAAGCACAACAGTTGGGAAGTGGACATTTGCCGGTCATTACTGATGGTGCCCAGCAGGGCTCTGATGCTGGGGATAACCGCACTGTATCTGGGGGGTTGGGGGCTTGGGGGAGCACAGTATCTTTGGTGGACGCTGCACAGTCTGATAATGACATTGATGCTGATGATAACAATGTGCATGATAATGTCTGTGATTTCCCCCCTTTAATTTCGAGCACACAAGGTGTGGCTGCCCCTCCTGCTGCAGACCTTCACCCCATCAGTCAACCCAATGTGACCCCGCACGGTCCCCCCAGTAATGCCTGGAGTCGTGGTGCTCCGTCCTTTACCTCTGGTACCAATTATACAGGCCAGGCGTTTAAACGGAGAAACGTTGTGCGTTTCCGGCACAGAGGTGCCAAGGAGGACCTGCCAGACAGGAGGTTTGTCATCAGGGAGCTCTTGTGCCACCAGATGGGGTTTGTGCCAGTCAGCATCCTGGCAGTGATTAATCTTCCAGACATAGTGGAAACTGAAAAGAAAAGAGCGCAATAGGGTCTTACCCGAGAAGATAAAGATGTAAACCAAATAATTATACTCACCCTATGCAGGAGAGTAATAGACATAAAGGAACAAGGTCAGCCTGCTGCACATCCAAATGACCACGCCGTGGCCATAAAATCTTCAGATTCAAAGGTGGAACTTTTATGGATTAAGCGTGCGCTTATGGTCTGGTAGCGCACGCTTAATCCATAAAAGTTCCACCTTTGAATCTAATCTTCCAGACAGGCAGGGCTATGATGTCAGCTTTAAGCTCATGTCTGACCTGGACAAATTCTGGTCTAGTTTCCCCAAGTTTAGAGACACGGAGGGATGGAGTAAGTTCAGCTTTATTCCTATCTCTAAGCCAGATACTGTCACCATAAATGTCATCTTCTGGAATGAGTCTGTTCCCCCGCAGGACATTGTGGTGTGGCTCCGGAGGCATTGTGACCTGGTCTCTGACCTCACCAAAAGCAGAGACAGCGATGGTATCTGGACGGGAGGGTGGCGGGTTTTGGTGAAGCTGCGCCAATGCAATAACATCACGGCCCATTTACCCAACTCCTTCTTTATTGGGAGGGAGAGGGGTGTGTGTTTCTATCCTGGGCAGCCTCGTAAGTGCTTTAAATGTGGCAAGGCAGGTCACCTGGCAAATACCTGTACTGTGGTGAAGTGCAGCCTGTGTGGGGAGGTCGGCCATCTAGTTGCAGACTGCCAGAACATCAGGTGCAACCTCTGTGGGAAGATCGGTCACCCTCACAGGGACTGTCCAGACGCCTGGCACAATATCTGTAAGGACTTTCCTGACGAGGACTTGGTGGCAGGGGCAGAGATTCTGGAGGAGGCAGCTTTACTGTCAGGGGAAATACTGACCAGACCAGAGGTCCACCAGGGGTCTACTCAGCTAACACCAGAGCAGCAGGGTTCAGAGAGAGAACAGGGGAGTATGGAGGTTGTACCTCAGGGGCAGCGGTCACAGGAAGGCATTACTTCAGTGCTGCCATCTGTGTCTGAAGAGTATAGCAATAATCAGAAAAGGAAGAAAAAGGACAAGGCCTCCCGTAAACCTGAGGAGTATGACACTGGCCAAGGAGCCGGGAAGAAATTCCAGAGTTCTGCTGGTGTAATGGTCGTATCTAACAGGTTTGATGTTCTGTCTGAGTCTGACGGCGATTTTGAAGATGAACTTAAGAGAATTGACGCAGAGTGTGATAGGGACGTAGAGGACTGTCCTCCGCCAAAGCGGAAGCCCTTACCTGAGGGCACTCGGGAAGAGTCTGAGATGGAGACCGGTGGTGAACAGAATAACTCCGACTCAGATCTGTGACGCTGTCAACCAGATAATGTCTGAACTCAGATAGGGAAAATCATTAGGAGAAATTAGGAAATGTTAAGATATGGAAAGATGAGTCAGTGGGTAGGAACATGATGAGCTCTGTTTGCAAAGTGTTTTTTTTTTTTTCTCTCCTCAAACTAGGAGTATGGACTCTAAGTTAATTTGATATGTATAATCTGGATATGTAATGAATGTATGTACAATCCTAGTGAATTCAGTTTTGTATTATTGGAGGAATAATATGTTATTCCTATCTTCAAAAAGGGGAAGAAGGTGGACCCAGGCAACTATAGGCCGGTGAGTCTGACTTCTATACCAGGAAAGATCTTTGAACAAATTATTAAACAACATGTATGTCAGTACCTGGATAAGAATGAAGTGATTAAACAGAGTCAGCATGGGTTTGTAACTAATAAGTCATGTCAGACTAACTTAATTTCCTTCTATGATGGAATCACTGATTGGGTGGATCAAGGAAATGCTGTAGATATAGTATATCTTGACTTCAGCAAAGCATTTGACAAAGTCTCTCATACAATCCTTATTGAAAAAATGACTAAGTATGGAATGGACAAGGCAACTGTTAGGTGGATTCATAACTGGCTTAGTGATCGGACCCAAAGAGTGGTCGTAAATGGCTGCACATCCAGTTGGAAGAATGTCTCAAGTGGGGTACCACAGGGCTCTGTCCTGGGCCCTTTATTGTTCAACATCTTTATCAACGATTTAGATGAAGGAATTGAGGGTAAACTGATTAAATTTGCTGATGACACAAAGCTAGGAGGGATAGCTAATACTAGAGAAGAGAGAGAGAGGATTCAAAAAGATATAAATAAACTGGAGAAGTGGGCAGCAACTAACAGAATGGTTTTTAACAGGGAAAAATGCAAAGTACTACATCTGGGCAATAAAAATGAAAAAAGCATATACAGAATGGGAGGAATAGGCCTAAGCAACAGCACATGTGAAAAAGACTTGGGTATACTAATAGATCACAAACTGAATATGAGTCAACAGTGTGATGCAGCAGCAAAAAAAGCAAATGCAATTCTAGGATGTATTAACAGAAGCATACAGTCTAGATCACGTGAAGTCATTATTTCCCTCTACTCCTCTTTGGTCAGAGCTCATCTGGAATATTGTGTCCAGTTTTGGGCACCACATTTTAAAAAAGACATCAACAAACTGGAGCAAGTTCAGAAAAGAGCAACCAGAATGGTGACCGGTCTGCAAACCCTGTCTTATGAGGAAAGGTTGCAGGATTTGGGATTGTTTAGTTTGCAAAAGAGAAGACTGAGAGGAGACTTAATAGCTGTCTACAAATATCTCAAGGGCTGTCACATTGTAGAAGGATCATCTTTATTCTCATTTGCACAAGGAAAGACTAGAAGCAATGGGATGAAACTGAATGGGAGGAGACACAGATTAGATATTAGAAAAAACTTTTTGACAGTTAGAGTGATCAATGAGTGGAACAAGCTGCCACGAGAAGTGGTGAGTTCTCCTTCAATGGATGTTTTCAAACAGAGGCTGGACAGACATCTGACTGGGATGATTTAGCGAATCCTGCTTTGAGCAGGGGGTTGGACCAGATGGCCCAGGAGGTCCCTTCCAACTCTACGATTCTATGGTTCTATGGTTCTATGGAATGTTATTTGTATTTGTTTTGTTTTTACAATAAAAATTGCCCCCTATGTACTAGAATATAACTACTATAATACTGCTCCTATGTGCAAGATTATAACTACTATAATACTGCTGCTATGTACAAAAATATAACTACTATTCTACTGATCCTACAGTATGTACTAGAATATAACTACTATAATACTGCTCCTATGTACAAGAATATAACTACTATAATACTGCTCCTATGTACAAGAATATAACTACTATAATACTGCTCCTATGTACAAGAATATAACTACTATAATACTGCTCCCTATATACAAGAATATAACTACTATAATACTGATCCTACGTACAAGAATATAACTACTATAATACTGATCCTACAGTATGTACTAGAATATAACTACTATAATACTGCTCCTATATACAAGAATATAACTACTATAATACTGCTCCTATGTACAAGAATATAACTACTATAATACCGCCCCCTATGTACGAGAATATAACTAATATAATACTGTCCCTATGTACGAGAATATAACTACTATAATACTGCCCCTATGTACAAGAATATAACTACTATAATACTGCCACTATGTACAAGAATATAACTACTATAATACTGCCCCTATGTACAAGAATATAACTACTATAATACTGCTCCCTATTTACAAGAATATAACTACTATAATACTGCCCCTATATACAAGAATATAACTACTATAATACTGCTCCTACGTACAAGAATGTACGAGAATATAACTAATATAATACTGTCCCTATGTACAAGAATATAACTACTATAATACTGCTCCTACGTACAAGAATATAACTACTATAATACTGCCCCTATGTACAAGAATATAACTACTATAATACTGCCCCCTATGTACGAGAATATAACTAATATAATACTGTCCCTATGTACAAGAATATAACTACTATAATACTGCTCCTATGTACAAGAATATAACTACTATAATACTGCCCCCTATGTGCAAGAATATAACTACTATAATACTGCTCCTATGTACAAGAATATAACTACTATAATACTGCCCCCTATGTACAAGAATATAACTACTATAATACTGCCCCCTATGTACGAGAATATAACTAATATAATACTGTCCCTATGTACAAGAATATAACTACTATAATACTGCCCCTATGTACAAGAATATAACTACTATAATACTGCCCACTATGTACAAGAATATAACTACTATAATACTGCTCCTACGTACAAGAATATAACTACTATAATACTGCTCCTATCTACAAGAATATAACTACTATAATACTGCCCCTAGGTACAAGAATATAACTACTATAATACTGCCCCTATGTACAAGAATATAACTACTATAATACTGCCCCTATGTACAGGAATATAACTACTATAATACTGCCCCCTATGTACAAGAATATAACTACTATAATACTGCTCCTACGTACAAGAATATAACTACTATAATACTGCTCCTATCTACAAGAATATAACTACTATAATACTGCCCCTAGGTACAAGAATATAACTACTATAATACTGCCCCTATGTACAAGAATATAACTACTATAATACTTATCCTATATAGAATATAACTACTAGAATATAATTGAAGAATATAACTACTAGAATATAATTACTGTTAAGGGTTGGGGTAGAGACGGGGCGTGTGACAATGGTGGTGATATTGTGAGGGAAGGATCGGTATGGAAATATCCAGGGTGCCGGTTGGAGGTGGGAAGACGGCAGATAAATGGGGCACGATACCCCACGTTGGCTATGATTTTCAGGGTGTGGGATAGGGGTAAGTCTCTTTTGAAGATAAATGGGCCTACGGAATTGTGGCCATTGTGGCGAAATCCGGATTTGCAAGAGATCAAAAAGCTGGTGGGGTTCGGAAGATGGGAAGATAAAGGGATTTATCTGGTGTCACAAATTTTGCAAAATAATACTCTTAAGAGTTTTGAACAATTGAGAACAGAATTTCACCTCCCGCACGTCTTCTTTTATCAGTACTTACAGCTAAGACATGCATTGGAAAAACAGAGAAGGACAAATCCGGTGATAGTGACACATAATCAAACACTACATATGCTGCTTACATCTGAGTCTTCTAGGGGACTTATCTCTGAATTATATAAAAGATTATTGCCTGCCCATCTGGAGACATATCCACTGACTGCTGCTAAGAATAAGTGGGAACGGGACGTTGGCCCCCTGACGGAGGACCAGTGGTCCGATATTCTAGAACAGGTCCCTAAAATGGCGGTTTCTGAGTGCCAGCGGCTTTCGCAAATATATCTCATTCACAGGGTATATAAAACACCGAGCTTATTATTTAAAATGGGACTTAGGCCCAATACACAATGTGTGAGGTGTGGGCAGGATGATGCCCACTTGATGCATGTTATGTGGGAGTGCGGGCACATTGGGGATTTCTGGAGGCAGACCCTGGGACTCATAGCCCAAGTATACCATATCACAATACGACCGTCACCTCGTCTATGTTTGTTGAATTTGTGGGAGGAGGGGGTTGACCCGGACTCTGCAGTGGCCCTGGGAATAGCACGCATCCTGTATCAGGCAAGAAAGATACTTGCATATCATTGGTTGGATCCTATGCCACCAACATTGTCAGAGCTTAAAAATAAACTAAATAATGTCATCAGATTGGAAAGGGGGGCTTATTTAAAAAGAAATGCATTAAGAAAGTTTTACAAAATTTGGCAGCCATGGATGGAGTCACCGGGTCTCCCCTCGGGCGCACTGGTACGGGATGCGATGTTGGACCAGTTGCTGTTGTGCTTGCGATGAGGGGATGCTTGGGGGGTGAAAATAAAGTCTAGTGCCCTTTGTGGCGAAGTAGATTTTGAGTGGCGCGGTGGGGGGGGGCTGGGGGGATCGGACCTGATATGCGGGGGGGGCGAAATATGATGCGGAGTGGCGCGGCTGGCGGGGATGGTTTTCCCGCTGAAATGAGGCACTGATGTATAATTTTGATTTTTGTTTATTTGTGGAGCCATGTTGTTTATAGGCTCAATTTTATGCAAATATCTGTGTTTTGAGATTTCTTCTTTTTATTTATTCTTACACAGGAAGAGTTTTACCCTTTAAATAATATCTGCTCTCAATGTAATTTTTACTAGCTATATGTCATATTCTTTCTGTATTGATTCCTGAATGTTTAATAAAAAAGATCTGATTCAAAAAAAGAATATAATTACTGTAATACTGCCCCCTATGTACTAGAATATAACTACTATAATACTGCCCCCTATGTATGAGCATATAACTAATATAATACTTATCCTATGTAGAATATAACTACTAGAATATAATTGAAGACTATAACTACTAGAATATAATTACTATAATACTGCCCCTATGTACAAGAACATAACTACTATGATACTGCTCCTATGTACAAGAATATAACTACTATAATGCTGATCCTATATAGAAGAATATACAGTCATATGTTAAAGTTTGGGCACCCCTATTAATGTTAACCTTTTTTCTTTCTAACAATTTTAGTTTTTGCCACAGCTATTTCAGTTTCATATATCTAATAACTGATGGACTCAGCTATATTTCTGGATTCAAATGAGGATTATTATACTAACAGAAAATGTGCAATCTGCATTTTAACAAAATTTGACCGGTGCAAAAGTATGGGCACCTCAACATAAAAGTGACATTAATATTTCGTAGATCCTCCTTTTGCAAAAATAGCAGCCTCTAGTCGCTTCCTGTAGCTATTAATGAGTTCCTGGATGAAGGTATTTGTGACCATTCCTGTTTACAAAACAATTCCAGTTCAGTTAAGTTTGATGGTCGCCGAGCAAGGACAGCCCGCTTCAAATCATCCCACAGATGTTCAATGATATTCAGGTCTGGGGACTGGGATGGCCATTCCAGAACATTGTAATTGTTCCTCTGCATGAATGCCTGAGTAGATTTGGAGCGGTGTTTTGGATCATTGTCTTGCTGAAATATCCATCCCCTGCGTAACTTCAACTTTGTCACTGATTCTTGCACATTATTGTCAAGAATCTGCTGATACTGAGTTGAATCCATGCGACCCTCAACTTTAACAAGATTCCCGATGCCGGCAATGGCCACACAGCCCCAAAGCATGATGGAACCTCCGCCAAATTTTACTGTGGGTAGCAAGTGTTTTTCTTGGAATGCTGTGTTTTAAAGCCTCCATGCATTTCGCCTTTTTGTATGACCAAACAACTCAATCTTTGTTTCATCAGTCCACAGGACCTTCTTCCAAAATGTAACTGGCTTGTCCAAATGTGCTTTTGCAGACCTCAGGCGACTCTGTTTGTGGCGTGCTTGCAGAAACGGCTTCTTTCGCATCACTCTCCCATACAGCTTCTCCTTGTGCAAAGTGCGCTGTATTGTTGACCAATGCACAGTGACATCTGCAGCAAGATGAGGCTGCCGGTCTTTGGAGGTGGTCTGTGGATTGTCCTTGACTGTTCTCACCATTCTTCTTCTCTGCCTTTCTGATATTTTTCTTAGGCTGCCACTTCTGGGCTTAACAAGAACTGTACCTGTGTTCTTCCATTTCCTTACTATGTTCCTCACAGTGGAAACTGACAGGTTAAATCTGAGACAACTTTTTGTATCCTTCCCCTGAAAAGCTATGTTGAATAATCTTTGTTTTCAGATCATTTGAGAGTTGTTTTGAGGAGCCCATGATGCCACTCTTCATAGGAGAATCAAATAGGAGAACTACTTGCAAGTGGCCACCTTAAATACCTTTTCTCATGATTTGATACACCTGGCTATGAAGTTCAAAGCTCAATGAGGTTACAAAACCAATTTAGTGCTTCAGGAAGTCAGTAAAAAGTAGTTAGGAGTAGAGTTGAGCGACTTTTGTTTTTTTAGGGTCGAGTTTCGTTTCGTGAAACCCGACTTTTCCAAAAGTCGGGTCGAGCAAGATCGTCCGATTATAGGGAAAAGTCGGGGTCGTCCCGAAACACGAAACCCAATGTAAGTCAATGGGGAATAAAAGTCGGCAGTGAGAGGAGGACAGGAAACACACCTACAGTGCCCATTTGAATGCCAAAAGCATCAATTCTTCTTACTTAAGCTTGTCAACCTTAATTAACTTCATAATACAAGTTACGCACTGAAAAATGGGGGTTATTTGGCTACAGACTGTGGGGGGGGGGAGGGCTGGCTCCAGGTTTTCATGTGCCCTGGGCGAAAGAGCGCCCCTTTAACACATACCACAACTCATCATGCTCCGATACGGCAGAGAAATAGCGGTATAGTACAATGAAAAATACTTCACTTTTTACATCTCATGACGAGGCCCATCTATTTCTCCATACAGAATCATTGGTCCCATATAATGTTTGAAACAGTATATGATGAGCTCCACATAATGCTACAGTATATGTTGGTCCCCATGGATGAAGCTCCACTGTCTTATGGGCCCAAATAATGCTCCAAACATAATGGGCCCCATTTCTAATGCTCTAGTGGATAATGGGCCCTGTAAATGCTGCTCCAGTGTCTGATGTCCACCTTTGGAATGTTCCAGTGTATGGTGGGCCCCATCTATCATTCTCCAGAGTATAGTGCTCCCCAAAAATTGCTGTCCCAACATTGAAAACAATCAAATAAGTCTCCTCGCTAGGGAATCCCTGTACTAGTCTGGACTCCTCGTCGTCTCCATCTTCCATCTCACTGCACAGTATTTCAACCTTGCAGGTGCTGTGATCCTGAGCAAGCAGGGGGGGCCCACTCGTTGGCGACGGCACTGGCACAGGGCCCCTAATAGTTCGGTGGTGTGTCTGACGGCGGGTGGGCCGAACCTGCACTTTCATCTGCAGCTTCCTCTTTGTCACCGTGTAAGATGGAACTGTATATAGGAAGGGTAACCTGAGTTTCATCAGGGTCAGATTCAGGCCGTGTAGCGTGCGAGGGGAATGTAGTGGTCTGGGTCAATGTACCAGCAGATTCATCGAGCAGTGGCTGGGCATCAGTGCACTTGTGTCGCCCCCAGGAGTACGGTCGCCACAGTGGCATTACCTTCCTCCTAGGGAGTGTGATGTCATGCTTGGGAGCAACGAACGATCTCTCTAGCAGGTTAACTGATTGGGCGGCGTTATTCCCACGAGTCATGACCCTCCAAACAGCGTTCATGAAGGCAAAGTGTTTGTTTTACGTGGGCAGTATGGTTGCAAAGCTGAACCTTAAAGGAATGTCCAGAAGGGCACCACCAGGAGTGGAGCCTACGGTTAAATTCGACTCCACCTGAGAAACCTCAACCATGCCAGCTACAGAACAGATGCACACATTGCAAGCTTAATTCCGTTAACGAACGAGACTACGTCATGCCCCGCGGTCCGAGTCCGGCTTACTAGAGGGACACGTGAGGCTCTGGCACAAGAGATTGGCCAATAACTGGTGTGTCATGCCCTTACATGTCCGTGGCTGCATGTGCGCTACACTGAAAAGGCCAGCGTTTGTTGCTTACAGGTGCAGATAACCCGCTGAACAACGTTAGTGATGGGGATCACTGATTACAATTATTGCCCGCGAACGATGATTTCCCAGTAAGTGCAGGTCAACCGCAGTTCCGGAATTAGGCCTAACCGTCATTCCTGAAAATATGAAAAACTTACGTGTGCAAACCACAGGTGCTGTAGCTTGCTTAACAGCTCGCCAGCCGTTCTCACGCCCAGTATGGATTACACGTGATTGCACAAAGGTGAGAAAGGGTACCGTATCCCCGGATAACATGTATGGATAGCGTACACATTCAAAATATATGTCTATATACATCAGGAGGCAGGCTCAGACGGTGTTAGGCCCAGTATGGATTGCACGTGATTGCACAAAGGTTAGAAAGGGAACCGTATCCCCAGATAACATGTATGGATAGCGTACACATTCAAAATATATGTCTATACATCAGGAGGCAGGCTCAGACGGTGTCAGGCACAGTATGGATTTGACGGCCCAGACTACACAGCGGAGGAGCAGGGAGAGGTAAAGATTGCAAATGCTGGGGCCCTGCCCAAGCAAGGGGGGCCCACTCGTGGGCGTCGGTACTGGCACTGGGCCCCTCATAGTACGGCGGTGTGTCTGACGGCGGGTGTGCACCACCACCGTCAGAGACACTTGATTGCACTATGAGGGACCCTGTGCCAGTGCCCGCGCCCAAGAGTCGGCCTACCCACCTGTCCAGGGCAACGGCACTCGCACGGTGTCGTGCGCTAGGTGGTGACCCCGGCCATGGGGGGGGAGGCAGCACAGTTAGGGAGTTTTAGAAAGTGGCATATGTCGATGTTGGTCATTCCTGAAAATATGAAAAACTTACGTGTGCAAACCACAGGTGCTGTAGCTTGCTTAACAGCTCGCCAGCCGTTCTCACGCCCAGTATGGATTACACGTGATTGCACAAAGGTGAGAAAGGGTACCGTATCCCCGGATAACATGTATGGATAGCGTACACATTCAAAATATATGTCTATACATCAGGAGGCAGGCTCAGACGGTGTTAGGCCCAGTATGGATTGCACGTGATTGCACAAAGGTTAGAAAGGGTACCGTATCCCCGGATAACATGTATGGATAGCGTACACATTCAAAATATATGTCTATACATCAGGAGGCAGGCTCAGACGGTGTTAGGCCCAGTATGGATTGCACGTGATTGCACAAAGGTTAGAAAGGGTACCGTATCCCCAGATAACATGTATGGATAGCGTACACATTCAAAATATATGTCTATACATCAGGAGGCAGGCTCAGACGGTGTTAGGCCCAGTATGGATTGCACGTGATTGCACAAAGGTTAGAAAGGGAACCGTATCCCCAGATAACATGTATGGATAGCGTACACATTCAAAATATATGTCTATACATCAGGAGGCAGGCTCAGACGGTGTCAGGCACAGTATGGATTTGACGGCCCAGACTACACAGCGGAGGAGCAGGGAGAGGTAAAGATTGCAAATGCTGGGGCCCTGCCCAAGCAAGGGGGGCCCACTCGTGGGCGTCGGTACTGGCACTGGGCCCCTCATAGTACGGCGGTGTGTCTGACGGCGGGTGTGCACCACCACCGTCAGAGACACTTGATTGCACTATGAGGGACCCTGTGCCAGTGCCCGCGCCCAAGAGTCGGCCTACCCACCTGTCCAGGGCAACGGCACTCGCACGGTGTCGTGCGCTAGGTGGTGACCCCGGCCATGGGGGGGGAGGCAGCACAGTTAGGGAGTTTTAGAAAGTGGCATATGTCGATGTTGGACATTCAGCTGATGCAAAAGGCGAAATAGGTGAAGTCCCAGGAAGAGGTGGACCAAAGCAAGCCATTTTTCTGTCACCCTATGTGTCATCAGGGGAAGGTGAGACAAAATCCTTGGAAACCCATGCGTGGTTCATTTTAATGAAGGTTAGATCATCCATATTTTGGGTTGACAGACTGGTCCTTTTTTCTGTCAGGATTGATCCAGCTGCACTGAAGACTCTTTCCGATAGCACACTTGCAGCTGGGCAAGCGAGCTCCTGTAAGGCATATTGTGCCAATTCAGGCCAGGTGTCCAGTTTAGCGGCCCAATAGTCAAAGGGGAATGACCTGTGTGGGAGAACATCGATATGGGAGGAAAAGTAGTTTGTAACCATAGTTGACAACTGCTGTCTCCTGTCACTTTCCATCGATGCAGTATTACCAGTTGTGTGAGCGGTACTTGAAAAATCAGTCCACAACATTGTCATGAAACCCGTCTCCAACGCCACTTCTGCTGTGTGCACCACGAACACCTCTGCCAAGCTGCCCCCGGCCCGTACGGCTCGTGTGAGAACCATCACCGCTGCTGTGTGCTGGGAATGCCTCAAGCAACCGATTTACCAGAGTTGCTTGTTTATTAGCCAATATTAGGTCAAGGTTCTCCTGTGGCATGATGTTTTGTAATTTGCCTTTATAGCGTGGATCCAGGATGCTGGCCAACCAGTAGTCGTCATCGTTCATCATTTTGGCAATGCGGGGGTCCCTTTTTAGGATCTGCAAGGCATAATCTGACATGTGGGCCAATGTTCCCGGTGTCAATGATGCACGGCGAGTGCTGGTTGGAGGAGCACTTTCTGACAAATCCACATCCCTCCAGTAACGCACAAACCCTGTACCAGACCTTGCCACGCCAACATTTTCACTTGCCCCACGAGATGCATCCTCCTCCCCTAAGTAATCATCCCCATCATCCTCCTCCTCCTCCTCCTCTTCCTTCACCTCGTCCAGGTGAGGTCCCTGAGCAGACAATGGCTGAATGTCATCAAGGATTCCCTCCTCCTCTTCCTCCTCATCAACATTGGCTGCAGACGCCTGCTCCTTAAGGTGCGTCAAAGTTTGCATGAGCAGACGCATAAGTGGGATGCTCATGCTTAGGATGGCGTCGTCTGCGCTTACCAGCCGTGTGCATTCCTCAAAACACTGAAGGACTTTACAGAGGTCTTTCAGCTTCGACCACTGCACGCCTGTCAACTCCATGTCTGCTCTCAAAGTGCCTGGCCGTGTATCCTCCCACAAATGCATTATGGCCTGCCTCTGCTCGCACAGCCGCTCCACCATGTGCAGGGTGGAGTTCCACCTTGTTGCAATGTCGATAATGAGGCGGTGGTTGGGAAGGTGGAGCAATCGCTGCAGCTTCTGCATACGAACGGAGTGTACAGGCGACCGGCGGATGTGCGCGCACAGTCTTCGCACCTTCTGGAGCAGGGCTGTTAACTCCGGATAATTTTTGAGGAAGCACTGCACCACCAGGTTCAAGGTGTGAGCCAAGCAAGGTATGTGGCTGAGTTCTGAAAGGGCTATGGCTGCCACAAAATTACTGCCGTTATCACTAACTACCTTGCCTGCCTCAAGATGTACACTGCCCAGCCATGACTCAGTTTGTCGCTTCAAGTACTCGGCCAGCACCTCGGCGGTGTGTCTGTCGCCCAAACACATCATCTGCAACACAGCCTGCTGACGCTTTCCACTAGCTGCTCGATAGGGGGACACCTCGTGTGCAACAGTGGCAGCTGCAGATGGAGTGCTCGTACGACTGCGCTCTGTGGACGAGCTTTCGCTTCTGGAGGAGGAGGAGGAGGAGGAGGGTCGAACGCCTACAGCCAACTGTTTCCTATACCGTGGGCTAGGCAGCACTGTCCCACCACCGCTGTCCCCTGTGGACCCTGCATCCACCACATTAACCCAGTGCGCAGTGATGGACACGTAACGGCCCTGGCCATGCCGACTGGACCATGCATCAGTTGTGAGGTGCACCTTTCCGCTCACTGACTGCTTGAGTGCATGGACAATGCGGTCTTTCACATGATGGTGGAGGGCTGGGATGGCTTTGCGAGAGAAGAAGTGGCGACTGGGTAGGTCATAGCGTGGTACTGCATAGGCCATGAGTTCGCGGAAAGCTGTGCTTTCCACCAACCGAAAGGGCATCATCTCAAACGAGATTAGTTTGGCAATGTGGGCGTTCAAACCCAGTGTACGCGGATGAGAGACTGAGTACTTTCTTGACCTACTCATAGTGTCTGGGAGGGTGAGCTGGACTTGAGAGCTGCATATGGTGGAAGTAGCGGTGGACAGGGCGGACTGAGAGAGGGTTGATGATGATGATGGAGTTGGTGTTCTTTCTGATGGCCTAGAATCAGTCTTTCGTTGATATAACAGTGGGATTCCCTGACTGCTGTGGCCTTGCAACGACACCTCAACATTTGCTGCTGTGCTAACCGGTGGGCTTACAGTGGGGGAAACAATGTAGCGTTGCTGACTACCTTCGTTGTGATCAGTTGCACATGTGGCACTTGAGGTTTGGTGTTGTGTCCACGCTTGCAAGTGCATGCTGGTTAAATGTCTAAGCATGCAACTGGTATTCAAATTTTTCAGATTTTTCCCTCGGCTAAAGGTCTTTGCGCACTTCTTACAGATAACCTTGGCCTGATCATGAGGATTTTGTTCAAAAAAGTGCCACAATGCACTCTTCCTACTTTGGCAGACATTTTGCGGCCTAGCACGCTGTGATGTTTTGACCCTCTGGACAAGCTGTCCAGCAACTCTTTTGATTTTTGGAACCTGTCTTTGGAGTGCTCCGGGCCTGCCAGATAACAGCTGTTGCGATGTCGATGTCTGCTGTGGATGCTCCTCATCTGAGCTATTGGAAGCAGCACCCTCTTCCCCCAATGGATGCCAATCTGGGTCAACAACTGGGTCATCCATCACCTCCTCTTCAATGTCATGTGCACCTTCCTCTGTGTCACCGTGAATGGTGGTATAGTGTGCGGGAAGGGGCACCTGAGTCTCATCAGGGTCAGAATCTGGCTCTGTACACTGCGAGGACAATGTAGTGCTCTGAGTGAATGTACCAGCAGAATCATCCATCAGCGGCTGTGCATCAGTGCACTCCATGTCAGATTCATCTTGGCCTGGGTAATTCACCATTTGACTTGATAATCCAGGCATGGTATGTGAAAACAGCTCCATGGAGTAATCAGTAGTATGGCCTGCGTCATCCTTCAATCTTGGTTGGGGTGAAGGACACAAGGAAAGGTGTGGTTCATGAACATGAGCCTCCAATGACGACTCAGTGCTTTTACTTTTTACAACTGAAGAAGAGGAGGCGATAGAGCTGGAGGCTGAGTCAGCAATGTAAGACAAAACTTTTTCCTGATGCTCTGGCTTTAAAAGCGGTTTGCCAACTCCTAGAAAACTAAGCCTTCGAAGCCTTATGGAGCCAGACGATGACGCAGGCTCAACACCTCCTGCATTCGGTCCTATTTTGCTCTTGCCACTACCATCAGATCCACCACCAACACCATCATTACCAGCTGCCAACCCCCACCCAATTCCACGGCCTCTTCCACCAGCCTTCCTCATTTTTGGTAGAAATGTAGACAAAATCCAACAAACTATATAGTAATGTAAAACAAGGTACAAGGTGTCTATAGGACAGGGGAGATTTTGAATTTCTGCTCACACTAGTGGACACTGGACACTTTTGGATTGTGTGAGGCCCACTGAATATCTGAGCGCTATGTCACAGGCTCGATGGCACAGCTGTGACCAAAGTGACTAGAGGATAAGTGAGATTTTGAATTTCTGCTCACACTAGTGGACACTGGACACTTTTGGATTGTGTGAGGCCCACTGAATATCTGAGCGCTATGTCACAGGCTCGGTGGCACAGCTGTGACCAAAGTGACTAGAGGATAAGGGAGATTTTGAATTTCTGCAGACACTTGTGGACACTGGACACTTTTGGATTGTGTGAGGCCCACTGAATATCTGAGCGCTATGTCACAGGCTCGATGGCACAGCTGTGACCAAAGTGACTAGAGGATAAGTGAGATTTTGAATTTCTGCTCACACTAGTGGACACTGGACACTTTTGGATTGTGTGAGGCCCACTGAATATCTGAGCGCTATGTCACAGGCTCGATGGCACAGCTGTGACCAAAGTGACTAGAGGATAAGGGAGATTTTGAATTTCTGCAGACACTTGTGGACACTGGACACTTTTGGATTGTGTGAGGCCCACTGAATATCTGAGCGCTATGTCACAGGCTCGATGGCACAGCTGTGACCAAAGTGACTAGAGGATAAGTGAGATTTTGAATTTCTGCTCACACTAGTGGACACTGGACACTTTTGGATTGTGTGAGGCCCACTGAATATCTGAGCGCTATGTCACAGGCTCGATGGCACAGCTGTGACCAAAGTGACTAGAGGATAAGGGAGATTTTGAATTTCTGCAGACACTTGTGGACACTGGACACTTTTGGATTGTGTGAGGCCCACTGAATATCTGAGCGCTATGTCACAGGCTCGATGGCACAGCTGTGACCAAAGTGACTAGAGGATAAGGGAGATTTTGAATTTCTGCAGACACTTGTGGACACTGGACACTTTTGGATTGTGTGAGGCCCACTGAATATCACAGCGCTATGTCACAGGCAGAAATTGGCTAGTGTATCACAAACTACAAGGTGTATGTAGAATTGGGCAGAGTAGGAATCTCCCTAGAGTGCAGGTCTGTAAGAACGGAACATGTCCTCGACTTATTCTCACAGAGTGACACAGATAGCTTCACTGTTGCTGTGATAACAGCCGTTACACGGTACTGTGTGAGGAGCGTACACCGCTGTATGGTGTGAAAAAATGCACGCTCAGTACCTCAGCAGGACAAAAAAAAAAAATTGGGATTGCTTTTAAAAAAGCAGTTTGCAGAGCAGTGGGTAAACAGCAATGCAGGAATGTCAGGAAGCCTTAGAAGGCAGCCCAACAACCAACACCACTGATACACCACTATATAGCCTCCCCTTGCACTGCACACACAGTGACTGGTGTGTTGTACAGGCAAAATCGCTAGCAGCAGAAGCAGTTTTTGGTGTCTTCCCTGCCTAACGCTCTCCCTACAAAATCAGCAGCAGCAGCAGCTCTCTCTATTCTGAGATCAGCATGAGTAACATGGTGGTCGGCGTGCACGCCCTTTTATACCCCCTGTGACGCCCCCCAAAGCAAGCCAATCACTTGCATGCCCTTCTGAAAGATGGTGGTGACCCGTGCCTATGTCATCACGTTGCCCACAGTGTCCGTGGATCCTGATTGGCTGAAAAAGAGCGCAAAACAAACTTTTGAAACGCGACTTTGGCGCGTAAGCCGCCGACCTCGTGGCCGACCTCATCCTAGGGTCGGGTTTCGTTTCATGAAACCCGACTTTGCCAAAAGTCGGCGACTTTTGAAATTTTTCGACCCGTTTCGCTCAACTCTAGTTAGGAGTGTTCAAATCAAGAAAATGATAAGGGTGCCCATACTTTTGCACCGGTCAAATTTTGTTTAAATGCAGATTGCACATTTTCTGTTAGTACAATAAACCTCATTTGAATCCAGAAATATAACTGAGTCCATCAGTTATTAGATATATGAAACTGAAATAGCTGTTGCAAAAACCAAAATTGTTATAAAGAAAAAGGTTAACATTAATAGGGGTGCCCAAACTTTTACATATGACTGTAACTACTATAATACTGCCCCCTATGTACAAGAATATAACTACTATAATACTGCCTCCTATGTACAAGAATATAACTACTACAGTTGTGGCCAAAAGTATTGACACCCCTGCAATTCTGTCAGATAATACTCAGTTTCTTCCTGAAAATGATTGCAAACACAAATTCTTTGGTATTATTATCTTCATTTAATTTGTCTTAAATGAAAAAACACAAAAGAGAATGAAGCAAAAAGCAAAACATTGATCATTTCACACAAAACTCCAAAAATGGGCCAGACAAAAGTATTCGCACCCTCAGCCTAATACTTGGTTGCACAACCTTTAGCCAAAATAACTGCGACCAACCGCTTCCGGTAACCATCAATGAGTTTCTTACAATGCTCTGCTGGAATTTTAGACCATTCTTCTTTGGCAAACTGCTCCAGGTCCCTGATATTTGAAGGGTGCCTTCTCCAAACTGCCATTTTTAGATCTCTCCACAGGTGTTCTATGGGATTCGGGTCTGGACTCATTGCTGGCCACCTTAGAAGTCTCCAGTGCTTTCTCTTAAACCATTTTCTAGTGCTTTTTGAAGTGTGTTTTGGGTCATTGTCCTGCTGGAAGACCCATGACCTCTGAGGGAGACCCAGCTTTCTCACACTGGGGCCTACATTATGCTGCAAAATTTGTTGGTAGTCTTCTGACTTCATAATGCCATGCACATGGTCAAGCAGTCCAGTGCCAGAGGCAACAAAGCAACCCCAAAACATCAGGGAACCTCCGCCATGTTTGACTGTAGGGACCGTGTTTTTTTCTTTGAACGCCTCTTTTTTTCTCCTGTAAACTCTATGTTGATGCTTTTGCCCAAAAAGCTCTACTTTTGTCTCATCTGACCAGAGAACATTCTTCCAAAACGTTTTAGACTTTTTCAGGTAAGTTTTGGCAAACTCCAGCCTGGCTTTTTTATGTCTCAAGGTAAGAAGTGGGGTCTTCCTGGGTCTCCTACCATACAGTCCCTTTTCATTCAGACGCCGACGGATAGTACGGGTTGACACTGCTGTACCCTCGGACTGCAGGGCAGCTTGAACTTGTTTGGATGTTAGTCGAGGTTCTTTATCCAACATCCGCACAATCTTGCGTTGAAATCTCTTGTCAATTTTTCTTTTCCGTCCACATCTAGGGAGGTTAGCCACAGTGCCATGGGCTTTACACTTCTTGATGACACTGCGCACGGTAGACACAGGAACATTCAGGTCTTTGGAGATGGACTTGTAGCCTTGAGATTGCTCATGCTTCCTCACAATTTGGTTTCTCAAGTCCTCAGACAGTTCTTTGGTCTTCTTTCTTTTCTCCATGCTCAATGTGGTACACACAAGGACACAGGACAGAGGTTGAGTCAACTTTCATCCATGTCAACTGGCTGCAAGTGTGATTTAGTTATTGCCAACACCTGTTAGGTGCCACAGGTAAGTTACAAGTACAAGAATATAACTACTATAATACTGCTTCTATGTACAAGAGTATAACTACTATAATACTGCCCCCTATGTACAAGAATATAACTTCTATAATACTGCTCCTATGTACAAGAATATAACTTCTTTAATACTGCTCCTATATACAAGAATATAACTACTATAATACTGCCCCCTATGTACAAGAATATAACTACTATTATTATACTGCCCCCTATGTACAAGAATATAGCTACTATAATACTTCCCCTATGTACAAGAATATAACTACTACAATACTGCCCCTATGTACAAGAATATAACTACTATAATACTGCTCCTATGTACAAGAATATAACTACTATAATACTGCCCCTATGTACAAGAATATAACTACTATAATACTGCCCCTATGTACATGAATATAACTACTATAATACTGCTCCTATGTACAAGAATATAACTACTATAATACTGCCCCTATGTACAAGAATATAGCTACTATAATACTTCCCCTATGTACAAGAATATAACTACTATAATACTGCTCCTATGTACAAGAATATAACTACTATAATACTGCCCCTATGTACAAGAATATAACTACTATAATACTGCCCCTATGTACAAGAATATAACTACTATAATACTGCTCCTATGTACAAGAATATAACTACTATAATACTGCCCCTATGTACAAGAATATAACTACTATAATACTGCTCCTATGTACAAGAATATAACTACTATAATACTGCCCCCTATGTACAAGAATATAACTAGTAAAATACTGCTGCTATGTACAAGAATATAACTACTATAATACTGCTCCTATGTACAAGAATATAACTACTATAATACTGCCCCTATGTACAAGAATATAACTACTATAATACTGCTCCTATGTACAAGAATATAACTACTATAATACTGCCCCTATGTACAAGAATAAAACTACTATAATACTGCCCCTGTGTATAAGAATATAACTACAATAATACTGCCCCTATGTACAAGAATATAACTACTATAATACTGCCCCTATGTACAAGAATATAACTACTATAATACTGCCCCCTATGTACAAGAATATAACTACTATAATACTGCCCCTATGTATGTCCATTATAATTTTATAATAATTATAATTTTCCTTTGTGCCCTGGGATACTGTGATGTCTAGGAGTACGAGCCTGATGATGTTGCTGTTCCCCCATATTCATTACTGTACTCAGTGTAGCAGAATATACAATGTAACATTTCACACAAAACAGAACCAGCAGGAACCCAAGTGTAAAAAGTAAAGGTTTAATATAAAAAATGTGTATTTACAAGGCAGTTTTTAAACTGTAAAAAAATGTGTAAATTTATCACAGGATATAAATCTCTTGGCTCTGGCTCGGATATTGGGGGACAATTTATACAGAATATTTACAGGCTTTAGTTGACACAGAAATCACAAACAAAAAATATCCGTCCTGAACTTGGAGAAATGGCCGATTGTAAGACATGCAGCCGACACGAGGACTAGAATGAGTGGATACCATCGTAGTTACCCAGGAGGTAAAGGGGGCGCTCATAGTATTAACCAGCGGATGTCCGGGTTCAGTATTGCACTATACAAACCATGTAGAGGACACGTCTCATACTTTCCCTCCACATTAATTTGTGTAAAGGTCAATCACATTAGTACATGATTAATGTTATACACAGAATGTAGAATAATTGATTATTAATACAGGGACCATATTATTGTACCATACAATTAGATTATTAAATGGAGAAATTATTACATCATAAAGTAAGAGCATGGGGTAATAATTGTATAATGCAGTCGGAGTGGGGGGGCTGTATGATCGGTCAGAAAGGGGAAAATAAGTAATTCAGGAACAAAAAGGTCTAATAATATGTAAGACTAACGGGGTAATATTTGTACCACAGAGTTCATAATTGCATCACACAGCCAGGGTTAACTATAGCACCTACCATCAGGTTGGGTGGTGGACCATAGTGAGAACAAGGGTGACTATTGTGTCTAGTTAAAACGGGGAACCTACAGTCAGAGCAGAAAGATGATTATTGTACCTACAGTCACAGCAGAAGGGCTCATACTCACATGCGAGAAACTTGGGCGAGTCTCGAACGTCAATACCCGGCACTGCCGCGGGCACTCAGATCGGAGCGTTCAGCTGCATAGAAATACAGGCAGCTGAACACTCCGATCCGAGTGCTGTCGGCAGTGCCGGGTATTGATGTGCGAGACTTGTTCTCACATGTGAGCACGAAAGGTGATTATTGTACCTACAGTCAAAGCAGGGGGTGATCATTGTACCTACAGTCAGAGCAGGGGGTGATCACTGTACCTACAGTTAGAACAAGGGGTGGTCATTGTACCTAGATTCAGGGCAGAAAGGTGATTATTGCACCTACAGTCAGAGCAGGGGGTGATCATTTTACGTACAGTCAGAGCAGGTGGTGGCCATTGGACCTAGAGTCAGGGCAGGCGATGATCATTGGGCCTACAGTCGGGGCAGGGGGTGATCACTGGAACTACAGTCGGGGCAGGGGGTGGCCATTAGACGTAGAGTCAGCAGGGGGTGATGATTGGGCCTACAGTCGGAGCAGGAGGTGATTACTGGGTCTACAGTCAGGGCAGGGGGTCATTATTGGGCCTACAGTCGGTGATTATTAGGCCTACACAGTCGGGGCAGGGGGTGATTATTGGGCCTACAGTTGGAGCAGAGGGTGATCATTGGACTTAGAGTCGGGGCAGGGGGTGATTATTGGGCCTACAGTTGGAGCAGAGGGTGATCATTGGACGTAGAGTCAGGGCAGGGGGTGATTATTGGGACTACACAGTTGGGGCAGGGGGTGACTATTGGGCCTACAGTCGGAGCAGGGGGTGATCATTGGGCCTACAGTCGGGGCAGGGGGTGATAATTGGGCCTACAATCGGGGCAGGGGGTGATCATTGGGCCTACAGTCAGAGCAGGGGGTGATTATTAGGCCTACACAGTCAGGGCAGGGGGGTGATATTTGGGCCTACAGTCGGAGCAGGGGGTGATTATTGGGCCTACAGTTGGGGCAGGGGGTGACTATTGGGCCTACACAGTCGGAGCAGGGGGTGATTATTGGGCCTACAGTCAGAGCAGGGGGTGATTATTGGGCCTACAGTTGGGGCAGGGGGTGATTATTGGGCCTACAGTCAGGGCAGGGGGTGATTATTGGGCCTACAGTCAGGGCAGGGGGTGATTATTGGGCCTACAGTCAGGGCAGGGGGTGATCATTGGGCCTACACAGTCAGGGCAGGGGGTGATTATTGGGCCTACAGTCAGGGCAGGGGGTGATTATTGGGCCTACAGTCAGGGCAGGGGGTGATTATTGGGCCTACAGTCAGGGCAGGGGGTGATTATTGGGCCTACAGTCAGGGCAGGGGGTGATTATTGGGCCTACAGTCAGGGCAGGGGGTGATTATTGGGCCTACAGTCAGGGCAGGGGGTGATCATTGGGCCCACACAGTCGGAGCAGGGGGTAATCAATATGTAACAGAATTACATGGCGGGCTGTGCCATGTCTCTGATTACATGTTTCTATATATTAATGTTCTTATATAATTTCCATGGAGGCGAATGCGCTTTTCTTCTTGATTTCAGCCGTTCTCCTATCCCTGCCCCCGTGTGTAGAGCTTCATGATCATTACACTGGAATATTTTCTATTATTGCTTTATTTCCCTCTGGAATGTGATTGACTGTCCATCTCAGCCTAAAATACTGAGGTGCGAAAGAGGCCGGAAGTTGATGACATGACCCTAAGAGCCGTGTGTGACAAGAGGTGCGGAGCAGCTGTGCGTTCATGGAGGAGATGCCTCGGCCCCAGGGACACAATATGGCTTTTCATGACATGAGAAATGATTGGCACAACATATGAGCGACATAAGAAACGTGACACGACCGGAAACGGAGTATTTACACCGGATGTAAACAATGCTGAGGCTGCGATGGCCGCGGCGGTGCGAAGAGTCAGTGCATTAATGAGCAGCTTGTATCCCGTCTGCGTGACTGTGTGCGCCTTACATCGCAGCGGTTTGTGTGTGACAAGTCCTTGCTGAAGGTTTGCTATTACCCTCCGCACAAAAAACTTGGGAAATTCTTAGGATAACGTTTATTTTTGGGCAGTTTACAATCCACATCCGTCTTGGATCAGGGGAAGGATGTGGACACTGGAGGAAGGAGAAGCGAAAGAAGAAGGAAAATCAGCAGGTATAATAATGACCGATTGTGGACGTCTGGAAGACGCCTCCTGAGGTGTGCCGCCCTCCATCTTACAGTCGCATATCTCCTCTCCTCCGTTCCTTTTACTTGCTTGGCAAGCGTCGAAGTCCTACAGTCACCACAATACTCTGCGGATTGTCCTATAATAGTCTCCGCTGCTCCCGCCGGGATTGGCGGGATTCACAACTTGTGCTTCATGTTAGGACATGAGATTTAGGAATTTGTTTTCCTCTGCCAACGTGCTAAGCATCGAGCTCATATCCCCTATGGCCATATTGCTTATCCCAGCTGGGACAGAAGGAAAAGTCAAAGAGTTTCTAGGAGTCGTGAGGCGAGAAGAGTTTTGGGAAAGGTTTTGGAGAAGGCCAGGACTTATGGTCCCTGACATGAGACTGGAGTGGTCCCCGTCATCCATCATAGAGTCGAAGTCTATGACGGGAGGTTGATCCAGACCTTGAGAATCCACCACTGTGCTACTGACCTGATTGACTCCTGGAGATGGCATGGTGGGCACCTGCCGAACTGAACAGTCTGGTGCAGAATTATAATTGCTGCTCCGGTCAAACACCTGTATTTGGCCTGAGTAATACAGCAAACCATTGTCTTTAGTGTTAATACACGAGGTGGACTCTAGTTCCTCGTTGGTTCTTTTCGGGGTGGCTTCTGCTGTTTGCTGGCAGGGACTCTGCTCACTTACTGAGCTCCTCATAAACGTGGCAGGATGCCCTGAATGTAAACTCCTCAGCCTGTTGGGGGGATGAGGTGGAGGCCTCGGCTGCATCAATACGTTATTAATGCCCTGACCCGACAATGGCATGTTATGGAACAGGTTCGGGTTACTTGGGTTGGGATAGGGGTTTGCTGGTTGAAGGGTCTGATGATTAGCCTGGAAATGATTAGTTTTGCGCACATCCCGGCTGCCGTTCATCATCATCATGTGCTGGTTATTACTGGCTGCGTTACTCTGTGGTGAGGACACATGATGGCTAGGTCTTTCTAATACATTGGATGAGGGCGAGAGTTGGCATTGGCCATCACTGGGGACTCTTAACGTCTGTGGAGACTGGTTAAAGCTCTGCTGCTGGTTGTAACTGATGCCGGGGTTTTGGCACAGGTTCATCTGCTGTTGCCTGTGCTGAATGTAATGAAATCTCTGCCCATTGGCAGTACAGTCCCTTTGCGCCAGATCTTGCGGTGCTGCCGGCAGATTATTCGCACCGGCCTGGAATGGCTGATGGTTGAAGTTTTGATACTGGCTGAAGTTTTGCGTCTGCTGTACGACCGCCAAGTTCCCTTGTATAAATGTCTGTTTTGGCACATCAGGGGCGAGATCTACGGTACCAGAGCTGACTTCATTCCACTGAACTGGCATGTTGTTCTTCTGCAAGTCCGAACCTGTGATCCGACACTGGTTCTGTGCAGGCTGCAGATAGCTCTTCATATTACTTTGGAAATTTGGAGGCTGATTACTGAAGGCAGATGGAGGTTTCTGCTCTGCCGTTCCTCTGTTCTGAGACTTAATATACTGGACGACATCGTCCGGCAGCACAAGGTCGTCCTCACCACCAGGGACGTCCATATCAGCTGGGATGCCTTCCAGGATGACGTTCTCGCTGATGCTCGGTGGCCGTGGAGAGTAGATATGTCTGTGAAGATTTCCATCAGAGCGGGCGTACTGCTGGAGGCCGATGTTCCTCTTGTCCACGGCTTGTGAAGGGTGCAGCGTATTCATGCTGTTCATGCTGTGGAAACGCTGAACCCTTGGTAGATGTTGGCCTTCTAGTCCCGCTGCCATCCTGACTGGGTCACTGGCGCGTCTTGTGTCGTTTCCAGGAACCTGATGTGGAAACATCGGTACTGGCGCATTACCCAAACCATCACTGCATCGTCTTGGACCCATCTGCTGCCTGAATGCGGGCAGGGAATAGTCTGATCCATCCATCAAGGACATCTTGCTTCTTAAACTCATCTTCTCCATATTGTGCAGGGGTGTAGGCGGCGGGCCGCCTGTCGCTGCTGCATACTTGGCCTTCAATCGATACTGCTGTGCAGGAGTCAGATTTAGCAGCGTGGGCAAACCATTATGTTGGCTGGCATCACTGGATCTTCTGGACGCATCGGTGGAGATGGGGTCGTAGGAATCAGCAGAGCTGGCGTTGTTCTGTCTCCCGCAAAACTGAGAGGCTTCACTTGAACGGCGGCTGGAGAAATACGGGGAAATCCCAGAGGATCGCCGACTGGTGTACGCGGAGCTGATCGTGCTTGTGGCACTGTCACGTCTGTCATTTAACTGGTTCAACATCGTGATGTCACTCAAAGACAAGTCTGAGATTCTTGGGTTTATATTCACACCGCCCGGGACACCGAGATTGTCAAATGAAGTACCTAAAAGAGAGAAGAGCAAAACTTGTCTTAAAATTGTGCCTTGGAGCAGCGCAGTATCCACAGCTCTTATAGGATAGACCAACAATAGCCAATCTTGTGGGGGTCCGACTCTGGGAGCCTCCATGGACTAGCTGTTTGGAGGGTCCGGTGAACACTGCAGCCTCCTCTGCATGCCATCACCTTAGCAATGGCTGTGCGGGTATCGCAGTGTTGTCCCATTGAAGGGAATGGGTCACTGCTGCCATTACATCGATGACATGCAGGTAAACGGGGGCTTCTTCAGCACTCAGAGCTTCGTGGTCTCTTCAGAGTCGGACCCAGAGCAATCGGAAATTGATGGCCCATCCCTAGGATATTCAGAACCTGGAAAACACTTTTTAATTTTGCAATAAAAAGCTTCAACAAAGCGATAAAATACAGAAGAAAATTGTTGAAAATAATAGGGAACCAAATGATAAATTGTAAAAAGCCCTTGCATTATCATCTCCATCATGCACTGTATTATTGATGCTGGGGTCCCAATATAGTGACTAAAGATGAGCAAACAGATCCACAGAACCCTGGTCCAGCAGCTACGTCAGTAGTGTATGGCCACCAGACCAGAGCCCTGTGTCGCCTCCTACCTGCTGGGATCTACAGGACCCTGGTCCAGCAGCTACGTCAGTAGTGTATGGCCACCAGACCAGAGCCCTGTGTCGCCTCCTACCTGCTGGGATCTACAGGACCCTGGTCCAGCAGCTACGTCAGTAGTGTATGGCCACCAGACCAGAGCCCTGTGTCGCCTCCTACCTGCTGGGATCTACAGGACCCTGGTCCAGCAGCTACGTCAGTAGTGCATGGCCGCCAGACCAGAGCCCTGTGTCGCCTCCTACCTGCTGGGATCTACAGGACCCTGGTCCAGCAGCTACGTCAGTAGTGCATGGCCGCCAGACCAGAGCCCTGTGTCTCCTCCTACCTGCTGAGATCCACAGGACCCTGGTCCAGCCTCTACAGTACGTCGGTAGTGCATGGCCACCAGACCAGAGCCCTGTGTGAGTTGTGTCCTACCTGCTGGGATCCACAGGACCCTGGTCCAGCCTCTACAGTACGTCGGTAGTGCATGGCCACCAGACCAGAGCCCTGTGTGAGTTGTGTCCTACCTGCTGGGATCCACAGGACCCTGGTCCAGCCTCTACAGTACGTCGGTAGTGCATGGCCACCAGACCAGAGCCCTGTGTGAGTTGTGTCCTACCTGCTGGGATCCACAGGACCCTGGTACAGCCTCTATGTCGGTAGCGCATGGCAGCCAGACCAGAGCCCTGTGTGAGTTGTGTCCAACCTGCTGGAATCCACAGGACCTTGGTCCAGTCTCTTCGTCGGTAGCGCATGGCAGCCAGACCAGAGCCCTGTGTGTCGCCTCCTACCTGCTGGAATCCATGGGAATGCTCTTGATTACTAGACCGACTTGTGTGCGCCACGCGAGTGACACCTACTATTTATAGGAGGTGCAAGGAATGTCAGACAGAAGGTGAATGTTCCGAGGGATCTGCTCCGGTGGCCATGGAGGAGCGACGTAACCGCAAGACCAGTGTTCTGTGGATCTCCTTGCTTATCTCTAATAATGACCAGCCTTCCGCCCGCACCCCGGAGATGTGCGATGTCACCTCCCCCCATTTTTCTTGAAGCACAGTCACAGGCGTCACTACTAAGGGCACATTTACATATGAAAACTGCGGCATTTAAACAACCGCCGATCGGCTTCATACAACTTACTGTGCCTGTTGTGAGTGTGTAGAAATCGTGTTATCGGCAGCGCATTCTGGCTGCATGGAGCGATGTGCTCCTGAAAAAAATCTTTTGAGCAAACTTAAAAATGATTTCATGAGACAAAAAAGTGTTTTGCTCATTCTTCCATTGTTTGGCAGCTTGTTCACACTGGCGGACATTAGGAAACAAGCGCTAGGAACACTCGCTCCCGATTATCGTCCTGAATGGGCCTTATAACTGCCAGTGACAAGGTAGGGTAGGCATTGGCTCGGTTAGGGTAGGGTAGGTATTGGCTCGGTTAGGGTAGGGAAGGGTAGGGTAGGTATTGGTTAGGTTAGGGCAGGGTAGGGTAAGTATTGATTCTTTTAGGCCAGGGTAGGGTAGGTGTTGGCTCTTGCAGGGAAGGGTAGGCATTGGCTCGGTTAGGGTAGGGCAGGGCAGGTATTGGCTCAGTTAGGGTAGGGCAGGGCAGGTATTGGCTCGGTTAGGGTAGGGCAGGGCAGGTATTGGCTCGGTTAGGGTAGGGCAGGGTAGGTATTGGCTCGGTTAGGGTAGGGCAGGGTAGGTATTGGCTCGGTTAGGGTAGGGCAGGGTAGGTATTGGCTTGGTTAGGGTAGGGCAGGGTAGGTATTGGCTCTTTTAGGCCAGGGTAGGGTAGGTATTGGCTCTTGCAGGGCAGGGTAGGTATTGGCTCTTGAATGGCAGGGTAGAGTAGGTATTGACTCTGTTAGAGAAGGGCAGGGTAGTGTAGGGAAGGTATTGTCTTTTTTAGGGTAGGTATTGGCTCTGTTAGTGCAGGATGTTTGCTCTTTTACGGCAGGATAGGGTAGGTATTGGCTCTTGCAGGGCAGGGTAGTGTAGGTATTGGCTTTTTTAGGGTAGGGCAGGGTAGAGTAGGTATTGGCTCTGTTAGTGAAGGTATTGGCTCTTGTAGGGCAGGATAGGGTAGGTATTGGCTCTTTTGCCCCCGCAGGAGCTGCAGATTATATATAACAGCGGCCTCTCCTCCTCGGAGCTCCAGCATCACGTACCATTTCCAGAGATGGCTGGGAATTTGGTGTTCCTGGCAGGTGGAGCCGGATTCATGAATGAGCACGATTCCTTCATTGTCTTCAGCTTCTCCTTCTTGAGCTGCTCCAGTCGCTGCACCGCGGTGCCACCTTGTTTCCTGAGCTGCAAACCCACCATGGCATTACCCGATGAGATGGTGGAGTCCACCACGGGGCTGGTGTCCTCCAAACCGAAGATGTCCCCCAGGCCCCCGTCACCGTGAAACTCTACTCCGCTGTCAGTGTTGTTGGCGTTGCCAAGTGGAGATGGCTCACTGCTGCAGGACGACTGGCCGCCAGGGCTGGGCTGTATCTGAGGGACAGAACATGAGGTTAGTACCGGAGGAGAACGGCGGCGGCGACACATGCAACATGCATGGGGGTCATCAGAGCGGGATGATGAGGGCTGTAGGCGGCATGCACCAGCAAACGTCCCCCAGATGGACTCTCGTATTCATCACTACATCCAGAACCCGGAGGCTCAGAGGAGACCACCAGTCATATCTGTGAGGCTTCTTCACCGTGCCGCACCAGTTTGATGCAGTCTGTTTCTATTTTTCACGGTTTTCAATATCTCTGCTTGCAGCCAGCAAGTTAATTTATTGGCGAAAAGCTAAAATTCCATTAGAAGCTACAGCATGTCTCCTCACACAGATGAGGCTTTGTTACAATGAATCGGTGTTGTATCTTTTCAACAGCTTCATCTGGAGATACAGTGTAACAAATCCATCTCCTGTGTGAGTGGGTGAGGCTTTCACTGAGAATTTCTCTTCACTTACAGTAAGCAGAGATTTAAAAAAAAGGGAAAAACAATTGAAACACGAAGGGCCCGATTCATTTTTGCATTTTGTCTTTTGCACCGTTTTTTTTTACATTTGCGTCTATTCTGAGCTCCATTTTCTGCTGGTTTGTCTGTTTTTTTCTGTGTTCGCTCTGTTTTGTAATTCGTATGTTTGCGACAAATTCATTATTTGTGTCGTTTTAAAAAGCCGCACAGTCCACGCTCGGAGATATTTTTTTTTTTATAATTATTTTTTATGCTCAAAATTTTTGCACAATTGTTAAGAGTTGTGTGCGACATTAACAGTTCATGCGACTTTTTGCTCTAAAAGAAAAGACAAAAATAAAGAGAATTTTTATTTTGCACATATTGAACCCGCAGGCGTCATTTTAACAAATTTGTTGCTAAAAAAAAAAAGGCAAATAATTCAAGAGAAAAAAGAAAAGTGACTTAAAGCCCCGTCCCCCCACAAAAAAAGAAAATGCCAAAGATGAATTGGGCCCAAAGTTCTTTAGAAAGTGGTAGAGCTTTTCATGGTATAATGAAGCCTTGATGTCATTAATATCCTAAATAGGAAGAATCAATGTCTCTTCTGATACTATAATTTAAGGCAAAATTGGACCCCAAATCTTTAGCCATTGGGGTCCCAGCACTGACGTCTCTCACCTTGATAAGGTCTGTCCTTAGGAAAGTGTTAGAAAAGGAATAGAAAGAACAGGAGTAGTAGTTAGTAAGAGACTGAGGTAGTCCAAGTAATAGGAACATCATTAGGAAGATATTTATGATGGTTTTATGGAATGGCCGGTGCCAAAATCAACCAAGTCCTAAGTTTACTTTAAAAATAAGTGACCCCCTTCCTGACTCCATAACATCCACCCCGTGGGGCCGCGGTCATCCTTTGTACCTAGGACGGAGTGCTGCGGCAGAGGACGAGGCGGCTTGGCGCAGCGCAGGATGAAGCATTACAGATTGCAGCCTGCTCCCATCCAGACATGAATGTATCCGCAGCCAGAACCTTCCGCAGCTTCGCGCTCCCGCCAGAGTAATGTGGATATAAAGTACCGGCCTCATCTGCGCCTCAACCGCTAAAGTAAACGGCATCTGAAAATGCCTCCAATCCATACCAGACCTCCGACAGCTGGTAATGCGGCAATGAGCGACACTACAGGTCACAGATCTGCTGTCACAAGGCTTTAGATACGCCGCAGACACCGTCCCTGTCACCGCTGTACAGTGGCACGGAAAAGTCTGTGCACCCCTGGTCAAAACTACTGTTATCCTGAACAGTTCAGCAAGTTGTAGATGAAACGATCTAAAAGGCCTAAAGTTACACATGACACATTTCCTTTGTATTTTAGGCAAATATATTTATATTTTCATCTTTTACATTTTAAAAATTACAAAAAGGAAAATGGTCTGATGCAAAAGTTTTGGCACCCTTGGAGATTTGTGCACTCAGATAATTTTTGGACCCTAATTATCCTGTTAGGGTTATGGCTCGTTTTAGGAGTTTCCCGGTGATGAAAATTTCCAGCTTTATAAAAACCCAGCCTCCTCTAACCTTGTGCCAAAACCAGCAGCCTTGAGATCTTCTAAGCAGCTGCCGAGCACTCTGAGAATGGTGGAGACCACAAAGCAGGAGAAGGCTATAGGAAGATAGCAAAGTGTTTTCAGGTTGCCCTTTCTTCAGCTCGAAATGTAATTATAGGAGTTGTCCACTACTAGGACAATCCCTTGTTGAACTAAATCTTTGGCCCTCATAAAATAAAAACCTATACTCGCCTCCCATGTCGGCGATCTTACAGCGGATGTCTGCACTCGCGGTCCCAGGGCTGTGATGCAGTGTTGTGACACTCGATGTCCGGCGCCCAATCAGCGCTGGTGTCACAGTCTCCACCTTTGTATGGATTGAACATGAAGAGGAAGTCAGGGATCAGCTGACTCCACATCGCAGCAGAGCTTCAGAACCGCAAGTGCCGACACTGCTGGAAGGGCGCCAACATGTGAGGTGAGTATAGGTTTTTTTTAAAAATTTATTTATGGGGACAAAACATTTAATTCAAGAAGGGACTGTCCTAGTAGTGGACAACACCTTTAAGAAATGGCAGTTACGAGGAAGAGTGGAGGTCAAGATAAGGTCTGGAAGACCAAGCAAAATTTCAGCGAGAGTTGCTCATAGGATTGATAGAGAGGCAAATCAGAATCGTCGCTTGACCGTAAGACTTTCAAAAAGATTCATCAAGACCCTGGAGTTGTGATACATTGTTCTACTGTTCAGAGACACATGCACAAATATGGCCTTTATGGAAGATTCAAAAGAAGAAAACCTCTCCTGCATCCTCACCATAAAAGTCAGCATCGGAAGTATGAAAAGAAAATCTAAACAAGCCTGATGCATTTTGGAAACAAGTCCTGTGGACCAATGAGGGTAAAATAGATCTCTGTGGCCACAATGATTAAAGGTGGAGAAGGGCACCGAATTTTAGGAAAAGAACATCTTGCCAACCATTAAGCATGGGGGTGGATCAGTCAGGCTTTGGGGTTGTGTTGCAGCCAATGGCACGGGGAACATTTCACGGGTAGAAGGAAGAATGGATTCAGTGAAATTTCCACAAATTCTTGATGCAAACATAAGACCATCTGTAAAAAAGCTGAAGGTGAAAAGAGGAAGAGCATGAGGAAGAGGAAGGCTTATACAAATGGAGAATGATCCTAAACACACATCACAATCCACAATAGACCTCAAAAGGCGCAAGATGAAGATTTTACAATGGCCTCACAGTCCCCTGTTCTCAACATCATTGAAAATCTGTGGTGAGACCTGAAAATAGCAGGGAAAGCGAGACGCCCAGGAATCTCACAGAACGGGAGGAATTCTCCAAGGAAGAATGGAGGAAAATCCCTCAGAGAAGAATAGGAAGACTCTTGTCTGGCTGCAAAAAGTGTTTACAAGCTGTGATACTTCTAAAAGGGGAGATACTGGGTACTAACCATGCAGGGTGCACAAACTTTTGCACTGGCTCATTTTCATTTTGTAATTTTTAAAATGTAAAAGATGAAAATATATATTTTGCCTAAAATACAAAGGAAATGCGTCATCTGTAACTTTAGGCCTTTTAGATCATTTCTTCTTCAACTTCCTTAACTGTTCACAATAACAGTCATTTTGACCAGGGGTGCACAAACTTTTACATGCTGATGTATCTAATTGTGTCCCGCTGCACAACATCATTTATAAGGACGCCGCGCACTGTTACTCACCATACTGTCCTCCGTCTTGATAGTCCTAGACTGGAAGACGTCTTCTCTTCCTCTGAAGCCACCATTAGACTCTTCGTGTTCTGCGGACAGTCGGTAACCGGCCTCGCCGTCACCATTTTCCCGCGGCCCGGGTCTGGCGTCATTGCGCTGTTTCTTGGTCACGTGTGCGTCGGGGCCGTGCACGGTCTTCACGTGTTTCCGGAGAGAGCTGGGGTCTGTGTATCGCTTTGTACATCCTGGGATTTTGCAGATATAAGGTTTCTGGAAAAGTCAAATAACTAAATCTCATGCACTGAACCAATCCAGCATTAACCCTTTCTACAGGTATGTATTCTGCAGTACGCGGGGCTCTGATCTGCAGGACGCCATGCTGGTTGGGGGCAGCGGCGTCACTCTGGTCAATTGCTTTAATGACAAAGACAGTTTGGATTTTGCACATTTAGCACCGGACAGAAATCAATCCCACAACCAGGAATTCTCATCCAACTTCCATCGTCCAAGTCGCCCAGCCGCTGTCCGAATACTAAAGACGCCATCCACAAAGATCATTGCAGAAAGGAACCTGAAACTTCCTACCATACGTTTCTAGCTAGACGTAAAGTCTTTGCTTGCAGTCAGTGAACATTTGTGTCACCACCAGACAATGACCTATTGTTAAAGTCAGATTTTTATAAAGTTTTTTTTTATTAATTATTTTTTTGCAATTTTATTTTTTCCAAATCACAAAATTTCTTAAAAATAAAAAGCAAAATTCCTGAAATTTTCACATTGAACAACTGGGGCTTTTATCATTCTAATTTCTTATTGTTTCAGGAAAATCACATCAGCAGCAATAGACGGATTCAGGCCCCTTCTCATACTGACGCATCTAATGAGCGTGTGCGAAGCTGATCACTACGGGAGGAGAACTGGGACATCACCGGTGTGATTGGTGGACTCTGCTGAAAACTCTTCCTGAAAGGACAGGAACTAGAACATCAAAGACGGCCCCTGTGGCCAGCGGGAAAAGTCCAAGATTTCTAATTTAGTTGTTTCATATAGATTGAGATATGGAAATAAAACACATTGTTGAATTTAATAATGTAACTCAAGAACCTGATTTACACAATTTGTCATTTTCTGGTGCCATTTTCCCTGTCAGCAGGATTTCACCCCCAAACTATTTATGTGCACATTGGCCTCAATTCATCATTTGTTTTATTGGTGACTTTTTATGTTTGTGCCTAATTCATTCATTATTTGCACCTTTTGTTACATGGCATCTTTCAGCAGAGTTCACGGCACCCAACTATTTATATGTGCAGGCAGCTCTTTCAAAGACAAAGTCCAGCAATCCCTTTACATGTCCTGTCCGTTCCTCCATTATTGAGAAATCAACGTTGGAATTAATATGCAAATGAGGCTGAAGAGCTATGGTAGATCTCAAGCCACTGTCACTCCAGCTTTATTCACCACCCTGCGTCGCCTATTCCTGCCTGACGGCTCCTTTTCATGGAGTCACAGACGTATGGAGACGGTCAGTCAAGCAGAAGAAGCTTGTGCTTGGCAGGGAATAGAGCTGGAGTGACAGAGGCTTCAGATCTACCATAGCTCTTCTGCCTCATTTGCATTTTAATGCCAATCTTGATTTCTCATTAATGGTCCGGCCATGTCAAAGTATTGCTGTAGTTGTCTTTGGCAGCTCCACATGCACATATAAATAGACTGAGGGGTAAAATCCTGCTGATAAATTTACTGTAAATTTCTACTTTCCCCAAAATTATGTTTATTACAATGTATCATTTGTGTATCAATGTGAAGCGATGTATTGTTACAGTGTTTTCAGCTTCTGGATATAAATATGGCTTTCATTCACTGACAACAAACAGAGGTCTTGAAAATGGTAGAGTTTTTTACACAAAGTGTATTAGTAACAGACAATATATTATGCAGCTGAAAGGTTTGGATGGAAGGATCATTTATCTGATGATACAATGGAATCGTGCGTGCAATGAGTCGATGTCTAATATGGCGGCTCCGTCCAGCACCGTCGTGTGTCGCCATCGGGGCAGAGTATGATACTCAATGTGACTGCACCGTCTTCACCTCTGCTGCACTGAACACCACTCTGCTGCACCGAACTGAACACCACTCTGCTGCACCGAACTGAACACCACTCTGCTGCACCGAACTGAACACCACTCTGCTGCACCAAACTGAACACCACTCTGCTGCACCAAACTGAACACCACTCTGCTGCACCAAACTGAACACCACTCTGCTGCACCAAACTGAACACCACTCTGCTGCACCAAACTGAACACCACTCTGCTGCACCAAACTGAACACCACTCTGCTGCACCAAACTGAACACCACTCTGCTACACCGAGCACTACTCTGCTGCACCGAGCACCACTCTGCTACACCGAACTGAACACCACTCTGCTGCACCGAACTGAACACCACTCTGCTGCACCGAACTGAACACCACTCTGCTGCACCGAACTGAACACCACTCTGCTGCACCGAGCACCACTCTGCTACACCGAACTGAACACCACTCTGCTACACTGAGCACCACTCTGCTGCACCGAACGGAACACCACTCTGCTGCACCGAGCACCACTCTGCTACACCAAACTGAACACCACTCTGCTACACTGAGCACCACTCTGCTGCACCAAACTGAACACCACTCTGCTGCACCGAGCACCACTCTGCTGCATCGAGCACCACTCTCTGCACCGAACTGAACACCACTCTGCTGCACCAAACTGAACACCACTCTGCTGCACCGAGCACCACTCTGCTGCACCGAACTGAACACCACTCTGCTACACCGAGCACCACTCTGCTGCACCAAACTGAACACCACTCTGCTGCATCGAGCACCACTCTGCTACATCGAACTGAACACCACTCTGCTACACTGAGCACTACTCTGCTGCACCTAGCAACACTCTGCTGCATCGAGCACCACTCTGCTGCACTGAGCACCACTCTGCTACACCGAGCACCTCTGCTGCACCAAACTGAACACCATTCTGCTGCACCAAGCACCACTCTTCTGCACCGAGCACCACTCTGCTGCACCGAACTGAACACCACTCTGCTACACCGAGCACCACTCTGTCGCACCGAGCACCACTCTGTCGCACCGAGCACCACTCTGTCGCACCGAGCACCACTCTGTCGCACCGAGCACCACTCTGTCGCACCGAGCACCACTCTGCCGCACCGAGCACCACTCTGCTGTGTTCTGGTTTCCATACGTCCCCTAATAACTAACCCCTGCTGCGCTGGATGTGTCTATTGAAGCTATAAAACTTCATGCAATGTGTGCGCGTCGGCCCAGGGGCGGCTGGAGGCGTCTGCAGGCCGCACGTGGTGATAATAAAAAACACGACAGATTCCAGCTCTGCAGAACAGGTGCTTCCCATTTCCTCTGCTCAGACCAGACTGGTTTTATAGTCCACACCTATTTGGAATCAATGCGCCAAACCATCATCTGCTTCCACTTTGAGACACATAGGAACAGTCGGGGGTTGCGCTGATGCGGTTTGGCGTTCCGGCAAAATAAATTGTATAACAAGCTCGGTGTTTTGTCTTTACGAGTTGCCGTAAGGTGTAAAATCCCCGGTGTCAGCAGAACAGACTTCACCTCGTTGGAATGAGTCCGGTTCTGGTGCTTCGCACGGTCAGACGCGTTGGAGAACGCCTTGTTGCAGCCCTCGTGCTCGCACACATACGGCTTCTCTCCGGTGTGGGAGCGCAGATGAGTCTTCAGATTTTCCAGCCTGGAATATGCTTTAAAGCAACCTTCAAACTGTGGATACAAGGGGGGAGAAAACTATAAAATGCATGCAACCACCCCGAAAATAAAAGGCCTCTCGCCCCTGGCTCTCCACGGACCCCGATTGGCATGCAATCACCCCCTCTATTCTCAGCCATTGTTCCCAGGTTACAAGCAGTCGCTAAGAGCAGCACTTTTACCAGGCGTCCCCCCAGGACTTCCTCGGAGGTGCAGTAAGTATAGTGGTTAGTGACGTCCCCGGGGGGCAGTGTCAGCTACTATTTATGGGGAGGACGGTCGCAGCTGCTGATATCGGCACTTTTGCGGCAGCTTACCGTGCATTTATGAGGTTTTTCTCCTGTATGTCTCCTCATGTGAACCACCAGCATGTACTGCGCTTTAAACGGCTTCTGCTCCCGCGTGCAATCCTGCCAGCGACACACAAACTCCTTCCTCTCCCCATGAATGTGCTCATTATTGATGTGCTGTAGAGAGAACACGGTGAAAGATAATTATCCGCGTGCTGCGACCAGGGCGCATTGTACATCAAATACAGCAAAAATAAGAAATATCACCAACTTATACCGTCATGCACCTTCACTAAAGAGGAAACGGCAAAGTGAGCAAAACTGTATCTGCCCAGCCGCCCACTAGTTCAGAATATATGTCGCCGCACTGCATGTGCGTATATCTATAGACACATATATACGTATATATTCACATTTATCTTTTGCTGAGATTGTTTTTCTTGTAGGGCTCCCACAGAGCGATCGTCTGTTTGGAGAAACTTTCTAACATTAAATATTACAGCAACAGCAATAAACTCTGTCCGATGAGATATGATGCAGGGTAATGTGCATGTTTGTTATGCAGAAGATATTCTGTATGATAATGAGCAAGTTCCTTCAGGACAAGATCTGCTGTATGATAATGAGCAGGTTCCTTCAGGATAAGATCTGCTGTATGATAATGAGCAGGTTCCTTCAGGATAAGATCTGCTGTATGATAATGAGCAGGTTCCTTCAGGATAAGATCTGCTGTATGATAATGAGCAGGTTCCTTCATGATAAGATCTGCTGTATGATAATGAGCAGGTTCCTTCAGGATAAGATCTGCTGTATGATAATGAGCAGGTTCCTTCAGGATAAGATCTGCTGTATGATAATGAGCAGGTTCCTTCAGGATAAGATCTGCTGTATGATAATGAGCAGGTTCCTTCAGGATAAGATCTGCTGTATGATAATGAGCAGGTTCCTTCAGGATAAGATCTGCTGTATGATAATGAGCAGGTTCCTTCAGGATAAGATCTGCTGTATGATAATGAGCAGGTTCCTTCATGATAAGATCTGCTGTATGATAATGAGCAGGTTCCTTCAGGATAAGATCTGCTGTATGATAATGAGCAGGTTCCTTCAGGATAAGATCTGCTGTATGATAATGAGCAGGTTCCTTCAGGATAAGATCTGCTGTATGATAATGAGCAGGTTCCTTCATGATAAGATCTGCTGTATGATAATGAGCAGGTTCCTTCAGGATAAGATCTGCTGTATGATAATGAGCAGGTTCCTTCAGGATAAGATCTGCTGTATGATAATGAGCAGGTTCCTTCAGGATAAGATCTGCTGTATGATAATGAGCAGGTTCCATCAGGATAAGATCTGCTGTATGATAATGAGCAAGTTCCTTCAGGAGAAGATCTGCTGTATGATAATGAGCAAGTTCCTTCAGGACAAGATCTGCTGTATGATAATGAGCAAGTTCCTTCAGGATAAGATCTGCTGTATGATAATGAGCAAGTTCCTTCAGGACAAGATCTGCTGTATGATAATGAGCAAGTTCCTTCAGGATAAGATCTGCTGTATGATAATGAGCAGGTTCCTTCAGGATAAGATCTGCTATATGATAATGATCAAGTTCCTTCAGGACAAGATCTGCTGTATGATAATGAGCAAGTTCCTTCAGGAGAAGATTTGCTGTATGATAATGAGCAGGTTCCTTCAGGATAAGATCTGCTGTATGATAATGAGCAAGTTCCTTCAGGAGAAGATCTGCTGTATGATAATGAGCAGGTTCCTAAGGGGTTGATTTGTGATATTGAGCAGATTCCTCAGAGGTGGCATATGCTGTCATGTAGTAAGTACATTCCTTAAGGTCTGGATCTGCCGCATGATAATGAGCAAGCTCTTCATGCCTTGGATAAACAAGTGCAAAGTGTGGGTTCTGCTGTGTGATAAGGCACAGGTGTTTTAAGGATGGGATCTTCTGTGTGATAATAAGTAAGTTCCCCTGGGCGGGTTCTGCTTTGTGGCCATGATAATCAGCAGGTTCCACAAAGGTAAGATCAGCTTGGTGATAATGAGCAGGTTTCTCAGTGGTGAGATATGCTTTGTAGTAATGATAACGGGCGGGTTTCTCAGGAGTGGGATCCGCTATTAGGTAATTATTATCAAAGATTCTTCAGGGATGGAATCTGCCACGTGGTGGTGATAATAAGCAGGTTACTTCATAAGAAGGATCTGCTGTATCATAATGAACATATTCTTCAGAAACGGGGTCTGTTGTGTGATAACAAACAAGTTCTTCAGGGATGGGGCTTACTGTGGTAATAATAATAAGCAGTTCCTATGGGGTGGGATCCGGAAGGTAATATTGAGCCGGTTCCCTATGGATGGTTTCTGCTGTGCGACAATGAGCAGGGTCCTTTGGGATATGGTCTGCCCTTGTGCTAATGATCAGGAGCAGGTTCCTCCATGAGTGAAGCACGTTCTGTGTATAAAGGTCTGCTGCATATACACCTGGATACACGCACTGTATGTTCATAATCCGGGGACCACTTACATGAACCAGTTGGTCTTGGGTGTTGAACTCCTTGGTGCAGCTTTCCCAGTGACAGTTGGTTTCATAAATGACTTCTGTCTCTTGCTTACAATCCTCTCTGTCAAAGTCGTCTTTCAGCTCTGTCACATGGTCCTGCCAGGAGGATAAAAAAGGGTTAAATTAGTGATAGAAAGAAGCGTAAAATCACATGAAATAAACAACGTAACAATAAAAGCAGGAAAAGATCAGAAGAGAGAGCCACGAAGAGTCATCTCCGCTGATAGAATGACTGGATTATTGGAACAATGTATCAGTTTTACAATAGTTAAGCTGCGGATGATGAGGATCACGTTACCGGGGGGCTGGGGGAGTCCCTGATCGCCGCCTCCTCCTCGATCTTCACTTTGCTTCTCTTCCCGATCACCTGATTGACCGTGCTGCTCACCGCCGACTCGCTGCTCTGCTTGTTCTACAGTTCATGAATGCAAAGAAAACACAAACAAGGATTGTCACAATGGAAAGATTGGCTTGATACAAAACCCCATGCAATTATAATAAACCTTCAGCTGCGTGAGGCATCTGAGGACGTTCAATGACAGCAAGCAGAGACCCGGGATGACGCTGGTGGTGTGTAAATGGATACCCACAAGAAGCGACTGCGGAGGCTGGCTGCTCACCTGGCCGGGGCTGGATGCCGTGTGGATGCTGTTGGTCGGCACTGGAGCTGGGCTGGCGGCGGGCACACACCCCTGCTGGCGTGATGCGAAGGTGGGAGATGGATGGATGAGAGGACTGGGCCCAAATGTGGCGTTCAGACTGCGCTGCTGGTTCAGAAGCTGCTGATAAGCCACTGGGTTGATCGGATGAGGGAAACTGAAGGCAGGGCTGGAAAAAATGGAGGAAAGAATGGAGCGGATCATGAAGAATCGTGTCAGCACTCCGTCCTACTTGGTTTGATACTTTATTGGAAAACGATGTGCACAAATGACAAACAGCGCAGTCTTCAAAGCATCCGACACGTTGTGGAATAGAATCCCTGGGTCTGACTGCGGACAGCCACCTACCTGATGGCTCCGGCTGACAAGTGCCCGTAGGAGCCGCTCGCTGCGGAGCTGCTCCTGGAATTATTGATATAAGCCACCAAGGAGTTGGGAGATGTGCGGATCATGGTCTGCAGGTCAATGCTGGCATCAGACAGGGGCGAGATGGACAAGGCCCGCTTCCGGCTTAACCTCGGGGTGACCCGGGGACTTGAGAACCGAGATACTGGGAAGAATGAAAAATGTAGATACAAATCAGTGCAGAAATATCATCTAATACAGACTCTAACCAGAACCATGGCCTCCTGTCCATCGAGGATCAGAAGTATCAGTGGGCACACAGGAGGCGTCACTTTATTCCCATTTATTCTAGAGGTCAGTGGGGTCTTGGCTCTATGAGATGGAGACCCCTTTTTAATGAAGGTCCTGGAGCCCCTAATTGGCCTCTATCTGCTGTGGAGACCCCCTTTCTCAGTGGGGTATGTCAGTGGCCGGTTAGTCCCTCTGTCCTGGGGCGCCGCGGCTCCGGTGCTTTCTGGAGTGTACGGCGTCTGAGTAACGACTCCGCTGCTCTCCGATTGTGTAATGAACACTGAGAATCTGCTGGCCCCGATATAATTATCCAATGAGGGATGAATAATGACGCTCGGATCACAATGCGTTTTCCTTGCTTTCCTCCCAAGCCTTCGCTCCATTAGCTGGCGGAAGCAGGACAGCGCTGGCAGCCATATCTGTCTCTGTTACCTGCCCACCTCTGGGGAGACCGGCTTATTAATGCGCCACTTCCCTTGATAAATTATGAAACACAAAGAAAAACTTTGTGCTCATTTTTCTGTCCTCGTTTGCATTGATTTATGTTGGTGCTCGCCACTCACCTCGAGGCCCCATTAATAAATTCATGTTTGCGCTTCCTCTGCGTCCCGCAAATAACGCTGGCGTCCACTGTCTCCGGCATTTTTACGGTGTCCCCAAGTCGTGGACCTGTACTGGAGCCAAAATATTGCCCCTTATCCTGTCAGTGACTGACCTCCGCTTACATCCTGGGGTGCGTCCGGATACAATCACACAAAGTCCCGGGGTTTCCTCCAAATTGTGTTTGAGCAGCGCCTTATCCCCCCATGATGCGTACCCCTTATACCTGTATGTTCCCACTTTGCAATGTCTTCCTATAGCAGAGCCCAGGACGGAGCAGAATGTCCCAGGTGTAATACAGACAGATCCGTTCAGACATGGACGGCATCAGTAGATATCAGGATGAGCCATCCCAGCACTTGGAATAACATAAAATAGGAGTCGTCTCGTGGCCGGTGTCCAGCAGCCGAGCAAATGACCGGCATCTGGCACGGAGCGAGCAATGAGAAGACAAGGGCAGTCACAGAGCGGAGCCTGCAGCTGCCTGGACTTCATCAATCCCACACTGTGCGGCCCCGCAGCGCGCAGGCTCCCGTCCAAGGCAATGAAGTGCAGCTCACAACAATCCAGAGCTTTACATGATACAGCTTTACGACCAGAGACCACCCTGGGAATAGACAGGGGGCACGGATCAGACTTATTGATCCGATCTTCCTTTAAATTCAGTGTCAAATTTCCCATTCTGCAACGTACTGAAAGCCAAAGGTAATGCAGGCATCAGGGCTACGGATGAGTACAGAAACAGCTTTAATTTAAATATCTCTCCTTGGATATCTACAATTCTCTGCTGATTTATGATATGTTATGGTTTTATAATATAATATTGATTTTTTTTCTTTTATACAGAGCTCAAAATCCCCTGAACAGTAAGATACATGATACTATTCTACTCTGCTAACTGGCAACCACCACTAGGGGGAGCTCCCTGTATACAGAGACACATGATAAGAACCTGTCTGCAGTCACCACTAGGGGGAGCTCCCTGTATACAGAGGTACATGATAAGATCCTGTCTGCAGCCACCACTAGGGGGAGCTCCCTGTATACAGAGGTACATGATAAGATCCTGTCTTCAGCCACCACTAGGGGGAGCTCCCTGCATACAGAGATACATGATAAGATCCTGTCTGCAGCCACCACTGAGGGGAGCTCCCTGTATACAGAGATACATGATAAGATCCTGTCTGCAGCCACCACTAGGGGGAGCTCCCTGTATACAGAGATTAATGATAAGAACCTGTCTGCAGCCACCACTAGGGGGAGCTCCCTGTATACAGAGATACATGATAAGATCCTGTCTGCAGCCACCACTAGGGGGAGCTCCCTGTATACAGAGATACATGATAAGATCCTGTCTGCAGCCACCACTAGGGGGAGCTCCCTGTATACAGAGATTCATGATAAGAACCTGTCTGCAGCCACCACTAGGGGGAGCTCCCTGTATACAGAGATACATGATAAGATCTTGTCTGCAGTCACCAGTAGGGGGAGCTGCCTGTATACAGATACATGATAAGGTCCTGTCTGCAGTCACCACTAGGGGGAGCTCCCTGTATACAGAGATACATGATAAGATCCTGTCTGCAGTCACCACTAGGGGGAGCTCCCTGTATACAGATATACATGATAAGATCCTGTCTGCAGTCACCACTAGGGGGAGCTCCCTGTATAGAGATACATAAGATCCTGTCTGCAGTCACCACTAGGGGGAGCTCCCTGTATACAGAGATACATGATAAGATCCTGTCTGCAGTCACCACTAGGGGGAGCTCCCTGTATACAGAGATAGATGATAAGATCCTGTCTGCAGTCACAACTAGGGGGAGCTCCCTGTATACAAAGATACATGATAAGATCCTGTCTAAAGTCACCACTAGGGGGAGCTCCCTGTATACAGAGATACATGATAAGATCCTGTCTGCAGTCACCACTAGGGGGAGCTCCCTGTATACAGAGATACATGATAAGATCCTGTCTGCAGTCACCACTAGGGGGAGCTCCCTGTATACAGAGATACATGATAAGATCCTGTCTGCAGTCACCACAAGGGGGAGCTCCCTGTATACAGAGATACATGATAAGATCCTGTCTGCAGTCACCACTAGAGGGAGCTCCCTGTATACAGAGATACATGATAAGATCTTGTCTGCAGTCACCACTAGGGGGAGCTCCCTGTATACAGAGATACATGATAAGATCTTGTCTGCAGTCACCACTAGGAGGAGCTCCCTGTATACAGAGATACATGATAAGATTCTGTCTGTAGCCACCACTAGGGGGAGCTCCCTGTATACAGAGATACATGATAAGATCCTGTCTGCAGTCACCACTAGGGGGAGCTCCCTGTATACAGAGATACATGATAAGATCTTGTCTGCAGTCACCACTAGGAGGAGCTCCCTGTATACAGAGATACATGATAAGATTCTGTCTGTAGCCACCACTAGGGGGAGCTCCCTGTATACAGAGATACATGATAAGATCCTGTCTGCAGTCACCACTAGGGGAAGCTGCCATATGAATTATCCTACAAGTATACAAGTTTTCTGCTGCTTGGGTAAAAAGCTTTTTCATCTGAGACGTAGAAACAGTTTTCAAAAGAAGCCAAAACTGAGTCCATTTAACATTGATGACTTTCCCTCCCGTTTTCTGCCTACGCCCTGAACTGACAGTAATGAGGCGGCGATCAGACATTTATGTTGTAGGTTTCCTCCTGAGATCGCTCTGGATAATGGCTCCTTTCTCCGCTCTCCCCTTCGGCCATAATGAACCCCATATCCCAACCCCTCACACTTGCTGGAGAGGAACTGACAGCTCTCAGTGTTTGCTCCAAACCCCACAGATGATTCCTGGACGCCGATCCGAAAATGATTTTAAATACTTATACTTGTCAGAATGGTTTATAGATCGTAGAGACTGAGAGCCTGTGAAATACCCAGAGCTAAACACGGAGCCGCAGCCGAGCGCCCGGAGATCTGGGAGCCGTCACCCCTGGATTAGGGTCATGAGCTGCGCCTGCCGGCTGCCCCCCCGAGCGCAGACAGGTAGACGTCTGGACTGAAGGGGATTTCTTGGTTTATTATATATTATTGTTCCTTATAATTGTTACTATCTCTGCTTGCTGTGCGCAAATGGGACCAGAAAAAAAAGGCTAAAACCCCACAGAGTGGTAAGGTTTCTCACAGCTCATTGCCCTGCACTGATACATTGTAACAAACTGTCAGAGAGGAGATAAACTTGTGCAGCTCTGCGCTAATACATTGTAACAAGCTGTCAGCTGTGAAGCTTTGGGTCCGGTCTGGTTAAACTTGGGGCAAACAGAAATTCAGTCCTGATCGCAAACCGTGAAAAAATGGAAATACGATGCCCAGGAGAAATGATTAGATACAATGAAGGCAAAAACCGAACACGGAGGAACCTGCAGGTTCTGCCATTATAGGGACAGACAGGACAGCCGCATTCTCTGTTATCAGCCGTAACATCACTGCACGGCTAGAAGATCTGGACTTGTAGCAGCAGAAAAGAGGTTAATTAAAGGATAATTTAACACAACGTTCTCTCCTGGACGCACATTTTCCGCCTGCGCCCAGATCTGGGTTTTAGTCCTAATCCGGTTGTGATGTTTTTGTAAGTAATGACAATTAAAGTAAACTGCGGCCGCTCTGCGCTGGCAAGAAGTCGCTCCACGCACGTGACAAATGTGCGCGGCATCCAGAGAGAGGGGTCGTGCGAGGCCGCACGGTGTGCAGGATGTTAATGAGATCAACCAAGGACCCCGGGAACAAGAGGGTGAGGAGCGGTCCTGAAGACGACTGCGCCTAGACCTGTCCAAAGCCGACTGAACCGCAAGGTCAAAGGGCGACTCCACCCCAAGGAGACAACGCAAGATACTGACAATGAACTCTGGAAATTATTGCAGCAGTGGCGCAAATGTGTTCCCTGTCTGGACTCCAAGGCGACCTAAACTGATACATTGTAACAAACCCCTCAGCTGTGTCAGCAGGACTAGGTCGCCCTGTGTACTTTACTGTGGTACTATATAATACTGTTCATTACTACGTAACACCATATATCACTATATAATACCGTATGTTATTATATACTACTGTACATTACTATGTAACACCATATAATACCGTATGTTACTATATAATACTGTACATTACTATGTAACTCCATATAATACTACATAATACCGTATGTTACTATATAATACTGTACATTACTATGTAACACCATATATCCCATAGACTGTAAGCTTGCGAGCAGGGCCCTCACTCCTCTTGGTATCTGTTATGATCTGTGTGATTATTGTTATGCTGTAATGTCTATTGTCTGTACAAATCCCCTCTGAAATGTAAAGTGCTGCGGAATATGTCAGCGCTATAGAAATAATATTATTATTATTATTATTATTATTATTATATATCACTATATAATAACGTATGTTACTATATAATACTGTACATTACTATGTAGCACCATATATCACTATATAATAACGTATGTTACTATATAATACTGTACATTACTATGTAGCACCATATATCACTATATAATACCGTATGTTACTATATACTACTGTACATTACTATGTAACACCATATATCACTATATAATACCGTATGTTACTATATACTACTGTACATTACTATGTAACACCATATAATACCGTATGTTACTATATAATACTGTACATTACTATGTAACACCATATATCACTATATAATACTGTATGTTACTATATAATACTGTACATTACTATGTAACACCATATATCACTATATAATACCGTATGTTACTATATAATACTGTACATTACTATGTAACACTATATAATACCGTATGTTACTATATAATACTGTACATTACTATGTAACACCATATCACTATATAATACCGTAAGTTACTATATAATACTGTACATTACTATGTAACACCATATCACTATATAATACTGTACATTACTATGTAACACCATATACAATATAATACCGTATGTTACTATATAATACTGTACATTACTATGTAACACCATATAATACTATATAATGCCGTTTGTTACTATAAAATACCGTATATTACTCTGTTACTATATAATACTGTACATTACTATGCAACACCATATAATACTATATAATGCCGTTTGTTACTATAAAATACTGTATATTACTCTGTTACTTTATAATACTGTACATTACTATGTAACACCATATAATACTATATAATACCGTATGTTACTATATAATACTGTACATTACTATGTAACACCATATACCACTATATAATACCGTATGTTACTATATAATACTGTACATTACTATGTAACACCATATAATACTATATAATACCGTATGTTACTATATAATACTGTACATTACTATGTAACACCATATCACTATATAATACCGTATGTTACTATATAATACTGTTCATTACTACGTAACACCATATATCACTATAAAATACCGTATGTTACTATATAATACTGTACATTACTATGTAACACCATATAATACTATATTATACCATATGTTACTATAAAATACCGTATATTACTCTGTTACTATATAATACTGTACGTTACTATGTAACACCATATATCACTATAAAATACCGTATGTTACTATATAATACTGTACATTACTATGCAACACCATATATCACTATATAATACTGTATGTTACTATATAATACTGTTTATTACTACGTAACACCATATATCACTATATAATACCGTATGTTACTATATAATACTGTACATTACTATGTAACACCATATAATACCGTATGTTACTATATAATACTGTTCATTACTATGCAACACCATATATCACTATATAATGCCGTATGTTACTATATAATACTGTACATTACTATGTAACACCATATATCACTATATAATACCGTATGTTACTATATAATACTGTACCTTACTATGTAACACCATATATCACTATATAATACCATATGTTACTATATAATACTGTACATTACTTTGTAACACCATATATCACTATATAATACCGTATGTTACTATATAATACTGTACATTACTATGTAACACCATATATCACTATATAATACCATATGTTACTATATAATACTGTACATTACTATGTAACACCATATATCACTATATAATGCCGTATGTTACTATATAATACTGTACATTACTATGTAACACCATATATCACTATATAATACAGTATGTTACTATATAATACTGTACCTTACTATGTAACACCATATATCACTATATAATACCATATGTTACTATATAATACTGTACATTACTATGTAACACCATATATCACTATATAATACCGTATGTTACTATATAATACTGTACATTACTATGTAACACCATATATCACTATATAATACCATATGTTACTATATAATACTGTACATTACTATGTAACACCATATATCACTATATAATACCGTATGTTACTATATAATACTGTACATTACTATGTAACACCATATATCACTATATAATACCATATGTTACTATATAATACTGTACATTACTATGTAACACCATATATCACTATATAATACCGTATGTTACTATATAATACTGTACATTACTATGTAACACCATAAAATACTATATAATACCGTATATTACTGTGTTACTTTGCAGTAATGGACATCACTGTGTTACTATATAATACCGCACTACGTAACACTATATAATACTGTATTTTACTGTATGTTACTATGTTAATACCATATATTACTATATAAAACCCTGTATCATTTCTTTTACATGTCACATACACTTGTTACTTAGTGTTGGCATCATAAAATCCCAATAAAATACATTTAGGCTGTGTGCACACGGTGCGGATTCTGCTGCGGATCCGCAGCGGTTTTGGCCCTGCGGATTCGCAGCAGAACTGCATGTCATGTACAGTAGCATTATAGCCTATGTAAAACAAAATCCACAGTGCACATGCTGCGGATTTTTCTGCGCATATTTGCTGCGGATTGAAAAATGCAGCACGTCACTTCTTTTGTGCGGTTTTGCTGCAGTTTTCCCACCTGCTCCATTCTAGAAATCCGCACAAAAAATGCACTAAATCCGCAGGTAAAACGCAGGTCATTTGCCCTGCAGATTTAGTAAATTCTGCGGAAAATTCCAAAGCAGAATACGCACCGTGTGCACATAGCCTTAAAGGTATGTGCACACGGTGTTGAATCTTCTGAGGATTTTTCCCTGCAGTTTTTGCTAAATCCGCCGGTAAAATGACCTGCGTTTTACCTGCAGGTTTTGTGCGGTTTTCCTGCAGTTTTTGTGCGGTTTTCCCCTGCGTTTTTACACCTGTGGATTTCTATAATGTAGCTGATGGAAAACTGCAGCAAATCCGCACAAAAGAAGTGAGATGCTGCATTTATCAAGCAAATATGCGCGGAAAAAAACGCAGCATGTGCACAGCGGATTTTGTTTCACATAGGCTATAATGCTACTGTACATCACATGCAGTTCTGCTGCGAATCTGCAGGGCCAAAACAGCTGCGGATCCACAGCAGAATCCGCACCGTGTGCACATAGCCTGACATGCTGCAGTTTTCAATCCGCAGCAAATCTGCACGGAAAAAGAAGCAGCATGTGCACTGCGGAATTTGATTTACATTGCCTTTAATGGTACTGTACATCACTTGCAGTTCTGGTGCAGATCCGCAGGGCAAAATCCGCTGCGGAACTGCAGCAGAATCCGCACCGTGTGCACATACCCTTAAGGTTGTGGATGTAACGTGAAATAATGTAGAAAAGTTCATGGGGTACAAATACTTTTTCAAGGCACTGTATTATTTTATGATATATTATTAACTGTGAGTTCAGCTCTGGCGAGAGATATAACTGACTAGAAGCAGCAGTATAGAGGACAATATACCGCAGCAGTGTATCTGTGAATACAGCACTGTGATGAGATAAAACACTTACTAGAAAGCATAAGCAGGGGGAGAAGAAGTGACTCATAAGTGGAGAAAAAGGCAGATTTTTCTGCTTGTACTTTTAATTTATGGAAAGTTTGTAAAAAAGGACTGCAACCATTTAAAGAGGTCATCGTCTGCACATTACTGAAATTTATCAACATGGGGAGGTATGTATAACTATGTAATAGAAGTATACATTGGTGATACAGGAACAATCCTGATGAGATGGCAAGGGAGTGAAGGGTTAAAAGGTGAATGGAGGTGGTTGTAGTTCTGAAGTGATGAAAGCTGCAGCCACCGGAAACCTGACAACATCGGTGGATTCACCATCATTTCATATAGAAACCTGATCAGAGCCGGAATCAATGCGGATCCCAAACACAGAATCATCCTACACTATGAGAGGAGAAAAGCAGGAGACGGGATGTCCACAAATATCCATGCTGCGCCAATGTCTGCACACCATACACAAATACTCCGAGATCCCGAGCACTGAGACAATGTTCTCTTATCTATCTATCTATCTATCTATCTATCTATCTATCTATCTATCTATCTATCTATCTCATAGCTATTATCTATATGTCTATTATCTATCTATATATCTATTTATCTCTCATCTATCTATTAATCTATCTATATCTATTATCTATCTATCCATGCATCCCTCATGTACAGGGTGAACTTACCATCCATCGGAGTCAGGTAATCGTGCAGGTGGCCCACGCTCCCCGCAGCACCAGTCTGCAGTAGCAGCTCCCCATAGGGGCTGGGGTGTCCGGCCAGCAGCGTCATCTGGTGGTAGTAATCTGCAGGGTTGACCCCAGGTGGCGGGGGTGCAATTCCAAAGATGCCTCGTTCTTTTAAGTGCTCGTGGGCCACTGTGAGGAGAGAGCAGAGCAGGGTTACCAGGCGACTCTTTCACTTCTCTACCCCATTTGGAAATATTTTGGGAGGTTGAAGAATGGAGCCTGCGAGTGTTTGTTCAGCCAGACAAAGGCCACCGGATGGACGCTGGATAATATCTCCATTTTCATCCCAGAAATGCGGCTCTGGGGCTATTTTTAGAAGCTTCTCATAATGGGGTCTTGACATTGACAGATTTGCCCCTCCAACCACAAACAACCAAAACACAAGGAAAGCTCAAAGCATCACTGCAACACGTCACTAATATCAGTGGTTACATTTTATAACATTAGTAGTCACATTGTGACTACATAAAATCTAGAATAGAAGCTGAAACAAAAATAGGACTGGACACAATGTATCCCCATGTGCGGCTTGGGGTTATTGTTGTATTTACATTGTAAATTAAACTTTAATTTTTATAAATAAAAAGTAAAAATTAGATAACAAAATCATGCTTTAAAACACACACACAAATATATATACACACACATTATATGCGGTATATGTATACACAGACGCACAATATATATATCTATCTATATATACATATAACAACATAACATATAACAACAAATAAACAAAACACAAAAACCGCACAGTTCAGCGGCGTATTTAGACGCACAGGGGGGCGCAGTTTGAATGAAATCACAGCAAATTTAAATGGACAATTAAACACAGCAGAATTTCTAAAAAAAAAAAAAAACAGCAGAAAAAGTGCAACATTTACGCTACATGTGAACACAGACTAAATGTCCAAGCAAAGTGGATGTGATTTCATGAAAACTCCACCCTTAGGCTATGTGCACACGCTGAGGATTAACCCGCGGATTTCTATCTGCGGATCAGCAGGTAAAACCACAGGTAAAATGACCTGTAGTTTTACCTGCGGATTAGCCAGCGGTTTTCCCCTGCGGTTTGCATCTGGACAATGGAATAGGTGGCAAACCGCAGCGGAATCCGCAGAAAGAATTGACATGTCCATAGTCTTAGGCTATGTGCACACGCTGTGGTTTCACCTGCGGGTTTTTCCCGCGGAACCGCAGGTAAAGTGACCTGCGGTTTGGTCTGCGGTTTCACACCTCTACTATGTTAAAGATGTGAAACCGCAGCGGAAACCGCAGAAACAATTGACATGCTGCGGAAAAAAACGCAGCAAAACCGCGAGGAAAAAAACGCAGCGTGAGCACTGCGGTTTTGAAAACCCATAGGGTTACATGGTACTGTACCATGTCTGCGGAACTGCTGCAGTTCCGCAGGGCCAAAACCGCAGCGGAACCGCAGCAAAAACCGCAGCGTGTGCACATAGCCTAACATTGTACTGTACACTGTCTGCAGAACTGCTGCAGATCCGCAGAGGCCAAATCTGCAGCGTCTGCACATAGCCTCAGTGCGTCTAAAGACGTTGCTGAACGCTGCGGATTTGATGCAATTTTTCCTCTTCAATGTGCAGCCTTAAAAAATACGAAAAAAAATTGTGTTGCACTTTTAAGCACAGAATCAAAGCTTTTTTGTGCTATTAAAAATGCATAAAAAATGTGACTTCATATCTGCATCAAAAACGCATTAAATAAATGGGAAAATGCATAAAACAAATGCAGCAAAGACAATAAATCAGGGAAGATTGTTATTGCATTGTGTGGTGCGAACACCTGTAGAAAAAAAAAATGCAGAATTTCACCTACGTGTTAACCCGGCCTCTGCATTACACTTTTATTATGTTTTTGAAATATTCTTCCTCTAGAATACAGGGACATAGAAATACACTGCTATGTACAGATGTATCTCTACGGAACAGTATAATCTATGTTACAGCTTCAAGTACAGTGGCATTTAAAAGTTTGGGCACCCTTTGGCAAAATTACTTTTATTGTAATCAGTTCAGCAAGTTGAAGATGAAATGATTTAAAAGTTCTAAAGTTAAAGATGACACATTTCCTTTGTATTTTAGGCAAAAAATATTATATTCATTTTTTACATTTTAAAAATTACAAAAAGGAAAATGGGTAGACGCAAAAAATGTGGGCAACCTGCATGCTTAGTACCTAGTAGCACCCCCTTTTGAAAGTATTTTTTGAAGTCTAGTCACAGATGTTCAATGATGTTCAGATAAGGGGACTGTGAGGGCTATTGCAAAACCTTCAGCTTGCGCTCTTTGAGGTCGTCTATTGTGGATTGTGTCATGTGTTTAGGATCATTATCCATTTGTAGAATTTGTTGAAATTTCATTGAATCCATTGTTCGCTCTACCCGTGAAATGTTCACTGTGCCATTGATTGCAACACAACCCCAAAGAGTGACTGATCCACCCCCATGCTCAATGATTGGTGAGATGTTATTTTCCTGCAATTCTCTGCCCTTTTTTCTCCACACATACCTTTGATCATTATGGCCAAAAAGTTCTATTTTAACCTCAATGGTTCTTTTGCATACTTCTGAAGATGAATTTTGAATTTTATGGTGAAGATGCAGGAGAGGTTTTCTTCTGATGACTCTTCCATGAAGGCCATATTTGTGCAGGTGTCTCCGAAAAGTAGGACAATGTACCACAAACTCCAGAGTCTGCTAAATCTTTCTGAAGGTCTTTTGCAGTCAAGCACGGATTCTGATTTGCTGCTTTAGCAATAATATGAGCAGCTCTCACTGAAATTTTGCTTGGTCCTCTAGACCTCATCTTGAACTCCACTGTTTCTGGTAACGGCCATTTCTTAATTACATTTTGAGCTGAAGAAAGAGCAACTTGAATACGCTTTGCTCTCTTCTTATAGCCTTCTCCTGCTTTGTGGTCTCCACCATTCTCAGAGTGCTAGGCAGCAGCTTAGGAGAACCCATGGCTGCTGTTTTTTGGCACATGGTTAGAGGAGGCTTGGTTTTATAAAGCTGGCACATTTGCATTACCTGGCCTTTCCTAATGATGATAGTGAACAAGTCATAACCCTAAGAGGCTAATTAAGTTCTGAAACTTTGGTCAAAGCTATCTGAGCACACAAATCTCTAAGGGTGCCAAAACTTTTGCATCTGTCTCTTTTCCTTTTGCAATTTTTAAAATGTAAAAAACTACTCTAAAAATAACGGTTCACAATAACAGTAATATTGACCAACGGTGCCCAAACTTACATGCCACTGTATAGATAATCCACCCAGTGACATCAATGTAAGCCGTGGCTCATAACTTTAGCTGCTGCCTGCAATGATACATGTTGTGGGTTTCATTCCCTGTGCGATCAGATCACATGAAAGACAAGAATTATGTAATAAATGTAAGTGTGTGCAGAGAGATGCCTGCTTCTCCCCCCAATGAGGAGCTAGGTAGTGATGAAGACCCCCAGAGAGTACATTGCACGGAGAGAGAAGTGAGCATGTGAAGCCGGGATAAAGCCCCGATGTGCTGGGACGGTGCTGCAGAATCCGGGACAGTTGGGAGCTTTGGCATATCCCCAGAGAACATGGTGATTCTCCGGTGCCCTGACATCATCTGTTGGAATGAATTGGGAAGGCATAACCTCTACAGTAATTTGTATGGACAACGTTAGAAACTGATGTGATTTTATCACCAGGAGAAGCTCTAGTGAGATCAGGATCACATACAGCAGTGTGAACGCGGCCTCACTACACAATATCATTTTATGGAATGCAAAATAAAAAGTTGCACATTTTCTAGCCAAACTTGTAAGATTGTAGAAATGTATGCGGATATCACTATAGAGGGGGCGGCTGTGTGAACGCTCCGGACTTCCACGCCCCATCCTGTAGGAAACTTCTAATCGGCCTCATTAATGTCGCCTCCACTCTCCGTGATGCTGAGGAGACACACATGGGCCCGGAGATGTGTTGGACGCAGCGAGTCTCGGCGTCTGGCTCCCTGAATCTCTGCACTTCGCCAGCGCCAATTATAGAAATTCTCACAGCTGCAAATCCTCAACGCTACATCCAGAGAGGAGCGAGGGGGCGGCGAACCCAGAGGAAAAATAAATAGTGTCACCCTCTGTCCAAATCCATTCAAGGAGAAAATGTTCAAGGCTGAGAACATGGACCAAGCCTCGTAGGTTGCGATGAAACGTGCGGGGAGATGGGAGGCCAATGGGATTACCAGCCTCCGCTGCAGCTTTTACAAGGTCGTGAGGCCAAAAATAGAGAACGTTTAAGACAAACTTCCAAGTCTCGGCCATCACTTAAGCATTCTGGCCTCACCTTTCTAAGCTTCGTCCACAATACCAGCCTCTCCCTGCTGATTCTGCCCCGCGACCTCCAGAACTAGTTTATGTACAGAATTTAGGCTGCCAAAAACAGCGCCAATAATTGGTATCAGGAAAACCTCATCAGCGCCAAAGAGTTTCTATCACTAGAGGATCTCCCCTGTCCTGCAATAGACAGATGTTGTGAAAGGACACTGTGTAATACTTAATTTCCCCTGTGGGGGCACTGCAGAGAAATGTACCACTTACTGCCAGGGCCCCTACAGATCTCAGCTGATTGGGGGGCTCTCAGGAGCATCAGCAGATTCCAAAGGAGCCTTCTGACTAGAGACAAATGTCAAAATTGGAAAACTCATTTAAAGGGTTGTCTCACTAAACCAACAAGGGCCACTATGCCCTACTGAAGAAATTTCACGTTCTAGAGGATGGTACTTCAAATGGGACCCCTCAAGGCCACAACGGAAGGGCACTAGGAAAGGTCTCCCTCCAGATGTGGGGCACCCATTCATGGTTGGCCATCCATTTGAATATCTGGCATGTAATTTCACGTCTCCACTCCATTAATTGATCACTGGAGGTTTTTGAAGATCAGCATGTAGCAATGATGGGATTATGGGGCAGCTTTCATATAAAAAAGGTTGTCTTATTACAGGCACTCACCTAAAATTAAACATGTACCACAAATATAGGGGCTGACCACCGATGCCAAGAACAGGGGGACTTGTTCCAGCAGGGAGGTGGGCCCTGGAAGCTCTTGGGCATTGTGGGGGGAAAATTGTCCATTTTCTATAGATTTGCTATGGACCTTATAACAAATGTTTGTGCACTGGACCTGACTGGCAGCTCAGAGGCTTGTAACACCCTGGACCTGACTGGCAGCTCAGAGGCTTGTAACACCCTGAACCTGACTGGCAGCTCGGAGGCTTGTAACACCCAGGACCTGACTGGCGGCACGGAGGCTTGTAACACCCTGGACCTGACTGGCAGCTCAGAGACTTGTAATACCCTGGACCTGACTGGCGGCTCAGAGGCTTGTAACACTCTGGACCTGACTGGCAGCTCAGAGGCTTGTAACACCCAGGACCTGACTGGCGGCTCAGAGGCTTGTAACACCCAGGACCTGACTGGCGGCTCGGAGGCTTGTAACACTCTGGACCTGACTGGCAGCTCGGAGGCTTGTAACACCCTGAACCTGACTGGCAGCTCGGAGGCTTGTAATACCCAGGACCTGACTGGTGGCTCAGAGGCTTGTAACACCCAGGACCTGACTGGTGGCACGGAGGCTTATAACACCCAGGACCTGACTGGCGGCTCGGAGGCTTGTAATATCCAGGACCTGACTGGTGGCACGGAGGCTTGTAACACCCAGGACCTGACTGGTGGCTCAGAGGCTTGTAACACCCAGGACCTGACTGGTGGCTCAGAGGCTTGTAACACACTGAACCTGACTGGCGGCTCAGAGGCTTGTAACACCCAGGACCTGACTGGCAGCTCGGAGGCTTGTAATACCCAGGACCTGACTGGCAGCTCAGAGGCTTGTAACACCCTGAACCTGACTGGCGGCTCGGAGGCTTGTAATATCCAGGACCTGACTGGTGGCACGGAGGCTTGTAACACCCAGGACCTGACTGGTGGCTCAGAGGCTTGTAACACCCAGGACCTGACTGGTGGCTCAGAGGCTTGTAACACACTGAACCTGACTGGCGGCTCAGAGGCTTGTAACACCCAGGACCTGACTGGCAGCTCAGAGGCTTGTAATACCCAGGACCTGACTGGCAGCTCGGAGGCTTGTAACACCCAGGACCTGACTGGCGGCTCAGAGGCTTGTAACACCCAGGACCTGACTGGCGGCTCAGAGGCTTGTAACACCCAGGACCTAACTGGCGGCTCAGAGGCTTAGAGAATAGCTTTAGCAGGAAGTGACAGGTGACAGACGATGATTATGTGACGCTCTCGCTGGTGAATGAGCCCTTTGTACACCAGATTCCCTCCTCCCGTGTAAGGCTACTTTCACACATCAGTTTTTTGCCGTCAGGCAGGATCCGGCTTTTTTTTAGAAAAAACGGATCCGGCATAAATTTTGGAGAACTGTAGAAACGGATCAGTTTTTTTGCTGGATCCGTCTCTGTTCCTGGCGGCTGGCCAATTGGATCTGAGCATGCGCAGACTTAAAAAAAACGGATCCGGTGGCTGGATCCGTCTTTTTCTGGATACGGCACATTCCGGCGCCCATAGACTTTCATTGTAGCAAAAAGCTGGAAGCGCCGGATCCGGCGCTTCCGGCTTTTTCGCCGGAGACAAAAAACGTTACAGTAGCCGTTTTTTCCAGACGCCGGAATGAGACAAGTTGCCGGATCCGGCAAAAAACGGATGAAACACAATGCCATCCGGCACGATCCGGCGCTAATGCAAGTCAATGGGGAAAAACCGGATCCGGCATTGCATTTTGCCGGATCCGGTTTTACAAAAAAAAGCCGGATCGCGCCTGAAGGCAAAAAACTGATGTGTGAAAGAGGCCTAAGACGTTTCCAGCTTTTTGCTACAATGAAAGTCTATGGGCGCCGGAATGCGCCGGTTCCAGAAAAAGACGGATCCAGCCACCGGATCCGGTTTTTTTAAGTCTGCGCATGCTCAGATCCAATTGGCCAGCCGCCAGGAACAGAGACGGATCCAGCAAAAAAACGGATCCGTTTCTACAGTTCTCCAAAATTTATGCCGGATCCGTTTTTTCTAAAAAAAGCCGGATCCTGCCTGACGGCAAAAAACTGATGTGTGAAAGTAGCCTTACAGGCTCGAGTGAGGATGGCAGAATCTTGCACATTGTGACAACACTTCAGCATGTTTAGGATTTAGGGGAAAGTTTCACTTCACTCAGTGTTTGACCGACCTGGATTAAGACTAATGTCAATGAGAAAATGTGATCACTGAGCGCCCGATGTGTAACAGAAGAATCTGCTCCGCGGGCAAGACTCCATGATTAACTATTTAATGGACTCATCCAGATTGGTGAAGCAAAGCTGAATTATTGGGGAAAACGTTCCCATCTTCATATTCTCTGCCTGCTGTCAGTGAATGGAAACTATATTTAAAGGTTAAAAATCTGTCCATATTTGATCCTTGTCACGGAATTCCCTGGAGTCACCTACCTTCGGCGGGGCTCAGCCCCCTGGCAGCGGAGATCATGGACAGGGTAGGGCTTCCATGGACAGATCGCAGGTAATGCTCCATGTGCGGGCTCACATAATGATGGGTGTGACTGAGATCTGTGGTGGTGCCCACTGGGTGAGGAGACAGGCGGATGAGGGAGATGTCAGAGATGACGGGACTGCCACTGAGGCCTGGAGGACTGGGAAGAAAAACAACATATCATTGTCAAGACATAGTATACTCAGAAGAAAATACCCAGGTTATACCAGCTGTACATATATAAGTATATACAGGAGATGCCCAGGTTATACCCGCTGTACATATATAATTATATACAGGAGATGCCCAGGTTATACCAGCTGTACATATATAATTATATACAGGAGACGCCCAGGTTATACCAGCTGTACATATATAAGTATATACAGGAGATGCCCAGGTTATACCCGCTGTACATATATAATTATATACAGGAGATGCCCAGGTTATACCAGCTGTACATATATAATTATATACAGGAGATGCCCAGGTTATACCAGCTGTACATATATAATTATATACAGGAGATACCCAGGTTATACCAGCTGTACATATATAATTATATACAGGAGATACCCAGGTTATACCGTCTGTACATATATAATTATATATAGGAGATGCCCAGGTTATTCCAGCTGTACATATATAATTATATACAGGAGATGCCCAGGTTATACCGGCTGTACATATATCATTATATACAGGAGATGCCCAGGTTATACCGGCTGTACATATATAATTATATACAGGATATGCCCAGGTTATACCAGCTGTACATATATAATTATATACAGGAGATACCCAGGTTATACCGTCTGTACATATATCATTATATACAGGAGATGCCCAGGTTATACCTGCTGTACATATATAGTTATATACAGGAGATGTCCAGGTTATACCAGCTGTACATATATAATTATATACAGGAGATGTCCAGGTTATACCGGCTGTACATATATAATTATATACAGGAGATGCCCAGGTTATGCCGGCTGTACATATATAATTATATACAGGAGATGCCCAGGTTATACCAGCTGTACATATATCATTATATACAGCAGATGCCCAGGTTATACCTGCTGTACATATATAGTTATATACAGGAGATGTCCAGGTTATACCAGCTGTACATATATAATTATATACAGGAGATACCCAGGTTATACCGGCTGTACATATATAATTATATACAGGAGATGCCCAGGTTATGCCGGCTGTACATATATAATTATATACAGGAGATGCCCAGGTTATACCGGCTGCACATATATATATTATATACAGGAGATGCCCAGGTTATACCAGCTGTACATATATCATTATATACAGGAGATACCCAGGTTATACCAGCTGTACATATATAGTTATATACAGGAGATACCCAGGTTATACCAGCTGTACATATATAATTACATACAGGAGATGCCCAGGTTATACCGGCTGTACATATATAATTATATACAGGAGATGCCCAGGTTATACCGGCTGTACATATATAATTATATACAGGAGATGCTCAGGTTATACCAGCTGTACATATATATATATATAATTATATACAGGAGATGCCCAGGTTATACCAGCTGTACATATATAATTATATACAGGAGATGCCCAGGTTATACCGGCTGTACATATATAATTATATACAGGAGATACCCAGGTTATACCGGCTGTACATATATAATTATATACAGGAGATGCCCAGGTTATGCCGGTTGTACATATATAATTATATACAGGAGATGCCCAGGTTATACCGGCTGTACATATATATATTATATACAGGAGATGCCCAGGTTATACCAGCTGTACATATATCATTATATACAGGAGATACCCAGGTTATACCAGCTGTACATATATAGTTATATACAGGAGATACCCAGGTTATACCAGCTGTACATATATAATTACATACAGGAGTTGCCCAGGTTATACCGGCTGTACATATATAATTATATACAGGAGATGCCCAGGTTATACCGGCTGTACATATATAATTATATACAGGAGATGCCCAGGTTATACCAGCTGTACATATATATATAATTATATACAGGAGATGTCTAGGTTATACCGGCTGTACATATATAATTATATACAGGAGATGCTCAGGTTATACCAGCTGTACATATATATATATAATTATATACAGGAGATGCCCAGGTTATAGCGGCTGTACATATATAATTATATTCAGGAGATACCCAGGTTATACCAGCTGTACATATATAATTACATACAGGAGATGCCCAGGTTATACCAGCTGTACTTATATAATTATATACAGGAGATACCCAGGTTATACCAGCTGTACATATATAATTACATACAGGAGATGCCCAGGATATACCGGCTGTACATATATAATTACATACAGGAGATACCCAGGTTATACCAGCTGTACATATATAATTACATACAGGAGATGCCCAGGATATACCGGCTGTACATATATAATTACATACAGGAGATGCCTAGGTTATACCAGCAAGGTTGACTAGATATTAGAGGCTGTAAGTATACAATTGCGCCCGCGTTGCTGATACGCGGCTGTGGGTTGGAGATGGCGGTGGGCGCGGGTGGTATGGCCGTTACCAGTGCAGCGCTGGCAGCAGCAGATGTGAGATGATGTTACACAGCTGGAGTCGGGCATGACGGGGAATTAATGCCCATTAATGTGTAACAGAGACGTTGCCTTGTCTGCCGCACTCACAGATCTGGCAGCAGCGGCCACTTAAAGAGACAGGCCGGCACTTGACATCTAAATGCGAATGTGATCGCAGCGACACTCTGGCAGTTCTCATGGATCATTATATGGAGTCTGACGACTGCGGGGAAAGAACAATAAAATATTAAAGCTGTTCTCCTAATAATCAGTCTGCAGAGGAAATGATCACATGAAGCCTGAATAACTAATATTCCAGAAAGTCTGATAATCCAGCACTCGTACTAACAGCTGAAGATTTGCTACAATTGTATCCAATCTAGACAAGCTTCCCCAGACTGATGTTGTGATGTCTCACAGCTGAGGGTCTGTTACTGTTGTATCCGGTCTAAGTGGGTGATAAATCCAGAAGTGGTGACGAGTTTCTATTAGACTTTTCCTCTGATTGTTCCTCTCCGGGTTTTGGCTACAAATACTGATGTGAAATACTGACCAAACACTGACCGTGAGAATGTGGCCTGAGTAACTTTCACACGTCAGTATTTGGTCAGTATTTTGCATCAGTGTTTGTAGCCAAAACCAGGAATGGAACTTACCGAGAAAAACTGTGATGATTCCTGACTCCTGTTCTGTGCTTTGGAGATGCTCCTGGTTTTGGCTACAAACACTGATGTGTGATCGAGGCCTGAACTAGACTGATACAATGTAAGGGCAGTGTCACACGTCCAGATAATTCCGGTACCGGAGCTATCTGTGTCCGTGTGTACCATCCGTGTGCTGTCCGTGTTTGTGAAAAATTATTTTCAATGTTAACCCTTTGACTTTTAAAAACGCACATGGACAGCATCCGTGTGCGGTACGTGTTTGCACAGACCCATTGACTTGTATGGGTCCGTGTGATCCGTGCTGTTGCACAAAAACGGACATGGCAGCGTATTTTGCACACGGACACACGGTCCATGAAAACACGCTGACATCTGCAGAGACACATTCATTCGAATGGGTCTACGTGTGTCAGTGTCTCCGGTACGTGAGAAAACGGTCACTACACGTACCGGAGACACTGACGTGTGAAACTGCCCTTACTGAGTGGCCTCCTGAGAAGTCCACACTACATCTATTATAAATATATATATATATATACACACATACACACATTTTGTTTTGCTGAAAAATCTGAAAATAAAGCAAAGTTTGGCACAAGTCTCGGTGCTATTTACCGATTTTAAGGTCCAAATGCGCCAAAATTCTTAAATGGCACAAATCACTTGAACTATCTTTTTAAGACGGTTCTAATAAATGTGGGCTAAAGCCTCGACCCTGCAACCAGCCAGTGACCGTCCACTAAAGTCTTGTGGTCGCGGCTGGAGCACGCCTTATAAAATGATGGAACGTTTGGGATAAGAGCTCCATTGTCCTGTGTGAGAAATCTCTGCACGATGATCCATAATCCCGCAATCTCCCTAATTACTTACTGTAGTCTGATTGAGACTAATTTACCGCTGGAGGAATATCGCTGTTACAGGAGGTAATTAAGTCGGAGCGTTCTGTAATTAACGCAAGTGACATTTCCCGCGTGTAAACATTGAGGGGCGCTCTGCGGTGCGGAGCATCATCCCCCCCTACTATTACATCCAGGCCAGGGTGGAATCAGTGTGACAATGTATCACAGCGGGGGTCAGAGTTCTCCAACAATGTAACACTGTCACCCAGAGCAAAACTCGTGTAACGCACAGACTGATCATGCTACAGAGTGGCGCTTGTCTGGACCGGGAATCAGCAGACAAGGAGGACTCTTGGATTTGCCCAATTAAAGGGGGTTTCCACTTTCAAAAAAGTGATCCCCAAGTGATTGCACATAATTAAAATACTAAACCCATAGGGTTCTCGCCTTCCCCTGGTCCAGCACCCGACACTGATCTGCTCGGTGGATCATGTTCACTGTAGGCCGCAGAGATCTTGTGTCCGGAGATGTGACGTTCCGGGACCTGGGACATGTCACCGCCTGCTGCCGCCCCGATGACTGCACCGCGCGGGGCCACGCTTCATTTGCTGTAATTAGGTGAGTTTGGAACCAGAGCAGATGCCGACACTCAGGATGTGGGGGCGATGGATGAGGGTCCGTGCAACAATCACATCTCATTAATCATCAGCGCCAACAACCAGGCTCCAAATACAACCGGCTCTGTGATAAATGGAGGCTCCAACTGCTGTCATTACATGGAAAAGGGGTGAGGGGTCCAAGAGTCTGCACCAAGGAAGGCCAGCGGCAGGCGTAACGGGGGAACTCCGAAATATACGTCACATGGCAGCCCGACCACCAGTGAGGCTGCAAATCATGAAGATGTAATCACGAGTCATCATATCAGTGATGTCATAACCAGGGCTGGGGCTGGAGTATAAGGGGTGTGGTCTCATTATTATACCAGTGATGTCATCACTGGGAGGCGGGGCTGGAGTATAAGGAGTGTGGTCTCATCATTATATCAGTGATGTCATCACCGGGAGGCGGGGCTGGAGTATAAGGGGTGTGGTCTCATCATTATATCAGTGATGTCATCAAGGGTGGGGCTGGAGTATAAGGGGTGTGGTCTCATTATTATATCAGTGATGTCATCACTGGGAGGTGGGGCTGGAGTATAAGGAGTGTGGTCTCATCATTATATCAGTGATGTCATCACCGGGAGGCGGGGCTGGAGTATAAGGGGTGTGGTCTCATCATTATATCAGTGATGTCATCAAGGGTGGGGCTGGAGTATAAGGGGTGTGGTCTCATTATTATATCAGTGATGTCATCACTGGGAGGTGGGGCTGGAGTATAAGGAGTGTGGTCTCATCATTATATCAGTGATGTCATCACCGGGAGGCGGGGCTGGAGTATAAGGGGTGTGGTCTCATTATTATATCAGTGATGTCATCACTGGGAGGCGGGGTTGGAGTATAAGGAGTGTGGTCTCATCATTATATCAGTGATGTCATCACCAGGAGGCGGGGCTGGAGTATAAGGGGTGTGGTCTCATCATTATATCAGTGATGTCATCAAGGGTGGGGCTGGAGTATAAGGGGTGTGGTCTCATTATTATATCAGTGATGTCATCACTGGGAGGTGGGGCTGGAGTATAAGGAGTGTGGTCTCATCATTATATCAGTGATGTCATCACCGGGAGGCGGGGCTGGAGTATAAGGGGTGTGGTCTCATTATTATATCAGTGATGTCATCACTGGGAGGCGGGGTTGGAGTATAAGGAGTGTGGTCTCATCATTATATCAGTGATGTCATCACCGGGAGGCGGGGCTGGAGTATAAGGGGTGTGGTCTCATCATTATATCAGTGATGTCATCAAGGGTGGGGCTGGAGTATAAGGGGTGTGGTCTCATCATTATATCAGTGATGTCATCACCGGGAGGCGGGGCTGGAGTATAAGGGGTGTGGTCTCATCATTATATCAATGATGTCATCACCAGGGGCGGGGCTGGAGTATAAGGGGTGTGGTCTCATCATTATATCAGTGATGTCATCACCAGGGGCGGGGCTGGAGTATAAGGGGTGTGGTCTCATCATTATATCAGTGATGTCATCACCGGGGGCGGGGCTGGAGTATAAGGGGTGTGGTCTCATCATTATATCAGTGATGTCATCACCGGGGGCGGGGCTGACAACCTCTCACACATGTACACAGGCAGGTTGTCAGCAGTAATCTCTATAGACTTACCCGTGGATGGCGTGGATGGCGTGGCTTTCGTAGTGATATCGCCCCTCTTGGTGCCGGATGTCAATAGGGAACGGAGTGTGGAATGTCGGGAAGAGATGCGCTGCGTCTACAGAGAAGGAAACAGCGGGAATTAGAGGAAACCGCGTCCAAGAAATGGCTTCATATAAACGTAATTATCAATTGTATTTCTATCGCACCAACATATTCCGCAGCGTTGTACAATAAGCGAGGATTTGTACAGACAATAAAGACATTTCAAAGTAACAGCGCGGTCAATAATGATACAATGTTTCCATCTGTGAATATCATCTCGTAATCTGGCTCAGATCTGTGGCTTCACATGGAGCGTCCATTATACACCCGCAAGGCAAGGAGGCAGCAGTGACGGGGTTACTGAGTGAGCAGATGAGCAGACCCCAGAATGCGCTGCCCCCTCACAGATTGTCTCCTGTAGAACAATGTGAGGATTATCTGACCCAGGATCCAGTGATACAAACACCTGTCCTACATTCTCCACCCAGTGCAGAGGCACAGCTGCTGTCCGGCACTGATAACGGGGTGGAACATACAGTAGAGGAGGTTATATCAGTACTGGAGCGTTATAAGAGGGGCTGATATCAGTCACATATGGTGTAATGTCTGGGGGTTATATCAGTACTGGAGCGTTATAAGAGGGGCTGATATCAGTCACATATGGTGTAATGTCTGGGGGTTATATCAGTACTGGAGCGTTATAAGAGGGGCTGATATCAGTCACATATGGTGTAATGTCTGGGGGTTATATCAGTGCTGGAGCGTTATAAGAGGGGCTGATATCAGTCACATATGATGTAATGTCTGGGGGTTATATCAGTACTGGAGTGTTATAAGAGGGGCTGATATCAGTCACATATGATGTAATGTCTGGAGGTTATATCAGTACTGGAGCGTTATAAGAGGGGCAGATATCAGTCACATATGATGTAATGTCTGGGGGTTATATCAGCACTGGAGCGTTATAAGAGGGGCTGATATCAGTCACATATGATGTAATGTCTGGAGGTTATATCAGTACTGGAGCGTTATAAGAGGGGCTGATATCAGTGACATATGGTGTAATGTCTGGAGGTTATATCAGCACTGGAGTGTTATAAGTGGGGCTGATATCAGTCACATATGATGTAATGTCTGGGGGTTATATCAGTACTGGAGCGTTATAAGAGGGGCTGATATCAGTCACATATGGTGTAATGTCTGGGGGTTATATCAGTACTGGAGCGTTATAAGAGGGGCTGATATCAGTCACATATGATGTAATGTCTGGAGGTTATATCAGTACTCGAGCGTTATAAGAGGGGCTGATATCAGTGACATATGGTGTAATGTCTGGGGGTTATATCAGCACTGGAGCGTTATAAGAGGGGCTGATATCAGTCACATATGATGTAATGTCTGGAGGTTATATCAGTACTGGAGCGTTATAAGAGGGGCTGATATCAGTGACATATGGTGTAATGTCTGGAGGTTATATCAGCACTGGAGTGTTATAAGTGGGGCTGATATCAGTCACATATGATGTAATGTCTGGGGGTTATATCAGTACTGGAGCGTTATAAGAGGGGCTGATATCAGTGACATATGGTGTAATGTCTGGAGGTTATATCAGCACTGGAGTGTTATAACGGGGATGATATCAGTCACATATAGAGTAATATCTGGAGGTTATATCAGTACTGGAGTGTTATAAGAGGCTGATATCAGTCACATATGATGTAATGTCTGGAGGTTATATCAGTACTGGAGCGTTATAAGAGGGGCTGATATCAGTGACATATGGTGTAATGTCTGGGGGTTATATCAGTACTGGAGCGTTATAAGAGGGGCTGATATCAGTCACATATGATGTAATGTCTGGGGGTTATATCAGTACTGGAGCGTTATAAGAGGGGCTGATATCAGTGACATATGGTGTAATGTCTGGAGGTTATATCAGTACTGGAGCGTTATAAGAGGGGCTGATATCAGTCACATATGGTGTAATGTCTGGGGGTTATATCAGCACTGGAGTGTTATAACGGGGATGATATCAGTCACATATAGAGTAATATCTGGAGGTTATATCAGTACTGGAGTGTTATAAGAGGGGCTGATATCAGTGACATATGGTGTAATGTCTGGAGGTTATATCAGTACTGGAGCGTTATAAGAGGGGCTGATATCAGTCACATATGGTGTAATGTCTGGAGGTTATATCAGTACTGGAGCGTTAGAAGAGGGGCTGATATCAGTCACATATGGTGTAATGTCTGGAGGTTATATCAGCACTGGAGTGTTATAAGTGGGGCTGATATCAGTCACATATGATGTAATGTCTGGAGGTTATATCAGTACTGGAGCGTTATAAGAGGGGCTGATATCAGTGACATATGGTGTAATGTCTGGAGGTTATATCAGCACTGGAGTGTTATAAGTGGGGCTGATATCAGTCACATATGATGTAATGTCTGGGGGTTATATCAGTACTGGAGCGTTATAAGAGGGGCTGATATCAGTGACATATGGTGTAATGTCTGGAGGTTATATCAGCACTGGAGTGTTATAACGGGGATGATATCAGTCACATATAGAGTAATATCTGGAGGTTATATCAGTACTGGAGTGTTATAAGAGGCTGATATCAGTCACATATGATGTAATGTCTGGAGGTTATATCAGTACTGGAGCGTTATAAGAGGGGCTGATATCAGTGACATATGGTGTAATGTCTGGGGGTTATATCAGTACTGGAGCGTTATAAGAGGGGCTGATATCAGTCACATATGATGTAATGTCTGGGGGTTATATCAGTACTGGAGCGTTATAAGAGGGGCTGATATCAGTGACATATGGTGTAATGTCTGGAGGTTATATCAGTACTGGAGCGTTATAAGAGGGGCTGATATCAGTCACATATGGTGTAATGTCTGGGGGTTATATCAGCACTGGAGTGTTATAACGGGGATGATATCAGTCACATATAGAGTAATATCTGGAGGTTATATCAGTACTGGAGTGTTATAAGAGGGGCTGATATCAGTCACATATGGTGTAATGTCTGGAGGTTATATCAGTACTGGAGCGTTATAAGAGGGGCTGATATCAGTCACATATGGTGTAATGTCTGGGGGTTATATCAGTACTGGAGCGTTATAAGAGTGGCTGATATCAGTCACATATGGTGTAATGTCTGGGGGTTATATCAGGACTGGAGCGTTATAAGAGGGGCTGATATCAGTCACATGGTGTAATGTCTGGAGGTTATATCAGTACTAGAGCGTTATAAGAGGGGCTGATATCAGTCACATATGGTGTAATGTCTGGGGATTATATCAGTACTGGAGCGTTATAAGAGGGGCTGATATCAGTCACATATGGTGTAATGTCTGGGGGTTATATCAGTGTTGGAGCGTTATAAGAGGGGCTGATATCAGTCACATATGGTGTAATGTCTGGAGTTTATATCAGTACTGGAGCGTTATAAGAGGGGCTGATATCAGTCACATATGGTGTAATGTCTGGAGGTTATATCAGTACTGGAGCGTTATAACAGGGGCTGATATCAGTCACATATGGTGTAATGTCTGGAGGTTATATCAGTACTGGAGCGTTATAAGAGGGGCTGATATCAGTCACATATGGTGTAATGTCTGGAGTTTATATCAGCACTGGAGCGTTATAAGGGGGGCTGATATCAGTCACATATGGTGTAATGTCTGGAGGTTATATCAGTACTGGAGCGTTATAAGAGGGGCTGATATCAGTCACATATGGTGTAATGTCTGGAGGTTATATCAGTACTGGAGCGTTATAAGAGGGGCTGATATCAGTCACATATGGTGTAATGTCTGGGGGTTATATCAGTACTGGAGTGTTATAAGAGGGGCTGATATCAGTCACATATGGTGTAATGTCTGGGGGTTATATCAGTACTGGAGCGTTATAAGAGGGGCTGATATCAGTCACATATGGTGTAATGTCTGGGAGTTATATCAGTACTGGAGCGTTATAAGAGGGGCTGATATCAGTCACATATGATGTAATGTCTGGAGGTTATATCAGTACTGGAGCGTTATAAGAGGGGCTGATATCAGTCACATATGGTGTAATGTCTGGGGGTTATATCAGCACTGGAGCGTTATAAGAGGGGCTGATATCAGTCACATACGGTGTAATGTCTGGAGGTTATATCAGTACTGGAGAGTTATAAGAGGGGCTGATATCAGTGACATATGGTGTAATGTCTGGAGGTTATATCAGTACTGGAGCGTTATAAGAGGGGCTGATATCAGTCACATATGGTGTAATGTCTGGGGGTTATATCAGCACTGGAGTGTTATAACGGGGATGATATCAGTCACATATAGAGTAATATCTGGAGGTTATATCAGTACTGGAGTGTTATAAGAGGGGCTGATATCAGTCACATATGGTGTAATGTCTGGAGGTTATATCAGTACTGGAGCGTTATAAGAGGGGCTGATATCAGTCACATATGGTGTAATGTCTGGGGGTTATATCAGTACTGGAGCGTTATAAGAGTGGCTGATATCAGTCACATATGGTGTAATGTCTGGGGGTTATATCAGGACTGGAGCGTTATAAGAGGGGCTGATATCAGTCACATGGTGTAATGTCTGGAGGTTATATCAGTACTAGAGCGTTATAAGAGGGGCTGATATCAGTCACATATGGTGTAATGTCTGGGGATTATATCAGTACTGGAGCATTATAAGAGGGGCTGATATCAGTCACATATGGTGTAATGTCTGGAGTTTATATCAGCACTGGAGCGTTATAAGGGGGGCTGATATCAGTCACATATGGTGTAATGTCTGGAGGTTATATCAGTACTGGAGTGTTATAAGAGGGGCTGATATCAGTCACATATGGTGTAATGTCTGGGGGTTATATCAGTACTGGAGCGTTATAAGAGGGGCTGATATCAGTCACATATGGTGTAATGTCTGGAGGTTATATCAGTACTGGAGCGTTATAAGAGGGGCTGATATCAGTCACATATGGTGTAATGTCTGGGGGTTATATCAGTACTGGAGCGTTATAAGAGGGGCTGATATCAGTCACATATGGTGTAATGTCTGGAGGTTATATCAGTACTGGAGCGTTATAAGAGGGGCTGATATCAGTCACATATGGTGTAATGTCTGGAGGTTATATCAGTACTGGAGCGTTATAACAGGGGCTGATATCAGTCACATATGGTGTAATGTCTGGAGGTTATATCAGTACTGGAGCGTTATAAGAGGGGCTGATATCAGTCACATATGGTGTAATGTCTGGAGGTTATATCAGTACTGGAGCGTTATAAGAGGGGCTGATATCAGTCACATATGGTGTAATGTCTGGGGGTTATATCAGTACTGGAGCGTTATAAGAGGGGCTGATATCAGTCACATATGGTGTAATGTCTGGGGGTTATATCAGTACTGGAGCGTTATAAGAGGGGCTGATATCAGTCACATATGGTGTAATGACTGGAGGTTATATCAGTACTGGAGTGTTATAAGAGGGGCTGATATCAGTCACATATGGTGTAATGTCTGGGGGTTATATCAGTACTGGAGCGTTATAAGAGGGGCTGATATCAGTCACATATGGTGTAATGACTGGAGGTTATATCAGTACTGGAGCGTTATAAGAGGGGCTGATATCAGTCACATATGATGTAATGTCTGGAGGTTATATCAGTACTGGAGCGTTATAAGAGGGGCTGATATCAGTCACATATGGTGTAATGTCTGGGGGTTATATCAGCACTGGAGCGTTATAAGAGGGGCTGATATCAGTCACATACGGTGTAATGTCTGGAGGTTATATCAGTACTGGAGCGTTATAAGAGGGGCTGATATCAGTCACATATGATGTAATGTCTGGAGGTTATATCAGTATTGGAGCGTTATAAGAGGGGCTGATATCAGTCACATATGGTGTAATGTCTGGGGGTTATATCAGCACTGGAGCGTTATAAGAGGGGCTGATATCAGTCACATACGGTGTAATGTCTGGAGGTTATATCAGTACTGGAGCGTTATAAGAGGGGCTGATATCAGTCACATATGGTGTAATGTCTGGAGGTTATATCAGTATTGGAGCGTTATAAGAGGGGCTGATATCAGTCACATATGGTGTAATGTCTGGGGGTTATATCAGCACTGGAGCGTTATAAGAGGGGCTGATATCAGTCACATATGGTGTAATGTCTGGGGGTTATATCAGCACTGGAGCGTTATAAGAGGGGCTGATATCAGTCACATATGGTGTAATGTCTGGAGGTTATATCAGTACTGGAGCATTATAAGAGAGGCTGATATCAGTCACATATGGTGTAATGTCTGGAGGTTATATCAGTACTGGAGCGTTATAAGAGGGGCTGATATCAGTCACATATGGTGTAATGTCTGGGGGTTATATCAGCACTGGAGCGTTATAAGAGGGGCTGATATCAGTCACATATGGTGTAATGTCTGGAGGTTATATCAGTACTGGAGCATTATAAGAGGGGCTGATATCAGTCACATATGGTGTAATGTCTGGAGGTTATATCAGTACTGGAGCATTATAAGAGGGTTCTGACTTCTTAAGTATCAGTAATAATTATCCCATTCACTGACAGCAATCAGAGCTAGTATATGAGAACTTTGCTGGGTTCCTGGTATCTCCTGACGCGGTTAACCCTTCGTGCCCCGCGCCCTGTCCCCTGGGCCCCGGTAAGGAGAACATGTGCTTGGACAGCGGCGGTGAAAGTTGCTGAGTGTTTTATTTTCTCCTGGAACAGGAAGTCCTCGGTAATAAGAATAATATTCTTCAGGCCGAGTCATTAAAACTAGATTTTCTGTCTTAAACCGAAGGCAAAAAAAAAAGAAATTACATTTGAGGAAACAGGAAATTCCTGAAGAGCCGGATCAAGAAAAAATAACTAAGCTGATCCCGTCGCAGCCACAAAGACTGACCCCAAAATGGGACCCCAAAGTCTGAGCGTGAGCTCTGCAGCCAAGGGGAATCACAGTGGTTCTGGTGTTCACAGACAGATTGTGCAGCGCCATCGCCGGCGTCCATCACTGGATCTGATCACAACTACACAACCCAGAGGATTTCACCAGCATACACTGCAGACCCTATGGGATCCGTGACCAGCATACACTGCAGACCCTATGGGATCCGTGACCAGCATACACTGCAGACCCTATGGGATCCGTGACCAGCATACACTGCAGACCCTATGGGATCCGTGACCAGCATACACTGCAGACCCTATGGGATCCGTGACCAGCATACACCACAGACCCTATGGGATCCGTGACCAGTATACATCGCAGACCCTATGGGATCTGTGACCAGTATACACCGCAGACCCTATGGGATCCGTGACCAGTATACACCGCAGACCCTATGGGATCCGTGACCAGTATACACCGCAGACCCTATGGGATCTGTGACCAGTATACACCGCAGACCCTATGGGATCCGTGACCAGTATACACCGCAGACCCTATGGGATCCGTGACCAGTATACACCGCAGACCCTATGGGATCTGTGACCAGTATACACCGCAGACCCTATGGGATCCGTGACCAGTATACACTGCAGACCCTATGGGATCCGTGACCAGCATACACTGCAGACCCTATGGGATCCGTGACCAGCATACACTGCAGACCCTATGGGATCCGTGACCAGTATACACTGCAGACCCTATGGGATCCGTGACCAGCATACACTGCAGACCCTATGGGATCCGTGACCAGTATACACCACAGACCCTATGGGATCCGTGACCAGTATACATCGCAGACCCTATGGGATCCGTGACCAGTATACACCGCAGACCCTATGGGAACCGTGACCACCATACACTGCAGACCCTATGGGATCCGTGACCAGTATACACAGCAGACCCTATGGGATCCGTGACCAGTATACACCGCAGACCCTATGGGATCCGTGACCAGTATACACCGCAGACCCTATGGGAGCCGTGACCAGCATACACTGCAGACCCTATGGGATCCGTGACCAGTATACACCGCAAACCCTATGGGATCCGTGACCAGTATACACCGCAGACCCTATGGGATCCGTGACCAGTATACACCGCAGACCCTATGGGATCCGTGACCAGTATACACCGCAGACCCTATGGGATCCGTGACCAGTATACACCGCAGACCCTATGGGATCCGTGACCAGTATACACCGCAGACCCTATGGGAACCGTGACCAGTATACACTGCAGACCCTATGGGATCCGTGACCAGTATACTCTGCAGACCCTGTGGGAGCCGTGACCAGTATACACTGCAGACCCTATGGTATCTGTGACCAGTATACTCTGCAGACCCTATGGGAGCCGTGACCAGTATACAATGAAGTCCTTATAGGATCCGTGACCAGTATACACTGCAGACCCTATAGGATCCGTGACCAGTATACTCTGCAGACCCTATGGGATCAATGACCAGTGTAGGATGTATAAGATTCACTGAGCAGTATACAGTTCACTCCATCATCTGATACGCAGATCATCGTGTGTGCAGCACTAACATAATACAGAACCTAAGGGATTCTCTCATCAGTACACAATGCAAAACTTACATCTGATAATCAATAAAAATACAAAATTTTGGTGTAAATTTGTGACCATTAGAAACCGGAAAATGTGTGAAATCTGTGAAGTCATCTGACTGTGTCCAGTATACCGGATGGGTGTATCACCACCAGTGTGCGGCACAGAGGACAATGTGTCCAGTAATCCGCAATGTCTGACAATCCGGCAGCTCTCCTCGTACTGGAGGAATCGGACGTCTCTTCCCACCTGTCAGCTGTTTAAGAAGTGGCGATATTTCATTTTAATTGGGTCGCTGTCGCCTCCTGGCTGGTACACCTGTGGTAGCTGGTATCTCACACCTCCAGAAAAAGGGGAACGGAAAAAATCCACCAAGAATTGGGACAGAGCTTAAATTAGTTTTATTTCTGCAGATCAGACAGTTCTGGGGGATATTAATGTTCACACCATGATGGCAGATGTGCACGAAAATGGGGGCCACATCCTTATAGCGACATTATAAAGCCTCCCAGACACGGCAGCGTATACCTGCTGAACATGTAAAATAAAGTCCTCTAGATCACAATGTGGAAAATAACAACTTTCTGCCATCTGTATCCAATATCCTTCTATTTCAGATCTATCCATTATCGATCTACTATTCATCTTATTCGATTTATTAGTAAAATGGAAAGACTTTGCTGTTTACAATAAACCAATGAGACAAGAACAATGCAAATCGCTGAACACAACTAATATAACAAGTGGCTTCTCCAAATCCGGCACAAGGAGCCACTTTTCCTGACTTCTCAGGATTATTCACCCCTGATGGAATCCTGATGAGCGCATTTGTCTCCAGCTTCGGATGTAATAATAAAGAGACTATAACCAACCATGAGAAGGACACATCAGATACCCGGCCTGTCTGTGGGGTTGTTGTGACTGTGACAATTGATTACATGTTAGAAACAAGGCAAAATGAAGAGAGGGGTCCAAAAAGTTGAGAAAAGATCATTGTGCTTAAGCCTGGAGAAGAATAAAAAGAGACAGCACGATGACTGTTCCTGGAGCTACAGCTGGTAGCAAAGTGCATTTAGGAACATTGACTACAATACCTGGATGTGGCAGGAAGATGAAGATGTCACCAGATTCCTGCGGAGGCAGTCACCCTCCAATGACTGCAGAAGAGCTGCAGCCAAGTTTGGTGGCTGTGGGCCCCGTGGTCTCAGCTTCTCAGTTTGCACAGTATTGCACTTACTAAATGTTGGCGGTCACCATGACTGGACTCCAGGATATCCCCTTTACTAACCCAAAAGAACAAGAAACGTCACCTCAAATAGGCTCCAAATCATAAATATAATCACAAAAAAAAATCTAGAATTCTGCTCAGTGGAGCAAAAAAAAAAAAAAACGAAAACAAATGTGGAACTGTTTGTTCTTATAAATCAAGGGTGTCTGGAGGAAGAATGAAACATCCACTGAAAAGTATACCCTGCCTACAGTGAAACATGGCAGAGGCTTGTAATGCCTTCAGTGAAGCATGGTGGGGGCTTAGTGATAGCTACAGTGAAGGACTCCATGGGCTCTGTGATGTCTACATTGGAAAACAGTGGGAGATGGTTGATGTCTACAGTGAAATCTACTGTGGAGCTCAACAGGGGCTCAGTGATGACTACAGTGAAGCATGTCCGGGGCTCGGCGATGACTACAGTGAAGCTTAGTGATGGCTACAGTGAAGCACTGCAAAGGTTCGGTGATGTCTATAGTGAAGCATGTCAGGGACTCCGAGATGACTACAGTGAAGCATGTCGTGGGCTCTAAAGTATGATGCCTACAGTGAAGCATGGCAGGGACTCTGCGATGTGCACAGTGAAGTACAGTGGGGGCTCGGTGATGCCTACAGTGAAGCAAGGTGGGGGCTTGGTTATGCCTACAGTGAAGCATAGCAGGGCCTCTGATGACTACAGTGGAGAATTGCGGGGGATGGGTGATATCTACAGGAAAGCACGGAGGGGGCTCAGTGATGTCTAAAGTGACATATGGCAGCAACTCGGTGATGTGTAAAGTGAAGCACAGCGGGGGCTCGGTGATGCCTACAGTGAAGCACAGTGGGGGCTCTGTGACTACAGTGAATTACAAGAGGGGCTCAGTGATGACTACAGTGGAGCACATGGGTTCGGTAAGGACTACAATGTAGCTTGACGAGGACTCTGATGTCTACAATGGAGCACGGCATGGGATGCATGATGACTACAGTGAAGGTTGGCGAGAGGCCTCTGTGATTACAGTGAAGCACAGAGGGGCTCAGTGAAGTCTACAGTGTAGCACGGCTAGGGATCAGTGATGTCTACAGTGTAGCACAGCGGGGACTCGGTGATGTCTACAGTGTAGCACAGCAGGGACTCAGTGATGTCTACAGAGTAGCACGGTGGGGCCTCTTTGCCTACAGTGAAACATGGTGGGGGCTCTGTGATGTCTACAGTGAAGGATGATGGGGGCTTGGTGAATTCTGGTAAAGCACGGCGGTGGCTCGATGAGGGCTCTGTGATGTCTACAGTGTAGCACGGTGGGGCCTCTTTGCCTATGGTGAAGCATAGTGGGGGCTCTGTGATGTCTACAGTGAAGGATGGTGGGGGCTTCGTGAATTCTGGTGAAGCACGGCGGTGGCTCGATGAGGGCTCTGTGATGTCTACAGTGAAGCATGGTGGGGGCTCTGTGATGTCTACAGTGAAGGATGGTGGAGGGGTCTTGGTGAATTTTGGTGAATCACTGCAGTGGCTCGGTGAGGCTCTGGGGACAGAAACCTGCAGCGTGAGGAGGGCTAGATGAAATCTGTCAAATATCAGGGACTCCTAAGAAAAATCATGCTATTTAGGAAGTTGAAGCATGAACAACAGAACCATGATCCCAACACCTCACAGTCCACCAAGAATCGGTTTCAGAAGAATTTGAAACACTTGAAAATTCCATAGAAAATCTTTGTTCGGATGTGAATAAGGTGACTGCAACAAACCCAGGTACATTAATGACCTGGAGGCCTTTCCCCATGAGGACAGGGTTAAGATTTCTTTAGGAACGGTGCCAGAAGCTGGTGTATGGCGACGCATCACATCTACAGCAGGTTATAACAGCCAGAGAGGCTCTACTAACTACTAGAGATGGTGGCCATGAATAAGGAAATAATTCCGAGACTGCAGGAGGTATCATCAAGGTAGCGGGTGAGACAGGAGGGGGATCCTCCTGATACCAGGGAGACATGCAGGAACCGGTCTCAGTCTTTTGCTGCTGTCACAAGGTATCACAGCAGCTCATAAAGTAGCAGCTTATAGCGATGCTCAGGAGTTTATATAAAGTGCAGATCGGCTCCATAAATCCCCCAGTGCCTCCACCTGTCAGGAGAAGCATGCAGATCGGCAGACCCGGTGTCTCCGCCTGTCATCGGGAGAGTTTATTCAGCAAATATCCACGGCTTTTGGTGAAAACTGTAGCTGGAAGTCTGGACTTTCTGTGCCAAGAATCAAAGTGTTTTTTTTTCCAGCTCTCTAAAAAAACGGCAGGACGAGTCTCCACACATTTACACCTTTCCAGAAAACACTGCTGGCTCTTACTACTGAGCTAAAAATGGTTGTGGTATGGCCAATGGTGCAGCTCTGCGCTAAGGGGACGACTATAAGGCGCAGAGGCGCCAAACTGGTGACAGGCAAAATTCAGAGGCGCAAAAGGACAAGGACAGCTGAAAGTTACCGTAATCGGTTTTCATTTGGTAAGAACTTTATCTTACCAAGAACTGCACTAGCAACTCAAAGCAGGGGTGAGGAACCTCAGGCCCCAGGGCCATTTACGGCCCTTGATGACCTTTTATCAGGCCCCCGAGCAGATTCTCAGGGATCGCATTCTTGGGCAGGGAGCTGGATTTTGATTGCCACAAGCTCATTAATTTCTTCTTGCTCTGTTAGCACACACGCAGTGTTCACTACTGAACATTGAAGGGCATGCAATGAAAGATTAAATCATGAAACCAGTGCCAGAGTCAGGATGTACTTTGTGGGCGGAGTTTGTACGGCCCTCGAAGGATGGTTTAAATATCCAAATGGCCCTTGGCAGAAAAAAGATTCCACACCCCTGCAATAAAGGGAATTGTTTATTAGAGGGGCATTCCAATATTATGTAAATAAGTTTTAAATGGGAATCCCAATAGCATATGTGTATTTTTGGGGGAAAATGGGGTTCTGGGAGAAAGCAAAGTAGTGCCCTGGCTTCACATTGTAGTTAATTTCAAACTCTATCATGGTCTATGGCAGTAAAAGAGTTAATTGGAAATTTCCTGATGATCTTATGCAGTAAAGGGGTCAATGCTGGATAAGGATTCTCCTGCTAAAGGGGTCTCCTAAGAAATGATGTCCTTGGTCCTAGCCCAGTTTACCTCCCCCTAAATCCAGCGCCGCAGGAGACCTGAAATAACCGCTAAGGCCGGGGTCACACTAACCGACGCAAAATACGGTCAGTATTTTACATGCATAATACGGATGAATGACCCGTAAACAGTGCTCCGTATGTCATCCGTAATCAAGGTGTGGTCGCGTATTTTGCGCATGTCAGCATCTGTATGGCATCCGTATGGCGAGATTTTCTCGCAGGCTTGCAAAATGGACATATAATGGAGCCCTATGACAGGGTTTCTAACAGAAACCAAAGAATAGATATAGACACATGGAATGCATATATATATGTATGTGTGTATTCTATGTGTATATATCTATTCTTTCATTTCTATATTAAACCTGTCAGTGTGAGTTTACTGTATAGCGCACTGAATTGTCGGCTTTTGTAAAAGACACCGGGTGCGTATTTCTCGCAGGTCACATGTGTGGTCCGTGTATAATCCGTATTTTTGCGTACCCATAGACTTGCATTGGCGTATTACGGCCGTAGTACGCTGACAGTCCCAGCATGCTGCGATTGGCACGGAGCGCAGAATACGGATGAGAAATATACGGCTGGTGCGAGGGACCCCATAGAGAATCATTGGTCCGTGTGTAATGCGGCTTTTAGCGCCTCTTACTCGGCCGTATTCCTCGCCAGTGTGACCCCGGCCTAAGGGTACATTCCCACCAGGGCCGGACTGGGACTAAAATTCAGCCCTGGCATTTGAAGTTACACAGACCCACTAGTCACATGGTGACTATATAATATTTTTGTACAGTTGTAGGTTACAAGAAGTGAGAGGAGATTAACACGACTATATAACATGTAGTCACAGCTGTGCCCAGTATTTCAGCTCAGTCTTATTTATTGCTTTTAGTTGCAGTACTCCTCCCAAAGCTCTGTCCCCTTTTGTACACAGGGTGACAGAATTCCTGGCAGAACTGCTATCCATTGGTCAACCAGACCCCCTGGTCATAGCTGCCCCTATCATACCTCCCAACTTTTGAAGAAGGGAAGGATGGACAAAGACTGCGGCGCGCACAGCGCGCCACTGCAAATTTTAGGCCACGCCCGGCCACACCCATTTTGCAACTAGTCATGCCCATGCCTAATCACACCCATTTAGCACTGCTGATCACACTGACTGGTACTGAGGGCACAGTGACTGGCATTATGGGCACACTGACTGGCACTAAGGAAGAGAGAAAACAGAGAGAGAGAAAAGAGAGAGAAAGAAAGAACAGAGAGAGAGAAAGAAAATGAGAGAAAGAAATAAAGAAAGATTCTATAAAGATACTATAGCAGCCCGGCTCCCATTGTAGTGCCCACCTGAGCCTCCTGGTGCAGGACATATCATGATCCGCTCACATGGCCGGCATCCCCGATTCCAAGGCGATCCTGCTGTCTGCGCTGTCGGAGGAGGACATGGAGATGGATCTGAAGCATTCCTGGTTCCGTCACAATCTCCTCAAGAAATTACCTCATTTCCGGTCAGCTTCCAGCACATCACTTCAGGTGGAACGTCATGTGTGAGTTTTAAAATGCTCCTCGGGGCTCCGCCGTGTACTCCTGTGTCCGTGGGAAAAGCCCGCTCTGTATGCTTCGTACATCCTGTACACATATGGCTCCACTCCGTACACACACGGCTCCGCTCCGTATACCCCATACACATATGGCTCCGCTCCGTACACCTTGTACACGCGCGGCTCCGCTCCGTACTCCTCGTACACGCGCGGCTCTGCTACATCTACCCTGTAAACCCCTCCTGACCCCACGCATACTTACCTCATCCAGCACCATGACAACAGCACAGCAGAGTCCGGCAGACACCAAGAGGCAGGGCTGAGCACACAGGACCTGTGATGAGGTCACATGAGGGGCGGAGTCAGGGGGTCACATGATCAGGGGTCTGGACAAAGGCTCCTGATCATGTGACCCCTGACTCCTCCCCTCCTGTGAACAGAGAAGAGAGCAGGCAAGCGACGCTGTGAGTGGTGGGGGGGGAGGTCTCATGCTACAGTGGGGATGGGTGCGCAGGGGGGGGGGCGTGGCGGCTTATCTCCTTGCAGTGCGGGACGTCGGAAACTATAACCGCCGTGCCCGCAGAGGGCCGGCGGCAGGAGCAACAGCCAGGCCAGTGGCCGCATCAGCTGGCAAGCGGCCAGATGAGCGGGCACTGCCGCCTGCGGCCCACATGACAGCGGCCCACATGACAGCGGCCCAGCGGGAAAATGCCCGGTTGGTTATATTACCAATCAGGGCCTGATTCCCGCGGTGAGTAAACGATGGGGGTTGGAGATTGCGTACATCCGCAGAGGCCAGATGTTACAGCATAATAGATGGGATTTCAAGAAATCCCATGCCCACTATGCATGCACCCGCGGCTTCACTGTGGAGACGGACATGTGGCGTGTCTTTCCAGACCGCAGCATGTCTATTTATCTTGCGGAGACGCTCATTGTGTATTGGATGCGGTGATTCCGGACGGCTCAATGAACACGTGCGGAATCACCTGCGCTCAAAAGCCGGCAGCGGACATGTGCTGCGTCCAGAGCGCTGACTAAGGCTAGTTTCACACTAGCGTTTTTTAGCGCTGCGCTTCGCGCGCAATAGAATCGCATGCAAAAAACGCATCATGCGTTTTGTATGCATTTGCTTTTTTTAGGCGCATGCGTTTTAACAAGTTTCTAGCCATGTTAACTCTTAAAACGCATGTGATTTTAAACGCAGGCGTGCGCATGGACATGCGCACGCCTGCGTTCCCATAGACTGTAATGTGATTTTTCGCATGCGTTTTTTTGAGACGGGTCGGACGGACCAAAAATGCAACAGGTTGCGTCCGGCGCACACTACAAAAACCCGCATGCGCACGAAAACGCATACGAACGCGTGCATACGCTAGACCTTGCGCTCCCATGTTAAAGATAGGGGTGCAGGACGCATGCGCATGGACGCTCACGAAGCGCAGCGCTAAAAAACGCTAGTGTGAAACCAGCCTTATACTGAACGTGTGCACATACTCTTACAGTTTTATCTTCTGGGTGTTAAACAGTCTGGACTTCAGACCGATACATTGTATCAGTGCAGGTAAAATGTAACAAAATCATGGCAAATGGGAGATGTGTGCTGCTGACATAGAGCTCTGTCTACACTGGATACAACTGTAACAAACCCTCAGCTGTGAGAAGTATTTTCCAGTTTAATACTGTTTTTAGCAGTGAATATTTCTATTTTTAGGCAGACACCTTAAAAACGAAAATGAGGAAGTTATAGAACATTTTATTATGCAGAACACATTAGTAACATCAGTTATCTTCATTTCTATACTCCAGGCAATGTTAGCATCTTGACCCCCACTGGGGGCGCTCTTTTGTTTGGGGGGTTACTGGGATCATGTTTCTCGTGATAGTTGTTCCCTTTGGGGGTCTTATCCTGCCAGCTCCATCTCTTTCCATGACCCCTTGACTCTTGTGTCATTATTTCTATCGTTGCCTGTCCCTCTTTGCTTTGATGCCTGCCAGCCCTCACCCAATCCCTGACGCGCGCTGCCATTCTTTTCCCCTGCTGTGTTTTTTGCAGCGATAGGCACTGAGGAATGATTAATAGGTGGTCCCTGGCTCAGGATGTCCCCATTACTCCAGACCAGGAAGAACCAGAAACAAGATGTCTTAAGGAATGGGGAGAGCCAGCTGAGGGTCCCATCAAAGGACATTAAGGGGTCTAGCACCCTAAAATTGGAGGGGGAGTGAGTTAGTTGACCAGGAGGAGACCCTATCCTCCCCTTTCATGCCCAGGATTGAGTTTGTGCCAGTAATGTTTAATGAGGAAAGTTCTGATATAAACTTTTGTCAGATCAGAAAAAAAAAGCTAAAAACTAAACTGTGAGCATATGGCGATCCCGCGAGGCGCGCCGCAGTCTTTAAGGCCATGGTGCTCACATCCGAACTACCCGAGCAGAATACTAAGCGCTCTGCCCCTTTCTGCACCGTCTTGTAAGTCCTGCGACCCACACAAAGCTCAGACCCTTCCTCTATTTTCCCGCACAGCACGAGATTTAATAATTGGGCTTTACCTCATGATCCTCGTCCTCCTTGGATATTGTAACATCCGGGGGAAAACGGCGAAAACTTCAATGGACGGGAACAGAATGAATAAATTTCACGTGCATTAAACATTCACAAAAGTGAACTGGCCGGGAAGATTTAGATACTTGTGAGCGGCTTTGTGCCCCCACAATGAAAGGTTTTCCTGTGACTGCAGATATGCAATTAAAGGGTGTACAGCTTTAAAAAAATAAGGGGAGGGGGGCGAGGTTGGTGGAGGGGGTAGTGTTATTCCTTATTTCATAGATATTCCTAGGAGTAAATATGCAGGAAGTGCCCCCCCCCCATCACCCAAATAAAACCTCACTTACCAGTAACGCCCCAGTGATGGTGAAACACTGGAATCAGTGATGGAACATTTTATCGCAGCCTTATAGGGGCACGCTTCCTTTATGTAAATTTAATTTTACAATTTTGGTACTGGTTTAGGGCAGTTCCACACGTCCAAATAATTCCGGTACCGGTAAAACCGGTACTGGAGCTATCCGTGTGCATACGTAGGCCATCCGTGTGCTGTCCTTGTATTGGAAAGATTAGTTTCAATGTTAAACATTTGACTTTTAAAAATGCACACGGACAGCATCCGTGTGCGGTACGTGTTTACACGGACCCATTGACTTGTATGGGTCCGTGTGATCTGTGCTGTTGCACAAAAACGGACATGTCAGCGTATTTTGCACACGGACACACGGTCCGTGAAAACACGCTGACATCTGCATAGACATATTCATTAGAATGTGTCTACGTGCGTCAGTGTCCCCGGTACGTGAGAAAACTGTCACTACACGTACCGGAGACACTGACGTGTGAAACTGTCCTTACATCCAGAGGCGGAAAGCCTGTACAGACCAAACACTTCTCACAGCTGAGGGTTTGATACAATTGTATCCATCCAGGGAATTCTCTGAGAACTGAAGAGCAGCATAACATTATATCTCCCATCTTTGCAGTTTGCTACATTGTATCAGTCTGAAGTTCCAGCAGTTTGTTTACAGAGAATTGTCAAGACTGGATACAGTAAGAAACCCTCAGCTGTTAGGGTAGGTTCACACCGCTGTGGGCTGGACGCTGTGTACTTGTGCAGCGTCCAGGTGTGACTGCATAGTGGATGGGATTTCAAGACAACCCATGCCCACTATGCGTCCAGAGACGCCCGCGGATCACCCGCGGAGACAGACATGTGGCGCATCTCTCCAGACCGCAGCATATCTATTTGTCTTGTGGAGATACGAGTCTCCACAAGATAATTTTCACCCGTACAATGTATTGGACGCGGTGATTCCGCACGGTTCAGTGATCACAGAGGATTCACCTATGTTCAATAGATGGCAGCGAGCATGTGCTGCGTCCAAAGTGCTGCCAATTCTTGATTGTGTGCACATACCCTTAGAAGGATCAGGTTTGTACAAAGTTGATGTTTGGGTTATTTGGAAGGATTGTGGTTTGCAACCTCTGGCTCCCAACCTTGTAAATAGTCACTTTCATTTTACCAGATTCTGCATAAATCAAAAGCACAAGAGAAAGTAACTTTGTTGTACATCGTATTGAAGAATTCTGCTTCTTTCGCCACTTATGAGCCATGTCTACCCCCTGCCACCTCAACTCTTCATTTACTGTTAAACCTTTAAAATCCACCAAAATGACTGCCATTTCAATGAAGGAACAGATTACAGCTATCGATCGAATTATGGAAAAGGGATCTGAGCATTGGATTCACAGCTACACGGCTCAGTATTCCATGCTGCTTCTGCTTCTACTATTAGCTTTCACTCCTTCACCGCTGCAATTATTAATATTGCTGTATAAAGTCATCCATGTTGTTGCTTCTAGAAAGTGTTGTAGATCATCCAAGAGCTGGATTCACAGCTACACTGTGAAGTACTGCTGTATAGTTCCTTCATGCTGCTGCTTCAGAACAGATACTAGATAGAGACAGAAGAACAAGAAGTACTCATGTCTGTGAGTGCTGCGGATGGGAGATCTCATAGCATCCCACCCACTAAATCAGAGATGGAAACTGCAGAGGAGAAAACTGGAGAAAATGCAGAAACGAGTCACATAATGGCCAGGAATAGGACGCTTGTTCTGAGCAGTCAAGTGACGACCAAGTATTAACTAAAACCCTCAGCTAAAAAGTCAGAAGGGAGATGATGACAGTGGGGGAAGTGAAAAAAATTGATGTGGAAGCTATACTGTAACAGGGAGCACCTGGCCAGAGAGCGTACATGCCTGTGGCAGCACAGGGGTTAACAGCGCATTCCTTGGAAGGTTCCAGTGTCTGGATCACATCTCCCCAGATCTCCTCTGCTCCAGTCAGGATTAAAGCCGCCTGACCCCGGAGAGAATACACAGATCAGTCAGGATGGGGATGTAAAACCACAGAGGAGCCCTGAGACTGGAAACAGCTGGAGCAGAGGTTAGTGCAGCCCAGGGCTCCACAGTCAGGGTCGCCTTCGGTCTACGGCTGGCATGGAGCCAGGGAGAAGCGGAGGGTGACATGGAGAGGATGCTGGAAACTCAGGATTCCCTCAGGTCCCCCAGGACGCCACAAGCTGCTCTTAAAGGGGAAGTCACACCGCCAAACTCACAATTACTAGAGATGAACAATACAATTAAGGACATCGCTCATCGTCCAGTCCTGCATGGTGGCCGGCGTCACTTCTGTGATCTCAGGGTGTTGAGGGCCCGAGGATTCCGCCTACTATGGAGGAGCAGACCGGACGTCAGACCAGGGCAGCGCAACGAAAACCGATCAGCACTAAGAATTACACCTTGTAGAAACATCAGGCTGCGTTCACACCATGCAGTAATAATGGTGCATCTTTTAATTGCCGCAAAATAAAGGCAATGCTGTCTGGAAAAAAATGTATTATGGCAGCAATGCCTGAAAGCTGCGTAAGCGTCTACCTGGGGGTCTTATACTGTCAATAACTAACTTCAAGATCTCTGGTCGCTGTCAGGGAACATTGGTGCTTACTACAATTCTGTGCAGACCCAACAGTGCTCACAGCTGAGGGTTTGTTACAAGGTATCAGACGGGGTATGCTCGCGAATGCACACGTTGCACTTGATTTCATATCCAGAGGCGTTGGCCGTTTTTTAAGCAGGTTGCTGGGATCGGACGCCGCATTTTGGCACAATTCCTCCGCCAATGAGTTACTATTTCCCCATGTAGATAAATACGTCGTCTCCATGATAACTGCGCTCATTAGACGGCGATGATCCATCATCTGGGGATGGGGCCCCGGTTAGGGCCGGAGTGTGGAGCCCGCACCCGCTTTATAGACTCGCATCGCTCAGGGCTGCAGCGTCTTCATAAAACATCATTTATCCCTCGCTCCAGGTAGTAACCGGTACTAACAGCTCATAAACTCGGCAGCGAGGCGTCACTTCTGCCTGTAAATTATATCTCCTGCCGTAATCGCCGGTCCCGCATCCTGCGCCGGAGTACGAGGTTCTTAAAGGGGCCCCGCACCAGAAGTCAGGTATCAGATCAGGAGGAAGAAGTAAGGATAACTCACAGGAGGGAAGCCATTAATACGGGGACGAAGTGAAATGCCTTTAATCCGGCATCCTATAATCCAGCACACAAGCGTAATATGAAACGTCACAGGAAATGGACGGCCGACATGGGAATCAGTCACGACATTCAGAACAGCAGCAAATCTGACGCCTCGTCCTTTAATCTGGAACCCCCGGATTTGGAATGTCTGCTAATCCGGAACTGAGCAAAAGATATCACAGGAGCTCTACGGCGGGAAGAGTCGGAAAGGGATGAATGTATCAGACACTCAGAACTGCGACCAGTGTAGAAAAAATGCTGCAAAGAAGAAGAAGCTTTCATGGATAAAAGTGCCGGACCTCAGTCACACGTCTGTTTAATGCACGAGTGTGATCCGTGTTTTCACACGCAGAACTTGCACCCAGTGCCGTCCACAAGGCTCGTCTTTTTGTCAGACCAAGTTGTTTGCGCAAAATCCCAGAGACGTGTCTGACATTGATCCGATGCCGCCGAGCGCGGTCGTTATTCACGGACTGATAGAGAAGAAGAGAAACAGGTTTTTTCTCATAGCAGAAAAGCTAATGAAACTCAGACGAAAATATGAAAATTTGCACAAAATCAAAACTAAGACTGTTTTTTCCTACGTGAAAAAAAACAAGATGTGTGGATGAGCCGTTATCAATTAACAGAATACAAAGTGGCTCAAAACAAATGTAAATCTCGTCAGTGTCTGGTGACCGCCCGTCGCCTTCATCATCAGTATCTGATCACCGCCTCCGTTATCAGTATCTGGTGACCGCCTGTCTCCTCCATCATCAGTATCTGTGACCGCCGTCGCCTCCGTTATCAGTATCTGGTGACCGCCCGTCGCCTCCGTTATCAGTATCTGGTGACTGCCCGTTGCCTCTATTATCAGTATCTGGTGACCGCCCGTTGCCTCCATTATCAGTATCTGGTGACCGCCCGTCGCCTCCATTATCAGTATCTGGTGACCGCCCGTCGCATCCGTTATCAGTATCTGGTGACCGCCCGTCGCCTCCGTTATCAGTATCTGGTGACCGCCCGTCGCCTCCGTTATCAGTATCTGGTGACCGCCCGTTGCCTCCATTATCAGTATCTGGTGACCACCCGTTGCCTCCATTATCAGTATCTGGTGACCGCCTGTCTCCTCCATCATCAGTATCTGGTGATTGCCCATTGCCTCCGTTATCAGTATCTGGTGATTGCCCATTGCCTCCATTATCAGTATCTGGTGATGGCCCATTGCCTCCATTATCAATATTTGGTGACTGCTCCTAGCCTCCATTATCAGTATTTGGTGATGGCACATTGCCTCCGTTATCAGTATCTGGTGACCGCTCCTAGCCTCCATTATCAGTATCTGGTGACTGCCTGTCTCCTCCATCATCAGTATCTGGTGATCGCCCATCGCCTCTGTTATCAGTATCTGGTGACCACCCGTCGCCTCCATTATCAATATCTGGTGACCGCCCGTCGCCTCCGTCATCAGTGTCTGGTGATCGCCCATCGCCTCTGTTATCAGTATCTGGTGACCACCCGTCGCCTCCATTATCAGTATCTGGTGATTGCCCATTGCCTCCATTATCAGTATCTGGTGACCACTCCTAGCCTCCATTATCAGTATCTGTTGATGGCCCATTGCCTCCGTTATCAGTATCTGGTGACCTCTCCTAGCCTCCATTATCAGTATCTGGTGACCGCCTGTCTCCTCCATCATCAGTATCTGGTGATTGTCCGTCGCCTCAGTTATCAGTATCTGGTGACTGCCCGTCGCCTCCATTATCAGTATCTGGTGTTGACCCATTGCCTCCGTTATCAGTATCTGCTGACTGCCCGTCTCCTCCATCATCAGTATCTGGTGACCGCCTGTTGCTTTCATCTCTTCTCCTCACTTGTACAGTCAGGGACTTTGTGGGATTATAGTCGGGTGAATGAGTAACTGATTCTACCAGACAGTTGATGATTTCATCATTTTCTTGTATCTTAAAACTGGGTGAGGAACAGACAAACTCTACTATAAAGGTGTGGTTGTGGAAGACAGTTATATGTCGCAGATAATATAAACTGTGGTAAGACTGAGTGCAGCAGCAAGACAGCAGGCAGTTATACTGTATCAGCAACTCCCAGGCAAGGATGATCAGACTTTCTAAACTAGCAGATGTCAGATTACAGGAATACACCGGAGGAGCTCTGCCTTTCCCTGTGGAGTATATACACGACCGCCGCCTTCTCGATCATTCCCTGTGAGGTCTGACTCCTGGACGATCCCCGGCGCTCACCGGTCGCACGCATAAGATGGTGTGTGATAATCCCGTATCTGCCATGATGTAAAGCAGGAGACTAAGGACACTTTATATTCCACACTGATGTTCTTCTGTTTTTCTGCACATAGCGAGAGGATTATAAACTCTCTGCCATCAGTGTGACGCCGGGACGCGGCTGCCGATCAGAGTCTTTTCAGTTGGCGCCGCACACAGCGGCCATAGATTGCTGAGCACCGACTTCAGCAGATCTGGGGACATGAGAACGGCAGATTGATGTCCAGAGTCTCCTGACAGCCAGATGTAGAGCAACCCAGGGACGGCAGCGGAGGCACACGGAGCCTCAGGCCTCTGCAGCGAAGAGTCTGCTGAAGAGGCACTTCACCGCTTCCCCAGAAAAGCACCTCCGACCCGGCAATCCATCAAGAGCATGCAAATGGAGACAAGACAAAGCCGCAGCCGCTCCGCACAATGCGCCCAGGGACACGCGCTTCCTCCGCCGATGGCAAAGGACACAGGAGAAACACCCAAGTCCGATGATTGGGGCTCCACGGGGACGTCGACCTCTACCGAAACCGAACAAGCGAAAATCCGAACAGAGACCGGATATTATACAGGTAAAGAGGAAAACGGAACAGAGACCGGATATTATACAGGTAAAGAGGAAAACGGGACAGAGACCGGATATTATACAGGTAAAGAGGAAAACGGAACAGAGACCGGATATTATACAGGTAAAGAGGAAAACGGGACAGAGACCGGATATTATACAGGTAAAGAGGAAAACGGGACAGAGACAGGATATTATACAGGTAAGAAGGAAAACGGGACAGAGACAGGATATTATACAGGTAAAGAGGAAAACGGAACAGAGACCGGATATTATACAGGTAAAGAGGAAAATGGGACAGAGACAGGATATTATACAGGTAAAGAGGAAAACGGAACAGAGACCGGATATTATACAGGTAAAGAGGAAAACGGGACAGAGACCGGATATTATACAGGTAAAGAGGAAAACGGGACAGAGACAGGATATTATACAGGTAAGAAGGAAAACGGGACAGAGACCAGATATTATACAGGTAAAGAGGAAAACGGAACAGAGACCGGATATTATACAGGTAAAGAGGAAAACGGGACAGAGACAGGATATTATACAGGTAAGAAGGAAAACGGGACAGAGACCAGATATTATACAGGTAAAGAGGAAAACGGGACAGAGACCGGATATTATACAGGTAAAGAGGAAAACGGGACAGAGACAGGATATTATACAGGTAAGAAGGAAAACGGGACAGAGACCGGATATTATACAGGTAAAGAGGAAAACGGGACAGAGACCGAATATTATACAGGTAAAGAGGAAAACGGGACAGAGACCGGATATTATACAGGTAAAGAGGAAAACGGGACAGAGACCGGATATTATACAGGTAAAGAGGAAAACGGGACAGAGACAGGATATTATACAGGTAAGAAGGAAAACGGGACAGAGACCGGATATTATACAGGTAAAGAGGAAAACGGGACAGAGACCGGATATTATACAGGTAAAGAGGAAAACGGGACAGAGACCGGATATTATACAGGTAAAGAGGAAAACGGGACAGAGACCGGATATTATACAGGTAAAGAGGAAAACGGAACAGAGACCGAATATTGTATAGGTAAAGAGGAAAACGGGACAGAGACCAGCTATTATACAGGTAAAGAGGAAAACGGGACAGAGACCGGATATTATACAGGTAAAGAGGAAAACGGGACAGAGACCGGATATTATACAGGTAAAGAGGAAAACGGAACAGAGACCGAATATTATACATGTAAGAAGGAAAACGGGACAGAGACCGGATATTATACAGGTAAAGAGGAAACGGGACAGAGACCGAATATTATACAGGTAAAGAGGAAAACGGGACAGAGACCGGATATTATACAGGTAAAGAGGAAAACGGAACAGAGACCAGATATTATACAGGTAAGAAGGAAAACGGGACAGAGACCGGATATTATACAGGTAAAGAGGAAAAGGGACAGAGACCGAATATTATACAGGTAAAGAGGAAAACGGGACAGAGACCGGATATTATACAGGTAAAGAGGAAAACGGAACAGAGACCGGATATTATACAGGTAAAGAGGAAACGGGACAGAGACCGGATATTATACAGGTAAAGAGGAAAACGGGACAGAGACCGAATATTATACAGGTAAGAAGGAAAACGGAACAGAGACCAGATATTATACAGGTAAGAAGGAAAACGGGACAGAGACCGGATATTATACAGGTAAAGAGGAAAACGGAACAGAGACCAGATATTATACAGGTAAGAAGGAAAACGGGACAGAGACCGGATATTATACAGGTAAGAAGGAAAACGGGACAGAGAATGGATATTATACAGGTAAGAAGGAAAACGGGACAGAGACCGGATATTATACAGGTAAGAAGGAAAACGGGACAGAGAATGGATATTATACAGGTAAGAAGGAAAACGGGACAGAGACCGAATATTATACAGGTAAAGAGGAAAACGGAACAGAGACCGAATATTATACAAGTAAGAAGGAAAACGGAACAGAGACCGGATATTATACAGGTAGAGAGGAAAACGGGACAGAGACCGAATATTATACAAGTAAGAAGGAAAGCCAGAAAAAGGAAAAATCTGATGTTACAATTTGCAACCAAATTGGTGTAATTGCTGATGAAGTCAAGACCCTAAAGAGTCAATAACTCCCTAAATATAGAAAAATCTGCTCCAGGTCAAATATAATAAAATTACTTTTTTATTAAAATCGAATAAAACATATTCCACCGGTCTGTGTTGCGCATTTTGAGCACACACTGTATAGACTACCACAAAATGCTACAAGTAAAATGAAACGACAAGCCCCGTCCCATGAGCGGGGTGCACCGGACTTGGCTCCCATTACCTGAGTCCTTAACCCTGTGTGCACCTGGCTGAAACTTCTACCCCTTTACTATAATTATAAACTATTTTATTGTATTAATAAATATTTAGGGTAAAATAGCAGAACTGTAATGTCAACAGCTCATTCCTCCAACGTGGACCATATGGTCTTCTGGTATTGAGTAACTTCCCGTACTTCTCTTACACAGTTTTTTGCCATAAATACCACTATACGGTCTAGTCACATTGGTTTTCTACGGCATAGAACAGATTAACTACGTTTCTATTATGTTTTTATTATTAATGGCATATATGTGTTCTACCAGTTTTTCTTTTTCCGGTGCATCCAGCATATTTAGGATCGCATAACTTGCCCTCTATGACATACACCGGAGGTGAAGTGTTACAAGTCATAAATGTTTCAAAATGGCATTTCTTATTTTTGCTATCAATGATGTCATTAGTTGTGTTAGCGTCTGCACAGACATTACAGCGATTACTGACGCGTTTACGAGATCCCTTCTAGGATTGCAGCGTTTTATGGGATGACTCGCTTGTAGAGATGCTCGGGGATAAAATATTCCAATAGTTCTTACCCTTTTTTTAATATTTTCCAAAGTTTCATTCTGGTTTAAAACTGGTAAGTATGTTCTAGTGACTTGTTTGTAATTATTACAAAGTGCTGTAGAAAATATTATATTGTTGCTGATGATAGTTTTATTTTTAGATGATGTTGGAGTTTATTATTAAATAGAGATTTTCCGTTTTCCTTCGATGTACAGGAGCTTCTCACAAAATTAGAATATCATCAGAAAGTGAATTTATTTCAGTTCTTCAATACAGACAGTGACTCTCCTCTATCCTCTAGAGTCATTACACACAGAGGGATCTATGTCACGGGTTTATTTCTGGTAATGTTGATGATTATGGCTTACAGCCAATGAGAACCCAAAAGTCATTATCTCAGGAAATTAGAATACTTTATAACACCAGCTTGAAAAATGATTGTAAAATCTGAAATGTTGTCCTCCTGAAATGTGTGATCAGTAAATGCACTCAATACTTGGTCGGGCTCCTTTGGCATCAATTACTGCATCAATGCGGCGTGGCATGGAGGCGATCAGCCTGCGGCACTGCTGAGGGGTTATGGAAGCCCAGGTTGCTTTGATAGCAGCCTTCAGCTCGTCTGTATTGTTGGGTCTGGTGTCTCTCATCTTCCTCTTGACAATACTCCATAGATTCTCTATGGGGTTAAGGTCAGGCGAGTTTGCTGCCCATCAAGCCCAGTGATACTGTTGTGTGTACTCCAGGTATTGGTAGTTTTGGCAGTGTGGACAGGGGCCAAGTCCTGCTGGAGAATGACATTTCCATCTCCATAAAGCTTGTCGGCAGAGGGAAGCATGAAGAGCTCTAACATGTCCTGGTAGACGGCTGCGCTGACTTTGGTCTTGATAAAACACAGTGGACCTACACCAGCAGATGACATGGCTCCCCAAACCGTCTCATAAATAGAAAAAATGGCAAACAGCACTTACAGGGTCAGGTGGACGCACGCTCAAAGTCCAAAGACCCAGTCGGACAGCAGAAATCCCAATAGGAAGAAGAAGAGCAGCATCCAATCCAGGTGAGAAATAGTATAAATTTATTCAGCCATGAAGAAATGCAACGTTTCAACCACCAAGTGGTCTTTCTCAAGCATATAAAGCAGCATACATGGCGGTCTTATATAGGCCCAGATGGCCAATCAATATCAGATACCCGCCCAATAGACAAAAAACAACAGTAATACATATAAAACATAATGACATACAGTGTATATGGAAAGATAATGTTACATATAAAACATCATTAAAAACACTAATAGAAATGACGCAGTGTAAAGGAACATAAACCTATTCACTTCTCTAAAGAGGCCAATCATCACATCGCATCCTCCGTTGTCCTAGCATCCTCTGGCCAATGAATCATAAGCTAACGGCTGGTATAATCAATCACAGTGCAAAGCCAATTACATCACCTCTTTGAAATCGGCGCCGAAACCAATAGCCTATAATAGTTACCAGCACATAACCTCTTGTTCCCAGCATTCCCGAAATCTTCAGCAGCCTAAAAGAGTTGCTAAACTGCATCGATGCCGTGGCATACAAAGGCAGCGCAGGGATAAAGATCCCGCGATACCATCAAGATCTCGCACATGCGCATTGGCGCTTGGCAAATTCCTAGAGGGTCACATCAACCGCAGATCCCGCGGTATTATATCATGCTACTCACGCGTCTGCGCAATCGCGCCTAAGGAATAATATAGTAACCACCGTCACTGCACTTGCCGCGCCTGCGCAAAGGCGCACAAGACCAAGAAAGCGGGCGTATAATCTGTGCCATCGCACATAGTGGAAACCATAGCAACAAAACGTCACTGAACTTACCGCGCCTGCGCAGGAGCATACGAAACATTCAACAAAATCCCGAGAAAGATTGCATAACCAGCACCATAATGCAGATATCAAACCTGTACACTAGCATTTTTAATATAGTAGCATAGAGAATTCAATATATAAATATAATTTATATATAAGGTAATACTCAGGCGATCACATGACTGATCCCATCACTAGAATAACAATGGTCACCAATCACATGATACCGTCATGTGATCCCATATCAGAAAAAAATAACACCAAGGTCATCATACAAAAAAGGCTGCCCAAAAGAGGATTAGCCACAGAAACAATGACAATAAAAGACACTATAAATAGCCCAATTTAATGATTTTAACATATCATATCTTTATTATCATATTCAAAACAAAAAAGAGGAGGGCAAGAGGGCATGGGGAATTAACAATATGATATTACATAAATAGACCAACAAGTCTTCATGGCTGAATAAATTTATACTATTTCTCACCTGGATTGGATGCTGCTCTTCTTCCTATATGGCTCCCAAACCATCACTGATGGTGGAGACTTCACACTAGACCTCCAGCAGCTCGGTTTGTGGCCTCTCCACTCTTCCTCCAGACTCTGGGACCACTGACCACAGTCCGGTTCTTCTTCTCCTCGGCCCAGGTAAGACGCTTCTGGCGTTGTCTATTGGTCATGAGTGGCTGACACAAGGAATGTGACACTTGTGGCCCATGTCCTGGAGACGTCTGAGTGTGGTGTGAAGCAATGACTCCAGCAGCAGTCCACTCCTTGTGAATCTCCCCCACATTACTGAATGGCCTTTTCTTAACAATCCTTTCCAGGCTGCGGTTATCCCGGTGGCTTGTGCACCTTTTTCTACCACACTTTTTCCTTCCACTCCACTTTCCATTAATATTCTTGGATCCAGCACTCTGTGAACAGCCGGCTTCTTTAGCAATGACCTTTTGTGGCTTCCCCTCCTTGTGGAGTGTGTCAGTGACTGCCTTCTGGACATCTGTCAGGTCAGCAGTCTTCCCCATGATTGTGGAGCTACTGAAACAGACTAAGGGACCTTTGTAAACACTTAGGATCCTTTACAGGGGTTTATTGGTAATTATTCTAATTTACTGAGATAATGACTTTTGGGTTTTCATTGGCTGTAATCCATAATCATCAACATTACCAGAAATAAACCCGTGGAATAGATCCCTCTGTGTGTAATGACTATAGATTATAGGAGAGTCACTTTTTGTATTGAAGAACTGAAATAAATTCACTTTCTGATGATATTCTAATTTAGTGAGAAGTATCTGTCCGCTCTCTGCAGCGTCCGCTCCTCATATCCTCTTTTTCGGGGTGTCTCTGTCCCCTCCTGGTGTTGTGATGTGGGTGCGATCACCTGCGGGAATAGATTCCATTGTGTGGATAGGGTGCACGCTCTCCGCCTGGCATCACCTGTTAGGGGTTTTCGGATTGTTGGAGAATCGCCATTATTTGGATTTATATTACCTATCAGTTGTATAATTTTCTACTTTTTTGTGAAGAGACTGATGAGAATTTGAAGCGATCAGACCGATGAGCCATCTCCTTCCCTGTATGTTCACTCCCTAAATACTTTCTGCTAATATTTGGCTTTTCTTGGTGCAGATTTATGGAAGCGGCTGAAATAAGAACTATGAACGCCCAATAAAGGGGATTTTCGTGCCGGACTGACCTCCTACCTCACACATGATGCCTCAGTCCGGGGCGGGATCCAGTAAACTACATCTCCCATTCTCTCCGGTCAGAAGGAAAAGCTGAAGAGTTTGGGAGTTTGATAATCGACTAAACACCCGATGAGGGGCGACACTGGCGGAGGGTGGGCGCAGACCGCCCAGGTGAGGGCTTTGGCCGCCTCTCAGGTGACTCCTCTCCTATTCACTCAATGAGGCCATAATTTATCGTCCATCATCAGCCATAAAACGGTTGAAGCCGCAGAGGGGGGTAGAATAGGGGTCCTCGCTTATTATCTGTGATTAGTGGCCCCTCCAGCTCCTCTGGCAATTACTCATTGTTTATAAACTGGGCGCCGGCGTGGAGCGGAGGACAATGTCTCCATTATATCGGTGGACATGGCGGCCAGAGCATGGGTCAGCGAGCCCTGAAATGTGACTCAGGCCCCTGGGAGCGTCCTGGAGAGGGAAACTAATGAGAAACCGATGAGAATTACGCCGATCCTGGAGAAGGAGCCGCGTTCTAGGAACTTCCCAGCAGTGATAAATACGGACAGGACACCGGAGTTATACACGCCCCACTTACCGCCAGATCCCTCATAAACCATCGCCTGGACAGGTGTAACCGGCAGCGCTCAAAAATAACAAAACAAAATAGTGTCCTCCCAATATCCAATAAATCGCTGACTCACAATGCTTTACACTGCAGCTCTGCTCTAGCAGGATACAGCTATGGACAGTGACTAGAACCTCTGCTGTGTTATCTAATGAGCTCTGTCCCTCCCCCATGCTTTACACTGCAGCTCTGCTATAGTAAGACATAGCTACGATCAATGACTCCAACTACAGTAGTAATACCTTGGATAGTTGGAAGCCTCCTACTGACCCAGCACTGGCTCAGGCTGCTACTTTGTCCCTCTCCCATGCTTTACACTGCAGCATGGTGTGAGGTCAGTGAGAGGCAATGATATGTGTGAGTGTAGTTGATACAGACTCACTTCCAGTGTACGGGGCACCGGGTCACGCTTTGCCCATGTACCACCCATCCTGACATTGAAGTACAGGACTTAATGATGATCAGAGAGTCTGGAAGACGTGGTGCGATCCATCCTGCGTTGGTGAGGGGACGTCTTAAGGGTCTTCACAGACGAAGATTTAATATAAGGCGACTCTGATAGGACCGCGCCAATGTATAATAGATCAGGGCCGCAGGGAATGCGGGGGATGTGCAGGGTGAATAACGATGAGGCGCTGCAGGAGGCATCATGTGGCACCAGACAGGTGGGCGAGGGACGTCCACACACGTTCCGGGTGATTCATGACATTTTACATGTTACCGGCTGCAGCGCTGAGAACCTGACGAGGAGCCAAAATCTAATTATTGCTTTCATTAGTGAAAGTTGTTCCCAAAGGCTTCTCTGAGACTGTGCAGCTCGACATGACGGATCCTGCTGGCTGCACACATCCTGGAAACAACAGGTTAATCCTCACCTCTGCGCAGTGGAGGGAGCCATCAAAATCTCAGTGCCGAGAGCCGATCCATACAGAGGCACCACGGTCATAGATCACTGCCGCTCTCATCAGTGCAGGAAAGCGACCGATGTCACCGACGAAAAAGGCAAATGTGTCTTCATGGTGGAGTTAAAGGGAATGTGGCATCAGAAACTCACCACCCGTCACCCCATCATCAGTATCTAGGGACCGCCCGTCACCTCCATCATCGGTATCTGGGGACCGCCCGTCACCTCCATCATCAGTATCTGGTGACCGCCCGTCACCTCCATCATCAGTATCTGGTGACCACCCGTCCCCTCCATCATCAGTATCTGGGGACCGCCCGTCACCTCCATCATCGGTATCTGGGGACCGCCCGTCACCTCCATCATCGGTATCTGGTGACCGCCCGTCACCTCCATCATCAGTATCTGGTGACCGCCCGTCGCCTCCATCATCAGTATCTGGTGACCGCCCGTCACCTCCATCATCAGTATCTGGTGACCACCCGTCACCTCCATCATCCGTATCTGGGGACCGCCCGTCACCTCCATCATCAGTATTTGGTGACCCCCGTCACCTCCATCATCAGTATCTGGGGACCGCCCGTCACCTCTATCATCAGTATCTGGTGACCCCCGTCACCTCCATCATCAGTATCTGGTGACCACCCGTCACCTCCATCATCAGTATCTGGGGACCGCCCGTCACCTCCATCATCAGTATCTGGTGACCCCCGTCACCTCCATCATCATTATCTGGGGACCGCCCGTCACCTCCATCATCAGTATCTGGTGACCACCCATCACCTCCATCATCAGTATCTGGTGACCGCCCGTCACCTCCATCATCAGTATCTGGTGACCAACAGTCATCTCCATTATCAGTATCTGGTGACCACCCATCACCTCCATCATCAGTATCTGGTGACCACCCATCACCTCCATCATCAGTATCTGGTGACCGCCCGTCACCTCCATCATCAGTATCTGGTGACCGCCCGTCACCTCCATCATCAGTATCTGAGACCAACAGTCATCTCCATTATCAGTATCTGGTGACCACCCATCACCTCCATCATCAGTATCTGGTGACCACCCATCACCTCCATCATCAGTATCTGGTGACCACCCATCACCTCCATCATCAGTATCTGGTGACCGCCCGTCACCTCCATCATCAGTATCTGGTGACCGCCCGTCACCGCCATCATCAGTATCTGGTGACCAACAGTCATCTCCATTATCAGTATCTGGTCACCTCCATCACTTCTCCTCCTCGTCACTTGTACACTGGTTATGGAGGATCTCGGCAGGCAGTTGCTCCAGACATCTTGTATCCCTGACCCCGAATCTCCTGTGTATGAGGCTCATGTAGATCCTTCTGACTTTTCATGTGATCCCACACAGATGGGATGATGGGAGATCGTGGCTCAGGGGCCGGATCACCCCCCCAGGACTCCTCATTCTTAATGAAATTGGCTCCAAATTTATTCTGCAGCCAGACAACGACCCCCAACATCCTGCCAATCAGACGCCTCCTGATGGTGTCACACGATGAAGAAGGATCTTCCTGGATTTCTGAGCATTGAGGACCAGAGATGCAGCTGTCGGTCAAGGAAACTTAGTGCAGCAGATGAGACACCTCATGATACTTCCCATCATACAGGAGATGTCCAGCAGTGCCATCAGCTCAGGACCGGCAGTGCCCAATGGGATCGGCTGCACCACCTGCTGCTCGGTGAAGTCCGGCCAGAAGTCGTCTTCATGGAAGAATTGACGCCAAAACTCACATCTCCTACATGGAAACAAGGAGAAGCGACTGAACTGTATAAATACCGGAGTGATGATGTGTTTCTATTAGACTTTTCTTGTGATTGTTCTTCTCCTGGATACAAATACTGGACGTGTGAACGTGGCCTTCAATGAAAATCCACGGAACTTCTGGACTCGATGTTCGTTCACCACGTTCAGAAATAGAAGTTCACATTTACGATTCCTAAAACTTTAATTCTATGTAATTTGACTGTTTTTAGGGTAAAATACGCCGCGCCGCTTCTCTGCGGGTCCCGATTCCAGCGATCCTATAATTTGCTGTGGGGTGAGGTGCAGCGGGGAATTGCCTGCTCTTCTGGCATTTTGTGTTGCCGGCACCTGCCAAAATACCAGCAGTTCACAAAATCACCGCAACATCACTCATGAGTGGGACGGGGTGGGGGTGCAGACGCGGGGCTCATTAAGAAACCAGACGTCCACAATACCCGCATTCACACTAAGGACGCATCTGATATTACAGCGGGCGGGCGGGGGGGACATGTTAACGCTTTAGCTCCAAAGAGGAAAGGACAATGGAAGTATAACCATGGGACAAAACAGGTCAGTATTCCATGGCCTCGCAATGCTGAGCAAGAGCTATAGCATTGTTCATCCTGAGTCTCCTGGTTCATGTGAAAAGTGACACTTGCAGATGTGTCCTATTAACCATCCAGGGTCTGTGTCTGGCTCATGAAGGGTTACTGTGAGAACAGTGTAGGGAGAGGAGACAGGTGAGGTTGCGGCTGCAGTTGGCGCCTGGGGGAAAAGGGAATCTGAAGTCTCCCCATAAGGCTGGAGTCAGACACAATGTATAAAAATACGTTCCGTATTGTACGGTCGTAATACGCAGAAATATTCCCTGAACAGTGATCCGTATGTCATCCGTTGGCAAGGTGTGGCCGCATATTTTGCGCATGTAAGCATCCGTATGTAATCCGTATGGCATCCGTATACGGCTTTTTTCTCGCAGGCTTGCAAAATGGACATATAATGGAGCCCAATGACAGGTTAAAAGACAAACGATAGAATAGATATAGACACGTAGAATGCATATATAATATACAGTGTATATATATATATATATATATATATATATATATATATATATATATATACACACACATATACACACATATACACACACACACACATATATATATATACACACACACACACACACACACACGTCATGGAGACACATATATATATTTAAAAAAAATGCATGGGTTCCCGCGGCAAAATCGCAACCAGAGACGTAAAGCCAGTGAGTGAGGGCAGATTTTAATAGCCTTGAGAGGGACCATTGTTTTTGGCCCCCCCTGGCTACAAAAATCTGCCCTTAGACACCCCAGAAAAGGCGCATCTATAAGATGCGCCTTTTCTGGCACTTATCCTCTCTATTCCCATTGCCCTGTAGCGGTGGCTAATAGGTTAATATTAATGGGTTAATGTCACCTTGCTATTGGAAGGTGACATTAAGCCGATTAATAATGGAGAGGTGTCAATTAGACATTGTTAACCCTAGACTATTAAACGGTTAAAAAACACACAGACATTAATTAAAAAATAATTCCCTCAGTCCGAGCTCTCAGCGATATTACGGGGGATGAAAACTGCAAATGACAAGATATAAGCCATTCAGGGTTTGGGGAAAGTTTGGTAACGAGTGTTAAAGGGAATCTGTCACCCCTTTTTTGAGATATCATATAATGATATCACACAATTGTGTGTCACATAAGGATTCTCTTAGGACTTTTGCTTCCCCCTGACCCCGCATCTTTCATGCATAAATACCTTTTTTACATCTGCTCAGATGTATGTAAATTGCCGCTGTCCGGTCCGCTGGGCGGGGCTTATTCACCTGCTCCCCCCTCCCTGTCTTGCTCTACGCATTTCTTCTTGTGTAGAACAAGACAGGTGGGGGGGAACAGTTGGATAAGCCCCGCCCAGCGGACCGGACCGCGGCAGTTTACATACATCTGAACCAATATAAACAAGGTATTTATGCATGAAAGGTGCGGGGTCAGGGGGAAGCAAAACTACTAAGAGAATCCATATGTGACACACAATAGAATGATATCATTATATGATATCTCAAGAAAGGGCTGACAGATTCCCTTTAATGGCGGCCACTGTCTTCCAGAATCCGTTTTCTTGGCGGTTAGCGTTCTATTGGAAAATACTGGTTTTAAAGACAATTAAAAAATGGTGAAAGGAGAAGTGTCTGACGTCTAGAAAGATGTGGAGAAGTTCTCACGAGCCGCACTATTGGAGGCGCTGGGCGCAGCGCCCGCCGGCTCCTCCAGTGTTACATTGTCTACATTCAGGACAGGATTAATAAATTCACCCGAAAAATCTCTCATCTAAATATGTTATGTTTAACCATTGAGTGACGGGCGCCTCCATCGCGGGTCCTCAGATTAATAGCCCTCCCTCAAGAACATGGAATGTGAGACGCCATCCATCTCCCCCTTAATGTCTCACCGTTTCCTGACAAGTCTCCGGTGCTGATGGCAGCTCCTGGGGGACGTTACTGGGGGTCTTGGGGGACGTCCTCCACTATTGTACTGTCTAGAAGTGAATGGGTGAGTAATGGGCCGGACCCTCGCGGGCGTCTCATTTACAGATCGGAGAGAACAACTCATTTGTTCTACTGAAATCTATGAAAAGAGACAAACAACCGTCACTGTGTGAACAGCGCCTGATACCCCAGAAATATCGGCTGCCCCCCGAGGAAATGCCCCAGGCCTCCGTCATTGTGATGGACGGACGCAGCATATTTCAAGGTGCCGCATACAAGTATGTAGTGATGGAAATATGGGATCAGAACCACCATCAGCTCCAGGTGCAGCTAATCGGATCCTTCGGACCTACTCCCCTATAAGACGGGCAGCACAGAGGACACGGGGGGGGGGGCAAGCCAAAAACAAAGGGAAGCCCCCGCTGGAGCTGGTTACACTAGATTGTAGGGCGACCCTTTTTGTAAAGATCTTCAGGTTTTATGTAGATGAATGTATGAAGCTCTGCTCGCTGTCAGTGAATAGAAACATTGTGATTTACTTCTGATACTGAAAACCCATCTGCTCTGAAAATGTTACGTTTGCAGCAAAGAATCTTCATGGAATGGAGGAGAACCCAACGGCTTTCCCTCTGCGGCTCCTGTCCACATGGAGCCATTGTAGCAGGATGGGCCGAGCGTCATTTACTGACAGCAAGCCAGGCACTGAAAATACTGAGGAATGAATCCAAAGTCTGGAGGAAGTCGCAGAACTCTTCAATATAGATAGACTAGGCTTTATCAGTGCATAATCCACAAGGACATCCCGAGAGGCAGCGGATATACTGAGGATTCCCAACTTTCCCAGAGTCCTGAATGGTGATGAGCTGCACAGCACCGGAGGGCGCCTAATAGAGGGGAAACTTCTGGGTCAGAGAAAACCTCAGGAAACAAAACAAACAAATGAAAGGTTTTCTTTGAAAAGGTAAATCCACATTTCTTTAATGTCCCCAAGGACTAGGACTCTCATCGTGCAGCTGGAAACGACCGCTGAGATCTGCAAAGAATTAGGAACCACAACAGCCTCCTCGGATTCACCAACGTATCATTGCAGGAGCGGAGTAATTGGATCAGTCTGCGCACAAGGCAAACACAAAACAAAGCGCAACCCGGAAATTCTTCAGGAACCAATTAAGTCATTTAGTGTGGGATGATGTTCTGCTTCTATTCCCTTAGAAACAGTATGATCATATGATCAATCAGTCCAGATGCCCTTCTAGTCCTAGGCTGCTCTTTATTTCTTTTCCTCATGCTTTACACTGAAGCATTGCTCAGTTACAGCCCATCTTTCGTAATGGCTCCAGTTAAGTTACATTGGAGTAAAACTTAGTCTGAAATCCACCTCTTGTCTCATTAAAAGCTCAGGCTCCTACTTTGTACCCCCATACTTTACACTGCATCTCTGCTTGCGGAGACTGACTGTAATGTATAAGCACAAGATATATGAAGAGGTGATTCTTCCTTCAGCAAGGACAAAAGGTTAAAAATTACAAGCATTAAAGCCATCTGATACAGATGTGATTACAGATACATTGTAGCCACAAGGATCTGCAGGGTAAAGGTTTCCCCCAGCTGCGGCTCTGAGTGACGGCTCGTTACCTGTGAACTGTTTGTAGCTGCAGGTGATCGGCTCTCCCCGGCCGCGCCCTTTGCCACGAGACTCTCTGGCGTCTGCTCTACCTGTGTGCTAATACCAGGAGCTGCCGGGATTAAAAGCGCAAAAACCTTTAAAAAAACGGAGAATGTCGAGATATTAACACAGATCCGGATCACACACATCCAGGTCATCAGTATTGTATCATCCCAGGAGGCGCCGACACCGGGCACAGGACAGAAAAGCAAATATTCAAGGGGCCTGGTGGGCTCTAGTTTCACTACAGTGAAATATATGCCCTAACATGACAAACTGGAAAGCAGAATAGTGAGTGCAGCTCTGGAGTATAATACAGGATCTAACTCAGGATCAGTAATGTAATGTATGTACACAGTGACTGCACCAGCAGAATAGTGAGTGCAGCTCTGGAGTATAATACAGGATGTAACTCAGGATCAGTAATGTAATGTATGTACACAGTGACTGCACCAGCAGAATAGTGAGTGCAGCTCTGGAGTACAATACAGGATATAACTCAGGATCAGTAATGTAATGTATGCACACAGTGACTGCACCAGCAGAATAGTGAGTGCAGCTCTGGGGTATAATACAGGATGTAACTCAGGATCAGTAATGTAATGTATGTGCACATTGACTGCACCAGCAGAATAGTGAGTGCAGCTCTGGAGTACAATACAGGATATAACTCAGGATCAGTAATGTAATGTATGTATGTATGTACACAGTGACTGCACCAGCAGAATAGTGAGTGCAGCTCTTGGGTATAATACAGGATGTAACTCAGGATCAGTAATGTAATGTATGTGCACATTGACTGCACCAGCAGAATAGTGAGTGCAGCTCTGAAGTATAATATAGGATGTAACTCAGGATCAGTACAGGATCAGGATCAGTAATGTAATGTATGTACACAGTGACTGCACCAGCAGAATAGTGAGTGCAGCTCTGGAGTACAATACAGGATATAACTCAGGATCAGTAATGTAATGTATGTACACAGTGACGGCACTAGCAGAATAGTGAGTGCAGCTCTGGAGTATAATACAGGATGTAACTCAGGATCAGTAATGTAATGTATGTACACAGTGACTGCACCAGCAGAATAGTGAGTGCAGCTCTGGAGTATAATACAGGAGGTAACTCAGGATCAGTAATGTAATGTATGTACACAGTGACTGCACCAGCAGAATAGTGAGTGCAGCTCTGGAGTACAATACAGGATATAACTCAGGATCAGTAATGTAATGTATGTACACAGTGACGGCACTAGCAGAATAGTGAGTGCAGCTCTGGAGTATAATACAGGATGTAACTCAGGATCAGTAATGTAATGTATGTACACAGTGACTGCACCAGCAGAATAGTGAGTGCAGCCGTCATTTTTAGCTTGTCCATTATTGGGGTCTCGGGGCCTCGTTTCCTCCTCGTTTTCTCAGTGTCTGATCCTGTAATGGATTCTCTGACCCTCTCGTCTTATGAGGGGGACGCCGTCTACTTACGTGGAAACGTGTGTGTGGGCTGAGAGCGGTTTCAGATGAGGAGCCAAAACCAAGTAATCTCTCTCTTTTAGGAAATGTGAAAAGTATGTGCTCGCATCAAAAACCCAAAGCTGGAATGACATTTCCCTCCTTGACAAGTTATCTCCTGCAGCCGCCAAATGCTTCTGCTGGCAGGGACCCTGCACCTAATGCAGAAGGTGCCGCATACCTGCGGTATTAGCTGGGCCCAGAACTTCCATGAAGGGCTTAGATCTGTCACCGCCATCACTGATAGCACTTAACGAGGGGATAAAGAGTACGGCACATGAAGGGGCCGAGAAGGAAACGCAGCAACCAAATAGGGAGATGGACGCATAACAGCTTCACATCAGACACCGGAGCGGCCGCAGCCACAAACCTCCAGAGTCCGGCAGAACATCAGGAGCAGTTTATACTGACACAGGCGACTGCAGGACAAGGACACAAATAAGTGAGGAAACTGCTGAAAATGCAACTAACCATCCCAATCCCAGCCGTGACAGCCGAGTACAGGCTGCTGTGAGCCGAGTACAGGCTGCTGTGAGCCGAGTACAGGCTGCTGTGAGCCGAGCACAGGCTGCTGTGAGCCGAGTACAGGCTGCTGTGAGCCGAGTACAGGCTGCTGTGAGCCGAGTACAGGCTGCTGTGAGCCGAGGACAGGCTGCTGTGAGCCGAGCACAGGCTGCTGTGAGCCGAGTACAGGCTGCTGTGAGCCGAGCACAGGCTGCTGTGAGCCGAGTACAGGCTGCTGTGAGCCGAGCACAGGCTGCTGTCAGCCAAGTGTAGGCTGCTGTGAGCCGAGTACAGGCTGCTGTGAGCCGAGGACAGGCTGCTGTGAGCCGAGTACAGGCTGCTGTGAGCCGAGCACAGGCTGCTGTCAGCCAAGTGTAGGCTGCTGTGAGCCGAGTACAGGCTGCTGTGAGCCGAGGACAGGCTGCTGTCAGCCGAGTACAGGCTGCTGTGAGCCGAGGACAGGCTGCTGTCAGCCGAGTGTAGGCTGCTGTGAGCCGAGTACAGGCTGCTGTGAGCCGAGGACAGGCTGCTGTGAGCCGAGTACAGGCTGCTGTGAGCCGAGCACAGGCTGCTGTCAGCCGAGTGTAGGCTGCTGTGAGCCGAGGACAGGCTGCTGTGAGCCGAGGACAGGCTGCTGTGAGCCGAGTACAGGCTGCTGTGAGCCGAGCACAGGCTGCTGTCAGCCGAGTGTAGGCTGCTGTGAGCCGAGCACAGGCTGCTGTGAGCCGAGTGTAGGCTGCTGTGAGCCGAGTACAGGCTGCTGTGAGCCGAGTACAGGCTGCTGTCAGCAAGCAACAGACGACAATTTAAAGGGAACGTAACCCTTCCTCATTTTTTTACTTATTAAAAGTAGTGATACATTTTCCTTTTTATCTTGTTTTCTGATTATATTTTTATATTTTATTTTCTGTATATTATTACAAAACAATAGACCGGTAACAATAATTCATTTCTATGGGAAGTTGTTGTAGGCATGCTCTGTGCATTGGTTACTGTGTAGGGAGGGGCAGAAGGAGAGCGGTGACCATTATCTATTGATTTCCATGGGAGATTGTTGTGGGCATGTTCAGTGATCTGTGCAGCGATGTGTGTGCAGGGAGTGGCAGGAGGTGAGTTGTAACCATTATCTATATACTTCTATGTAAGAGTCTAGTGAGTATGCTCAGTGATCTGTGCAGTGGTCAGCGTGCATTAGGGTGACCGCAAAAAATCGATGTCAGAATTTTGTCCGTCTGGACCCCACAAAACGATTCCCCTTTCCAGATATTGAGAGAGCCAACATTTGAGCTCGATCAAACGACGTTAACCCGTGCCGCTCGTCGCTCAAAGTTTGAAAAAATCCAAATTGAGGTATTTTAAGATTTAGGTATTTTGCATAGTCTGTTAGACTATAAAGAATGTGACAACAACATTGCAGAAATAGCCCTGACCAAATGTTCGAACCATTTGTGGTATTTGAATGCAGAGTTGGTGGGATTATCGTTTTTTGATCCCACCATTACAGACAATGAAAAGTTGTTAATGGCTAATAAATTGCTCAGTAGCACAGATGAACCATCAGAGCACGCTAACCTACATGAGTTGATAATTTTACATAGTTATCTTATCTATTCTAGAGCTTTTGTTAAAGTAGTTTTTGAAACGTCAGAATATAATGCTCGGCATTTGCTTACAACTTGCAGGACATATTGCTTTTGTTCTTCATCTTTTGTCAGAAGGTCGTTAAAGTCGGTTACTTCCTACCTCTTTTAATTTTTCTTTCCTAACTTTTGGATTTACAACCCTAGCGTGCTCTGATGGTTCATCTGTGCTACTGAGCAATTTATTAGCCATTAACAACTTTTCATTGTCTGTAATGGTGGGATCAAAAAACGATAATCCCACCAACTCTGCATTCAAATACCACAAATGGTTCGAAAATTTGGTCAGGGCTATTTCTGCAATGTTGTTGTCACATTCTTTATAGTCTAACAGACTATGCAAAATACCTAAATCTTAAAATACCTCAATTTGGATTTTTTCAAACTTTGAGCGACGAGCGGCACGGGTTAACGTCGTTTGATCGAGCTCAAATGTTGGCTCTCTCAATATCTGGAAAGGGGAATCGTTTTGTGGGGTCCAGACGAACAAGATTCCAACATTTTTTCCCCCCCATATGAGATCCGGTCACCCTAGTGTGCATGGAGGGGCAGGAGGTGAGCTGTGACTATCATTTATTCATTTCTATGGGAGATTGTTGTGGGCATGCTCAGTGATCCGTGCAGAGATATGTGTGCAGGGGGGGTAGCAGGTGAGCTGTGACTATTTACTGATTTCTATGGGAGATTGTTGTGGGCATGTGCAGTGATCTGTGTGCAGGGATTGGCAGGAGGTGAGCTGTGACTATTATCTATTCATTTCTATCTATAGTCTGTCTATAATAGTCAGTGGATATTATAGTATACAATATTGTACCTGTGGGAATGACTGGCTATGATGTGTTGCTGTATAATGGTGGAAATATATAACATATAATTAATATATAATGGTGTGTGATATTAGTATGTCTATAAAACAGTGTATGCAGGAAATCATACATACGAGGGGTTAAGTATAGAGTACATATGTGTGTAATAGTGCATGGAGCCACTGTGCTCCAGCACCTCCGGGGTTAGCAGCCCACATGGTTTTCCTGAGACACGTGTCACCCACAAGGGCCTATTTCTGCAAGACCTAAACTTAGAGGTTTCCAGGGTCACCACGTGCGGCTGCCGCTCAGTAACGATCTGCAAACAATTACCAGATTCCTGCCCTACAGAGAGAGAGACGGTGACCCCCATCCCCGACCCCCAATATATAACGCTACTGAGGTTTGTATGGGTAGGACCCCCCACACCCGCCGGACCCCTCACAGATTCTGCTCTCTGGGGGGAATAGTCCTATAAGAACAACTTTGAATCCGCCCACCCGATATTTCAGTACGGCCGCCCCCGCGGCTCTTACATGGCTCGTCACCCAATCTTTCTGTACTTCCATGGACTTGAACCTTGGGATATGGAGACTTGGGCCATAATGCTGCATGTAGAAAGTGAGCGGGGTCTCAGCCGGATCCCCCAGAGGGGCCATATTATATTCGGAATTCTCCGCAGTCACTTGGACCTTCCTCATGTTCTACGTTCACACTTCAGGCGATGTGACTGATCCTCGGGGCGCCGTAAATCTGAGACTCAGCACAGGTCAGCAGAACCGGATGACATTCTCCTCTGCAGATTGAACCATTAAATCTTCATATCACAGCGCAGTCTGTCATACTGGGGGGCAACGAGACCATCAGGGCGCCCGTCAGCAAGACGAGTGGAAAAGGCGTCTGTAAGCAAAACGAGTGGAATACGCGCCCGTCAATGAGTCGAGTGGAAAACGCACCTGTGAGTGAGACGAGTGGAATACGCTCCTGTGAGTGAGACGAGTGGAATACGCTCCCGTCAGCAAGACGAGTGGAAAAGGCGTCTGTAAGCAAAACGAGTGGAATACGCGCCCGTCAGTGAGAAGAGTGGAAAACGCACCTGTGAGTGAGATGAGTGGAATACGCGCCCGTCAGTGAGAAGAGTGGAATACGCACCTGTGAGTGAGACGAGTGGAATATGTGCCCATCAGCGAGACGAGTGGAATACGCGCCCCTGAGTGAGAAGAGTGGAATACGCTCCCGTCAGTGAGAAGAGTGGAATACGCTCCCGTCAGTGAGAAGAGTGGAATACGCTCCCGTCAGTGAGAAGAGTGGAATACGCTCCCGTCAGTGAGAAGAGTGGAATACGCTCCCGTCAGTGAGAAGAGTGGAATACGTTCCCGTCAGTGAGAAGAGTGGAATACGCTCCCGTCAGTGAGAAGAGTGGAATACGCTCCCGTCAGTGAGAAGAGTGGAATACGCTCCCGTCAGTGAGAAGAGTGGAATACGCTCCCGTCAGTGAGAAGAGTGGAATACGCTCCTGTGAGTGAGAAGAGTGGAATACGCGCCTGTCAGTGAGAAGAGTGGAATACGCTCCCGTCAGTGAGAAGAGTGGAATACGCTCCCGTCAGTGAGAAGAATGGAATACGCGCCCGTCAGTGAGAAGAGTGGAATACGCTCCTGTCAGTGAGAAGAATGGAATACGCGCCCGTCAGTGAGAAGAGTGGAATACGCTCCCGTCAGTGAGAAGAATGGAATACGCGCCCGTCAGTGAGAAGAGTGGAATACGCTCCCGTCAGTGAGAAGAGTGGAATACGCTCCCGTCAGTGAGAAGAGTGGAATACGCTCCCGTCAGTGAGAAGAGTGGAATACGCTCCTGTGAGTGAGAAGAGTGGAATACGCTCCCGTCAGTGAGAAGAGTGGAATACGCTCCCGTCAGTGAGAAGAATGGAATACGCGCCCGTCAGTGAGAAGAGTGGAATACGCTCCTGTCAGTGAGAAGAGTGGAATTCGTTCCCGTCAGTGAGAAGAGTGGAATATGCGCCTGTGAGTGAGAAGAGTGGAATACGCTCCCGTCAGTGAGAAGAGTGGAATATGCGCCTGTGAGTGAGAAGAGTGGAATATGCGCCTGTCAGTGAGAAGAGTGGAATACGCTCCCGTCAGTGAGAAGAGTGGAATATGCGCCTGTGAGTGAGAAGAGTGGAATACGCTCCCGTCAGTGAGAAGAGTGGAATACGCGCCCGTCAGTGAGAAGAGTGGAATATGCGCCTGTCAGTGAGAAGAGTGGAATACGCTCCCGTCAGTGAGAAGAGTGGAATATGCGCCTGTGAGTGAGAAGAGTGGAATACGCTCCCGTCAGTGAGAAGAGTGGAATACGCGCCCGTCAGTGAGAAGAGTGGAATATGCGCCTGTGAGTGAGAAGAGTGGAATACGTTCCCATCAGTGAGAAGAGTGGAATATGCGCCTGTCAGTGAGAAGAGTGGAATACGCTCCCGTCAGTGAGAATAGTGGAATATGCTCCCGTCAGTGAGAAGAGTGGAATATGCTCCAGTCAGTGAGAAGAGTGGAATACGCGCCCGTCAGTGAGAAGAGTGGAATACGCGCCCGTCAGTGAGAAGAGTGGAATACGCTCCCGTCAGTGAGAAGAGTGGAATACGCTCCCGTCAGTGAGAAGAGTGGAATACGCTCCCGTCAGTGAGAAGAGTGGAATACGCTCCCGTCAGTGAGAAGAGTGGAATACGCTCCCGTCAGTGAGAAGAGTGGAATACGCTCCCGTCAGTGAGAAGAATGGAATACGCGCCCGTCAGTGAGAAGAGTGGAATACGCTCCTGTCAGTGAGAAGAGTGGAATTCGTTCCCGTCAGTGAGAAGAGTGGAATATGCGCCTGTGAGTGAGAAGAGTGGAATACGCTCCCGTCAGTGAGAAGAGTGGAATATGCGCCTGTCAGTGAGAAGAGTGGAATACGCTCCCGTCAGTGAGAAGAGTGGAATACGCTCCCGTCAGTGAGAAGAGTGGAATATGCGCCTGTCAGTGAGAAGAGTGGAATACGCTCCCGTCAGTGAGAAGAGTGGAATATGCGCCTGTGAGTGAGAAGAGTGGAATACGTTCCCATCAGTGAGAAGAGTGGAATACGCTCCCGTCAGTGAGAAGAGTGGAATACGCTCCCGTCAGTGAGAAGAGTGGAATACGCTCCCGTCAGTGAGAAGAGTGGAATACGCTCCCGTCAGTGAGAAGAGTGGAATACGCTCCCGTCAGTGAGAAGAGTGGAATACGCGCCCGTCAGTGAGAAGAGTGGAATACGCGCCCGTCAGTGAGAAGAGTGGAATACGCTCCCGTCAGTGAGAAGAGTGGAATACGCTCCCGTCAGTGAGAAGAGTGGAATACGCTCCCGTCAGTGAGAGGAGTGGAATACGTGCCCGTCAGTGAGAAGAGTGGAATACGCGCCCGTCAGTGAGAAGAGTGGAATACGCTCCCGTCAGTGAGAAGAGTGGAATACGCTCCCGTCAGTGAGAAGAGTGGAATACGCTCCCGTCAGTGAGAAGAGTGGAATACGCACCTGTGAGTGAGACGAGTGGAATATGTGCCCATCAGCGAGACGAGTGGAATACGCGCCTGTGAGTGAGAAGAGTGGAATACGCTCCCGTCAGTGAGAAGAGTGGAATACGCTCCCGTCAGTGAGAAGAGTGGAATACGCTCCCGTCAGTGAGAAGAGTGGAATACGTTCCCGTCAGTGAGAAGAGTGGAATACGCTCCCGTCAGTGAGAAGAGTGGAATACGCTCCCGTCAGTGAGAAGAGTGGAATACGCTCCCGTCAGTGAGAAGAGTGGAATACGCTCCCGTCAGGGAGAAGAGTGGAATACGCTCCCGTCAGGGAGAAGAGTGGAATACGCTCACGTCAGTGAGAAGAGTGGAATACGCTCCCGTCAGTGAGAAGAGTTGAATACGCTCCCGTCAGTGAGAAGAGTGGAATACGCTCCCGTCAGTGAGAAGAGTGGAATACGCTCCCGTCAGTGAGAAGAGTGGAATACGCTCCCGTCAGTGAGAAGAGTGGAATACGCTCCCGTCAGTGAGAAGAGTGGAATACGCTCCCGTCAGTGAGAAGAGTGGAATACGCTCCCGTCAGTGAGAAGAGTGGAATACGCTCCCGTCAGTGAGAAGAGTGGAATACGCTCCCGTCAGTGAGAAGAGTGGAATACGCTCCTGTGAGTGAGAAGAGTGGAATACGCTCCTGTCAGTGAGAAGAGTGGAATTCGTTCCCGTCAGCAAGACGAGTGGAAAAGGCGTCTGTAAGCAAAACGAGTGGAATACGCGCCCGTCAGTGAGAAGAGTGGAAAACGCACCTGTGAGTGAGACGAGTGGAATACGCTCCTGTGAGTGAGACGAGTGGAATACGCTCCTGTGAGTGAGACGAGTGGAATACGCTCCCGTCAGCAAGACGAGTGGAAAAGGCGTCTGTAAGCAAAACGAGTGGAATACGCGCCCGTCAGTGAGAAGAGTGGAAAACGCACCTGTGAGTGAGATGAGTGGAATACGCGCCCGTCAGTGAGAAGAGTGGAATACGCACCTGTGAGTGAGACGAGTGGAATATGTGCCCATCAGCGAGACGAGTGGAATACGCGCCTGTGAGTGAGAAGAGTGGAATACGCGCCCGTCAGTGAGAAGAGTGGAATACGCTCCCGTCAGTGAGAAGAGTGGAATACGCTCCCGTCAGTGAGAAGAGTGGAATACGCTCCCGTCAGTGAGAAGAGTGGAATACGCTCCCGTCAGTGAGAAGAGTGGAATACGTTCCCGTCAGTGAGAAGAGTGGAATACGCTCCCGTCAGTGAGAAGAGTGGAATACGCTCCCGTCAGTGAGAAGAGTGGAATACGCTCCCGTCAGTGAGAAGAGTGGAATACGATCCCGTCAGGGAGAAGAGTGGAATACGCTCCCGTCAGGGAGAAGAGTGAAATACGCTCCCGTCAGGGAGAAGAGTGGAATACGCTCCCGTCAGTGAGAAGAGTGGAATACGCTCCCGTCAGTGAGAAGAGTTGAATACGCTCCCGTCAGTGAGAAGAGTGGAATACGCTCCCGTCAGTGAGAAGAGTGGAATACGCTCCCATCAGTGAGAAGAGTGGAATACGCTCCCGTCAGGGAGAAGAGTGGAATACGCTCCCGTCAGGGAGAAGAGTGGAATACGCTCCCGTCAGTGAGAAGAGTGGAATACGCTCCCGTCAGTGAGAAGAGTTGAATACGCTCCCGTCAGTGAGAAGAGTGGAATACGCTCCCGTCAGTGAGAAGAGTGGAATACGCTCCCGTCAGTGAGAAGAGTGGAATACGCTCCCGTCAGTGAGAAGAGTGGAATACGCTCCCGTCAGTGAGAAGAGTGGAATACGCTCCCGTCAGTGAGAAGAGTGGAATACGCTCCCGTCAGTGAGAAGAGTGGAATACGCTCCCGTCAGTGAGAAGAATGGAATACGCGCCCGTCAGTGAGAAGAGTGGAATACGCTCCTGTCAGTGAGAAGAGTGGAATTCGTTCCCGTCAGCAAGACGAGTGGAAAAGGCGTCTGTAAGCAAAACGAGTGGAATACGTGCCCGTCAGTGAGAAGAGTGGAAAACGCACCTGTGAGTGAGACGAGTGGAATACGCTCCTGTGAGTGAGACGAGTGGAATACGCTCCTGTGAGTGAGACGAGTGGAATACGCTCCCGTCAGCAAGACGAGTGGAAAAGGCGTCTGTAAGCAAAACGAGTGGAATACGCGCCCGTCAGTGAGAAGAGTGGAAAACGCACCTGTGAGTGAGATGAGTGGAATACGCGCCCGTCAGTGAGAAGAGTGGAATACGCACCTGTGAGTGAGACGAGTGGAATATGTGCCCATCAGCGAGACGAGTGGAATACGCGCCTGTGAGTGAGAAGAGTGGAATACGCGCCCGTCAGTGAGAAGAGTGGAATACGCTCCCGTCAGTGAGAAGAGTGGAATACGCTCCCGTCAGTGAGAAGAGTGGAATACGCTCCCGTCAGTGAGAAGAGTGGAATACGCTCCCGTCAGTGAGAAGAGTGGAATACGCTCCCGTCAGTGAGAAGAGTGGAATACGCTCCCGTCAGTGAGAAGAGTGGAATACGCTCCCGTCAGTGAGAAGAGTGGAATTCGTTCCCGTCAGTGAGAAGAGTGGAATATGCGCCTGTGAGTGAGAAGAGTGGAATACGCTCCCGTCAGTGAGAAGAGTGGAATATGCGCCTGTCAGTGAGTCGAGTGGAAAACGCACCTGTGAGTGAGACGAGTGGAATACGCTCCTGTGAGTGAGACGAGTGGAATACGCTCCCGTCAGCAAGACGAGTGGAAAAGGCGTCTGTAAGCAAAACGAGTGGAATACGCGCCCGTCAGTGAGAAGAGTGGAAAACGCACCTGTGAGTGAGATGAGTGGAATACGCGCCCGTCAGTGAGAAGAGTGGAATACGCTCCCGTCAGTGAGAAGAGTGGAATACGCTCCCGTCAGTGAGAAGAGTGGAATACGCTCCCGTCAGTGAGAAGAGTGGAATTCGTTCCCGTCAGTGAGAAGAGTGGAATATGCGCCTGTGAGTGAGAAGAGTGGAATACGCTCTCGTCAGTGAGAAGAGTGGAATACGCTCCCGTCAGTGAGAAGAGTGGAATATGCGCCCGTCAGTGAGAAGAGTGGAATACGTTCCCGTCAGTGAGAAGAGTGGAATACGCTCCCGTCAGTGAGAAGAGTGGAATATGCGCCCGTCAGTGAGAAGAGTGGAATACGCTCCCGTCAGTGAGAAGAGTGGAATACGCTCCCGTCAGTGAGAAGAGTGGAATACGCTCCCGTCAGTGAGAAGAGTGGAATACGCTCCCGTCAGTGAGAAGAGTGGAATACGCTCCCGTCAGTGAGAAGAGTGGAATACGCTCCCGTCAGTGAGAAGAGTGGAATACGCGCCCGTCAGTGAGAAGAGCTGAAAACACGTCCCAGATGGATTCTATACCAGGAGTCGGATCTGCAGGAAGCCGTCCTGCGCTCCCGGTCTGCACAGACATCAGCCATTCATTCTAATAATGTGCAGGAAAAGACTTGTAGAAAGAAATTGATAAAAAGCGTCAAAGTCTCACAATAGAGAATTTCCCAGGCACACGAGGCGTTATCCTGTGCGATTCTGCTCCCTTGGTGTAAAGCACGACTCTTACAGAGGTATAACGCTCCGGCGGCTGCTGCTCCGCGTGTTGGGAACAACCACAACATAATGGGGAACACAAAGTGTGAAAGTCACGGATATCTCCGCTTCGCTACCGGAGACTGTGTGCACATTAGTGGACGTCTTTCTTCACCAGCAGCACAGTAAAGAGATCCTTGGATATCGCATTTTTTTCATCCTTAAAACACTTGTAGACGTTATAGAGCGGTCACCGAGCAATCACAATCAGCTCAGCCCAATATATCTGGTGCTCAGCGTAGGGATCCGCGGCAGCAGCTTTCTATATGCGACTGCACCTATATCAATAATGGGGGTATGCAGCTGCAGATATTTCAATGATGGGGGTATGCGGCTGCAGATATTTCAATGATGGGGGTATGCGGCTGCAGATATTTTAATGATGGGGGTATGCAGCTGCAGATATTTCAATGATGGGGGTATGCGGCTGCAGATATTTCAATGATGGGGGTATGCGGCTGCAGATATTTTAATAGTGGGGGTATGTGGCTGCAGATATTTTAATGATGGGGGTATGTGGCTGCAGATATTTTAATGATGGGGGTATGCGGCTGCAGATATTTTAATGATGGGGTATGTGGCTGCAGATATTTTAATGATGGGGGTATGTGGCTGCAGATATTTTAATGATGGGGGTATGTGGCTGCAGATATTTTAATGATGGGGGTATGCGGCTGCAGATATTTTAATGATGGGGGTATGCGGCTGCAGATATTTTAATGATGGGGGTATGTGGCTGCAGATATTTTAATGATGGGGGTATGTGGCTGCAGATATTTTAATGATGGGGTATGTGGCTGCAGATATTTTAATGATGGGGGTATGCGGCTGCAGATATTTTAATGATGGGGTATGAGGCTGCAGATATTTTAATGATGGGGTATGAGGCTGCAGATATTTTAATGATGGGGGTATGTGGCTGCAGACATTTTAATGATGGGGTATGTGGCTGCAGATATTTCAATGATGGGGGTATGTGGCTGCAGATATTTTAATAGTGGGAGTATAAGGCTGCAGATATTTTAGTAGTGGGGGTATGCTGCTGCAGATATTTTAATAGTGGGGGTATGCGGCTGCAGATATTTTAATAGTGGGGGTATGTGGCTGCAGACATTTTAATGATGGGGTATGTGGCTGCAGATATTTTAGTAGTGGGGGTATGCGGCTGCAGATATTTTAATAGTGGGGGTATGCGGCTGCAGATATTTTAATAGTGGGGGTATGTGGCTGCAGATATTTTAATGATGGGGTATGTGGCTGCAGATATTTTATTGATGGGGGTATGCGGCTGCAGCTATTCCAATGATGGGGGTATGTGGCTGCAGACATTTTAATGATGGGGGTATGCGGCTGCAGATATTTTAATAGTGGGGGTATGTGGCTGCAGGTATTTTAATAGTGGGGGTATGTGGCTGCAGGTATTTTATTGATGGGGTATGTGGCTGCAGATATTTTAATAGTGGGGGTATGTGGCTGCAGGTATTTTAATAGTGGGGGTATGTGGCTGCAGGTATTTTATTGATGGGGTATGTGGCTGCAGATATTTTAATAGTGGGGGTATGTGGCTGCAGGTATTTTATTGATGGGGGTATGTGGCTGCAGACATTTTAATGATGGGGGTATGTGGCTGCAGACATTTTAATGATGGGGGTATGTGGCTGCAGACATTTTAATGATGGGGGTATGTGGCTGCAGACATTTTAATGATGGGGGTATGTGGCTGCAGACATTTTAATGATGGGGGTATGTGGCTGCAGACATTTTAATGATGGGGGTATGTGGCTGCAGACATTTTAATGATGGGGGTATGTGGCTGCAGACATTTTAATGATGGGGGTATGCGGCTGCAGATATTTTAATGATGGGGTATGAGGCTGCAGACATTTTAATGATGGGGGTATGTGGCTGCAGACATTTTAATGATGGGGGTATGTGGCTGCAGATATTTTAATGATGGGGTTATGTGGCTGCAGACATTTTAATGATGGGGGTATGTGGCTGCAGACATTTTAATGATGGGGGTATGTGGCTGCAGACATTTTAATGATGGGGGTATGCGGCTGCAGCTATTTTAATGATGGGGGTATGCGGCTGCAGATATTTTAGTAGTGGGGGTATGCGGCTGCAGATATTTTAATGATGGGGGTATGTGGCTGCAGACATTTTAATGATGGGGGTATGTGGCTGCAGATATTTTAATAGTGGGGGTATGTGGCTGCAGATATTTTAATGATGGGGGTATGCGGCTGCAGATATTTTAGTAGTGGGGGTATGCGGCTGCAGATATTTTAATGATGGGGTATGTGGCTGCAGATATTTTAATGATGGGGGTATGTGACTGCAGACATTTTAATGATGGGGGTATGTGGCTGCAGATATTTTAATGATGGGGGTATGTGACTGCAGACATTTTAATGATGGGGGTATGTGGCTGCAGATATTTTAATAGTGGGGGTATGTGGCTGCAGATATTTTAATAGTGGGGGTATGTGGCTGAAGACATTTTAATGATGGGGGTATGTGACTGCAGACATTTTAATGATGGGGTATGTGACTGCAGACATTTTAATGATGGGGGTATGTGGCTGCAGATATTTTAATAGTGGGGGTGGGTGGCTTCTCATATCTTAATTTGGGGGCAATCACTCAAAGTCTTCGCAGTTACCTGTAATATACATTCAGTTTCCGGTAACCATCAGAATCATAGGAGAACCCAGTGTGCTCTGGACCAAACCGAGAAGAAGCAAATTTAGAAGAATCTAGAACATAGAGACCAAGAAGAACCTTCCATTGGGAACACAAATGGCCAAACGGAAGCTTCAGATTATTGTGGGCACAAGAAGAGAAGATCCAAATTACTGGAGAAGACAAATATGGTGGAATGAGGACGAGCGACAAAATGGAAGCGACCAAAAAAGCCTAAAGAAAGAAGATTCCGGAGGAACGAAGTTCACGTGACTATCAGAGGTCAGACCCAAATGGTCTCCATAGAGAATCTCCAAGTCAGTGGTGTCCAACCTGCGTCTCTCCGGCTGTGGTATCCACAACTCCTAGCAGCCCCATACTGGGAGTTATAGTTGGACTATGGCTAGGAGAGCTCTGCAGACAGAACGTCCCGGGCGGCTCCTTCTCCGGTGACTGGAGGTTCCTGCTGAGGCCGGCGGTCACTTTCGTATATTTCCACCCCCGGGTTTCTGACTCTCTGGACTCGTGTGGTTCATGTAACCTCTTACTTTGAGGTTGTTTCCTCCTTCAGGATCTCGTTTGTTGAGGTTCTCTTGGGTTTTACGAGAGAACATTGCTGGCCTTGCACAAGCTGCAAATAAATACAGTTTCCAAAGTAAAAGCCAGGAATAAAGCCGGTCTGCGGAAAGATCCCGGAAACCAATGCTAAATACAGGATCAGGATCCGGATTACTGCCCTGCAGACTCTGGACTGCACCACACTCCGGTCCAGTATTCGGCAGAAGAAAATGGCAAAATGGAGAAGGGGTCATCACCTTGATGCAGCGATTGTATTTGTCATTCACTGATACTGTCACTAAAGTGATGGGAAGAAATAAAGCAAGCAGAGATCTTACAAGAAGAGTGGAACTGGAGCACAAAATTGCAGAATGTTTCTTCCCCAATGATCCAGCTTTATTTATTTGCGTCGGCCCTTTAAGTGACAGAAGCCGCTCAGTTTTCTAGTATTTTTGGCTCTGGGCATTAATTCCCCCGTATAGTAACGACGATTCGCACAAAGACTCCGCACTCAGGTCACCACCGCTTAAGGAAGTGGATTAACGAGATAATGCTCCATGAAAAGCTGCTGAGATATTTAGATCTGCCAAAGCCCCGTCCTCCCGTAGATGAGAGCAAAGAAAAAGCCATTTTATCCACAAGTAGCTTAAAGGATCACTGACTTCTGCGCCGAACAATCGCCGGCACTGACGACTTAGACACCAAAACAGCAAGAAAACTTGGAGAAAGTTTGGGTCCAAAGCGTCATAATCACCAGCAATAACAAAACTAAGAGTCGGACAGCGGGAACCTAGGAGGGCAGAAGACGCGCCAAAGTGATCACACTGGTGCCGCGGCGTCAGAGTCTGGTGATGACTTCCCGTCACCAGCTTTCAGGTCACGTCCCCTAGACCATTCATTAGTGCAAAGCAAGGCCACAAAGCGATCAGGCGCAGGTTATGGCTCCGCTGAACGACGTCTAAAATTACAGCTGAAAGAGAAAATAGTGTTTGAGCGAGACGCACAGGTCATTTTTTGGAGCCAAAAAATTAGAATACAAATTTGTGGCTCATCCTTTTTTTAACAACTTTTTTTGCGTTAAAAGTGGCACGATCCTTTCGATTAGTCTTTAAATGTTCACGCTAGTCTTCATCTCTGCAAAAAATAAAAAAGATGTATAGTGCACCAGGACGCCGGCAACAATTCTGCAAACTTTTAGCCACATTTTGAAAAATTGCAAATGATGAATTAAAATAAAACAGAGAACACAGAAACGGCGCCGACGATGGGAAAGAAAGAGCCGGATGCAATCACGGAACGACAACAAAAAGGCACAAAGGAAATAATAAGGCGCAATAAACGTCACTATTAGAACCATTATTGCTCAAGAAAAAACCATAATCAATCGGATCCTTAGATTTTTTTTTTTTAATTACACCATTTGGGTAAATTCTCGCCCTGCAGATTTTGTTGCAGAAATTTGAGACTAAAAAATCGGTTCCAGTTATCTGAATGAATGTTTTATGAAATCGGTCAAAATACCCTTAGGATTTTTTTTTCCCTTTTTACAAGCAGTGTTAATGGGAAGTTTTTTTCCAGACCATCTATTATGCATATTTAGGCATTTTTCCTATAGGAAAGATCATTGGAAAAAAGGCCCAAAACGTCACACCCAGAACATGCTGTGCGGCTTTTAAATGTCAAAAACACTCAAACGCTGACCCCCCCCCCAAAAAAAAAAAAAAAAAAAAAATGTTACATATCTTACGGCTGCATGGGAAAGCCAAAATGAAAAGTACTGCTGCAAATGCCCCAAAGCAGATAAATATGCAATGTGTGACGGCTCTTAAGGAACAAATGACCCACTAAAATATTAGGAGTCCTTGAGTCGCCCGAGTTCCTGAAAAGTTCTCCTCAGCCGGACTGTAACGATATCAGATCTTCAGCTCTTGATTCGTCATTTATATTTTTATAAGTGACATTTCTTTTTGCTTTGTTTTGTTCGTTGTTGTGTTTGTGCCAACTTTTTTAACATATCAACCGGGAATTGATGAATTTTGCAAAAAAATCAAAGCTGCCCTTCTCTGTCTTTTGCGTCGTTTTAGAGCAGAAAGTCAGATTATACTTTACAAAGTCGGACGTTAGTGTTCAAATTCTCAAAAGTAATTGATGGACAGATCTTCTGGAGCACAACAGCAAAAAGTTTTACATCAGTTTGAAAAGTCATAAATGGTGAATTATGGTTAAATATCTGGATAAAGAAAACTGCGCCGACACCAAAGAACAAAGAAAACCAAAAACAGATGAAACCAAGTAAAAGCTAATTAGGACCATTTTTAATTCTAGAAAAAGAGTGCGGAAACGATTAATCGAGGCCTTGAAATCCAACATAGTGGATGTTCTTCATCTTTCCTAAAGTCCTAGGGACCGTATCTGGCTAGTTGTGGATTGATGCCTCCTCTGCTCCAGTGCAGCCAATATGGCAGGTCGAAGAAACCTGCGCTGCAGGAATAAAATGCAGCGTGTCCCAACCAATATGGCTGCCTGCAGGTCTCCGGTGGCGGCTGCGCAGCTTCGCCAGAGTCCTATAGGCCAGATAGGGTACAGAGATCCTATATACGGCGGTTCCTATAACGAGCCCAGTTAGTAAATCGTAAAGTGCGTCCCATAGATCAGCAGCTCCGACACCTCCGGAGTTCACACACAATAAATTACCAGCCCGGTGATAAATGGTTCTATTAGCGACCCAGATTATTCCATGAGATACAGCACGTGGCAGCGAGCGCAGCGCCCGGCGCCGGCCTCACCGCTGTAAATAGGTTATTTTGTGTGTAAATAACACATTAAAAATCTGCATTAGCCGTGTTCTACCAAAGACCAGGAAAGTGTAAGAAATAAATAACGGCAGACAAGCGAGTAAAAATAAGGGACGGCTTTAATGGCGCTCGCCCGGAGGAAGCCACTTACACATGACGAACGTGATAACAATCCGAATATAGCCGCCATTAAACATGCACCGTCTGGCTACACACCAGGCCGTTATTCTGCCGCGGCTTGAAGAAATCAGAAGTGACAGAATTTGGAGAGTAGAAAACTGCGGAGATTAAACGATCAGATTTTTTGGTGGTGACCATAAATCAGGGCGCAGATCAGCGCCGTTAACCCTCTCCTGTCCAGGGGAAGCGGCTGAACCGTCCATGGGGCCATCTCTCAGGGATCTGCTGACAAAATGACCTTTAACTAAGTTTCTCAGGACTGGAAGTGGTTACAATGTAGCAATGCTGATGTTTTATTACGATTAAGGTGCAATTGTTCCATGATACGAGATGCAATGATCCATTGTGGCACCACATTTCACACCTGATCAGCCACAACCCAGAGATGGAGAGTCGCTTTCCTGCATCCGGGATAAAGAATTACGCACGATTCCCCAACCCTGCACCCAAATAAGCAGGAGAAAGGAGACTGGCCCCCTGCTCCTGGTGTAGCACCCATAACCAGGACAAACGCCGGCCCCAACCGCTCTCCAGCTTCCAACTCAGCAAATTACAAAAAAGTATTCTGCTTCTCTAAGAGCCAAATTGCCCGTTATATCTACTGTTTATTATAGATATTGTGGGGAAAAAAGTTCAGTAACTTTCTTAAAAACGATTTTCTGGCACAAGAGTTGCATAGTGTGGAGGACAATAGGACATACATTCTGTGCAGAATGTGTAACTTTTTTCGCCTCTGCGACTTTCTTGCCACTTTTGCCAAAGTTGTTGGGGATTAGCGGGAAGGTGCAGAAACGACAATGCTAAACAAGTAAAGCAAGTACCGTAAATTTGCTACAATTTTAGCTGCGAAACTACATAAATTTGTGAAATCTATCATATCTGCATGTGCTGTGTGTTATCACAGTTGATGCAGAAATTCTGCAAACTTCACTCTGTGCGTCACAAGGGTAAAGTCTGTAAGGAAACTTAAAAAGAATGGAAACGTTGCAGATTTGAAAATCCCATCTACATTGCTGCAAAATCCGCACTGGCAAAACCAGACCTTCCTTGTCTCATGTGCGTTCATCCTCACCGGAACGTTTTCATTCACTGTCACCAAGCAGAGATCTTTAAGTACAAAGAAATCTACAGAAGCTTTATTATAAAGTGATTTCAGGTCGTGTAACCAGAAGTCCCAGCAGAACTCAGACCTGCACCGGAGCGGACCGAGACCCGATTCTTCCTTCGGAATTATTTTACATTTATTTAGTATTTCCCGGTGATCTCATCGTTGACATGTAACATAATTGCAGCAAAGTTGAACACAGGACGGCGGTCTCCCTGCCGGTCACCGTGACTTATTTATTAGGGTCCTTAAAGGGCTTTTTAGAACTGATTAGATGTCTCTTTCATCATCTCTCCGCTCAGTCTTCAAACGCTGTCGCTGTAAGTTCTGTACCCGGGCGCCTCACGTAACATCTCCGCTTTCATCCTCCTTTCGACAGGAGATGAGAGCGGGCGCAGGGGGCTTGTTACTGGGAGACGGGCACCTCATCGGGGCTTCCTAGAGCTGCTATTCCAGGCGCGAGTCGCCATATTTAATGCACGACGCGACATCTGCCACTTAGTTCACAAGTTTCTGATGACAGGAGAATATTGTGCGAGTCGCCGTGTAACGTCGGAGGAGGCGCAGGGTGTCGCCACCATGAACGCTCCTACATGTCACCAATATGGGAAAACCCAAGAAATGAGCCAGAGCCTCAGCTGGTCTACACGCCGTGTGTAGGAGCGCGTTCACACTGTGTCCATTTCACAGACAAAATCCACGAACATTTTTAGAGTTTTTTTCCCTTGGGTTTTGTATGTAACCAATATTATAACCACACACGCCAATCTCAAGCATTACATTTTGCTCATTTCGGTGCAGTTCCGCGCAGAAAAATCCGCAGCATGTGCACAGCGTTTTTCAGTTTACCATTGAAAACAATGGTACTGTACGACGCAGCTAAATCTGCTGCAGAGCCTGAAACGCTGCAGATCCGCAGCAGAATCCACACCGTGTGCACACAGCCTAACAAGTAGATCAGGTATATTTCATCTGTACGAACGCTACCTGCAAAAAATGTGGCACAAAAATGCAGCAATTTTAGCAAAAATTAACCTTTAAGACTTTCTAATAAACTTTCGGGCTGATTCTTGCAGTCGGTCCTGCACTGCTCTGTCAATTTACCAGGAGGGCGAGGGGCCGGATATTGGGGTAAATTATTGGGCAATTCTACGCCTGCAGTACGTCTCATTTCCTGGTGCGGCTCCCTAAATATTTGACGCATTTTGATACTCTGCGGTAAGGGTTAAGACTTCACAAATCCCCTTTATGCTTCAATTTCTCACCATTCTTAAGAGAACGGCTTGCTGTCAATGATCGGGAAAAACTCATTCTGATCTCGTTACTTTAGAATTGAGAAATTTTTACAATACAAATACAAATTCTTTATCAAGAAACACAAACTCCTCGCAGACCAAAGAGTCATCATACCGTGCTAACAATTCAGGTACTATATAGTGCTAACCACTGAGCTACCATATAATACTAACCACTGCGCCACCATACAGTGCAGACCACTGATTCATTATAGTGTTAACCACTGAGACACCGTACAACGCTAACTATTCATCACCATACAGTGCTAACCACTGACCCATTATACAGTGCTAACCACTGAGCCATTATACAGTGCTAAACACTGACCCATTATACAGTGCTAACCACTGAGATATCATACAGAGCTAACCATTCATCCACCATACAGTGCTAACCAGAGCCATTATACAGTGCTAACCACTGAGCCATTACACAGTGCTAACCACTGAGCCATTATACAGTGCTAACCACTGAGCCACCATACAGTGCTAACCACTGAGCCACCATACAGTGCTAACCACTGAGCCATTACACAGTGCTAACCACTGAGCCATTACACAGTGCTAACCACTGAGCCACCATACAGTGCTAACCACTGAGCCACCATACAGTGCTAACCACTGAGCCATTACACAGTGCTAACCACTGAGCCATTATACAGTGCTAACCACTGAACCACCATACAGTGCTAACCACTGAGCCATTACACAGTGCTAACCACTGAGCCACCATACAGTGCTAACCACTGAGCCATTACACAGTGCTAACCACTGAGCCATTATACAGTGCTAACCACTGAACCACCATACAGTGCTAACCACTGAGCCATTACACAGTGCTAACCACTGAGCCACCATACAGTGCTAACCACTGAGCCATTACACAGTGCTAACCACTGAGCCACTGCGCTGCTCCACAATTGCAGCAATTGTCCGAGGAGTCACTTTGCATGTCTGTCGGCCCAATGTCTCAGTATCTGTCCATTGCCGGTGATTAGACCCGACATCTGCCCCTTCCTCGGCCATAGAAGGGTCTCTGCGGGTCCGAGCCTTTTCCAGTTCATCTGCAGGAACTTTTCCCATCAGAGGGTCCTGGGGTCTGCAGTAATATTACTGGGAGATGGGAGGAGGGGTGATTCCTGGAAACCATCAATTAGTCGGAGCCTCCGCATCCAGCACTGATGTTAATGGCCTGTGCAGAATCGCACCTCGGCATCTGCCACAAGGGTAATTACAGCCACAGGACCGACCCCTGCTGCTTTCAAAGTCTCCCCCTCCCCAGCCATGAAAGGAGCCCTGACCATGAGGCTCCTGCCAGTCAGCAGCCCCGAATAAGACGCCAAGCGCCCCCTGAAACGTGTCAGATCCTAAAATCCTTCCCCTAGGAAACCAATCACAAGGAACAAATGGTCAATTCTGATACAAGTGAGAGACCCCAGGTGGGTGGGGGGCTACAACAAAGACTCAGCAACATTCCTATAATCCGGAATCATCCGCTAGTCAGGAAATCTGGATTAATGAGAACAGATAATAAATGACCACAAACTGGAAATCATCCAATAGTGCGGAAGTTAAGGGGGGCAACTGCATGTATCTAATCCTATCCTGTGTGATACTGTCTGCTGAGCCGTGTATCTAATCCTATCCTGTGTGATACTGACTGCTGAGCTGTGTATCTAATCCTATCCTGTGTGATACTGACTACTGAGCCATGTATCTAATCCTATCCTGTGTGATACTGACTGCTGAGCCGTGTATCTAATCCTATCCTGTGTGATACTGACTACTGAGCCATGTATCTAATCCTATCCTGTGTGATACTGTCTGCTGAGCCGTGTATCTAATCCTATCCTGTGTGATACTGACTGCTGAGCTGTGTATCTAATCCTATCCTGTGTGATACTGACTACTGAGCCATGTATCTAATCCTATCCTGTGTGATACTGACTGCTGAGCCGTGTATCTAATCCTATCCTGTGTGATACTGACTACTGAGCCATGTATCTAATCCTATCCTGTGTGATACTGTCTGCTGAGCCGTGTATCTAATCCTATCCTGTGTGATACTGACTGCTGAGCTGTGTATCTAATCCTATCCTGTGTGATACTGACTACTGAGCCATGTATCTAATCCTCTCCTGTGTGATACTGACTGCTGAGCTGTGTATCTAATCCTATCCTGTGTGATACTGACTACTGAGCCATGTATCTAATCCTATCCTGTGTGATACTGACTGCTGAGCCGTGTATCTAATCTTATCCTGTGTGATACTGACTGCTGAGCTGTGTATCTAATCCCATCCTGTGTGATACTGACTGTTGAGCAGTGCATCTAATCCCATCCTGTGTGATACTGTCTGCTGTGCCGTGTATATAATCCTATCCTGTGTGATACTGACTGCTGAGCCGTGTATCTAATCCCATCCTGTGTGATGCTGACTGCTGAGCCGTGTATCTAATCCTCTCCTGTGTGATGCTGACTGCTGAGCTGTGTATCTAATCCTCTCCTGTGTGATGCTGTCTGCTGAGCCGTGTATCTAATCCTCTCCTGTGTGATGCTGACTGCTGAGCCATGTATCTAATCCTCTCCTGTGTGATGCTGACTGCTGAGCCGTGTATCTAATCCTCTCCTGTGTGATGCTGTCTGCTGAGCCGTGTATCTAATCCTCTCCTGTGTGATGCTGACTGCTGAGCCATGTATCTAATCCTCTCCTGTGTGATGCTGACTTCTGAGCCGTGTATCTAATCCTCTCCTGTGTGATACTGACTGCTGAGCTGTGTATCTAATCCTATCCTGTGTGATGCTGACTGCAGAGCCGTGTATCTATTCCTCTCCTGTGTGATACTGACTGCTGAGCCGTGTATCTAATCCTCTCCTGTGTGATACTGACTGCTGAGCCGTGTATCTAATCCTCTCCTGTGTGATACTGACTGCTGAGCTGTGTATATAATCCTATCCTGTGTGATACTGACTGCTGAGCCGTGTATCTAATCCCATCCTGTGTGATACTGACTGCTGAGCCATGTATCTAATCCTCTCCTGTGTGATGCTGACTGCTGAGCTGTGTATCTAATCCTCTCCTGTGTGATGCTGTCTGCTGAGCCGTGTATCTAATCCTCTCCTGTGTGATACTGACTGCTGAGCCATGTATCTAATCCTCTCCTGTGTGATGCTGACTGCTGAGCCGTGTATCTAATCCTCTCCTGTGTGATGCTGTCTGCTGAGCCGTGTATCTAATCCTCTCCTGTGTGATACTGACTGCTGAGCCGTGTATCTAATCCTATCCTGTGTGATACTGACTGCAGAGCCGTGTATCTATTCCTCTCCTGTGTGATACTGACTGCTGAGCCGTGTATCTAATCCTCTCCTGTGTGATACTGACTGCTGTGCCGTGTATCTAATCCTCTCCTGTGTGATACTGACTGCTGAGCCGTGTATCTAATCCTATCCTGTATGATACTGACTGCTGAGCCGTGTATCTAATCCTATCCTGTGTGATACTGACTGCTGAGCCGTGTATCTAATCCCATCCTGTGTGATACCTTCTGCTGAGCTGTGTATCTAATCCTCTCCTGTGTGATACTGACTGCTGAGCCGTGTATCTAATCCTATCCTGTGTGATACTGACTGCTGAGCCGTGTATCTAATCCTATCCTGTATGATACTGACTGCTGAGCTGTGTATCTAATCCTCTCCTGTGTGATACTGACTGCTGAGCTATGTATCTAATCCTCTCCTGTGTGATACTGACTGCTGAGCTATGTATCTAATCCTCTCCTGTGTGATACTGACTGCTGAGCCGTGTATCTAATCCCATCCTGTGTGATACTGACTGCTGAGCCGTGTATCTAATCCTCTCCTGTGTGATACTGACTGATGAGCCGTGTATCTAATCCCATCCTGTGTGATACTGACTGCTGAGCCGTGTATCTAATCCTCTCCTGTGTGATACTGACTGCTGAGCCGTGTATCTAATCCCATCCTGTGTGATACTGACTGCTGAGCCGTGTATCTTATCCTCTCCTGTGTGATACTGACTGATGAGCCGTGTATCTAATCCCATCCTGTGTGATACTGACTGCTGAGCCGTGTATCTAATCCTCTCCTGTGTGATACTGACTGCTGAGCCGTGTATCTAATCCTCTCCTGTGTGATACTGACTGCTGAGCCGTGTATCTAATCCCATCCTGTGTGATACTGACTGCTGAGCCGTGTATCTAATCCTATCCTGTGTGATACTGACTTCTGAGCCGTGTATCTAATCCCATCCTGTGTGATACACTCTGCACGCTCGGTGCGGTACCTCCTGGTGACGTGTTGAGGACCCCGGACTTTTTGCCAGTGTCGGAGAATCCGTTTCCATCCAGAATGGAGGCTTTGGTGTCTTTCTTGTGCGCTGCGATCACCGGGCCGGAGTTCTCCATGTCAGACGCTCATGTCCCAAGGACGGAGCCTGGAATGAGAGGGGTCGCAGTGTTAGGAGGGGCTCCTGTGCGATCAGGGATGTGACACCTGAGGACAGACCTTATTATCTGGGGGCACACTGACATTGTGTGGATGACAGTCCTGGGTGTGGACCCCCAATTACTAGCTATAAGTTACCGAGGACCCCAACCAATGACGCAGGTGACACAGGACCCCCGTAGAGAGGTGAACCGGCACCCATGGCAGGCTGACCCGGGGACACAGGAACATGTGAGGGTCCAGCTCACCGGCGCTCAGTTTCTGGACGCTCTGATCATGGCGGCTCACATCACCCTCCTGTCCCGGACCCTAATCTAAGCCTGACCCCAGGGTGTGTGAGAGGGAAGGACATCAGAGTGTAAGCTCCTGGACCCACGTCATATGTCTCTGAACAACAGACAGACACAGCTGCTGAGAACAGAGTGTCAGTACCCATGGGGGAGGGGAGGTGGAGGCTGCAGCTGTCACAAGGTGTCACCTCCTGGACATCAAGGGGTCACTCGCCCCCCTGGATCTAAGGAAACTCCGAGAAACCAGAGACAAAATCATCCCAAAAAATCCCCCCTGGAGACCCCCTCATCATATGACCCCCGTGTATGACTGGTGGCAGGAGGACGGAGCTTCTCATTGTTTTCCAGTATTTACTATATAATGAGAAGTTCTGTTACTTTGTAGCAGGATCTCAAAATATTTCCGTGAGATTACAAAACCTGCTCTGGCCAAATACTTCTCACAGCTGAGAGTTTGTCACATTGTAAGAAAATCAGTACAGAAGGAAGAGCGGATGGAGCAGATTAATATATAGGATTGTGAGAAAAACGTCAATAAAATGGTGACTTATCCACTGAAGTTACGACTCTTTCTAGGCTGAAGAGTCCAAGGGGCGGTCCTAATGTATGATTGACACATCTCTGACCGCCCACTGGACTCCTGATGAGAGATGTGAACTATACAGAATCTTGTCCTATAAACGTACAGATCAGTGGGCTCCGGCTGCGCCCATCCACTTATACATAACACGTATGTAGCGCGTCCAGCTCCCAGGAGCAGCAGTAATCGCTTTGTTTGCTCAGACATCATTCAATGTTTTCTTATCAGCTAATTATCTTTATCTGTTTGACTAATGAGCAGTTTATAATGAGAATAAACAGCAAGAACAGAGAGAAGACACAAAGTAACAGAGTAAAGACACATACAGTTGTGCTCAAAAGTTTACATCGTTTTTACCTTCTTGGCCTTTTTTCAGAGAATATGAATGATAACACCAAACCTTTTTCTCCACTCATGGTTAGTGGTTGGGTGAAGCCATTTATTGTCAAACTACTGTGTTTTCTCTTTTTAAATCATAATGACAACCCAAAACATCCAAATGACCCTGATCAACAGTTCACATACCCCATTTCTTAATACCGTGTATTGCCCCCTCTAACATCAATGACAACTTGAAGTCTTTTCTGGTAGTTGTGGATGAGGTTCTTTATTTTCTCAGATGGTAAAGCTGCCCACTCTTATTGGCAAAAAGCCACCAGTTCCTGTAAATTCCTGGGCTGTCTGGCATGAACTGCACGCTTGAGATCTCCCCAGAGTGGCTCAATGATACCGAGGTCAGGAGACTGAGATGGCCACTCCAGAACCTTCACTTTGTTTTGCTGTAGCCAATGACAGGTCGACTTGGCCTTGTGTTTTGGTTCGTTGTCATATTGCAACTTCCAAGTACGTCCCATGTGCAGCTTCCGGGCTGATGAGTGCAAATTTGCCTCAAGTATTTGCTGATAACGTGCTACATTCATCTTTCCTTCAACTTTGACCAAGTTTCCTGTGCCTTTGTATCTCACACATTCCCAAAACATCAGCAATCCACCTCCGTGCTTTACAGTAGGAAAGGTGTTCCTTTCATCATAGGCCTTGTTGACCTCTCTCCAAATGTAACGTTTATGTTTGTGGCCAAAACTTTCAATTTTGGTCTCATCACTCCAAATTACTTTGTTCCTGAAGTTTTGAGGCTTGTCCCTGTGCTGTTTTGCATATTGTAGGTGAGATACTTTGTGGCATTTGCGCAGTAATATCTTTCTTCTGGCGACTCGACAATGCAGCCCATTTTTCTTCAAGTGCCTCCTTATTGTGCATCTTGAAACAGCCACACAGCTAGTTTTCAGAGAGTCCAGTATTTCAGCTGATGTTATTTCTGGCTTTTTCTTTGCATCCTGAACAATTTTCCTGGCAGTTGTGGCAAAATTTGTGTTGTTCCACCTGACTGTGGTTTTGTTTTTACAGAGCCCCTGATTTTCCATTTGTTAATCACAGTTTGAACGCTGCTGACTGGCATTATCAATTCCCTGGATATCATTTTGTATCCCTTTCCTGTTTTATACAGTTCAACTACCTTTTCCCGTAGATCCGTTGACAATTCTTTTTCTTTCCCCATGACTCACAATCCAGAAACATCAGTGGCTGGATGAAAGATGCAAGAGTCTGTCTGGATCCCAGAATCTCACTCAGCTTTTATGTACACACTGATTACAAGCAAACCGGTCACAGGTGAGGATGTTACGTTTAGTAGCCATTCAAACCCATTTGTGTCAACTTATGTGCAAGTTATTAGTCCAAAATCACCAGGGTATGTGAACTGTTGATCAGGATCATTTGCATGCAGTTTGACAATAAATGGCTTCACCCAACCATAACCATGAGTGGAGAAAACATTTTGGTGCTATCATTCAAATTCTCTGAAAAAAAAGGCCAAGAAAGAAAAGATTCTGCCGGGGTATGTAAACTTTTGAGCACAACTGTATACAATCACAGGTACATCACACATACTCTGTATGGAGAAAAGTACCCGGGACCCAAGTATCAATCACTGGATTCCGTTTTCTCATTCAATCCCATTGCCCCTTTGTATAACATAAGGCGGCGGGCCCCTCACCTCCCTGGTGTATAATCTCTGCCAATTGTCCCCAGTGTATAACCTCAGGCCCCCCATGTCGCCATTACTACCATGTGACAGAGCGGCCGGTGGTGCAGAGCTCCCCGATACCAGTGCGGTCCTGTAATAGGAGCCGCCGGGGTAACAAGTCCATTCATGACATTTCTTCCTAATGAATCTTCTCAATCATCTGTGAGTGATATTATTGAGAAGTGGAAGGAACCGCAGCAACTCAGCCACGAGGAGGAGACCCCGTAACATTACAGAACGGGGGGGGGCAGAGTGCTGCAGATAAGTCACCACTGCTCTGCTGACCCCATAACTGCAGATTTCAGAAGCCCCAGAGGTGGATGTGGGGGGCACATACTTTTCTCCATATTAATGTCTATGGATGTAGATGAGGACAGTGAACCCCCGGAGGTGGATGTGGGGGGCACATACTTTCTCCATATTAATGTCTATGGATGTAGATAAGGTGCTTTATGATCCATGTAGTGCTGGACATCTGTTTATCTGACCACAACATTTTATTGGGCCCTGCTGCCTCAATTTAGTTTGATTGATTAACGAGAAGAGAGAGAGAGAAAAAAACAATCCTTAGCCTCCTACAGTGGGGAAAAAAAGTATTTAGTCAGTCAGCAATAGTGCAAGTTCCACCACTTAAAAAGATGAGAGGCGTCTGTAATTTACATCATAGGTAGACCTCAACTATGGGAGACAAACTGAGAAAAAAAAATCCAGAAAATCACATTGTCTGTTTTTTTTCATTTTATTTGCATATTATGGTGGAAAATAAGTATTTGGTCAGAAACAAAATTTCATCTCAATACTTTGTGATATATCCTTTGTTGGCAATGACAGAGGTCAAACGTTTTCTGTAAGTCTTCACAAGGTTGCCACACACTGTTGTTGGTATGTTGGCCCATTCCTCCATGCAGATCTCCTCTAGAGCAGTGATGTTTTTGGCTTTTCGCTTGGCAACACGGACTTTCAACTCCCGCCAAAGGTTTTCTATAGGGTTGAGATCTGGAGACTGGCTAGGCCACTCCAGGACCTTGAAATGCTTCTTACGAAGCCACTCCTTCGTTGCCCTGGCGGTGTGCTTTGGATCATTGTCATGTTGAAAGACCCAGCCACGTTTCATATTCAATGCCCTTGCTGATGGAAGGAGGTTTGCACTCAAAATCTCACGATACATGGCCCCATTCATTCTTTCATGTACCCGGATCAGTCGTCCTGGCCCCTTTGCAGAGAAACAGCCCCAAAGCATGATGTTTCCACCACCATGCTTTACAGTAGGTATGGTGTTTGATGGATGCAACTCAGTATTCTTTTTCCTCCAAACACGACAAGTTGTGTTTCTACCAAACAGTTCCAGTTTGGTTTCATCAGACCATAGGACATTCTCCCAAAACTCCTCTGGATCATCCAAATGCTCTCTAGCAAACTTCAGACGGGCCCGGACATGTACAGGCTTAAGCAGTGGGACACGTCTGGCACTGCAGGATCTGAGTCCATGGTGGCGTAGTGTGTTACTTATGGTAGGCCTTGTTACATTGGTCCCAGCTCTCTGCAGTTCATTCACTAGGTCTCCCCGCGTGGTTCTGGGATTTTTGCTCACCGTTCTTGTGATCATTCTGACCCCATGGGGTGGGATTTTGCGTGGAGCACCAGATCGAGGGAGATTATCAGTGGTCTTGTATGTCTTCCATTTTCTAATTATTGCTCCCACAATTGATTTCTTCACTCCAAGCTGGTTGACTATTGCAGATTCAGTCTTCCCAGCCTGGTGCAGGGCTAAAATTTTGTTTCTGGTGTCCTTTGACAGCTCTTTGGTCTTCACCATAGTGGAGTTTGGAGTCAGACTGTTTGAGGGTGTGCACAGGTGTCTTTTTATACTGATAACAAGTTTAAACAGGTGCCATTACTACAGGTAATGAGTGGAGTAAAGAGGAGACTCTTAAAGAAGAAGTTACAGGTCTGTGATAGCCAGAAATCTTGATTGCTTGTTTCTGACCAAATACTTATTTTCCACCATAATATGCAAATAAAATGAAAAAAAAACTGACAATGTGATTTTCTGGATTTTTTTTTCTCAGTTTGTCTCCCATAGTTGAGGTCTACCTATGATGTAAATTACAGACGCCTCTCATCTTTTTAAGTGGTGGAACTTGCACTATTGCTGACTGACTAAATACTTTTTTGCCCCACTGTATATATTCAGACCTAGCTTGGGGGGAGCATTTATGCAGGGGGCATTTATGCACACTTTATCGAAGTACAGTTTATCAAAGTACTGGCAGTTATAACATGGCAGTTAGACGAGACAGGTAAGACATTTATATACATCTACTCCCGGTACACTTGGAGTACAACAAATATATTCCATATGCATTTGTGTAATTTATATCCTGGCCGCTGCATTCACACACATCCACCGCCCTGGCATTAACTCTATACACTCCATCCATATCGGCCCCTCGCTTCTTTCCTCTCCTATGTATAGCACTCACGCTCTTTTTACATTGCTAAATTGCACAGATCCATTCAGTCCCACCATTCAACATAAGAGACGCTCTCACAAATCACTTAACCATCTGCTCACTTTCTATCCTCCTCCTAGTCGCAGGAGACGTTGCTCCCAACCCTGGTACCCCATGTTATAGAAAGTCAAACCCCCCATCTGCTACACTCAGAAACCCCTCTAATCTTATTAATATTCCCTGCATGCCATCTGTCTCTCTTAATTGTGCCCTTTGGAATTCTCGCTCAGTGTGTAACAAACTCTCCTTCACCCATGACTTTTTCCTTTCTAATTCTCTTAACCTCCTGGCTCTTACTGAAACCTGGATCCAGCAGTCAGATACTACCGCTGCTGCTGCTCTTTCATACGGGGGACTACACTTCTCTCATACCCCAAGATCAGACAATAGAGCCGGTGTAGGCGTTGGTCTCCTCCTATCACCAAAATGTACCTTTCAGGTTATCCCTCAACTACCCTCACTTGTCTTTCCTTCTTTTGAGGTCCATGCCGTCAGACTCTACACCCCCTTCTCCATGTGAGTGGCGGTGGTGTATCATCCTCCCGGCCCCTCCCATCAGTTCCTGGATCATTTTGCCACTTGGCTTCCACATTTTCTCTCCTGTGACATCCCTACCCTCATCATGGGCGATTTCAAACATCCCCATTGCTCTTCTACTCTCCCCATCTGCTACTCACCTTTTATCTCTAACCTCCTCGTTTGGCCTTTCGCAGCTTACTAATTCTCCAACGCATGAAGATGGGAACGCCCTCGACTTGGTCTTCTCTCGGCTTTGTGCAGTGGATGATTTCACAAACTCCCCTCTCCCGCTCTCTGATCACAACCTTCTTTCATTTTCTATCAAGAACTGCCAGGCCGCTCAGGTCACCCCCACTGTCCATACTTATAGAAACATACAGGCCATGAACACCCAGAAACTTACAAAGAACTTGCAGTCTTCATTGGCCCCTATCTCCTCCCTCTCATGACCTGATTCTGCATTGAAGCATTACAATGAAACACTTCAAACTGCCCTGGATGAATTTGCACCCCCTATAAATAGAACACCACAACACAGACGGCGACAACCCTGGCACACAGTGTAAACACGTTTCCTGCAGTGGTGCTCCAGGTGCGCCGAACGTCTGTGGAGAAAATCCAATCTACACGAAGATTTCATCCATTATAAGTTTATGCTTAGAGCATACAACACTGCCCTTCACCTCTCCAAACAAACCTATTTCAACACCCTCATCACCTCACTGTCCAATAACCCGAAACGTCTCTGACACTTTTCATTCTCTACTCAACCCAAGAGTACAGGCCCCAACCACGGAGCTCCGAGCTGACGATCTGGCTAATTACTTCAAAGAAAATATTGATCAGATCCGACAGAAAATTATCTCCCAATCCCCTCATACCATGCACTGTTCTCCCTCCCCCACTGCATCTAGCTCACTCTCTGAGTTTGAACCAGTCACAGAAGAAGAAGTAAGCAGGCTCCTTGCATCTTCTCGCCCAACCACTTGCATCAGTGACCCATTTCCGTCACATCTCCTCCAGTCCCTTTCCCCTGCTGTCACCACTCACCTAACTAAAATATTTAACCTCTCTCTCTTCTGGTATCTTTCCCTCCTCATTTAAGCATGCCATCATACATCCACTACTTAAAAAACCATCCCTTGACCAAAACTGTGCCGCTTACTATAGACCTGTCTCTAAACTCCTGGAATGCCTGGTCCACTCCCGTCTTATCTGCTATCTCTTTGATAACTCTCTTCTTGACCCTCTCCAATCCGGTTTCCGCTCTTTACACACTACTGAAACTGCCCTCACTAAAGTCTCTAATGATCTGCTAACAGCTAAATCAAATGGTCATTACTCCATGCTAATTCTCTTGGATCTCTCTGCAGCATTCGACACTGTGGATCATCAGCTCCTCCTCACTATGCTCCGTTCCATTGGCCTCAAGGATACCGTTCTCTCCTGGTTCTCCTCCTATCTCTCCGACCGCTCCTTTACTGTATCTTCTGCCGGTTCCTCCTCCTCTCACCTTCCCCTTACTGTTGGGGTTCCTCAAGGATCAGTCCTAGGCCCCCTCCTCTTCTACTTGTACACTGCCCCTATTGGTCAAACAATCAGTAGATTTGGTTTCCAGTACCATCTCTATGCTGATGACACCCAATTATACGCTTCTTCTCCTGACATCACGCCAGCCTTTCTAGAAAACACCGGCGATTGTCTAAACGCCGTGTCTAACATCATGTCCTCACTATATCTGAAACTGAACCTGTCAAAGACTGAACTCCTTGTGTTTCCTCCCTCTTCTAATGTACCTATACCCGACATTGCCATTTCCGTGTGTGGTTCCACTATTACTCCCCAGCAACATGCCCGCTGTCTTGGGGTCATACTTGATTCCGAGCTTTCCTTTGCTCCCCACATTCGATCACTGGCTCGCTCTTGTCATCTGCACCTCAAAAACAGAATTCGACCTTTTCTTACTTTTGAGTCTGCAAAAACTCTTACTGTTTCTCTTATTCATTCTCGTCTCGACTATTGTAACTCTTCTAATCGGTCTCCCTCTTACCAAACTCTCCCCTCTCCAATCTGTCTTGAATGCTGCAGCCAGGATCATATTCCTCACCAATCGTTACACCGATGCCTCTACCTTGTGCCAGTCATTACACTGGTTACCCATCCACTCCAGAATCCAGTCTAAACTTATTACCCTCACCCACAAAGCCCTCCATGGCTCAGCTCCACCCTACATCTCCTCCCTTGTTTTAGTATACCACCCTACCCGCGCCCTCCGTTCTGCCGATGACCTGAGATTAGCATCCTCAATAATCAGAACCTCCCACTCCCGTCTCCAAGACTTTACACGTGCCGCGCCAATTCTTTGGAATGCACTTCCCAGGTCAATACGATTAGTCCCCATTCCCTACAATTTTAAGCGTGCCCTGAAAACGCATTTATTCAGACTGGCCTATCGCCTCAACACATTAACCTAATCTATCCCTATGTGGCACAGCCAAAAGTTTTACCATAACCAGGTTCCCTGCATCATGTTCCCACATGCTTTATGCATCCATTAGCCCTCTGTGTCTGTACTGTTACACACTTAACATTATGGCTGGTCCATACAATCAGGGTAACTGTTACCACCCACCTTTCGTGTCTCCCTCTTTCCTCAGACTGTAAGCTTGCGAGCAGGGCCCTCACTCCTCTTGGTATTTGTTATGATCTACTGTATGTGATTATTGTTATGCTGTAATGTCTATCGTCTGTACAAATCCCCTCCGAAATGTAAAGTGCTGTGGAATATGTCGGCGCTATAGAAATAAAATTTAATATTATTATTATAAGGACTGAGAAGCCCCCGGAGGTGGATGTGGGGGGCACATACTTTCTCCATATTAATGTCTATGGATGTAGATGAGGACAGTGAAGCCCCCGGAGGTGGATGTGGGGGCACATTCTTTCTCCATATTAATGTCTATGGATGTAGATGAGGACAGTGAAGCCCCCGGAGGTGGATGTGGGGGGCACATACTTTCTCCATATTAATGTCTATGGATGTAGATGAGGACAGTGAAGCCCCCGGAGGTGGATGTGGGGGCCACATACTTTCTCCATATTAATGTCTATGGATGTAGATGAGGACAGTGAAGCCCCCAGAGGTGGATGTGGGGGGCACATACTTTTCTCTATATTAATGTCTATGGATGTAGATGAGGATAGTGAAGCCCCCGGAGGTGGATGTGGGGGGCACATACTTTCTCCATATTAATGTCTATGGATGTAGATGAGGACAGAGAAGCCCCCGGAGGTGGATGTGGGGGGCACATACTTTCTCCATATTAATGTCTATGGATGTAGATGAGGACAGTGAAGCCCCCGGAGGTGGATGTGGGGGGCACATACTTTCTCCATATTAATGTCTGTGGATATAGATGGAGGACAGAGAAGTCCCCGAAGGTGGATGTGGGGGGGGCACATATGTAGGGAAGGTGACCTGACGGGTGGACTGACTTGTCAGACTAGAAAGAGAAGGGTTGCACACTTTAGACAGATCAGTTATTACAGTGGGGAAACAGTTAGGAAAGTGTAGATGACGTGCAGTCCCGCCCACCGGACTCCGGGGCCTATGCCGTCCCTCCGTTTGGGTCGCGGAGGTCATCAGAAAGAAGAAGGCCAGGGAGCAGGAAGTTTGGAATCTGCTCCATGAGAGGGGAGAGGCTGGCATGGTGACCACACGATCCCTGGGGCGGCTCGTATACACTAACCTGCAAAAGGGGTACGGGTTCATCCGAGACCTCACAACCGGCCACAAAGTGTATATTAATGTGACCTCTATCCGCCACGGCCGGGCCTTGAAAGAGGGGGACTTGGTAACCTACTACAAGGAGTACTGTGCCCGCGGTTACTATGCAGTAGCTGTGCTTGCTGAACCCGAGGACCACGAGCCCCCATAAGGACTCTAAGGACACTCCCTGCATCCTGGGAGCTCCACGGCTGTGGGATCCCTTGCTACCGGCCACTAGAAGGTGGCGTGGACTGTCGGGAATTCGCTGCGCCGTTGTGCAGATTACGGGGACAGTTTACGTCCTGGTGAAAGGAAAATGTTTTTTTTTTTGTTGCTGTTGTCGTTGTCTTCTTCCTTTCTCCTACATAATACTTAAAGTTTTTGATTGCCTGACATGGCGGGGATGCAATTAAAGAAGGAGGGAGTGTCAATGTCCCAGGAAGGGGGAGTAAACCTGTTATTTTTCTGTTTGTGTTGTGTTGGTTTTAAAGAAACAGTAAATGAAAAAAGGGGTACTTGTGCTATTATAAAGTTGTTTTGATGTATAATATGCATAAGAAAAATTCAACAGGTCCGGGTACGGGGTCGGTGTGACCAAAGGGAAAGTGAGACCAAAGGGGTCTATGAGATAAGAGGGTCTGTGTGACTGAGGCGCCGACCATGACTTGTTACTGAAAGGAAGGCAAAGAGATGGAAGAAATGGAACCAGACGGTAGTCCCAAATCAGGTCCCTGACATCACGGACACCCCAGTAGAATAGGCGGGCGCTGACAATGATCTGGTAGGCGTAAGGCCTCGATCATGGAGTGCTGGAGAGTGGAAGGAAGACAGAAGGGGAGAGTAGGGGAAGGTACACGCTGTGGAGAGAATCCGGGTGTACTTAGCCCAATTTGAAGAAAGTTGTCATGTGGCGCGCACGCTGGCGAGTAGCAGTAGGCTGCTCGGAGCAGGGTGCTCCCGGTTTGGTTCGGCCCCCGCGAATGCTGGGTTTGGCCCAACAGCCGGTCCGACAACAGATAGAGGGGAAGCTTTAGAATGACGAAGGCAGGGACTATGATTGTCGGGGACGACAATAGACAAAGGAAGGGGGAATGTAGGGAAGGTGACCTGACGGGTCAGACTAGAAAGAGAAGCGTTGCACACTTTAGACAGATATCAGTTATGACAGTGGGGAAATAGTTAGGAATGTGTAGATGATGTGCAGTACCTTGGGATGACCACAAGATGGCAGGGATGAGTGTGAGTTCAGGACTTGACAGCAGCTTAGGGCTTTAGAAACCGTTGGTCATGGGGGGGGCGGAGCTACAGGGAACCGGGAAAGATATAAATTTGACAGGAGGGTTCCAGAAAGTTCCAGTCCCCGGGAGGAGCTCAAGAGACAAGAAGTCTGTGACAATTGGAGTGTTGTGAGGAGCGCTAAACCAGGGGACTGAGGAGAAAGGAAGTCAGGGGGGTGGTCCTGACACAAAGTACTGCAGTACAGACGAGGCCCCGGGGGAAAACATACCGAATTAAGGACGACAACAGATCAGTAAAATTGCTGTCGGTGTACAGACCTAAGGCGGCCACAGTGACTGAGCTGTCAGGAACGTCACTAAGTTTGAAAAAGGGACGGTGCATATATTTACGTCTCTAGTGAAAAGTACGGTGTGTGTAACGGGGCCTAGAAACGGAGGGCCGTGAAAAGGATTGCGGTGTATTGCTGGGGCCGTCAGATGGACGGCGAGAAATAAACTTGGACCTGTTGCACCCGAAAGTTGCCTCTATCTTGTGTCTGTTACATCACTGTGCGGTATACAGAGGGTCCACCCCCCAGTCCGGCCCACGACCCTACACATACTTTCCTCCATATTAATGTCTATGGATGTAGATGAGGGCAGAGAAGCCCCCAGAGGTGGATGCGGGGGGCACATACTTTCTCCATATTAATGTCTATGGATATAGAGGAGGACAGAGAAGCCCCTGGAGGTGGATGTGGGGGGCACATACTTTCTCCATATTTATGTCTACGGATGTAGATGAGGACAGAGAAGCCCCCGGAGGTGGATGTGGGGGGCACATAAATATGGAGAAAGTATGTCTATGATGTAGATGAGGGCAGAGAAGCCCCCGTTGGTGGATGTGGGGGCACATACTTTCCTCCATATTAATGTCTATGGTTGTAGAGGAGGACAGTGAAGCCCCTGGAGGTGGATGTGGGGGCCACATACTTTCCTCCATATTAATGTCTATGGTTGTAGATGAGGATAGTGAAGCCCCCGGAGGTGGATGTGGGGGGCACATACTTTCTCCATATTTATGTCTATGGATGTAGATGAGGACAGTGAAGCCCCCGGAGGTGGATGTGGGGGGCACATACTTTCCTCCATATTAATGTCTATGGTTGTAGATGAGGACAGTGAAGCCCCCGGAGGTGGATGTGGGGGGCACATACTTTCTCCATATTAATGTCTATGGTTGTAGGTGGGGACAGTGAAGCCCCCGGAGGTGGATGTGGGGGGCACATACTTTTCTCCATATTAATGTCTATGGACGTAGATGAGGACAGAGAAGCCCCCGGAGGTGGATGTGGGGGGCACATACTTTTCTCCATATTAATGTCTATGGATGTAGATGAGGACAGTGAAGCCCCCGGAGGTGGATGTGGGGGGCACATACTTTCTCCATATTAATGTCTATGGATGTAGATGAGGACAGAGAAGCCCCCGGAGGTGGATGTGGGGGGCACATACTTTCTCCATATTAATGTCAATGGATGTAGATGAGGACAGTGAAGCCCCCAGAGGTGGATGTGGGGGGCACATACTTTTCTCTATATTAATGTCTATGGATGTAGATGAGGATAGTGAAGCCCCCGGAGGTGGATGTGGGGGGCACATACTTTCTCCATATTAATGTCTATGGATGTAGATGAGGACAGAGAAGCCCCCGGAGGTGGATGTGGGGGGCACATACTTTTCTCCATATTAATGTCTATGGATGTAGATGAGGACAGTGAAGCCCCCGGAGGTGGATGTGGGGGGCACATACTTTCTCCATATTAATGTCTATGGTTGTAGGTGGGGACAGTGAAGCCCCCGGAGGTGGATGTGGGGGCCACATACTTTCCTCCATATTAATGTCTATGGATGTAGATGAGGACAGTGAAGCCCCCGGAGGTGGATGTGGGGGGCACATACTTTCTCCATATTAATGTCTATGGATGTAGATGAGGACAGAGAAGCCCCCGGAGGTGGATGTGGGGGGCACATACTTTCTCCATATTAACGTCTATGGATGTAGATGAGGACAGAGAAGCCCCCGGAGGTGGATGTGGGGGGCACATACTTTCTCCATATTAATGTCTATGGATGTAGATGAGGACAGTGAAGCCCCCGGAGGAGTATGTGGGGGGCACATACTTTTCTCTATATTAATGTCTATGGATGTAGATGAGGACAGAGAAGCCCCCGGAGGTGGATGCGGGGGGCACATACTTTTCTCTATATTAATGTCTATGGATGTAGATGAGGACAGAGAAGCCCCCGGAGGTGGATGTGGGGGGCACATACTTTCTCCATATTAATGTCTATGGATGTAGATGAGGACAGTGAAGCCCCCGGAGGTGGATGTGGGGGGCACATACTTTTCTCTATATTAATGTCTATGGATGTAGATGAGGACAGAGAAGCCCCCGGAGGTGGATGTGGGGGGCACATACTTTCTCCATATTAATGTCTATGGATGTAGATGAGGACAGTGAAGCCCCCGGAGGTGGATGTGGGGGGCACATACTTTTCTCCATATTAATGTCTATGGTTGTAGATGAGGACAGTGAAGTCCCCGTAGGTGGATGTGGGGGGCACATACTTTTCTCCATATTAATGTCTATGGTTGTAGATGAGGACAGTGAAGTCCCCGTAGGTGGATGTGGGGGTCACATACTTTCTCCATATTAATGTCTATGGTTGTAGGTGGGGACAGTGAAGCCCCCGGAGGTGGATGTGGGGGGCACATACTTTCCTCCATATTAATGTCTATGGTTGTAGATGAGGATAGTGAAGCCCCCGGAGGTGGATGTGGGGGGCACATACTTTCTCCATATTAATGTCTATGGATGTAGATGAGGACAGAGAAGCCCCTGGAGGTGGATGTGGGGGGCACATACTTTCTCCATATTAATGTCTATGGATGTAGATGAGGATAGTGAAGCCCCCGGAGGTGGATGTGGGGGACACATACTTTCTCCATATTAATGTCTATGGATGTAGATGAGGACAGAGAAGCCCCCGGAGGTGGATGTGGGGGGCACATACTTTCTCCATATTAATGTCAATGGATGTAGATGAGGACAGTGAAGCCCCCAGAGGTGGATGTGGGGGGCACATACTTTTCTCTATATTAATGTCTATGGATGTAGATGAGGATAGTGAAGCCCCCGGAGGTGGATGTGGGGGGCACATACTTTCTCCATATTAATGTCTATGGATGTAGATGAGGACAGAGAAGCCCCCGGAGGTGGATGTGGGGGGCACATACTTTTCTCCATATTAATGTCTATGGATGTAGATGAGGACAGTGAAGCCCCCGGAGGTGGATGTGGGGGGCACATACTTTTCTCCATATTAATGTCTATGGATGTAGATGAGGACAGTGAAGCCCCCGGAGGTGGATGTGGGGGCCACATACTTTCCTCCATATTAATGTCTATGGATGTAGATGAGGACAGTGAAGCCCCCGGAGGTGGATGTGGGGGGCACATACTTTCTCCATATTAATGTCTATGGATGTAGATGAGGACAGAGAAGCCCCCGGAGGTGGATGTGGGGGGCACATACTTTCTCCATATTAATGTCTATGGATGTAGATGAGGACAGAGAAGCCCCCGGAGGTGGATGTGGGGGGCACATACTTTCTCCATATTAATGTCTATGGATGTAGATGAGGACAGTGAAGCCCCCGGAGGTGGATGTGGGGGGCACATACTTTTCTCTATATTAATGTCTATGGATGTAGATGAGGACAGAGAAGCCCCCGGAGGTGGATGTGGGGGGCACATACTTTCTCCATATTAATGTCTATGGATGTAGATGAGGACAGTGAAGCCCCCGGAGGTGGATGTGGGGGGCACATACTTTTCTCCATATTAATGTCTATGGATGTAGATGAGGACAGAGAAGCCCCCGGAGGTGGATGTGGGGGGCACATACTTTTCTCCATATTAATGTCTATGGTTGTAGATGAGGACAGTGAAGTCCCCCGGAGGTGGATGTGGGGGGCACATACTTTCTCCATATTAATGTCTATGGTTGTAGGTGGGGACAGTGAAGCCCCCGGAGGTGGATGTGGGGGGCACATACTTTCCTCCATATTAATGTCTATGGTTGTAGATGAGGATAGTGAAGCCCCCGGAGGTGGATGTGGGGGGCACATACTTTCTCCATATTAATGTCTATGGATGTAGATGAGGACAGAGAAGCCCCTGGAGGTGGATGTGGGGGGCACATACTTTCTCCATATTAATGTCTATGGATGTAGATGAGGATAGTGAAGCCCCCGGAGGTGGATGTGGGGGGCACATACTTTTCTCCATATTAATGTCTATGGTTGTAGGTGGGGACAGTGAAGCCCCCGGAGGTGGATGTGGGGGGCACATACTTTCCTCCATATTAATGTCTATGGTTGTAGATGAGGATAGTGAAGCCCCCGGAGGTGGATGTGGGGGGCACATACTTTCTCCATATTAATGTCTATGGATGTAGATGAGGACAGAGAAGCCCCCGGAGGTGGATGTGGAGGGCACATACTTTCTCCATATTAATGTCTATGGATGTAGATGAGGACAGAGAAGCCCCCGGAGGTGGATGTGGGGGGCACATACTTTTCTCCATATTAATGTCTATGGATGTAGATGAGGACAGTGAAGCCCCCGGAGGTGGATGTGGGGGGCACATACTTCCTCCAAATTAATGTTTATGGATGTAGATGAGGACAGCGAAGCCCCCGGAGGTGGATGTGGGGGGCACATACTTTCTCCATATTAATGTCTATGGATGTAGATGAGGACAGAGAAGCCCCCGGAGGTGGATGTGGGGGGCACATTCTTTCTCCATATCAATGTCTATGGATGTAGATGAGGACAGTGAATCCCCGGAGGTGGATGTGGGGGGCACATACTTTCTCCATATTAATATCTATGGATGTAGATGAGGACAGAGAAGCCCCCGGAGGTGGATGTGGGGGGCACATACTTTCTCCATATTAATGTCTATGGATGTAGATGAGGACAGTGAAGCCCCCGGAGGTGGATGTGGGGGGCACATACTTCCTCCATATTAATGTTTATGGATGTAGATGAGGACAGTGAAGCCCCCGGAGGTGGATGTGGGGGGCACATACTTTCTCCATATTAATGTCTATGGATGTAGATGAGGACAGTGAATCCCCGGAGGTGGATGTGGGGGGCACATACTTTCTCCATATTAATGTCTATGGATGTAGATGAGGACAGTGAAGCCCCCGGAGGTGGATGTGGGGGGCACATACTTTCTCCATATTAATGTCTATGGATGTAGATGAGGACAGTGAAGCCCCCGGAGGTGGATGTGGGGGGCACATACTTCCTCCATATTAATGTCTATGGATGTAGATGAGGACAGTGAAGCCCCCGGAGGTGGATGTGGGGGGCACATACTTTCTCCATATTAATGTCTATGGATGTAGATGAGGACAGTGAAGCCCCCGGAGGTGGATGTGGGGGGCACATACTTTCTCCATATTAATATCTATGGATGTAGATGAGGACAGAGAAGCCCCCGGAGGTGGATGTGGGGGGCACATACTTTCTCCATATTAATGTCTATGGATGTAGATGAGGACAGTGAAGCCCCTGGAGGTGGATGTGGGGGGCACTTACTTTCTCCATATTAATGTCTATGGATGTAGATGAGGACAGTGAATCCCCGGAGGTGGATGTGGGGGGCACATACTTTCTCCATATTAATGTCTATGGATGTAGATGAGGACAGTGAAGCCCCCGGAGGTGGATGTGGGGGGCACATACTTTCTCCATATTAATGTCTATGGATGTAGATGAGGACAGTGAAGCCCCCGGAGGTGGATGTGGGGGGCACATACTTCCTCCATATTAATGTCTATGGATGTAGATGAGGACAGTGAAGCCCCTGGAGGTGGATGTGGGGGGCACATACTTTCTCCATATTAATGTCTATGGATGTAGATGAGGATAGTGAAGCCCCCGGAGGTGGATGTGGGGGGCACATACTTTTCTCCATATTAATGTCTATGGTTGTAGGTGGGGACAGTGAAGCCCCCGGAGGTGGATGTGGGGGGCACATACTTTCCTCCATATTAATGTCTATGGTTGTAGATGAGGATAGTGAAGCCCCCGGAGGTGGATGTGGGGGGCACATACTTTCTCCATATTAATGTCTATGGATGTAGATGAGGACAGAGAAGCCCCCGGAGGTGGATGTGGAGGGCACATACTTTCTCCATATTAATGTCTATGGATGTAGATGAGGACAGAGAAGCCCCCGGAGGTGGATGTGGGGGGCACATACTTTTCTCCATATTAATGTCTATGGATGTAGATGAGGACAGTGAAGCCCCCGGAGGTGGATGTGGGGGGCACATACTTCCTCCAAATTAATGTTTATGGATGTAGATGAGGACAGCGAAGCCCCCGGAGGTGGATGTGGGGGGCACATACTTTCTCCATATTAATGTCTATGGATGTAGATGAGGACAGAGAAGCCCCCGGAGGTGGATGTGGGGGGCACATACTTTCTCCATATCAATGTCTATGGATGTAGATGAGGACAGTGAATCCCCGGAGGTGGATGTGGGGGGCACATACTTTCTCCATATTAATATCTATGGATGTAGATGAGGACAGAGAAGCCCCCGGAGGTGGATGTGGGGGGCACATACTTTCTCCATATTAATGTCTATGGATGTAGATGAGGACAGTGAAGCCCCCGGAGGTGGATGTGGGGGGCACATACTTCCTCCATATTAATGTTTATGGATGTAGATGAGGACAGTGAAGCCCCCGGAGGTGGATGTGGGGGGCACATACTTTCTCCATATTAATGTCTATGGATGTAGATGAGGACAGTGAATCCCCGGAGGTGGATGTGGGGGGCACATACTTTCTCCATATTAATGTCTATGGATGTAGATGAGGACAGTGAAGCCCCCGGAGGTGGATGTGGGGGGCACATACTTTCTCCATATTAATGTCTATGGATGTAGATGAGGACAGTGAAGCCCCCGGAGGTGGATGTGGGGGGCACATACTTCCTCCATATTAATGTCTATGGATGTAGATGAGGACAGTGAAGCCCCCGGAGGTGGATGTGGGGGGCACATACTTTCTCCATATTAATGTCTATGGATGTAGATGAGGACAGTGAAGCCCCCGGAGGTGGATGTGGGGGGCACATACTTTCTCCATATTAATATCTATGGATGTAGATGAGGACAGAGAAGCCCCCGGAGGTGGATGTGGGGGGCACATACTTTCTCCATATTAATGTCTATGGATGTAGATGAGGACAGTGAAGCCCCTGGAGGTGGATGTGGGGGGCACTTACTTTCTCCATATTAATGTCTATGGATGTAGATGAGGACAGTGAATCCCCGGAGGTGGATGTGGGGGGCACATACTTTCTCCATATTAATGTCTATGGATGTAGATGAGGACAGTGAAGCCCCCGGAGGTGGATGTGGGGGGCACATACTTTCTCCATATTAATGTCTATGGATGTAGATGAGGACAGTGAAGCCCCCGGAGGTGGATGTGGGGGGCACATACTTTCTCCATATTAATATCTATGGATGTAGATGAGGACAGAGAAGCCCCCGGAGGTGGACGTGGGGGGCACATACTTTCTCCATATTAATGTCTATGGATGTAGATGAGGACAGAGAAGCCCCCGGAGGTGGATGTGGGGGGCACAATGGAGTGGACTATGATTTATGGAAGACTATGTGTGGGCTATTATAATATTTGGAGGGCTGTGCAGACATCTTTATGCAAGCAATTATGCAGTGTGAAGGTTTGTGTGGAGTCATCATACAGTGCTGAGGGCCATTACACTGTGTGGTGAGGTGTGGGGCCATTATATTGCAGGTAGGCTCATTATACAGCATGGAGGGCTGTGGGAGGGTCACTTTTGGGGAATCATACTGTGTTGGGGTCACCATACTTTTCCGCGGCAATTGAGGGCTGGGGTACAGTAGGTCATCATACTGTGTGTGGAGGGTACTGTGGAGGAATTCACTTTAGGGTTATCTTACGTGTTTGTGGGGTACTTCTGTTGACATAATACTTTATGTTCAGTTCAAAACCCTAACCATGACATACAAAGCCATCCACAACCTATCTCCTCCATACATCTGTGACCTCGTCTCCCGGTACTTACCTACAAGCCACCTCCGATCATCACAAGATTTCCTTCTCTACTCCCCCCTCATCTCTTCTTCCCACAATCGCATACAAGACTTCTCCTGTGCTTCCCCCCTTCTCTGGAACTCTCTACCACAACATATCAGACTCTCGCCTACCATGGAAATCTTCAAAAGGAACCTGAAGACCGACCTTTCCCGACAAGCTTACAACCTGCAGTAACCACTGATCCACCAAATCGCTGCACGACCAGCTCTACCCTCGCCTACTGTATCCTCACCCACCCCCTGTAGACTGTGAGCCCTCGCGGGCAGGGTCCTCTCCTCCTGTACTTGTGTGTGCCTTGTGTTGCTCATGTTTATTGTACTTGTCTATATTTGCCCCTTTCACATGTAAAGCGCCATGTAATAAATGGCGCTATAAAAATGTATGATAATAATGAGTGCAAAGAAAGGGGAATCTAAAGCTCCAGCAGGAGAAATATTAGAGGTCACACAGCAGGGGCAGCAATAGGGACACGTACGGCAGCAACGGCTCAGTACTGAGGTATGAGGAGGATGAGGAGGTTGTGCAGGTTGGGGATAGATGAGGACAGTGCAGGAAATGTAATGAGTCAGACGTGTCTGTGCTGTAATCTCTGCAGCTGAGTCCTGGCCAGAGAAGTCGTCATGTGGGTCTGGGCCAGAGACAAAAGCCGGGAAAAGTGAACGACTCCATCAGAAAGAACGTCAGCGGTAAGCCACCATCTATAACTGGACTGTGATATGCTGCAGGTCTGGTATCAACCATTTTATGGTCAATATATGGCGGTAATATCAGTGTTGGTCTTTATATAGAGATTATTTTCAGTAACAGCGCGGTCATCTGCTGAGGTTCTCCTACATCCACTATTAGGTGGCGCCACCATAGTTGTAATTAGAGTTGCCTGGTTAGGGCCCACTCAGAGGATTCGCACCCCCCAAACCAGACCCCCAGCTCCACCGCTGCTTGACACAGCCTTATCTTCTCTGTATCAGCACATCGTCCCATACAGATCACACCTATACAGCGAGTACGAGCGGCCATGACAACGTCTGCCTTAGATGATACATTGCGGACGTTCTTCGTTACTTTGTTGCACTCTTTATACTTCCACAGTAAATATTATGACAAACGTCCACTGTTCACTCGTCACAATCTGCTGAACGCTACAATAATCAGGGATCGATCACCTGCAGGAACGATTATCTGATTCCAAATTATTGATCTATTGAAACCGGTCGCCAATCAGCAGAATGAGCAAAATGTTCAGCTTAAAAACCATTGTTCTCGGCAGCACATTGCTAGATAAACAGGATGTGCTGCCGATAACGAGCGCTGCACATGGCGCAGAGTCATCGTGTTGGCAATCGTACTGTCCCCATCACTGTTCATCCGATGTGTACAAGACAATAGTCGGCCGCTGATCGTCACTTGTATATAGCCTGTGCCGTCTGCATGAGCCATAAGCTGTAGACAGTCATACAGCGCCACAGACGATGTCAGCACCAGATACACAGGACAGACAGCGAGACATAATACAAACACCTCAAAAGCAGAAACCTGAGAGCCTGTCACTGCCAAGAACCTCGTCTGACAGAACTTCCTGCTGCCGACAAGTCGCTGCCTGTCAGTCCTCAGGATCCTCGTCTGCTCTGCAGATCTGCACTAATAATCCCAAACTGAAAGATACCAGGGCAAATATCCCCCTGCAGGTCCCACAGTGTCACCAGAGGACAGTGCCGCTGTATCTAAGCCGCTCAAGGCTGAGACTGCTGCGCTGCTGTACCTAATCCCATCACTTGTAATACTGTCTGATAAGACATGTATCTAATCCTATCCTGTGTGATACCATCTGCTGAGCCCTGTATCTAATCCTAACCTGTGTGATAGTCTGCTGAGCTGTGTATCTAATCTTATCCTGTGTGATACAGTCTGCTGAGCCGTGTATCTAATCCTATCCTGTGTGATACTGTCTGCTGAACTGTGTATCTAACCCTATCCTGTGTGATACTGTCTGCTGAGCTGTGTATCTAATCCTATCCTGTGTGATACTGATTGCTAAGCCTTGTATCTAATCCTATCCTGTGTGATACTGACTGCTGAGCCGTGTATCTAATCCTCTCCTGTGTGATACTGACTGCTGAGCCGTGTATCTAATCCTCTCCTGTGTGATACTGTCTGCTGAGCCGTGTATCTAATCCTATCCTGTGTGATACTGTCTGCTGAACTGTGCATCTAACCCTATCCTGTGTGATACTGTCTGCTGAGCTGTGTATCTAATCCTATCCTGTGTGATACTGATTGCTAAGCCTTGTATCTAATCCTATCCTGTGTGATACTGACTGCTGAGCCGTGTATCTAATCCTCTCCTGTGTGATACTGACTGCTGAGCCGTGTATCTAATCCTCTCCTGTGTGATACTGTCTGCTGAGCCGTGTATCTAATCCTATCCTGTGTGATACTGTCTGCTGAACTGTGTATCTAACCCTATCCTGTGTGATACTGTCTGCTGAGCTGTGTATCTAATCCTATCCTGTGTGATACTGATTGCTAAGCCTTGTATCTAATCCTATCCTGTGTGATACTGACTGCTGAGCCGTGTATCTAATCCTCTCCTGTGTGATACTGACTGCTGAGCCGTGTATCTAATCCTCTCCTGTGTGATACTGTCTGCTGAGCCGTGTATCTAATCCTATCCTGTGTGATACTGATTGCTAAGCCGTGTATCTAATTCTCTCCCGTGTGATACTGTGTGCTGAGCCGTGTATCTAATCCTCTCCTGTGTGATACTGTCTGCTGAGCCGTGTATCTAATCCTATCCTGTGTGATACTGATTGCTAAGCCGTGTATCTAATCCTATCCTGTGTGATACTGATTGCTAAGCCGTGTATCTAATCCTCTCCTGTGTGATACTGTCTGCTGAGCTGTGTATCTAATCCTATCCTGTGTGATACTGATTGCTGAGCCGTGTATCTAATACTCTCCTGTGTGATACTGTGTGCTGAGCCGTGTATCTAATCCTCTCCTGTGTGATACTGTCTGCTGAGCCGTGTATCTAATCCTATCCTGTGTGATACTGATTGCTAAGCCGTGTATCTAATCCTATCCTGTGTGATACTGATTGCTAAGCCGTGTATCTAATCCTCTCCTGTGTGATACTGTGTGCTGAGCCGTGTATCTAATCCTATCCTGTGTGATACTGTCTGCTGAGCCGTGTATCTAATCCTCTCCTGTGTGATATTGACTGCTGAGCCGTGTATCTAATCCTATCCTGCGTGATACTGACTGCTGAGCCGTGTATCTAATCCTCTCCTGTGTGATACTGTCTGCTGAGCCGGGTATCTAATCCCATCATGTTTAATGCTGTATCTAAGCTCCATCTTGTTCATGTCTTCCTCCCATTTCTCTTTCTATTATTTTCCAGCTTTTGGATTCGTAGAACAAGAAGTGAATGAAGTTGGAAAAATGTCGGGATCCGGGATCTGCTGGGAACGTCAGATATTAATGCAGACAAGACAGCAATTTCCTGCGCTCATGGGGCCACACAAATGTAGGGAAGCCCCTCAGGACAGCGGTGGTCGGAGAGGGGGTGGACGGCTGACACTTCTGTGAGGGGCGACGGTGGGATTATGATTTCTCTGTGTGATCTGAACTCCTGAACTCTCCTGACTCAGTGATGCCCCACATTACTCATCATCGCTCCAGTCCCCCCATAACCACCGATCACCATAAAAGGGAAAAACTGGGATCCAATAAAACCAGACAATCATTACCCAGAAGACTCTGCAAACCCACGCACCCACGGCGGGTGACGGCGGACGACCCCGGGGTTCACATCACTTCTGTGGATAAAGCCGCTACATTGGAGTCTGGGACTTTCTCCGATTTCTTTCCTGTTTATATCCAGACACTGAAATCTTGTGCAGCTCTTAGGCGCTGGGCCGCGATCCGGCGGTAGCAGCACATTGGATGTGGTGTATTTGAATTCTATTGTACGCAGGGAAATCTGCATGTGATCACTGAACCGTGGGAATTTACGCATTCGGTGAAATTTCAGAACTGGACACGCTGCGGTCCTGAAAGACGCACCACATGTCAGTGTCCGCGGGTGATCCGCAGGCGCACATTCACACATAGGGGGGACATGGGAACTGTAGAAATCGCATCCCCTGTGCGGTCACAGCTGGCGTCATAAATACGCAGTGTCCAACCCGCAGCAGATCCTGAGCACGTACCCGTCCTCACAGCTGACGGTCTATTACAACTGTAGGTCTACACCATCCTGTGGGGGGAAATCCTGGACTCCAGACTGATACATTGTAGCAATCTTATCAGGACAGGTTTGTGCTGCTGAGGACTTGGATCTTGCGCTTATGTTCACACGTTGCGTTTTGCTGCATTTTTTTTTTCTGCAGCAAAACCTACTTTCTTGGCAGTAAAGAAGCTGTGTACAAAATGCACGAATTGCTGTGTTCTTGTTCTATGTTATCCTATGGAAAACCAAATCCTCTGTGCACATGCTGCGGAAAAATCCGTGCGGAAACTCAGCGGTTTATTTTCTGCAGCATGTCAATTCTTTGTGCGAATTCTGCAGCATTTTTACACCTCTTCCATTATAGGAATCCACAGTAAATTTGCAGGTAAAACGCAGGCATTTTGACCTGCGGATTCTGCAGATTCCGTGCGGAAAAACTTCGCACACGAATCCGCAACGTGTGCACATACCCTAATGAAGTTGCAACATGATTTTTGGTGGACACTAAACTATATCAGCATGCACAAGAGACATCTGTACATCCCTTGGAAAACTGCTGCGGATTCGCAGACGAATCCGCAACGTGTGATTTCTGGCATCTCACAGCTTTTGCTGGTCCTGTAAAACGCAGCTTAAAACTGGTGTAAAAAACGCAGCAAAACTGCAACGTGTGAACATAGCCTGTGCATTTACACTAATTGCATATTATTATGTTGGTTCAGATACAAGTTGTGTATACTGTCTGCTGAGCCATGTATCTAATCCTGTGTGATACTGACTGCTGAGCCGTGTATCTAATTCTCTCCTGTGTGATACTGTCTGCTGAGCCGTGTATCTAATCCTATCCTGTGTGATACCGTCTGCTGATCCGTGTATCTAATCCTATCCTGTGTGATACTGACTGCTGAGCCGTGTACCTAATCCCATCCTGTGTGATACTGACTGCTGAGCCGTGTATCTAATCCTATCCTGTGTGATACTGTCTGCTGAGCCGTGTATCTAATCCTATCCTGTGTGATACTGTCTGCTGAGCCATGTATCTAATCCTCTCCTGTGTGATACTGACTGCTGAGCCGTGTATCTAATCCTCTCCTGTGTGATACTGACTGCTGAGGCGTGTATCTAATCCTATCCTGTGTGATACTGTCTGCTGAGCCATGTATCTAATCCTCTCCCGTGTGATACTGACTGCTGAGCCGTGTATCTAATCCTACCCTGTGATACTGACTGCTGAGCTGTGTATCTATTCCTATCCCGTGTGATACTGACTGCTGAGCCGTGTATCTAATCCTATCCCGTGATACTGACTGTTGAGCCGTGTATCTAATCCTATCCTGTGTGATACTGTCTGCTGAGCCATGTATCTAATCCTGTGTGATACTGACTGCTGAGCCGTGTATCTAATCCTATCCTGTGTGATACTGTCTGCTGAGCCGTGTATCTAATCCTCTCCCGTGTGATACTGACTGCTGAGCCGTGTATCTAATCCTATCCTGTGTGATACTGACTGCTGAGCCGTGTATCTAATCCTACCCTGTGATACTGACTGCTGAGCTGTGTATCTATTCCTATCCTGTGTGATACTGACTGCTGAGCCGTGTTATCTAATCCTCTCCTGTGTGATACTCACTGCTGAGCCGTGTATCTAATCCTATCCCGTGTGATACTGACTGCTGAGCAGTGTATCTAATCCTATCCCGTGTGATACTGACTGCTGAGCTGTGTATCTAATCCTCTCCTGTGTGATACTGACTGCTGAGCCGTGTATCTAATTCTCTCCTGTGTGATACTGACTGCTGAGCCGTGTATCTATTCCTATCCTGTGTGATACTGTCTGATGAGCCGTGTATCTAATCCTATCCCGTGTGATACTGACTGCTGAGCCGTGTATCTAATCCTATCCTGTGTGATATTGACTGCTGAGCTGTGTATCTAATCCTCTCCTGTGTGATACTGACTGCTGAGCCGTGTATCTAATCCTCTCCTGTGTGATATTGACTGCTGAGCTGTGTATCTAATACTATCCTGTGTGATGCTGACTGCTGAGCTGTGTATCTAATCCTCTCCTGTGTGATACTGACTGCTGAGCCGTGTATCTAAGCCTCTCCTGTGTGATGCATCTAATCCCATCCTGTGTGATGTATCTAAGCCTCTCCTGTGTGATACACTCTCTTAGAAGCACACAGATCAGATGTCACATTTTCTTCTGCTGTCTCTTTGTTCTGTGTTTCATCTCCAGACTTGGATATTTAGGAGCCCTGTGTAAGGTCACGACCATTAACCTCTGACCCCGGCGACCTCCAATTATCACCCTGAAAGCCCCTAAATTTAGCTCTCCCCAGAATATGAAAAGATCCATTGAACGTTGCCATGAATGATTCGGCTTGTCATTGTTGTGTCACCGCGGGGTCCGGGCCTTTCAGATCCATAATGGGGGTCACCGAGCCCCGACACAGGGCCTAATATTCAGGATGGAGGAAGCTGTGACTACGGCCACTGAATAAATAGAACTTCAAAGCAGAGTGTTATGGCCATGGAGGCAACGAGCAGGCGGGAACGGCCGCCAACGCAGGGTCACGTGACACATACGGCGCCAACTTCATGGGAACTACACAGCACAACTTATTTTTTTCTAAAGTTAGTTTCTATGTTTCTTAGGTTTTTGCTTTTGCCCCACGAGGCCCCAGCTATGACCAGGGTCTGAGACTCTTGGCCCCTGCTTTACACTGCAGCTCTTCTTTTTCAGATTGCTGTTGTGTATGAGCACAAGTCAATTCATGCAGATATTATACGTATTACAGTAAGGACACAAAATACAAACCATTGTAACCACAAAATCGGCCCCGGTAACGTACGGCGGCATGTGGTCGGTATTATACGGTCATACTATGGCCACAAGAGACACCGAGACCCCTGAGCCGAGCGACGTGAGCCTCCCCGATCACAGGCAGAGCGGCCATTACAGATGTGCAGTCTGTACCTGGCACACGGTAGGAGAGCGGTCACAATCGTACGCCGGTCTCCGTCTATTTAAACAGATGATCTGACTAAGGCCACGTTCACACGGTCAGTATGTGGTCAGTATTTTACATCAGTATTTATAAGCCAAAACCAGAAGAGGAACAATCAGCGGAGAAGCCTAATAGAAACTCGTCACCACTCCGGTATTATCACCCGCTCCTGGCTACAAATACTGAACGTGTGAACGATGGACTTGGTGAAATCTGCACCTTTCTTCAGCATCGGCCGTCCAGGGTCAATGTTGGGAATCCATAGAAGAAATGAAACCCGGATGTGGAGAAGAGAAAGGCAGCGAGCGGGTATGCGGGGAGCAGGTATGTGCGTGGGCGCGGGGAGCAGGTATGTGCGTGGACGCAGGGAGCAGGTATGTGCGTGGGGGCGGGGAGCAGGTATGTGCGTGGGGGCGGGGAGCAGGTATGTGCGTGGACGCGGGGAGCAGGTATGTGCGTGGACGCGGGGAGCAGGTATGTGCGTGGACGCGGGGAGCAGGTATGTGCGTGGACGCGGGGAGCAGGTATGTGCGTGGACGCGGGGAGCAGGTATGTGCGTGGACGCGGGGAGCAGGTATGTGCGTGGTACGCGGGGCGCAGGTATGTGCGTGGTACGCGGGGAGCAGGTATGTGCGTGGGGGCGGGGAGCAGGTATGTGCGTGGACGCGGGGAGCATGTATGTGCGTGGACGCGGGGAGCAGGTATGTGCGTGGACGCGGGGAGCAGGTATGTGCGTGGACGCGGGGAGCAGGTATGTGCGTGGACGCGGGGAGCAGGTATGTGCGTGGTACGCGGGGCGCAGGTATGTGCGTGGTACGCGGGGAGCAGGTATGTGCGTGGAGGCGGGGAGCAGGTATGTGCGTGGAGGTGGGGAGCAGGTATGTGCGTGGTACGCGGGGCGCAGGTATGCGCGTGGACGCGGGGAGCAGGTATGCGCGTGGAGGCGGGGAGCAGGTATGCGCGTGGAGGCGGGGAGCAGGTATGCGCGTGGAGGCGGGGAGCAGGTATGCGCGTGGACGCGGGGCGCAGGTATGCGCGTGGACGCGGGGAGCAGGTATGCGCGTGGACGCGGGGAGCAGGTATGCGCGTGGACGCGGGGAGCAGGTATGTGCGTGGACGCGGGGAGCAGGTATGTGCGTGGAGGCGGGGAGCAGGTATGTGCGTGGGCGCGGGGAGCAGGTATGTGCGTGGAGGCGGGGAGCAGGTATGTGCGTGGAGGCGGGGAGCAGGTATGTGCGTGGAGGCGGGGAGCAGGTATGTGCGTGGACGCGGGGAGCAGGTATGTGCGTGGGCGCGGGGAGCAGGTATGTGCGTGGGCGCGGGGAGCAGGTATGTGCGTGGGCGCGGGGAGCAGGTATGTGCGTGGAGGCGGGGAGCAGGTATGTGCGTGGAGGCGGGGAGCAGGTATGTGCGTGGAGGCGGGGAGCAGGTATGTGCGTGGTACGCGGGGCGCAGGTATGCGCGTGGAGGCGGGGAGCAGGTATGCGCGTGGAGGCGGGGAGCAGGTATGCGCGTGGTACGCGGGGCGCAGGTATGCGCGTGGAGGCGGGGAGCAGGTATGCGCGTGGAGGCGGGGCGCAGGTATGTGCGTGGACGCGGGGAGCAGGTATGCGCGTGGAGGCGGGGAGCAGGTATGCGCGTGGAGGCGGGGAGCAGGTATGCGCGTGGAGGCGGGGAGCAGGTATGCGCGTGGAGGCGGGGAGCAGGTATGTGCGTGGACGCGGGGCGCAGGTATGTGCGTGGACGCGGGGAGCAGGTATGTGCGTGGACGCGGGGAGCAGGTATGTGCGTGGACGCGGGGAGCAGGTATGTGCGTGGAGGCGGGGAGCAGGTATGTGCGTGGGCGCGGGGAGCAGGTATGTGCGTGGGCACGGGGAGCAGGTATGTGCGTGGGCGCGGGGAGCAGGTATGTGCGTGGGCGCGGGGAGCAGGTATGTGCGTGGAGGCGGGGAGCAGGTATGTGCGTGGGCGCGGGGAGCAGGTATGTGCGTGGGCGCGGGGAGCAGGTATGTGCGTGGGCGCGGGGAGCAGGTATGTGCGTGGAGGCGGGGAGCAGGTATGTGCGTGGACGCGGGGAGCAGGTATGTACGTGGACGCGGGGAGCAGGTATGTGCTTGGAGGCGGGGAGCAGGTATGTGCGTGGACGCGGGGAGCAGGTATGTGCGTGGACGCGGGGAGCAGGTATGTGCTTGGGCGCGGGGAGCAGGTATGTGCTTGGGCGCGGGGAGCAGGTATGTGCGTGGAGGCGGGGAGCAGGTATGTGCGTGGAGGCGGGGAGCAGGTATGTGCGTGGAGGCGGGGAGCAGGTATGTGCGTGGACGCAGGAAGCAGGTATGTGCGTGGACGCGGGAAGCAGGTATGTGCGTGGGCGCGGGGAGCAGGTATGTGCGTGGGCGCGGGGAGCAGGTATGTGCGTGGACGCGGGGAGCAGGTATGTGCGTGGACGCGGGGCGCAGGTATGTGCGTGGACGCGGGGAGCAGGTATGTGCGTGGACGTGGGGAGCAGGTATGTGCGTGGAGGCGGGGAGCAGGTATGTGCGTGGACGCGGGGAGCAGGTATGTGCGTGGAGGCGGGGAGCAGGTATGTGCGTGGACGCGGGGAGCAGGTATGTGCTTGGAGGCGGGGAGCAGGTATGTGCTTGGGCGCGGGGAGCAGGTATGTGCGTGGAGGCGGGGAGCAGGTATGTGCGTGGAGGCGGGGAGCAGGTATGTGCGTGGAGGCGGGGAGCAGGTATGTGCGTGGAGGCGGGGAGCAGGTATGTGCGTGGGCGCGGGGAGCAGGTATGTGCGTGGAGGCGGGGAGCAGGTATGTGCGTGGACGCGGGGAGCAGGTATGTGCGTGGACGCGGGGAGCAGGTATGTGCGTGGGCGCGGGGAGCAGGTATGTGCGTGGGCGCGGGGAGCAGGTATGTGCGTGGGGGCGGGGAGCATGTATGTGCGTGGAGGCGGGGAGCAGGTATGTGCGTGGAGGCGGGGAGCAGGTATGTGCGTGGGCGCGGGGAGCAGGTATGTGCGTGGGCGCGGGGAGCAGGTATGTGCGTGGGCGCGGGGAGCAGGTATGTGCGTGGACGCGGGGAGCAGGTATGTGCGTGGACGCGGGGAGCAGGTATGTGCGTGGACGCGGGGAGCAGGTATGTGCGTGGAGGCGGGGAGCAGATATGTGCGTGGAGGCGGGGAGCAGATATGTGCGTGGACGCGGGGAGCAGGTATGTGCGTGGACGCGGGGAGCAGGTATGTGCGTGGACGCGGGGAGCAGGTATGTGCGTGGGCGCGGGGAGCAGGTATGTGCGTGGGCGCGGGGAGCAGGTATGTGCGTGGGGGCGGGGAGCATGTATGTGCGTGGAGGCGGGGAGCAGGTATGTGCGTGGAGGCGGGGAGCAGGTATGTGCGTGGGGGCGGGGAGCATGTATGTGCGTGGAGGCGGGGAGCAGGTATGTGCGTGGAGGCGGGGAGCAGGTATGTGCGTGGACGCGGGGAGCAGGTATGTGCTTGGGCGCGGGGAGCAGGTATGTGCTTGGGCGCGGGGAGCAGGTATGTGCGTGGAGGCGGGGAGCAGGTATGTGCGTGGAGGCGGGGAGCAGGTATGTGCGTGGGCGCGGGGAGCAGGTATGTGCGTGGGCGCGGGGAGCAGGTATGTGCGTGGGCGCGGGGAGCAGGTATGTGCGTGGACGCGGGGAGCAGGTATGTGCGTGGACGCGGGGAGCAGGTATGTGCGTGGACGCGGGGAGCAGGTATGTGCGTGGACGCGGGGAGCAGGTATGTGCGTGGGCGCGGGGAGCAGGTATGTGCGTGGGCGCGGGGAGCAGGTATGTGCGTGGGGGCGGGGAGCATGTATGTGCGTGGAGGCGGGGAGCAGGTATGTGCGTGGAGGCGGGGAGCAGGTATGTGCGTGGGCGCGGGGAGCAGGTATGTGCGTGGATGCGGGGAGCAGGTATGTGCGTGGACGCGGGGAGCAGGTATGTGCGTGGACGCGGGGAGCAGGTATGTGCGTGGACGCGGGGAGCAGGTATGTGCGTGGACGCGGGGAGCAGGTATGTGCGTGGACGCGGGGAGCAGGTATGTGCGTGGGCGCGGGGAGCAGGTATGTGCGTGGGCGCGGGGAGCAGGTATGTGCGTGGGGGCGGGGAGCATGTATGTGCGTGGAGGCGGGGAGCAGGTATGTGCGTGGATGCCCTCCAGGAAACCTATGGAAGAAACCGACACATTTCACTTCACCCTGAAACGACTCCTGGACATGATTCGGAAGAGATGATTATTGAGTTACTGGAGCTTCATCCAACAATCAGACGCCGGGTGAAAACCACTGACAACCACCAGCCCGGCACACACAGGAGTGGTCACCAAAAAATCAATCCACACCGTGCATCGTGGTAATCGCATGTGTCAGTCTTCACTGCTGCTCTGAAGATACACAGCTCTGGCAAAATCTAAGAGACCGCTGCACAATGTTCAGTTTCTCTGATTTTTCTCTTTATATTTTTGAGTAATATGTACATTGCTCTTTTATTCTATAAACTTCTGACATGATGTCTCCGAATTTCCAAGCACTAAGTTTTGTATTTATTTTCCGAAAATGAGAAATGGTCAAAATAAATAAGAAAAACACAGTGCCTGCAGACCTCAAATAATGCTAAGAAAACAAGGTCATAATCATTTAGAAACAATACTAATGTTTTACCTCAGGAAGAGTTCAGAGATCAATATTCTGTGGAATCCCCATGATTGTTAATCCCAGCTTTCCTGCGTCTTGGCTGCTTTCCACCAGTCTCTCACTCTGATTTTGGGTGACCTTATGCCACTCCTGGTACACACACGTCAGCAGTTCTTCTTTGTCTGATGGCTTGTGACTCTCCATCTTCCTCCTGATTACATTCCAGAGGTTCTCAGTGGGGTTCAGGTCTGGAGATTGGGCGGCCATGACAGGGATTTGATGTGGTGGTCCTTCATCCACACATTGAGTGACCTAGCTGTGTGGCATGGCGCATTGTCCTCAGAGTTGGGGAACATTGCCTGAGCAAAAGGAATCGGCTATTTTTCCAGGATAACCTTGTATGCGGCTTGGTTCATACGTCCTTCACAAAGATTAACCTGCCCAATTCCAGCCTTGCTGAAGCCTCCCCAGATCATCACTGATCCTCCACCTAATTTCACAGTGAGTGCAAGACACTGTGGCTTGTACGCCTCTCCAGGTTTCCGTCTAACCATTAGACGACCAGGTGTTGGGCAAAGCTGAAAATTAGACTCATCACAGAAGATTACCTTACTCCAGTCCTCTATGGTCCAATCCTTATGGTCTTTGGCAAACTTCAGCCTGGCTCTCCTTTGCTTCTCATTGATGAAAGGCTTTTTTCTAGCTTTACATGACTTGAGCCCTGCCTCTAGGAGCCTGTCATGAACTGTTCTTGCCGTGGACTTCACCCCAGCTGCCATTTGCCTTTCTTTTTGTAGGTTACTTGATGTCATCCTGCGGTTGCTGAGTAACATTTGAATGAGACGACGTCATCCCGGTCAGTGGAGAGTCGTTTTCGCCCTCTATCGGTCTGTAGCTTTGTTGTCCCCAATGTCTGCTGCTTGACCTTGTTGTAATGGACTGCCGTCTTAGAAATTTTAAGGATGGAGGCAACATGACGCTCACTGTATCCCTCTGCTAGTAAAATCAGAATTGAGCCTTTCTTTTCCTCTCTCAAGACTTTTCTTTTCATCTCCTTTGCCATGGTTAAAAGTTATTTTTTTCATTCCTATTACTTTTGGGATATTACTAGCACTTGTTTTGCCATCCAGCTTGTCCTATTGCAGGAGGATTGTGGACACCACAGCAGGGTCTTTTATACTTTCGCTAAATAAGATTTGGTTCAGGTGATCACCTAATCAGAAGCACATTAAGTAGAATGAGGTGGACTCAGGTTGGAATTCAGCTGACACTGGAATGGAGGAATGGCTGTCAGACATGGAGAGAAGCGGATTTTTATACAACTGTGCAGTGGGCTCTTAATTTTTGCCAGTGTTGTATTTATGAAGCAGGAGGCTCAGGATGAGCTGAAGCATAAATTGTTCCTGGGTGGAAGTGCAAAGCCATGTGTGAGGGATGAAAGACAAAATCTGAATGGTCAGACACATGTACATGATGAATCCTTTCTATAGGATTAAGCATGAATTTGTGACTTAAACTTTTCAGCTTTTCCCGCTGTTCTGCTGAGGGTAGACTGTGGATTTCGCCACGATGCAGGTCGCAGCTAAAGATTACTGTGTGTCGCATAATGCAGGTGAATGCGGTCACAGCGCGACCCCAGGGGAGCACGACAAGGCGGTCCCCAAAGATCCAGCCGATTCTGACATTTGGTGGCAGTGGTGGTCCCGTAGTCTTCTCAGCGTGACCCCGATGACTAGGATTCGCCTTTGTTGTAGCCGCGGCACAGAGCGATCTGTGGCCACAAGTCTGTTGCAGAAAAAGTCGCCGTCTGGACGCAGCCGCAGTGTTGGGACACAGAGCGACAGCAAATCTCAGACAATGATGAGAAACAACTTGTCGCCTCTCGCGGTTCTGTGACTATTTTAGATCTCTGACTTTGCTGTAAAAAAAATGTCAAAATCGCAGATAAGTCGCAGTCATATGTGAAGTCTACGGCAATAAAAAGCGAGAGACCTGCGACCAGTGAGAGCCAATCCAGACACATATGGAGACATGCATGGAGGTCGCACGTCGTAGTGCGACACCATTAGATGCGATGTTGTAATGCGATTTCACTGCTGTGCGACACGTGATGCTGCGCGGCTGCAGCCTAAAATTCTTACACCTGAAGCAAGATGACGCCTTCAAAGGGAACCGGTCACCAAGAAAGTATATGGTCGGAAAGTGGAGAAAGATCGAGAGTAAGATCTATGTCCTCGCTCCATTCCTGGACTCCTGCGCTAATGAGCAGCACTGAGTCCGAGAGGCGTTTTGTGCCGGAGAGGAGTCACAACGAACCGCGCCTCTACCTGCTCACACTTATGCATTGTCACCCACACCCCCATGCTGAGGATTTGGGGTGTTGGTTACCTGTAAGCCCCTTCTATAGTAAATGAACGTCTCCTGTGAGGCTGGCGGACTTCTGGACACAATATAACACAACTGCAGGATGTATCGTTATTTTTCATATTGTTACAGAATGTAATATTAGTTTCTCGATATCACTGCAGGATGTTCTGATACTGTTGTAATATTGTTCTTAGCTGCCACTTTTGTTTTCCAGAGTTATCATAATTCTAGTTTTTAGAGGATAAAAACTATCCAGAACTGTCTCCATTTTCAACCTCAGGCAGGTGGACGTACGAGTCCTTCTATATTTTCATGGGTTAAGTAGAGTGAATACACTCACTGGCCACTTTATTAGGTACACCTGTCCAACTGTGTCTTAAGACTTAATTTCTAATCAGCCAATCACATGGCGGCAACTCAGTGCATTTAGGCATGTAGACATGGTCAAGACAATCTCCTGCAGTTCAAACCGAGCATCAGTATGGGGAAGAAAGGTGATTTGAGTGCCTTTGAACGTGGCATGATTGTTGGTGCCAGAAGGGCTGGTCTGAGTATTTCAGAAACTGCTGATCTACTGGGATTTTCACGCACAACCATCTCTAGGGTTTACAGAGAATGGTCCGAAAAAGAAAAAAAATCCAGTGAGCGGCAGTTCTGTGGCCGGAAATGCCATGTTGATGCCAGAGGTCAGAGGAGAATGGGCAGACTGGTTCGAGCTGATAGAAAGGCAACAGTGACTCAAATTGCCACCCGTTACAACCAAGGTAGGCAGAAGAGCATCTCTGAACGCACAGTGCGTCGAACTTTGAGGCAGATGGGCTACAGCAGCAGAAGACCACACTGGGTACCACTCCTCTCAGCTAAGAACAGGAAACTGAGGCTACAATTTGCACAAGCTCATCGAAATTGGACAGTAGAAGATTGGAAAAACGTTGCCTGGTCTGATGAGTCTCGATTTCTGCTGCGACATTCGGATGGTAGGGTCAGAATTTGGCGTAAACAACATGAAAGCATGGATCCATCCTGCCTTGTATCAACGGTTCAGGCTGGTGGTGGTGGTGTCATGGTGTGGGGAATTTTTTCTGGGCACTCTTTGGGCCCCTTGGTACCAATTGAGCATCGTTGCAACGCCACAGCCTACCTGAGTATTGTTGCTGACCATGTCCATCCCTTTATGACCACAATGTACCCAACATCTGATGGCTACTTTCAGCAGGATAATGCGCCATGTCATAAAGCTCGAATCATCTCAGATTGGTTTCTTGAACATGACAATGAGTTTACTGTACTCAAATGGCCTCCTCAGTCACCAGATCTCAATCCAATAGAGCATCTTTGGGATGTGGTGGAACGGGAGATTCGCATCAGGGATGTGCAGCCGACAAATCTGCGCCAACTGTGTGATGCCATCATGTCAATATGGTCCAAAATCTCTGAGGAATGCTTCCAGCACCTTGTTGAATCTCTGCCACGAAGAATTGAGGCAGTTCTGAAGGCAAAAGGGGGTCCAACCCCTTACTAGCATGGTGTACCTAATAAAGTGGCCAGTGAGTGTATATCACATTATTTAGGGGGAAAATCCGGCGAAATGCCGAAGGACATGGAGGGGGATGAAGGCGGCAACAGCGCAGGAATCCGCGGAGCCACAACAGCTGCACAATGGTCTCTCTCTGCTTGTTAATGTCGAGCCGGCACAAGACGCCCCATAAAATCATTGCTATTCATGGCCGCTAATAGCCATTAAAATTCAATCCATTCAGCTTAACACAAGTGTCCTCCAGGCCGCGCCGCCGGCCACGCTGGATGTGACTTATCGCATTGTGTCAGCGCAGAGAGCGGCTCCTCGTCCTGAGAGCTCTTCAGCCTCCTCTTGTTTACTAAGAAAACTGCTTAAACTCGCACCCCACGGTCAGGGCCGCTCACACCCCACGGTCAGGGCCGCTCGCACCCCACGGTCAGGGCCGCTGTCACCCCACGGTCAGGGCCGCTGTCACCCCACGGTCAGGGCCGCTCGCACCCCACGGTCAGGGCCGCTCGCACCCCACGGTCAGGGCCGCTCGCACCCCACGGTCAGGGCCGCTCGTACCCCACGGTCAGGGCCGCTCGTACCCCACGGTCAGGGCCGCTCGCACCCCACGGTCAGGTCAGGGCCATTAGTACCCCACGGTCAGGGCCGCTCACACCCCACGGTCAGGGTTGCTCTCACCCCACGGTCAGGGCCGCTCGCACCCCACGGTCAGGGCCGCTCACACCCCATGGTCAGGTCAGGGCCATTAGTACCCCACGGTCAGGGCTGCTTTCACCCCACGCTAGGGCCACTCGCACCCCACGGTCAGGGCCGCTCACACCCCATGGTCAGGTCAGGGCTATTAGTACCCCACAGTCAGGGTCGCTCACACCCCACAGTCAGGGCCGCTCGCACCCTACGGTCAGGTCAGGGCCACTTGCACCCTACAGTCAAGGCCGCTTGCACCCCACGGTCAGGGAAGTTCACGGTCAGGGCCGCCCGCACCCAACGGTCACGGTCGCTTGCACCCCACAGTCAGGGCCTTTCGCACTCCACAGTCAGGGCCTTTCGCACTCCACAGTCAGGGCCACTCGCACCCCACAGTCAGGGCCTTTCGCACCCCACAGTCAGGGCCACTCGCACTCCACAGTCAGGGCCACTCGCACTCCACAGTCAGGGCCACTCGCACTCCACAGTCAGGGCCACTCGCACTCCACAGTCAGGGCCACTCGCACTCCACGGTCAGAGCCGCTTGCCTCCCACGGTCAGAGCCTTTCACACCCCACGGTCAGGGTCTTTCGCATCTCACTGTCAGGACCACTCGCACCCCACGGTCAGGGCCACTCGCACCCCACGGTCAGGGCCACTCGCACCCCACGGTCAGGACCACTCGCACCCCACGGTCAGGGCCACTCGCACCCCATGGTCCGGGCCCCTTGCATGCGGCGAGGGAAGGGTTAAAAGCGGCAAGACGAAGAAGTAATGTTAATGCAGAGCAGATCCCAGATATCACTGCCGCAGCACAAATCTATAAGTGCTCACAATTCATCATGTAGTCAGGTAACATGAGAGCGGCAAAAACGCCTTCACTGGGGAGGCACTGTCATGGCCAATTAAATTATAATAAAGTATGGGGCAATCCGCGGCGCGCTATTGTATCAGGTGTCAGCCACAGCGTCAGGATGGAAGCACACCAGCAGATATGGATCCAGAAGTAGATCAAGCAGGAGGCGTAGGTGCAAGTCCTTCCTTCATACCCTTCATTCCTTTAGAGTCCTCTTCTGACTTTGGCATAAGAAACAGCATACAACTGCAGTGTGAATAAGGATATGTTCACACAGCGTTCTTTGATGTGGTTTTCGGTGTGGATTCGGCACAAAAATCCATTAAAAATGGAAAACCAGGTGAATTTATAATCAAGTCAAAATACACCTGAAAAATACATTCTCCCTAAAAAACAAACAAAGGAGAAAAATCTAACATAACTAGCAATATTGCCGCCATTCCAGTCTCCTCTGGGTCGGGGGTAAGCAGCCACGTTTGCAGAGCAGCTATGCACTGACACAACCTCCTCCTAGATACAGTATAAAGGTTGGAAAACTGGGTGACAAGACGCCATAATAGCTGCCAAATGTGTCCCAAAAGCCTGGCGATGGAGAGAAGAGGAGGCTTAGCATCTCAGCAGGAAAACAATAGAGCCAGGGGCCACAACAAATCTCCAGATAACAAGGATCTAATATTAACTTTACCTCAAGTATAAGAACCCTCTGCAGAAGTGAGTGTGCGGCGCATAGACTTACGCAAACAGTAAACTTGGAGTAGTGTATATGTAAGTGTAGGTATCCAGGGGTCCCACCTAACTGCGGGACCCCAGACTCTGCTCCCGGGGCTGGGAACCTGTCGGCTGCTGAATAGTGTCACTTCTTTACATTCACTCCCTCCATTCTTTGTGACCCTGCATTCAGGTCAATGGAGGTGACAGTGGCTTTATTCTCATGCTAATCCTCAACAGTCCATACAGACAGTAAAGGAGGCTTTACACATAGTGATATCCCTACATGTGATACTTACCTCTGACCGGCTCCCCCGCTGGCTATCGCTGATCGCACGAGATCGGCCAGGTCCATTTCTCGTCGTCGGCTTCCTGCTGGCGGAAGACGGTCACACTCGCCGCGTCTGAAAGGTAAGAGCGACCGCCGACCGCTGCGATGTCGCTGGTGAGATCTGCCTGTGTGGCAGCTCACTAGCGACCACTTAGCGATGTGCCAGCGATCCTGACCGGGTCGTATCGTGCTCGGCATCGCTGGCGCATCGCTAAATGTAACGGGGCCTTAACACTGAGACAACCCCCAGCAAAAAAAAGACTCAAATATTTACCAGCCACTTAGGGGTTAAAGTCTCAATCAAAGGAGGTGTCTGTCACCTCCAAAACTTTAACTAATTCACTTATACAGGAAAGTAGGAGTCTTAGCCTCAATAAGAATCATACCTGCAGCATCATTTCATGTACATATAAGGTGACTTCGGGGCCTTTCTAGAGTAGAAAAGGGCTCAGTGCACCGCTACGTCCCTAAATGTGCGTGCTGAGCACTGTCATACACGACTGTCAGCAGCCTGAACTCTGCAGCCGCTCACGTAAGTGTCATTGCCGGCTCCATCACTGGCTCCTGTCTGCAGTGCAGTAGTGAGCATCAGCTGCAGACAGGAGCCAGTGAGCCGGACATTATGGGTAGAGCCGCTGATTGTCATAGCTTGATTGACAGCGCTGAACTCAATCATTGCTTCTGCACCTCCGCAAGGACACTGTAGCCACAGTCACATGGTGGCATCGCTGGAGCTCATCGTTGGCTCCTGTCTGCGGCTGCCGGCTCAGTAATGTGCTGCAGACAGGAGCGAGCTCTGACATTACATGAGTCCGTGCAGAGCCGCTGATTGTCATATCTTGATTGACAGCGCTGAACTGAATGATTGGTGCAGAGCCGCTGATCAAGTTCAGGCAGCGATCACTTGTGTGATGTCAATCACAGTATGACAATTCTCAGAGGTAAGGTGCAGTGAGTCCTTGGCCAGGCCATGGGTGCAAATCCCTCCAAGAACAATATCTGTGAGGAGTTTGTATGTTCTCCCTGTGTTTGCGTGGGTTTCCTCATAGGGATTCTTGATTGTGAGTCCCATTGGGGACAGCGATGATAATGTCTGTGAAGCGCTGTGGAATTAATGGCGCTATATACATGAGTAAAATAAAAAAGTGAAGGCGCCGGTGTGAGATGGGACAAGCTCCTGACTCTAGAAGACCTGCAATCAGTAAATATTCATAAGACGACGCTTTACCATCCTGTATACGAACGTACCGTTCATAGGCTGCCATCGTCCTCGGCAGCACAAGCCCTATTTACTCATCACGATGCGCTGCCGAGAAAGACGATCTTTTGAGCTACTTAAAAGATAACTTCATCTAACGAATGAGAATATTTCTCGTTCATCGGATGATCGGCAGCCTGTTTACACAGAAAGAATGTTTGCTTTAAAGCAGTTTTTCAATTTTTCAGTATAAATGTACCTTGGCGCATTTTGGTCAGTATTTTCTATCAGTATCTGTAAGCCAAGACAAGGAACAGGTCCAACAGATGGGAGATGTGAAAACCTCTCCATAATGCGCTCTCTCTCTCTTCAGTTTTCACTACTGGTTTTGGCAATAATTACTGACCAGAATATATGTGTGAATGAGGCCTCACTGTGGATGTCTGTCAATAGACAATATTTAGGTCCAACTTTTTCTGATGATTAATTTCTTAATAAATATTTATAAATAACTAAGCTAAATTTTTCTGCTACAAAGAATTAAGTCACCTAATATATCTATAGTGTTACATCATAGTATTCTGTCTGCAGCCACCACTAGGGGGAGCTCCCTGTATACAGAGATGCATGATAAAATCCTGTCTTCAGCCACCACTAGGGGGAGCTCCTTGTATACAGAGATACATGATAAGATCCTGTCTGCAGCCATCAATAGGGGGAGCTCCTTGTATACAGAGATACAGGTGCTTCTCACAAAATTAGAATATCATCAAAAATTTAATTTTATTTCAGTTCTTCAATACAAAGTGACTCTCCTCTATTCTATAGAGTCATTACACACAGAGGGATCTATGTCACGTGTTTATTTCTGGTAATGTTGATGATTGTGGCTTACAGCCAATGAAAGCCCAAAAGCCTTTATCTCAGTAAATTAGAATACTTTATAACACCAGCTGGAAAAATGATTTTAAAATCCAAAATATTGGCCTACTGAAATGTATGATCAGTAAATGCACTCAAGATTTGGTCGGGGGGTCATCTGGCATCAATTCCTGCATCAATGCGGCGTGGCATGGAGGCGATCAGCCTGAGGCACTGCTGAGGGGTTATGGAAGCCCAGGTTGCTTTGATAGCAGCCTTCAGCTCGTCTGCATTGTTGGGTCTGGTGGCTCATCTTCCTCCTGACAATACTCCATAGATTCTCTATGGGGTTGAGGTCAGGCGAGTTTGCTGCCAATCAAACCCAGTGATACTGTTGTGTGTACACCAGGTATTGGTACTTTTGGCCGTGTGGACAGGGGCCAAGTCCTGCTGGAGAATGACATTTCCATCTCCATAAAGCTTGTCGGTAGAGGGAAGCATGAAGAGCTCTAAAATGTCCTGGTAGACGGCTGCGCTGACTTTGGTCTTGATAAAACACAGTGGACCTACACCAGCAGATGACATGGCTCCCCAAACCATCACTGATGGTGGAGACTTCACACTAGACCTCCAGCAGCTTGGATTGTGGCCTCCACTCTTCCTCCAGACTCTGGGACCACTGACAACAGTCCAGTTCTTCTTCTCCTCGGCCCAGGTAAGACGCTTCTGGCGTTGTCTATTGGTCATTAGTGGCTGACACAAGGAATGTGACACTTGTAGCCCATGTCCTGGAGACGTCTGAGTGTGGTGTGAAGCAATGACTCCAGCAGCAGTCCGCTCCTTGTGAATCTCCCCCACATTACTGAATGGCCTTTTCTTAACCATCCTTTCCAGGCTGCGGTTATCCCGGTTGCTTGTGCTCCTTTTTCTACCACACTTTTTCCTTCCACTCCACTTTCCATTAATATTTTTGGATCCAGCACTCTGTGAACAGCCGGCTTCTTTACTAATGACCTTTTGTGGCTTCCCCTCCTTGTAGATTGTGTCAGTGACTGCCTTCTGGACATCTGTCAGGTCAGCAGTCTTCCCCATGATTGTGGAGCTACTGAAACAGACTAAGGGTACCATTACACATAGCGATGCACCAGCGATCCCGACAACGATATGGATCGCAGGTGCATCGCTAAGTGGTCACTAGTGAGCTGCCACACAGGCAGATCTCACCAGCGACATCGCAGGGGTCGGGGGTCGCTACTTACCTGTCAGACGCGGCGATCCTGACGTCCTCCCGCCCGCGTCCACGCGTCGCTCGTCGGCGCCACAGGAAGCCCAGCAGGAAGCTGACGACGAGAAATGGTCCAGGACGTTCTCGCGCGACCAGCGATAACCAGCGGTGGAGCCGGTCGGAGGTAAGTATCACACATAGCGATATCGCAGTGTGTAACAGGGGCTTAAGGGACCTTTATAAACACTTAGGATCCTTTACAGGGGTTTATTGTTAATTATTCTAATTTACTGAGATAATGACTTTTGGGTTTTCATTGGCTGTAAGTCATAATCATCAACATTACCAGAAATAAACACGTGACATAGATCCCTCTGGGTGTAATGACTCTATAGAATAGAGGAGAGTCACTGTCTGTATTGAAGAACTGGGATAAATTCACTTTTTGATGATATTCTAATTTTGCGAGATGCACCTGTACATGATAAGAATAAATACAATTCTGAGCTCATTTACTAAACTGGATGGTTTTCTGATATTATTTCTAAAAATGTTGGGACTCCATCATCAATGTCCAATATTGTAATTTTGAAGCATATATCCAGTGTATCTAAACCTTATCTTCAGAGCTACTGGATCTCATCCTATAATATGCAATACTGTCTCTAGCCTTATGCAGTGTGATACTGAGCAGCTGTATCTCAGCCTGTCGGGTGTGATACTGGCTGCTGATCTGCTCTATGTAACCCCAGCATTTGTGATACTGTCTTTGGAGCTGCTGTATCTAAGCCTCCGACCGGTGATACAGTCCCCGCATCTCTCCGTCCTCCTATGACTGCACAATCCGGCGGACAGGACTCGGAGCTGTGATGTTGTGGGCAGATGACCGCCGGCCACACTCTTGCCCCTGTGTATCGCAGTCAGCGTCGCCGTTGCTTTATTAATGATCATTATGTGAGAATCCAGCAGATTTCTAAAATCTGTTTCTGTGATTTGTGTTAAACAAACATAAGAGAGAGACTGATGCCCCCGCCCCGCTGTATATTTTGGATTACTGGCCCTTATTTACTTTATTTTTTGGCACCGGCCGTTCGCAGGGAGCACAATATTTGTTTAAATTCCCTTTCATGCAGTGCGTAGAAAAAATATCTTTTTTTTCCCTCCTCTCGGAATTCTCGCACAATGAAAGAGCCAGTTTATAACTCAGGACCTGGATCCCACCCTCAGCTGCACTGCAAAATAATATTTAGATGAATGTTCTGCGCCCCCCGCTCCGGAGCCTCGCACCCAGAAACGACGGGTTTATTTAATCCAGAAATCTGCATCTTCTGCCTGTTTATCACCTTGTAAAACCTGCGATGGGAACAAATTACGGAGGGAAGTTGTCGGAGTTTTCATTTCATCTGGATACAAACATAAAAATAGGAATGTGCAGAAATAAACGAGACACAATCATCATCCAAATGTATCAAAATAAAGCAAAAGTGTATCCTATTGATCTCAGGAAGCGCGGACCTCGCTCTCACGGGTTGTTATAGGAAGTATTGCCACAGTTATCACATGCAAGACTCAATCCATCAATACGTCTGCCATAACCCGGAGCCATATAATAACATGGGCGAATGGGGCTCTTATCAGCCAGTATGACCTAGACGTCCATCATGGTGCCAGGGCCGCCATTACTTAGGGGTTCTAGAAACATTGATCTACCCAATTTGCAAAAATCGCCAGCACACTGAAGGCCTCGGATGCTTTAATTTGCCAAGTTTTTGCTTAAAAAGCAATCAGAATACAGAACATTATTTTACCCATTGTTTCCTCATTAGGGAGACTGCAAATCACTGAAACTGGAATCAAACAGTTCAGTATTGTGAAGCAACTTCCCTGTGCACATCATGTGCCACCACCACCACTCCAGCTCTACAAAGCTCTGATGGATGGTTACAATGAATAAAAAAAATCCGATTTTCATTCAAAAGAAAACAGACGAATATTCCTCCGTGTCGCATTTATTTTTGTACATCAGCAATGAACAAGATTTACAAGACAAAGAACAAATTCCTATGTTGATAACAACAATGTATCCTTAAAGATCTGATGCTGTGTGGCTTATCTGTATGGGATCCAACCTTTTTTGCGCACTTATAAACCTGAACAGTCTCGTCTTATCTACAATCCGGGATAGAATAATGGATTCTGTAATTTTTTCACGTGGACATTTGGTCCATGGTAAGGATGCGTTCCCACAATGAGCTTTCAGTGAGTTTTCCATGTTGCAGACTTTCTACACCATTTCTGCACCCATGAAAGTAAAGTAGGCTACTTGCGTTTTCGCTAAAATCTGCAGCATCAAAAACTTACCAAAAACTCATTGTGGGAACATAGCCGAACCAAAACATCATCTTGAATAACGTTGGTCTGAGTGCTGTCAGTTTTTTCCATGGACATGACTCGGACCCAAGATATGGCCGTGTAAAAGTACCCCATCATTGTACAGTATATACCGTAATTCGTGAGTCCCTGCGAGCTTCCGTAAGAATGCTATTGCAACAAAGCCTCAGCTGTGAGGAGGTTTAGGTCAGATAATATGTTCTCATTTACTGACAGCAAGCAGAGATCTTAGAAGATAAAGCTCAAATAGAAAGTTGCTGAAATGTCTGTGATAAAGTGAATGATATTTTTTTTATGTAAATTGACACAGTTTTAGCCCACATTCACACGGTCAGTATTTCACATCAGTATTTACAGCCAAACTCAGGAGAGGGGAAACTCGTCATCACTTCTGTATTCATCACCCGCTCCTGGTTTTAGCTACAAATACTGACGTGAAATACTGACTGAATACTGACCGTGTGAACGTGGACTATACTAAGAAAACGAGGATCGGAAATCTTCAGCTCAAAATGGTAAATATTTGATTCTTCGCGTCTCCAGTTCTGGCAACTTTAGTAACAACATCATCTGTGAGCTGCAAATAAGAAGAAGCAGAGAGTGATAGACTGCTGGGTGCTCAGTCAGTCATGGGGGGCAGTCATGGGGGGCAGTCATGGGGGGCAGTCATGGGGGCTCCGTATGGATAACGGCTGGTGCTGGGTGATTTGATATCTTGGGAACCTTTTAATGGCCTGACTTCAACGTTCCTCAGAGGTGATGTCATGAAGACCTTGCAAGTCTATTCAAGTTTTTAGAAGACCCCAGGGACAATCAGAGGCTTCCAAACATATGCACGGAAAATAATATCCCCCCTCCCGGAAACAATGCAGGGCTGTGGGTGATAACTTCATGCAGAAGGGGGAGTATGTCATTTCACAAGGTTATGACCCAAGGGGCGGCACATTTCCTTGTTATATATTCTTATTGCCCTATGTCAATGGCGGTGACGTGATTTCATGGCTGTACCTGTCATGGCGCCCTGCGCAGGCTGAGCTGCGATGATGGTGGCGGTGATGTTGCTGCAGTTATGTGATGCCATGTGCTATAAGGCGATGTCTGCGACGCTCCACTCACGATGTTCCTTCATCACCGCCATATAATATTGGCTCAGGAATAGGGAGGATGCACGGTCTCGCTCTTGGTGATATTAGTGGTTCCATTTTTCCAACGGATGAATATTCCGCCACATATGGGCGGCGGACACACAATATATTCAGGTCATTACTACAGCAGGTAAGATCTTCAGGAAACTTCGCCACCATTCCAGAAGCTAAACTCAGCAGGTCCTTTATTGTCCTCATTCCTGATCCTTTCTATGTCAGTGGGGCCATCAGGATTGTGAATGAGACAATAATCGGTAATAATGCGGCTCCATCATAAATAACCGTCTACAATATGTGAAAAAGGAAAAAACTTGAAATTGGGAGCTGCATTCTGCGAGAGCTCGTAATAGGCCCCAGCGTCCCGATCCCCCGCTGCTCCAGACTCATCATAGATCAGGTTGCAGCAGAGAAAATTTTTCAAATTCCTTAAGAAAATGACTTAAGAAGGTCACCCCTGCCCCAAAATACCAGCACTACCCCATTACTGCAAACCTGGAGGGTTATCTGCAGGGGAAGTGGACAACAAATGCTGCTCCCCCTGCGCTGAACGATGCCAGCTGGACGCTCTGGCAAGTCAGTTGGTAGAAGCTCAGTTATACTTCATTCAAGGGAATATTCTGGTGCTGGATATTGGGGTTCAGTCCTGGGATATCGCAGCCAACAAAGCCGCTAAGGGGAAAAGTGAGAAACATGAATAAGAGCAAGTCACTCCCTGAGAGGGGATTTACATCACAGCACACCGGCTGAGCTCCCTGCGGCTGACGATGAAATCAAAGCCACAAGTTTGTGTATTTAAGACCAATACTGTAACCACGACAGCTCGCTCACTATCCAAACAATGTATCACCGAATGCACAAAACTGGATCATAACACGTATGGAGCGGATCAAGGAGATCCGCAGCAGCTAAGGCGTCATTACTGATCCTGAGCTACATCCTGTATTATACCCCAGAGCTGCACTCACTATTCTGCTGGTGCAGTCACTGTGTACATACATTACTGATCCTGAGTTACATCCTGTATTATACCCCAGAGCTGCACTCTCTATTCTGCTGGTGCAGTCACTGTGTACATACATTACATTACTGATCCTGAGTTACATCCTGTATTATACTCCAGAGCTGCACTCACTATTCTGCTGGTGCAGTCACTGTGTACATACATTACATTACTGATCCTGAGTTACATCCTGTATTATACCCCAGAGCTGCACTCACTATTCTGCTGGTGCAGTCACTCTGTACATACATTACTGATCCTGAGTTACATCCTGTACTATACCCCAGAGCTGTACTCACTATTCTGCTGGTGCAGTCACTGTGTACATACATTACTGATCCTGAGTTACATCCTGTATTATACTCCAGAGCTGCACTCACTATTCTGCTGGTGCAGTCACTGTGTACATACATTACATTACTGATCCTGAGTTACGTCCTGTATTATACTCCGGAGCTGCACTCATTATTCTGCTGGTGCAGTCACTCTGTACATACATTACTGATCCTGAGTTACATCCTGTACTATACCCCAGAGCTGCGCTCACTATTCTGCTGGTGCAGTCACTGTGTACATACATTACTGATCCTGAGTTACATCCTGTATTATACCCCAGAGCTGCACTCACTATTCTGCTGGTGCAGTCACTGTGTACATACATTACTGATCCTGAGTTACATCCTGTATTATACTCCAAGAGCTGCACTCATTATTCTGCTGGTGCAGTCACTGTGTACATACATTACATTACTGATCCTGAGTTACGTCCTGTATTATACTCCGGAGCTGCGCTCACTATTCTGCTGGTGCAGTCACTGTGTACATACATTACATTACTGATCCTGAGTTACGTCCTGTATTATACTCCGGAGCTGCGCTCACTATTCTGTTTGCTCATCAGTCTGTGCCCTGGTGATTTGCATTAAGGGAAGTGGCACCAGGTATTGTCCAGTCTTCTGACCCAGACACTTGCTGCCATACACATGACTGTGGGCCGCTCTTTTGGATGGTTTGAATTGGACACTTGGATCACTCAGCGGCAGATTGTTGTATACAGGTCTGTATACATGAATAGTTTTTCATTTACATTTCATTTTTTCATTTATAGTTTGTCCGGGTTAGTATACTGATATCCTCTGCTTGGGACAAGTCATTAGTAGTCCGACTACCAGAACCCCCAATGACCAATGTTTTCAGCTCTGGCAGCATTTAAACAAAGAACGGAGCCGGATCAGCACAGCTCCGCACCGTGTATTGAGGGCTGCTCAGAACTGCAGCTCTGCTCCTATTGAAATTAATAGGAAATGACTTGTAGTACTTGAGAGTGGCCACTACACGGTGTGTGGCGCTGTGCTGACCCAGATCTGTTCATTGTTTTCATCCAGTAGACCCTAAGGTTAAGTTCACACTAGACATTTTTTCAATGTTTTTTTTCTGTAGCAAAACCTGATCTTTTGACAGAAATGCTACAGAAAAAAAAGCATGTATTCCTTGGTATTCCTTGGTATTCCTTGCCTTTTTTCTGCATTTTCTCCTGCTAGACTTGTCTCTTGTGCTGATCAACTTTAGTGTTGAAAAAAAGTCCTGTTCTATAGAATCAAATTTTCACACAAAAAATGCAGGAAAACCTGATACCTGCGTTTTTGTTGCGTCTTTTTCATAGTTTTTTTCAGCGTCTGTTCATTTCAATGGGTGAAAAACGCTGAAATAAGTGACATGCTCCAATGTGCAAAAAAAGTGCAAAGAACAAAATCCTGATGACAAAAAAGCGCAATGTGTGCAGGAGATTTCTGAAATCTCATAGACTTTGCTGGTTCTGTAAAACTAAACTGAAAATTTGCATAAAAAACAGCATTACAAAAACACAGCAAAATCACCTTAACCTAAATATAACAGAGCGAGTATAATACTGGAGTCTGGGGCCCCTACACTATGGGCCATATGTTCTGAATATTACACACAGGGCAGGGGCCCGGGACCCTATACTATAAATATCAGGCCCTGAATATTACACACAGGGCAGGGGCCCGGGGCCCTATACTATAAATATCAGGCCCTGAATATTACACACAGGGCAGGGGCCCGGGGCCCTATACTATAAATATCAGGCCCTGAATATTACACACAGGGCAGGGGCCCGGGGCCCTATACTATAAATATCAGACCCTGAATATTACACACAGGGCAGGGGCCCGGGGCCCTATACTATAAATATCAGACCCTGAATATAACACACGGGGCAGGGGCCCGGGGCCCTATACTATAAATATCAGACCCTGAATATTACACACAGGGCAGGGGCCCGGGGCCCTATACTATAAATATCAGGCCCTGAATATTACACACAGGGCAGGGGCCCGGGGCCCTATACTATAAATATCAGACCCTGAATATTACACACAGGGCAGGGTCCCGGGGCCCTATACTATAAATATCAGACCCTGAATATTACACACAGGGCAGGGGCCCGGGGCCCTATACTATAAATATCAGGCCCTGAATATTACACACAGGGCAGGGGCCCGGGCCCCTATACTATAAATATCAGACCCTGAATATTACACACAGGGCAGGGGCCCGGGGCCCTATACTATAAATATCAGGCCCTGAATATTACACACAGGGCAGGGGCCCGGGGCCCTATACTATAAATATCAGACCCTGAATATTACACACAGGGCAGGGTCCCGGGGCCCTATACTATAAATATCAGACCCTGAATATTACACACAGGGCAGGGGCCCGGAGCCCTATACTATAAATATCAGACCCTGAATATAACACACAGGGCAGGGCCCGGGGCCCTATACTATAAATATCAGGCCCTGAATATTACACACAGGGCAGGGTCCCGGGGCCCTATACTATAAATATCAGACCCTGAATATTACACACAGGGCAGGGGCCCGGGGCCCTATACTATAAATATCAGACCCTGAATATAACACACAGGGCAGGGGCCCGGGGCCCTATACTATAAATATCAGACCCTGAATATTACACACAGGGCAGGGTCCCGGGAGCCTATACTATAAATATCAGACCCTGAATATTACACACAGGGCAGGGGCCCGGGGCCCTATACTATAAATATCAGGCCCTGAATATTACACACGGGGCAGGGGCCCGGGGCCCTATACTATAAATATCAGGCCCTGAATATTACACACAGGGCAGGGGCCCGGGGCCCTATACTATAAATATCAGGCCCTGAATATTACACACAGGGCAGGGCCCGGGGCCCTATACTATAAATATCAGACCCTGAATATTACACACAGGGCAGGGTCCCGGGGCCCTATACTATAAATATCAGACCCTGAATATTACACACAGGGCAGGGTCCCGGGGCCCTATACTATAAATATCAGACCCTGAATATTACACACAGGGCAGGGGCCCGGGAGCCTATACTATAAATATCAGGCCCTGAATATTACACACAGGGCAGGGGCCCGGGGCCCTATACTATAAATATCAGGCCCTGAATATTACACACAGGGCAGGGGCCCGGGGCCCTATACTATAAATATCAGACCCTGAATATAACACACAGGGCAGGGGCCGGGGCCCTATACTATAAATATCAGACCCTGAATATTACACACAGGGCAGGGGCCCGGGGCCCTATACTATAAATATCAGACCCTGAATATTACACACAGGGCAGGGGCCCGGGGCCCTATACTATAAATATCAGACCCTGAATATTACACACAGGGCAGGGGCCCGGGGCCCTATACTATAAATATCAGACCCTGAATATTACACACAGCGCAGGGGCCCGGGAGCCTATACTATAAATATCAGACCCTGAATATTACACACAGGGCAGGGGCCCTATAGTATAAATATCAGGCCCTGAATATTACACACAGGGCAGGGGCCCGGGGCCCTATACTATAAATATCAGACCCTGAATATAACACACGGGGCAGGGGCCCGGGGCCCTATACTATAAATATCAGACCCTGAATATAACACACGGGGCAGGGGCCCGGGAGCCTATACTATAAATATCAGACCCTGAATATTACACACGGGGCAGGGGCCCGGGGCCCTATACTATAAATATCAGACCCTGAATATTGCACACAGGGCAGGGGCCCGGGGCCCTATACTATAAATATCAGACCCTGAATATAACACACGGGGCAGGGGCCCGGGGCCCTATACTATAAATATCAGACCATGAATATAACACACAGGCCAGGGTCCCGGGGCCCTATAGTATAAATATCAGACCCTGAATATAACACACAGGCCAGGGTCCCGGGGCCCTATAGTATAAATATCAGACCCTGAATATAACACACAGGGCAGGGGCCCGGGGCCCTATAGTATAAATATCAAACCCTGAATATAACACACAGGGCAGGGGCCCGGGGCCCTATAGTATAAATATCAGACCCTGAATATAACACACAGGGCAGGGGCCCGGGGCCCTATACTATAAATATCAGACCCTGAATATAACACACAGGGCAGGGGCCCGGGGCCCTATAGTATAAATATCAAACCCTGAATATAACACACAGGGCAGGGGCCCGGGGCCCTATACTATAAATATCAGACCCTGAATATAACACACAGGGCAGGGGCCCGGGGCCCTATACTATAAATATCAGACCCTGAATATTACACACAGGGCAGGGGCCCGGGAGCCTATACTATAAATATCAGACCCTGAATATAACACACAGGGCAGGGGCCCGGGGCCCTATACTATAAATATCAGACCCTGAATATAACACACGGGGCAGGGGCCCGGGGCCCTATACTATAAATATCAGACCCTGAATATTACACACAGGGCAGGGGCCCGGGGCCCTATACTATAAATATCAAACCCTGAATATAACACACAGGGCAGGGGCCCTATAGTATAAATATCAGACCCTGAATATAACACACAGGCCAGGGTCCCGGGGCCCTATAGTATAAATATCAGACCCTGAATATAACACACAGGCCCGGGGCCCTATAGTATAAATATCAGACCCTGAATATAACACACGGGGCAGGGGCCCGGGGCCCTATCCTATAAGTATCAGACCCTGAATATAACACACAGGGCAGGGGCCCGGGGCCCTATACTATAAATATCAGACCCTGAATATAACACACAGGACAGGGGCCCGGGACCCTACAGTTGTGGCCAAAGGTATTGACACCCCTGCAATTCTGTCGGATAATACTCAGTTTCTTCCTGAAAATGATTGCAAACACAAATTCTTTGGTATTATCTTCATTTAATTTGTCTTAAATGAAAAACACAAAAGAGAATGAAGCAAAAAGCAAAACATTGATCATTTCACACAAAACTCCAAAAATGGGCCAGACAAAAGTATTGGCACCCTCAGCCTAATACTTGGTTGCAGAACTTTTAGCCAAAATAACTGCGGCCAACCGCTTCCGGTAACCATCAATGAGTTTCTTACAATGCTCTGCTGGAATTTTAGACCATTCTTCTTTGGCAAACTGCTCCAGGTCCCTGATATTTGAAGGGTGCCTTCTCCAAATTGCCATTTTTAGATCTCTCCACAGGTGTTCTATGGGATTCAGGTCTGGACTCATTGCTGGCCACCTTAGAAGTCTCCAGTGCTTTCTCTCAAACCATTTTCTAGTGCTTTTTGATGTGTGTTTTGGGTCATTGTCCTGCTGGAAGACCCATGACCTCTGAGGTAGACCCAGCTTTCTCACACTGGGCCCTACATTATGCTGCAAAATTTGTTGGTAGTCTTCTGACTTCATAATGCCATGCACACGGTCAAGCAGTCCAGTGCCAGAGGCAGCAAAGCAACCCCAAAACATCAGGGAACCTCCACCATGTTTGACTGTAGGGACCGTGTTCTTTTCTTTGAATGCCTCTTTTTTTCTCCTGTAAATTCTATGTTGATGCCTTTGCCCAAAAAGCTCTACTTTTGTCTCATCTGACCAGAGAACATTCTTCCAAAACGTTTTAGGCATTTTCAGGTAAGTTTTGGCAAACTCCAGCCTGGCTTTTTTATGTCTCGGGGTAAGAAGTGGGGTCTTCCTGGGTCTCCTACCATACAGTCCCTTTTCATTCAGACGCCGACGGATAGTTCGGGTTGACACTGTTGTACCCTCGGACTGCAGGGCAGCTTGAACTTGTTTGGATGTTAGTGGAGGTTCTTTATCCAACATCCGCACAATCTTGCGTTGAAATCTCTTGTCAATTTTTCTTTTCCGTCCACATCTAGGGAGGTTAGCCACAGTGCCATGGGCTTTACACTTCTTGATGACACTGCGCACGGTAGACACAGGAACATTCAGGTCTTTGGAGATGGACTTGTAGCCTTGAGATTGCTCATGCTTCCTCACAATTTGGTTTCTCAAGTCCTCAGACAGTTCTTTGGTCTTCTTTCTTTTCTCCATGCTCAATGTGGTACACACAAGGACACAGGACAGAGGTGGAGTCAACTTTAATCCATGTCAACTGGCTGCAAGTGTGATTTAGTTATTGCCAACACCTGTTAGGTGCCACAGGTAAGTTACAGGTGCTGTTAATTACACAAATTAGAGAAGCATCACATGATTTTTCGAACAGTGCCAATACTTTTGTCCACCCTCTTTTTTATGTTTGGTGTGGAATTATATCCAATTTGGCTTTAGGACAATTCTTTTTGTGTTTTTTAATTTAAGACAAATTAAATGAAGATAATAATACCAAATAATTTGTGTTTGCAATCATTTTCAGGAAGAAACTGAGTATTATCTGACAGAAATGCAGGGGTGTCAATTCTTTTGGTCACAACTGTATAGTATAAATATCAGACCCTAAATATAACACACGGGGCAGGGGCCCGGGGCCCTACAGTATAAATAGTGGACACAAACCTTCTCTCTCTCGGCCGCTGCCATACAGTGTGGGCTGTGAGCAGCAAATCTTCGCAGTTATGCCGATTACGTTTTATCTGGATACAGTAAATATTTACAGAATCTAGAACACAATAAACACAAATGTTACAATTCATCTCATATTTGTCATTTCCCTTCAGAGTCTAAATGTATATAAACCTTTCCTGTATAATGTTTCTGGAGTTCCCAGCCTTCCTCCCTTGTCCTCACCGCTTTCTCTGGGCTCATTTGTCCCCAGCCCACTGCCGCCACATTCACTTCCATCCCGTTTTCACTTCACAATTGTGCAGGATTAAGTCTAAAACAAACTTTCTTCACAAACTCCCAATCCCTGCACAAAATGTTCTTAACAGCGACATCTTCAGTGCAAACAACAGACATGTGCCATCGCCCCAGGATCCAGCACCGACCCCTGGATCCTCTGCCCTGCACTCGCCCCTGAGGCTGTTAAACAGTTAACATATGATGTGAGCAATGCTCAGGGCTGGAGGAAGTGATTGTCTCTGATGCACATTCCTCATAACCCTGGATGACTCTCAGCTTTATCACTGAGCTTTCCAGCTGCTCAGCTCCAGACTTGACCCCTCAGGTCTTCTTCCTATCTCCTGACTATCAGTATTTCCCTGCAGAGCAGTCCCTCAGATAACACTTCTGTCTTCAGACTATTGAGGAGTGATGGGGGGTCTGAGCTTCTCACCTTCACCAGAAAGCAGATAATGTGACAGATACCACAGAGTACTAGCACATCTGCTGCTTATGGCCATACGCCATGATGCAATCAACTCTGCACAGAAATGGATCCACTATACCTAGAATGTTTTGTGAATATTCCTCCCATTCAACATGGAACTAGCTCAGAAAGAGCAGAATGTATTAGAACATGATACTTCATAATAATAGCATGAAAAAAGGGACCGGTACTTATAAAATGGATCGGCATCAATATTAACAAGTTCTGATAGGATAGTTTAGGATATGTGTTCACGCAGCAGGATCAAAATGCAGTTCTAAGTTATGGGGACAGGGTCTGTGTATATGATTATTAGTGCAGTTCCTGGCAATGGGGCATGGAGCTGGCAGCTCTGGGAATGGGGCATGGAGCTGGCAGCTCTGGGAATGGGGCATGGAGCTGGCAGCTCTGGGAATGGGGCATGGAGCTGGCAGCTCTGGGAATGGGGCATGGAGCTGGCAGCTCTGGGAATGGGGCATGGAGCTGGCAGCTCTGGGAATGGGGCATGGAGCTGGCAGCTTTGGGTATGGGGCATGGAGCTGGCAGCTCTGGGTATAGGGCATGGAGCTGGCAGCTCTGGGTATGGGGCATGGAGCTGGTAGCTCTGGGAATGGGGCATGGAGCTGGCAGCTTTGGGTATGGGGCATGGAGCTGGCAGCTCTGGGAATGGGGCATGGAGCTGGCAGCTCTGGGTATGGGGCATGGAGCTGGCAGCTCTGGGAATGGGGCATGGAGCTGGCAGCTTTGGGTATGGGGCATGGAGCTGGCAGCTCTGGGAATGGGGCATGGAGCTGGCAGCTCTGGGAATGGGGCATGGAGCTGGCAGCTTTGGGTATGGGGCATGGAGCTGGCAGCTTTGGGTATGGGGCATGGAGCTGGCACACTTTCGTTGGGGCATGTTCATCTGTTCTGGCTCCTTATGGCTTCGCAGTCTCAGTTCTTGGCATCACACAGATTGTAAACTTTGCACAAACTTCACCCAACTGTAATAATGAAGAGCAGACGCGCTCGCACCAGGAGGTGACTATTCACACTGTGAGCGGCTTTACTCCCAGCATTGTGTCCCACATAAAAGGAGCATTGTGTCATTGTTCCCTGCGGCATTGTCCGCTCCTCTGCGGCTTCTGTCACTGAGCTGCGACCCTGACACCTGAATACAGGGGGCAATGCACAGTGGACAATGGGGGCAAATACTGACAAGAGGAAATCGGGGATCCATGAGCCGCAATATACACAGAGGGGCACATGGCAGGACACAAGGCGCTGTGTGCCCCCAGTAATGGAGCAGCAGCCCCCCAGACACAGGCACAGAGCATTAGACATGTCCAGGGCCGGGGTATAAAGCACTTACCTCAGGGGCAATAATCCTGGGGTCCTGCAGGCTTGGGGGTCCCGGCAGATCAGGAGGAGGGGGCCATGGTCAGAGCTGCCAGGAGATGGGATCCATTGGGGTTCAGCCCAGGTTCTCCAGGAACAGAAGCCAGAAAGAGCGGAGCAGAGGAATCCAGGCTCCGGGGGCAGCAGAGTCCTCGGAGGAGCTCAGCCCGGGGTCCGGGGGTCGGGGTGGGGGTCCGGGGGGAGCCCCGGATGGTCGGAGGAGCGCAGCGCCTGCAGCAGCCGCAAGTCCTGGGGAAGTTGAGCGCAGAATAAAGTTTGGAGCCTCCTCCCCCCAAACTGTGTCACTGCCCCCCTGACTGGAGTCAGATGATCTGCGCCCATTACTTCAGCCCTGGCTGATCTGTTTTCAATCTTCCCTCCTCCTCCTCCCTGCCCCCCCCCCCCCCCCCCGCATCCATTTGCTGCTCCGGATGGGAATGGGGCTCATTAATGTCACAGCTCAGGCGCTGAGGGGTTAACCCTGCCTGGATGACGGGGGCGATGGTGGTGACTGCAGGGGTCTTCTGCACAGCCCCCCCCCCCGGTACAGTCACCACTGAGCAGCCCCCCCTGTATAGTCATCACTGATCAGCCCCCCCCCATATAGTCATCACTGATCAGCCCCCCCACAGTCATCACTGATCAGCCCCCCCCATATAGTCATCGCTGATCAGCCCCCCCCGTACAGTCACCACTGAGCAGCCCCCCCTGTATAGTCATCACTGAGCAGCCCCCCCTGTATAGTCATCGCTGATCAGCCCCCCCCATATAGTCATCGCTGATCAGCCCCCCCACAGTCATCACTGATCAGCCCCCCCATATAGTCATCGCTGATCAGCCCCCCCCGTACAGTCATCATTGAGCAGCCCCCCCCTACAGTCATCACTGATCAGCCCCCCCATATAGTCATCGCTGAGCAGCCCCCCCCCGTACAGTCATCATTGAGCAGCCCCCCCCTACAGTCATCACTGATCAGCCCCCCCCTACAGTCATCACTGATCAGCCCCCCCCATATAGTCATCGCTGAGCAGCCCCCCCCCCCGTACAGTCATCACTGAGCAGCCCCCCCCGTACAGTCATCACTGATCACCCCCCCGGTACAGTCACCACTGAGCAGCCCCCCCTGTATAGTCATCGCTGATCAGCCCCCCCCACAGTCATCACTGAGCAGCCCCCCCTGTATAGTCATCACTGATCAGCCCCCCCATATAGTCATCGCTGATCAGCCCCCCCACAGTCATCACTGATCAGCCCCCCCATATAGTCATCGCTGATCAGCCCCCCCCGTACAGTCATCATTGATCAGCCCCCCCCATATAGTCATCGCTGAGCAGCCCCCCCCGTATAGTCATCACTGAGCAGCCCCCCCATATAGTCATCACTGAGCAGCCCCCCCCGTACAGTCATCACTGAGCAGCCCCCCCCCGTATAGTCATCACTGAGCAGCCCCCCCATATAGTCATCACTGAGCAGCCCCCCCCGTACAGTCATCACTGAGCAGCCCCCCCCATATAGTCATCACTGAGCAGCCCCCCCCGTACAGTCATCACTGAGCAGCCCCCCCGTATAGTCATCACTGAGCAGCCCCCCCATATAGTCATCACTGAGCAGCCCCCCCCGTACAGTCATCACTGAGCAGCCCCCCCCATATAGTCATCACTGAGCAGCCCCCCCCGTACAGTCATCACTGAGCAGCCCCCCCGTATAGTCATCACTGAGCAGCCCCCCCCTGTATAGTCATCACTGAGCAGCCCCCCCTGTATAGTCATCACTGAGCAGCCCCCCCTGTACAGTCATCACTGAGCAGCCCCCCCCATATAGTCATCACTGAGCAGCCCCCCCCATATAGTCATCACTGAGCAACCCCCCCCGTATAGTCATCACTGAGCAGCCCCCCCCTGTATAGTCATCACTGAGCAGCCCCCCCCCCATATAGTCATCACTGAGCAGCCCCCCCTGTATAGTCATCACTGAGCAGCCCCCCCTGTATAGTCATCACTGAGCAGCCCCCCCCTGTATAGTCATCACTGAGCAGCCCCCCCTGTATAGTCATCACTGAGCAGCCCCCCCCGTATAGTCATCACTGAGCAGCCCCCCCCTGTATAGTCATCACTGAGCAGCCCCCCCCTGTACAGTCATCACTGAGCAGCTCCCCCTGTATAGTCATCACTGAGCAGCCCCCCCCTGTATAGTCATCACTGAGCAGCCCCCCCCTGTACAGTCATCACTGAGCAGCCCCCCCCCGTATAGTCATCACTGAGCAGCCCCCCATGTATAGTCATCACTGAGCAGCCCCCCCCTGTATAGTCATCACTGAGCAGCCCCCCCCTGTATAGTCATCACTGAGCAGCCCCCCCCATATAGTCATCACTGAGCAGCCCCCCCCTGTATAGTCATCACTGAGCAGCCCCCCCCCTGTATAGTCATCACTGAGCAGCCCCCCCCTGTATAGTCATCACTGAGCAGCCCCCCCCTGTATAGTCATCACTGAGCAGCCCCCCCCTGTATAGTCATCACTGAGCAGCCCCCCCCTGTATAGTCATCACTGAGCAGCCCCCCCCCCTGTATAGTCATCACTGAGCAGCCCCCCCCATATAGTCATCACTGAGCAGCCCCCCCCTGTATAGTCATCACTGAGCAGCCCCCCCCATATAGTCATCACTGAGCAGCCCCCTCATCACCGTCTGAGGCGGAAACTTTCCCCGATTTGTTACATTGTTGCAGCCTCCGGTCCAATCAGAATGAATCTCTGCTCATCTGGAAATTGCATCCAGCTCCATTCAGAGTAAATCCCTGATCTGGAGTGATCGCTCCGCCATGGAATTACCGCAGGATTTGATGCTTGTACAGTGTTGCGGTTTTCACACGTTTTTTCCTTTGTGGTTTTAATAGACTTTGTACTATTTGCATTAATTCTAGCTAAAGCTTCCTTTACTCTCCGCACATTTTGTGATTTCGGGGGCATTTACTGTGCAGTTTATTGTTTAGGCGATGCAGTTTTGCTGTGGATGATTAGAGTGGCTCTCTGCCGCTATGTGTGAGCTGACCCCAAAAATAAATTTTTTATTTCGCTTCAACAAAACTCATAGGCTGATGTGATTCTTCCCAAACTACACAACCGTCCATGTCTGGCGAGGTTTTATGCTGCAGACGTCGTGCATTTGTTTTCCATGGAGACCCATGAGCGTGCGGCATTGAGCAGATTTGGTAACGGCTCAGTTCTGCCTCTTACAGAAAGGTTCTCCGTCCATGGGCGCATGTGGATTCTGCAGCTGAACCCATATGAGCAGTGGGACCCTACTGATATCTGACGTGTAAAAATGGCATTGGTGGAGTGGACAAGTATTGGTATCGGAGTAAAACTGCGTCACTATTTGGACGACTGGTTGACTCCAAGTATTTGCATTCCAACGCCGGCAGCCCAGTACAGAGCCATTGTACTCAGAGGAAGTCACAAAGAGGACCCCTAACCTGCTTTATAAGGTCAGGTCATTTGCCCCTTGGCTTCCGGGCAAGGGTTGGACTGACCATGTAATGTGATGTGCCACACAAGTTCACAGTCATATCAGGCAATTGTCTCCACCATTACGGTTGCCAAGAAAATATGTCATAAAATGTAACAAGACTTCAGTTAAAATTTGGATAAAACGCCGTCCTTGAGGGTATGTGCACACGTAGTTTTTAGTCTCTGCGGATTTTGTAGAGAAAACCACAGGAAATCCGCAGGACAAAGTGCTGCGGTTTTTCTGCGGTTTATCTGCGGATTATCTGCGTTTTTTCTGCGGTTTTGCCCTGCGGTTTTACACCTCATAATGGATGAGGTGTAAAACCGCAGCGTTTCTGCACCAAACAATTGACATGCTGCGGATTGTAAACCGCAGCAAAACCGCGCGGAAAAAAACGCAGCATGTGCACAGCTTTTTTTTATTTCCATAGGAAATAAAGGTACTGTACAACGCAGCAGAATCTGCTGCGTTTCTGCAGAGCCAAAAACGCTGCGGAAACGCAGCAGAATCCGCAGCGTGTGCACATACCCTTACTTAAAACATCACTACAACTGTCAAGCACGTTACAGAGGAATCATCACCTAGAACGCCCAAGATCGGACTTCTTTCTATGATACCAGGGTCTTTTAAATCTATCAATAGAGGATTGCTGAGACACTGTGTATCCGCCAGCAGAACAGTCATTCCCAGACACTGGAGTTCCGGATCCATTCCATCTATCCAAGAAGGGTCTCTTCAAATGGATTTTTTTTGTGTAGAATGGAAAGACTCTCTTCTCATAATAAAATTAGCTCAGACAACTTTTTCCGTACTTGGCAAGGATTTTATTCAGAGATTCCCGGAGTACTCCTCAATCCTTCTGTTGTGATGAAGACACCATATTGTACATACCTGAATCTGGGTGGATTCATAAACCTTGCTCATCTCTTCCTCTCCCCTCAGGATCTCTTCTGGACTTTTCTATTTTGTTATAATTTTCTACTAAAAGTTCTTTTCTTCCCTTTTTCAGGCTTGACAAAGCCCAACTTGATTGCACAAAGTTAATGAACAATTTGTTAATATGTCATACTTTTCTTTAAAAAAGGGTAATCTGATATGTGATTTGACGTTAGCATATTATCTTGATATTTTTAAAACCTTTGGCAGTGTAACAATGGTCTGTACCTCCATAATGAAAACTACCTCTTTCACTGTATTTAGAAATGTTGCAACTATTTGCTGTCCTCAATTAATAAATAAATAAACTAGTTTATGGAAAAAAATATCTCACAACAACAATTTAACTGTTATTGAGTGAAAGCTCTTCATACTCAGGGTTTGAGTCTGGTACACAGAGATATATGATAAGATCCTATCTGCAGAACCACTAGGGGGAGCTCCCTGTATACAGAGACACATGATAAGATCCTGTCTGCAGTCACCACTAGGGGGAGCTCCCTGTATACAGAGATACATGATAAGATCCTGTCTGCAGTCACCACTAGGGGGAGCTCCCTGTATACAGAGATACATGATAAGATCCTATCTGCAGCCACCACTAGGGGGAGCTCCCTGTATACAGAGATACATGATAAGATCCTGTCTGCAGTCACCACTAGGGGGAGCTCCCTGTATGCAGAGATACATGATAAGATCCTGTCTGCAGCCACCACTAGGGGAAACTCCCTGTATATAGAGATACATGATAAGATCCTGTCTGCAGTCACCACTAGGGGGAGCTCCCTGTATAGAGAGATACATGACAAGATCCTGTCTGCAGCCACCACTAGGGGGAGCTCCCTGTGCACAGAGATACATGATAAGATTCTGTCTGCAGCCACCACTAGGGGGAGATCTCTGTATACAGAGATACATGATAAGATTCTGTCTGCAGCCACCACTAGGGGGAGCTCCTGTATACAGAGATACATGATAAGATCCTGTCTGCAGCCACCACTAGGGGGAGCTCCCTGTATACAGAGATACATGATAAGATCCTGTCTGCAGCCACCACTAGGGGGAGCTCCCTGTATACAGAGATACATGATAAGATCCTGTCTGCAGCCACCACTAGGGGGAGCTCCCTGTATACAGAGATACATGATAAGATCCTGTCTGCAGCCACCACTGGGGGGAGCTCCCTGTATACAGAGATACATGATAAGATCCTGTCTGCAGCCACCACTGGGGGGAGCTCCCTGTATACAGAGATACATGATAAGATCCTGTCTGCAGCCACCACTGGGGGGAGCTCCCTGTATACAGAGATACATGATAAGATCCTGTCTGCAGCCACCACTAGGGCGAGCTCCCTGTATACAGAGATACATGATAAGATCCTGTCTGCAGCCACCACTAGGGGGAGCTCCCTGTATACAGAGATACATGATAAGATCCTGTCTGCAGCCACCACTAGGGGGAGCTCCCTGTATACAGAAATACAAGATAAGATCATGTCTGCAGCCACCACTAGGGGGAGCTCCCTGTATACAGAGATACATGATAAGATCCTGTCTGCAGCCACCACTAGGGGGAGCTCCCTGTATACAGAGATGCATGATAAGATCCTGTCTGCAGCCACCACTGGGGGGAGCTCCCTGTATACAGAGATACATGATAAGATCCTGTCTGCAGCCACCACTACGGGGAGCTCCTTGTATACAGAGATGCATGATAAGATCCTGTCTGCAGCCACCACTGGGGGGAGCTCCCTGTATACAGAGATACATGATAAGATCCTGTCTGCAGCCACCACTACGGGGAGCTCCTTGTATACAGAGATACATGATAAGATCCAGTCTGCAGCCACCACTACGGGGAGCTCCCTGTATACAGAGATACATGATAAGATCCTGTCTGCAGCCACCACTAGGGGGAGCTCCCTGTATACAGAGATACATGCTAAGATCCTGTCTGCAGTCACCACTAGGGGGGAGCTCCCTGTATACAGAGATACATGATAAGATCATGTCTGCAGCCACCACTAGGGGGAGCTCCCTGTATGCAGAGATACATGATAAAATTCTGTCTGCAGCCACCACTAGGGGGAGCTCTCTGTATACAGAGATACATGATAAGATCCCATCTGCAGCCACCACTAGGGGGAGCTCCCTGTATACAGAGATACATGATAAGATTCTGTCTGCAGCCACCACTAGGGGGAGCTCCCTGTATACAGAGATACATTATAAGATCCTGTCTGCAGCCACCACTAGGGGGAGCTCCTTGTATACAGAGATACATGATAAGATCCTGCCTGCAGCCACCACTACGGGGAGCTCCCTGTATACAGAGATACATGATAAGATCCTGTCTGCAGCCACCACTATGGGGAGTTCCCTGTATACAGAGATACATGATAAGATCCTGTCTGCAGCCACCACTAGGGGGAGCTCCCTGTATATAGAGATACATGATAAGATCCTTTCTGCAGCCACCACTAGGGGGAGCTCCCTGTATACAGAGATACATGCTAAGATCATGTCTGCAGCCACCACTAGGGGGAGCTCCCTGTATACAGAGATACATAAGATCATGTCTGCAGCCACCACTAGGGGGAGCTCCCTGTATGCAGAGATACATGATAAGATTCTGTCTGCAGCCACCACTAGGGGGAGCTCTCTGTATACAGAGATACGTGATAAGATCCTGTCTGCAGCCACCACTAGGGGGAGCTCCCTGTATACAGAGATACATGATAAGATTCTGTCTGCAGCCACCACTAGGGGGAGCTCCCTGTATACAGAGATACATTATAAGATCCTGTCTGCAGCCACCACTAGGGGGAGTGTTGTGAGCTCATCTGTTCATTCACCTTTTGTGTCCGAGCATATCCCTCTTCTGGTGAAGGAAGGTAGTGAGGCTGATTTGGATGAAAGAAACCAAACACCTGATCAGGTGGATTGTGACTGGGTAACAGAAACTTCAGACTGGATATAAGGCAGCCAACGCCCTTCTGAGTGGCTGGTGATTTCTCTGCTGGATTCTTGGAGACCAGTCTGATTCCTGCTTCCCAAAGATAAGTTTTTGCTCTGCTATTGAACTTATTAGTTTTGGTCTTGTTTACCTTGTTTTTTGAGTTCAGCCTCCCCGGCTAGGGATGTGCTGGATTCTTATTCTCTTTTGCTCTGCTTTCAGAATATTCTGAGTGCTGATATAGCGTTTGAAGTCTAGTGACTTAAGGGGCCTTGTTGCTTATCAGTTGTGTTGGTAATATTTTTAGCAGGGTTTTCTCGGATTGCAGACAGCAGCTTTTCTGTCCTGTCCTTTTTAGTTAGCTTGGGGCCCATTGTTTGCTCAACCTATATTTCTATCTGTGTTAGTGTTTTCATCTTACTTCACCGTCATTATATGTTGGGGGCTGTCTGTTGCTTTGGGGTCTGCTCTGGGGCAGTTTTTCCCTTTTCTCTCTTTAGGCTTATTTAGATCTCCGGCTGTGACGAGGTGTCTAGGATCACAATAGGAACACTCCACGGCTACTGCTAGTGGTGTGATAGGATTAGGGGTCTGCAATCAGCTAGTTTCCAACCTCTCTGATTTTCTGGGCTGAGCTTGTGTTTTGTTTTTTCCTCCTCGGTGACTCAATCATAACAGAATCACCAGCCATACCGCAGATTCTAGAGTACTCAAAAGCAGCAAGGAATTGTTAAAAAAAAAGGGGAAAGAAGAAAAAAAATTGTCAGAATTTTTTTTTTTTGTGTGTATATTTTTTCCTCTTTTTCTCTGAGGCCGTAGGAGGAATATTTTTTTTTCTGATGGAGTTTAAGCAATTATCTGATCGTGTGGAGCAGCTCGCTGCTGAAGTGCGAGGAATTTCCACCTATCTTGCTCATTCACATGCTGCTGAACCAAAAATCCCCACTCCTGATGTGTTTTTTGGGGATCGGTCTAAATTTTTGAATTTTAAGAATAATTGTAAATTATTTCTTGCCTTGAAGCCTAACTCATCGGGGAACTCTGCGCAGCAGGTTAAAATTGTCATCTCTTTGCTGCGCGGCGATCCCCAGGATTGGGCGTTTTCTTTAGTACCAGATGATCCTATTCTAACAAATGTGGACGCATTTTTTCAGGCCTTGGGGTTGTTGTATGATGAGCCTAATGCTATTGATCAAGCTGAAAAGACCCTGTTGGCTGTTGTGAGTTCATTTTCCCCTTCACTACTGAGGCCCGAGGAACTCCCTCTTCTGGTGAAGAAAGGTAGTGAGCCTGATTGTCAAACACCTGGGGCTGATGATGATGACTGGCTGAGTGGAGTTAATGACTGCGGGTGATTTCTCTGTGGACTTCTAGGAAACCAGTCTGATTCCTGCTCATCTAAAGCTAAGATTTCTGCTGTGCCTTTTTGCATTAGTGTTTTGTTTTCCTTGCTTTTCTGGATTCCGCCATTCCCTGCTGGGGTGAGCTGAATCTCCTTTTGCCTTTTGCTCTGTCTTCAGAATTTTCCTGAGTACTGACATAGCTTTTTTGAAGCCTAGCGTCTTCAGGGCCTTTTTTACTGTCAGTTTGTTGGCTCTTATTTTCATAGGGTTTTCACGGATTGCAGACAGCAGCCTTCCTGTCCTTTCCTATCTAAGCTAGCGTGGGCCCCATCTTTGCTCAGTCTATCTTTCTGTCTGTGTTTTGTTCTTTCTTCTTGCTTCACCGTCATTATATGTGGGGGGCTGCCTTTTGCTTTGGGGTCTGCTCTGGGGCAGTTTAGATTTCCCTTTCTGTCTTTAGGCTATGTAGTCCTCCGGCTGTGATCGAGGGGCCTAGGGCATCGTAGGAGCCTCCCACGGCTACTGCTAGTTGTGTTGATAGGTTCAGGGGTCTGCAATCCGATAGCTGCCAACTTCTCTGGTTTTCTGGACTTAGCTAGCATTTCTATTTTTGCCTCCTACGGTGACTCAATCATAACAGTTGGCATTGAGCCAGGGTCAAGATCTGCACAACTGTACTGTCAAAAATTCCGAAAGTGGGCGGTCCTCACCACTTGGAATGATGGTACCTTGGCAGCTCTCTTTCAGAAGGGTTTGTCAGAAACCGTAAAAGATTCTATGGTGGGATTTCCTGTTCCCTCTGGTCTTGACGAGTCTATGTCATTAGCCATTCAGGTTGATCTGCGTTTACGTGAACGTAAAATTACACGGGAAATGCTGCCACCTGTTGAACAAATGTCTGAACCTATGCAATGTGATAGTTTTGTCTATGGCGCAACGTCAGGAGTTTAGAAGACGTAATAAGCTGTGTTTTTTCTGTGGAGATGCCTCTCATATTATTTCTGTCTGCCCTAAACGAGAGAAACGTTTTGCACACACATTTGCTGTAAGTGGTGTACAACCTAAGTTTCTTCTGGCAATTACTCTGATCTGCTCCTTGTCCACATTTTCCGCTAAAGCCTTTGTGGATTCAGGAGTGGCCTTGAACCTAATGGATTTGGATTTTGCTAAACGTTGTGGCTTCCCTATGACACCCCTGCGGACGCCTATTCCTTTGAGGGGTATTGATGCTACTCCATGGGCGAAGAATAAACCTCAGTTTTGGACCCAGGTGGTAATGCGGGTCGCCCCAGACCATCAAGAAAATTGCAGATTTTTGGTGTTACATAATTTGCATGATACCATCGTTCTGGGGTTCCCCTGGTTGCAAATCCATAATCCAGTTTTGGATTGGAAATCATTGTCTGTGGTGAGTTGGGGTTGTCGGTGTGCCCTTAGTGATGCTCCTGTTTTCTCCACCTCTCCCCAGTCGCATGATGTTCCTGACTATTTGGCTGATTTTTATGATGTGTTTAGTGAGAGTAAGTCTGCGTGTTTGCCTCCTCATAGGAGTTATGACTGTGCAATTGAGCTGAGTCCGGGGTGTAAATTTCCCAAGGGTCGACTTTTTAATTTACCTGTACCCGAACATGAGGCTATGCGTTCTTATATTAAGGAGTCGTTGGAGAAGGGTCATATTAGACCATCCTCTTCACCCTTGGGTGCTGGGTTTTTTTGTGGCCAAGAAAGATGGTTCATTAAGGCCTTGTATTGACTATCGCTCCCTTAACAAAATTACTGTTAAATATCAGTATCCGTTACCCCTGATTTCTGACCTTTTTTCTAGAGTTGAAGGTGCTTGCTGGTTTACCAAGCTTGACCTCAGGGGGGCATATAATCTTATTCGCATTAAGCATGGGGATGAATGGAAGACAGCGTTTAATACTCCAGAGGGACATTTTGAGTACCTGGTGATGCCTTTTGGGCTCACTAACTCCCCTTCTGTCTTCCAGTGCTTCATGAATGATATTTTCCGAGACTTTGTGGATAAGTTTTTGATCATCTATCTGGATGATATTTTGATTTTTTCCAAGGATTGGGATTCTCATGTGGAACATGTTCGGACTGTGTTCCGGATTTTGAGGGAAAACTCCCTGTATGTTAAGGGATCGAAATGTCTTTTTGGGGTACAGAGGATTTCATTTTTGGGATTTATTTTGTTTCCGTCAACTATTGAAATGGACTCGGCCAAGGTACAGGCCATTTATGATTGGGTGCAGCCCACTTCTTTGAAGGCTCTCCAGAAGTTTTTGGGGTTTACTAATTTTTATTGTAAGTTTATAGCCAATTTTTCTGTTATTGCCAAACCATTGACTGATTTGCCTAAGAAGGGCGCTGATTTGCTGAATTGGTCTCCAGAGGCTGTTTCTTCTTTTCAGAAGCTGAAGCGGAGGTTCACTTCTTCTCCGGTTTTGCGACAACCCGATGTCTCACTTCCATTTCAGGTGGTGGTGGATGCTTCAGAGACTGGTGCAGGAGCTGTTTTGTCCCAAAAGGATCCTGTAACATCTAAAATGAACCCCTGTGCCTTCTTTTCCCGAAAGTTCTCTCCTTCGGAACGCAACTATGATGTGGGGAATCGAGAACTGTTGGTCATGAAGTGGGCATTTGAGGAGTGGAGACATTGGTTGGAGGGAGCTAGACATCAAGTTGTGGTCCTCACTGACCACAAGAATTTGATCTACCTTGAGTCGGCTAAACGCTTGAATCCGAGACAGGGCAGGTGGGCCTTGTTTTTCACGCGTTTTAATTTTGTTGTCTCCTTTCTTCCGGGCACTAAGAACGTTAAGACTGATGCCCTCTCTAGGAGTTTTTTGGCTGATTCTCCAATTGTGACCAAGCCTGCTACCATCTTAGGTGAGGGGGTGGTTCTTTCTGCCATCTCGCCCGATTTGAGACGTGCTCTGGAGAAGTTTCAGGAGGATAAGCCTCAGCGTTGTCCCAGTGGTAGGTTGTATGTTCCTGACCAGTGGAGGAGGAAAGTGATGTCTGAGGTTCATTGCTCTGCGTTGGCTGGTCATCCAGGTATTTTTGGTACTAGAGATTTGGTGAGTCGGTCTTTTTGGTGGCCTGCCTTGTCTCGTGATGTCAGAAATTTTGTGCAGTCCTGTGGGACTTGCTCCCGATCTAAGCCTTGTTCTCGTTCTAGTGGGTTGTTGATGCCCTTGCCGGAGCCCAGTTGGCCATGGACCCATATTTCAATGGATTTTATTTCTGATCTGCCTGTCTCTCAGAGGATGACTGTTATCTGGGTGATTTGTGATAGATTCCCTATGATGGTCCATCTTGTACCACTCCCTAAGTTGCCATCTTCCTCAGAGTTGGTGCCCTTGTTTTTGCAACAGGTGGTTCGCTTGCACGGGATTCCTGAGAACATTGTGTCGGACAGAGGAGTTCAGTTTGTCTCTAGATTCTGGAGGACCTTTTGTTCCAAGTTGGGAATTCAGTTGTCCTTCTCCTCTGCATTTCACCCTCAGACCAATGGGTAGACGGAGAGAACAAACCAGACTTTGGAGGCTTATTTGAGATGTTTTATATCTGCTGATCGGGATGATTGGGTCTCATTTTTACCCTTGGCCGAATTTGCTTTAAATAATAGAGCTAGTTCTGCCACTTTGATGTCACCCTTTTTCTGTAACTTTGGGTTTCATCCTCGATTTTCTTCAGGGCAGGTGGAGTCTTCTGCCTGTCCAGGGATTGACACTGTGGTGGAAAGAATGCAGCAGATTTGGGACCAAGTGGTGGATAAGTTGTCTCTTTCCCAGGAAAAGGCCCAGCGGTTTTCTAACCGGCATAGGACAATTGGTCCCCGGTTTAAGGTTGGTGATATGGTCTGGTTGTCATCAAAGAATATCTCTATGAAGGTGGCTTCTCCAAAGTTTAAACCTAGATTTATTGGACCTTACAAGATTTTGGAGATTACTAATCCGGTCTCTTTTCGGTTGGCTCTTCCTGTCACATTTAAGATTCATAATGTGTTTCATAAGTCCTTGTTGAAGAGGTTTGTTGTACCAGTGGTTCCTATGGCGGCACCTCCTGACCCTGTGTTGGTTGAAGGTAACATGGAATATGAGGTAGAGAAGATACTGGATTCCCGTCTGGCTAGACGGAGACTCCAGTATTTGGTTAAGTGGAAGGGTTATGGTCAGGAAGATAATTCCTGGGTCTCTGCCTCTGATATTCATATATATCTTCCGAAAGATTGGTGCGTGCTTTTCATCGGGCTCATCCTGATCGGCCTGGTGGCTTGGATGAGGGTTCGGTGACCCCTCCTCAAGGGGGAGGTACTGTTGTGAGCTCATCTGTTCATTCACCTTTTGTGTCCGAGGATCTCCTTCTTCTGGTGAAGGAAGGTAGTGAGGCTGATTTGGATGAAAGAAACCAAACACCTGATCAGGTGGATTGTGACTGGGTAACAGGAACTTCAGACTGGATATAAGGCAGCCGACGCCCGTCTGAGTGGCTGGTGATTTCTCTGCTGGATTCTTGGAGACCAGTCTGATTCCTGCTTCCCAAAGATAAGTTTTTGCTCTGCTATTGAACTTATTAGTTTTGGTTTTGTTTACCTTGTTTCTTGAGTTCAGCCATCCCCGGCTAGGGGTGTGCTGGATTGTTATTCCTTGATCAGTGTTCTCTTTTGCTCTGCTTTCAGAATATTCTGAGTGCGTATATAGGGTTTGAAGTCTAGTGACTTCAGGGTCCTTTTTGCTTATCAGTTGTGTTGGTAATATTTTTAGCAGGGTTTTCTCGGATTGCAGACAGCAGCTTTTCTGTCTTGTCCTTTTTAGTTAGCTTTGGGCCCATCGTTTGCTCAACCTATCTTTCTATCTGTGTTAGTGTTTTCATCTTGCTTCACCGTCATTATATGTTGGGGGCTGCCTATTGCTTTGGGGTCTGCTCTGGGGCAGTCAGTTTTTCCCTTTTCTCTCTTTAGGCTTATTTAGATCTCCGGCTGTGACGAGGTGTCTAGGATCACCGTAGGAACACTCCACGGCTACTGCTAGTTGTGTGATAGGATTAGGGGTCTGCAATCCGCTAGTTTCCAACCTCTCTGATTTTCTGGGCTGAGCTTGTGTTTTGTTTTTTCCTCCTCGGTGACTCAATCATAACAGGGGAGCTTCCTGTATACATAGATACATGATAAGATCCTGTCTGCAGCCACCACTAGGGGGAGCTCCCTGTATACAGAGATACATGATAAGATCCTGTCTGCAGCCACCACTAGGGGGAGCTCTCTGTATACAGAGATGCATGATAAGATCCTGTCTGCAGCCACCACTAGGGGGAGGTCCCTGTACACAGAGATACATGATAAGATCCTGTCTGCAGCCACCACTAGGGGGAGCTCCCTGTATACAGAGATACATAAGATTCTGTCTGCAGCTACCACTAGGGGGAGCTCCCTGTGTACAAATATACATGATAAGATCCTGTCTGCAGCCACCACTAGGGGGAGCTCCCTGTATACAGAGATACATGATAAGATCCTTTCTGCAGCCACGACTAGGGGGAGCTCCCTGTATAGAGAGATACATGATAAGTTTCTGTCTGCAGCCACGACTAGGGGGAGCTCCCTGTATAGAGAGATACATGATAAGTTTCTGTCTGCATCCACCACTAGGGGGAGCTCTCTGTATACAGGGATACATGATAAAATCCTGTCTGCAGCCACCCCTAGGGATAGCTCCCTGTATACAGAGATATATGATAAGATCCTGTCTGCAGCCACCACTAGGGGGAGCTCCTTGTATACAGAGATACATGATAACATCCTGTCTGCAGCCACCACTAGAGGGAGCTCTCTGTATACAGAGATACATGATAAGATCCTGTCTGCAGCCACCACTAGGGGGAGGTCCCTGTACACAGAGATACATGATAAGATCATGTCTGCAGCCACCACTAGGGGGAGCTCCCTTTATAGAGAGATACATGATAAGATCCTGTCTGCAGCCACCACTAGAGGGAGCTCCCTGTATACAGAGATACATGATAAGATCCTGTCTGCAGTCACCACTAGGGAGAGCTCCCTGTATACAGAGATACATGATAAGATCCTGTCTGCAGTCACCACTAGGGGGAGCTCTCTGTATGCAGAGATACATTATAAGATCCTGTCTGCAGTCACCACTAGGGGGAGCTCCCTGTATACAGAGATACATGATAAGATACTGTCTGCAGCCACCATTAGTGGGAGCTCGCTGTATACAGAGATACATGATAAGATCCTGTCTGCAGTCACCACTAGGGGGAGCTCCCTGTATGCAGAGATACATGATAAGATCCTGTCTGCAGTCACCACTAGGGGGAGCTCCCTGTATGCAGAGATAAATGATAAGATCCTGTCTGTAGCCACCACTAGGGGGAGCTCCCTGTATACAGAGATACATGATAAGATCCTGTCTGCAGCCACCACTAGGGGGAGCTCTCTGTACACAGAGATACATGATAAGATCCTGTCTGCAGCCACTGAAATGTTCCCCCCTGACTTGGTAATATCAATCCACAAGTAGAACCTCTCAATGTATCCACATATCAGACAGAACACAATAGAATCATTCTGGGTTTGTTGCTTTCTGTTACTGATCTGACGGCGGACCTGTGTTTCTTGAGCGTTATGTATTTGTTGTTTCCAGGAGGCGCCAAGCTCGAGGATGTTACTTGCTGGCAGATACTCGGGAATCTGTCTTCACTTTCTGACTTTCCCATCTCATTAATGTAGAAATACTTTTCCAGGAGGAGCCGCTCCCGGGATGATCGTTCCCAGATCCGTGAGAACAGGAATCTCGTACTTTCCTGATAACGGATCAGCTGTCTTGACCTAGCGGCAGACTGTTGGGAACCCTCCAGGTGAACATAGATGGAAGAAGGGGTTTCTGGCAGGACCCTGAGTATGTGGTGGTGTCAGCTGCTAGTTACAGCCGAGGACGGTCAGTGATGGCGCAGGCACAGCTCCTGAGCGTGCACCGTCAATGCGCTATACATCATGTGCCAAACATTTAGGCCTCATTCACACATTCAGTGTTTGGTCAGTATTTTACATTAGTATTTGTGCTTCAATAATTTGTATTAATTAATTTATTTTAACATTTTTATATATATACATTAGGAAGGAAAAAGAGGGAATGGTAACGAAAGGTACATTATATATTGGGAAGGAATATAGGGGAAAGAAGGAAAAGGAAACATCGTTTCGCTGAGGCAATCGGCTTGGTTAAAGGAAATTTTAACAACAGATTCCTCTGAAAAACAAATATCTGTATTTATCTCAACATTGATACTAAGTTTGAAAACTATATCTACATATTAAAATGGGAAAAGGACTTGAAATGATCTTTCTCTGTGGATCAATGGGAAAAAGGAATCGGCTCATAATGTTCCTCCTGTAGTTATATCTTTACATCAGTATTTGTAGCCAAAATCAGGAGAGGCACAATCAAAGGAAAACTCGAATAGACACACATCACCACTTCTGTATTTTTCATCTTCTCCTGGTTTGGCTTAAAATAAGGATGCAAAATACTGACCAAATATTGCACGTGTGAACGTGGTCTTACAGCGCATGTCCAAGATAAGAAAACAAACTTTAATTTCTAGAAGCAGCACCTTGTCATAGCACAGAACTGCTTCTCCAGCTTCATGTCACAGACATAGGCTCTTTCTGACTGCCACTACTTGATAGATCAAAGCATACAGACTTGTAATGCTCATATTTAGTTATTTATTATTTGTATGCACTGTTCTCCCTCTAGTGGCCAATGTATAAATCTGTACGTAGTGAGCTCAGCCTAGTGCTGGCTGTATAAATCTGTATGCAGTGAGCTCCCTCTAGTGGTGACTGTATAAATCTGTATGTAGTGAGCTCCCTCTAGTGGTGGTTCTATAGATATGTATGTAGCAAGCTCCCTCTAGTGGTGGCTGTATATATCTGTATGTAGTGAGCTCCCTCTAGTGGTGTCTGTATAAATCTGTATGTAGTGATCTCCCTTTAGTGATAGCTGTATAAATCTGTATGCAGTGAGCTCCCACTAGTGGAGGCTGTATAAATCTGTATGTAGTGAGCTCCCACTAGTTGTGATTGTATAAATCTGTATGTAGTGAGCTCCCCCTAGTGGTGACTGTGTAAATCTGTATGTAGTAAGCTCCCCCTAGTGGTGGCTATATAAATCTGTATGTATTGAGCTCGCTCTAGTGGTGGCTGTATAAATCTGTATGTAGTGAGCTCCCTCTAGTGGTGGCTGTATAATCTGTATGTAGTGAGGTCCATCTAGTGGTGGCTGTATAAATCCATATGTATTGAGCTCCCTCTAGTGGTGGCTGTATAAATCTGTATGTAGTGAGCTCCTCCTAGTGGTGGCTGTATAAATCTGTATACTGTGAGCTCCCCCCAGTGGTGGCTGTATTAAGTCTCCAGTGGGGTACTGTGGAGGAATTCACTATGGGGGTGTCTTAGTGTTTGTGAGGCACTTTTGTTGACATCATACTTTACAAGTGCAATAAAAGGGAAATCTAGGGTGTCAGTAGAGGAACATTAGAGGGCACACAGTATCACCCAGCAGGAGCAGTAATAGGGACACATATGGCAGCAGCAGCTCAGTATTCGGGTATCAGCAGGATGAGTAGGTTGTGGATAAATGGAGACGGAGCAGGAAATGTGAGAAGTCTGATGTGTCTTTGTTGTAATCTCTACATGTGTCCTGGCTGGAGAAGTTGTCATGTCGGTCTGGGCCAGATGGAAAAGATGGGAAAAGTGCGTCAGCTGTAAGTCACCTATAACTGTGCTGTAGTCTTATATGTTCTGCAGGTCTGGTATCTACCACTGACCATATGGCGGTAATATCCATGTTTGTCTTTGTATGAAGATTTTTTTCTGTAACAGCGCGGTCATCTGTTGAGGTTCTCCTTCGCTATTATGGTGCGTCACCATAGTTGTAATCAGGGTCACAAGGTTAGCGGCCCACTCAGAAGTTGTGCCCCCCTGAACCAAACCCCTACCTGCGCCTCTGTTCTCCACCATAAGTTGACACCTACCTTGCGTTTTAGGCTGAATGGAATGGGGCAGCTTTGGTTCTGGTCTTTCCTGTCTGAAATGTTAATATGTCAGTATGAGGCATTTTGGCGCTGATTTATCGAGACCTGCGTGAAGTAGTATCACATTCATCAATGAATAGAAAGAGACATGAAAAAACTTTTAGGATCACCACACAGTAATAATAATCAGTATAACAAAAATAGTTTATTGTTTACAGAATTACAGACATACTACACACAATTAAAAACACGTAAAACCAGTTAAAGGGGCTAAGACAGGTTGTGTCCCCATAATCAAAGGTAACAATATAGCCACTAGCTGCTCAATAAGTGGAGAACATCCACACAACTGTGTCTATAGTGATGCTGCTAATATATGCCCCCTAGATTCACAGATGAATGCAGGCCATTCGGCAGAATATTTAGGCTGTGTGCACACGCTGCGGAAAAGGTGCGGATTCATCCGCGCGGATTTTGTACAATCCGCAGGTGAAACCGCAGGTCAAAAGACCTGCGGTTTTACCTGCGGATTGCTCTGCGGTTTTGCCCTGCGGTTTTTCATCTCCTCAATGGAGGAGATGGCAAACCGCAGGAGAATCCGCAGAAAGAATTGACATGTCAATTCTTTCTGCGGATTGAAAACCGCAGATAATCCGCGCGGAAAATTCCGCACCGTCTGCACTGCGGTTTTTGATTCCCATAGGGAATCATGGTACTGTACACCGCAGCAAAAACTGCTGCGGGTCCGCAGCGGCCAAAACCGCTGCGGAACCGCAGCAAAATCCGCAGCGTGTGCACACAGCCTTACTCCGCCAGAGTTGCAAAATCAAAATCCGGCATATAGTGGTGAACCAATAGGTACTAGTGTAAGGCAGTGTTTAACAAGATGAACCAGAACACTCCTACAGACAGAGTACACTACAGAGAAAAATGCCGCACCAGTATAGATTTATCATATGATATTAGTGCGCGGTTTTTAATTGGTCCCCAAAACCACAGATGCAAGTAATATATATTGCTGAATGGTAAGCAGCCAAAGAAACAACAACAGGCATTTAATAATGCACTACTTAATGTAAAGTGCAATAATGTGCAGCATGGTGGACAGCATTACTCCTAAGTCTATAGACAGTCAGTGGAAAAGATATATCACCGCAACTAAATCCAGTCAGTAGGAGGTCACGGTCGTCCAGTCAGACCGGCAGACAGGCAGACATAGTGGCATGTAAGGACCCACGCGTTCCGACACTCAAGGTGTCTTCTCCAGGGTGAGTGTGGAGTGCTGTGTGGTGATCCTAAAAGTTTTTTGCATGTCTCTTTCTATTCATGCTTAGCATGTCATTCTCCGCAAGGAGAAATGATACTTCTTGGATATCGGTCAGACGCCTCTCTCACAGCCAAACCAGATCTCACACTTTGCACTGACGAGGGGCAGTACCCCGAAACACAGTGTCTGCAAATTGAGATTCCGATTTTGGATTTTATCCTAAGTCATGTAACAAGGCCCATTAAAGGGTCGACATTGACTTTTAGGATTGCTACTTCCAATAGGTGGCACTAGAGTTCTAGTCCTCTACCTCTCTGAAGAGACAATTTGCATAATTAGCATATTTCCCAGAGGAGCATTGCGGCTTTAAGTCTCCTCATCTCGACATGCTTAGCATGTCATTCTCCACAAGGAGAAATGATAGTCTTGGATATCTTTCTATTCATTGATACGGTTGTCTTACATGCAGTTTTGGTGATCCCAGCGGGATTTATTTTCCCATTTTATTGAACTATGGTGCCCGCTTAAGTATCTTTTACATAAGTAGTATCACATGCCAAATTTATTTAGAGGCGCACCCAACTTAATGAATTTGGGGGATCACACATGCGAGGAACACGGCCGAGTCTCGCATGTTAATACTCGGCACTGCCGCCGGCACTTGGGAGCGTTCAGCTGCATGTATTGCTATGCGGCTGCACGCTGCGCTCCTGAGTGCCGGCAGCAATGCCGGGTGTTAACATGCGAGACTCGGCCGTAATCCTTGCATGTGTGATCCCGGCCGAAATCTTACTTTGGTTGGGAGAAATGCCTCCACTTACTATGAGAATGACTGGCAGGCAGAGGCTTCTGGGGGCAACTGGTCTCAAGCAGGGCAGCAAAGAGGCTACGTCTCTCCAAGAAAACATCAAGGACAGACTAACATTTTGCAGGAGGTGCCGGGATTGGACTACAGAACACAGGGGTAAAGTTACTTTCTGTGATGAAGCCCCTTCAGACTGGGGTATGTGGAAGAACGATTGTCCGGAGAAATAAAACAGAGAAAGGTCGGGGTCAGACTTGCGAGGGCAATGCGAGAAACTCGCGCATCAATACCTGGCACTGCCACCGGCACTCGGACCGGAGTGTGCAGCTACATGTATTTCTATGCAGCCGCACACTGCGGTCCCGAGTGCCGGCGGCAGTGCCAGGTATTGATGCGTGAGTTTCTCGCATTGCGCTCGCAAGTCTGACCCCGACTTAAAGGTGAGGCTGCCATAAGTCCGGTATCTGCAAGCATTAAAGCCTCCTAACACCATTCATTAGTGGGGGCTTCTAATCCATGGAGGGGGCTCACTCATAATTATACCTTATACCACAGCCATGAATAGAGAATGGGATCTACACCTCCTCCAAGAACAACTTCACCCGTCATCCAGGACCGTGTGGGAATGATGCTTTTTCCCCCATGATGGAGACCAGGTCACAAAGCAAACGCAATCACTAAGGCTGTGTGCCCACGATCAGGAATAGCTGCTTCCCACATTACAAGCTCCATGGGTGGGATTTATAGGAATCTCATGCCCACTGGGCTTCAATGCTGCGTAAATTCACCCGCGGTGCGGGATTACGAGCTGCAGCGAGTCTCCGCATCAGAAATGTCCACAATAGAATGTATTGGATGTGGTGAATCCGCTTGGTTCAGTGATCACATGCAGATTTTCCTGCGCCGATTAGAACGCATTGTTTTGGACGCAGCGACAATACATTGTGTCCAAAGTGCTGCTATTCCTGATCATGGGCACGTACCCTAAGTGGTCAGGGAACACAATATTGGCATTTTGGCTTCACGGCCAGGAAGCTCCCCAGGTCCAGTCCCATTAAGAACCTGTGGTCAGTCCTCAAAAAGCAACAAAGAAAATGCAGAAATTGTGAAACCTCAGACCTCTGATGAAGAGCGGGCGGCTATCAGTCAGGATCTGCCCAGAAGCCGAAATCCAGCGAAGGGCACAAGTCTGGAGAATAAGGGGCGGCTCTGGGAATATTGAGACTTCAAAATAAACTTCATGGATTTGTCAATAAAAGGGTAACAACTTATGGAATGTTTACAATTGTTTGTCAGTAACCATAGAAACATCCAACGAAAAGATCGAAAATCACTGAAAATGTGAAACGTGTGTCAGTCTGTAAACATGGGGTGCGATGATATTTTGGGCCCTTGCCTTTACCTTGCACCTATCCGCTCATTGCAGACAAGAGGGGGCAGTGATTTCGGGTTCACCTTCTGCTATCAGTCATGAATGTTTTATGTGAAATTATTGTCGCGGGACAAAACAAATGAAAACATATTTTGTCACAATGTAACAGTCGCAGGATTTCCATTCGGCTGAATGTTGGGGTAAATGTTCAGTATTTCATATAAGCAGGCGGTAATAAGGAACAGCCAGGGAGTAAATCAACCAAAACCAGGCCACAACTCAACATACAGACATAATTTACTGCGTTTTACATCCAGAGAATGTCATCAAATCTACATGGATAAGTCAGAATAAATGCACCAGATCCATAATAAAGGCAGCCGCTCGCCGCCGTCATCAGAGGGGGGGGACACCCAAAATGTTGGCATGTGCCCGGGTACAACAGTCAATCCTTGCTGAAATAAAGGAATCTTCTGTACATTCCCAGCGGGATTTCTGAAAAATTATATTACTGAAGATACTAGTCAAGTTGTCACTCAGTGTACCCAGTAACTGGCGAATCTGCCCAGTGATGCTGCAATATACTGTATCCCCTGCATCAGTCATGGAGGAAGATGGCAGCAGCAGGCAGTGCAGATCATATTGCTGCAGCATAAGCCTGGGAGACAACCAGATGGGAGTCGTAGCGGAGTCATATTAGTTCTCTCACAATAATTTCATATCTAGATATATTGTGAATTTACCATCAGCTGCGCTCTGCATAGGTGGAGACTGAGATTCAGCTGCGCTCTGCATAGGTGGTGACTGAGATTCAGCTGCGCTCTGCATAGGCGGTGACTGAGATTCAGCTGCGCTCTGCATAGGTGAAGACTGATATTCAGCTGCGCTCTGCATAGGTGGTGACTGAAATTCAGCTGCTCTCTGCATAGGCTGTGACTGAGATTCAGCTGCGCTCTGCATAGGTGGAGACTGCCGGGGCTCCGGTCTTTGAATAGAGGCGGTCGGCTTGTGTCCACTGCAGCCAATCAGTGGTCTCCATGGTCACGTGTTGTGTTACTGTTGCTATGGCGATTAGCGGTGTGGCCAGAAATACAACATACGACTGGGGGATTAGGGGTCTCTCTTCCTCTTTTGGGGTCCCAGACATTAGCCCCCTCTTATAGTATGGTCAGGCAATATAATAATGAAATGTGCACGCCCCTGCGATGTTCACGGATCGGTCGCTCCTCAGCTTTGGGTTTTGCTCTCAGGATTTGGCCCCGGCTACTTTGGCGGCTTTAGATGCGATCCACACTGGCAATCACGCCCCGCGCCGTAAATTTGAGGCGTGTTGTTAGGAGGATGTTTTAAGCAGGGGAGTTCTCAGGGGAGTCACAATTTATGCATCGCTGCTCGGTGCAGACTCTATTTTTCTTGCGGGGCATGTTTAGAATCGTGGCCGAGGTCCCCGAGCAGCGCCGCTCCGGCTCCTGTCATTAGTCTTCAATTGTCTTGCTGTAAAAAATCCAAATTGTAATAGTTTATAATCTGGATGGGGGGGCACGGGGGTGGGGGGGCGCGGAGCCTTGGGGGTCAGCTCGCGGGGCCGCCCGCTTCTCCGCACTCAATCATGTTTCCCAGAAATGAGTGACTCCCATAATTCTTCCCGTGCAGCGGATCTGCTCCCGGTCTCCTGGCGCTGCGGCTTTGTTTGTATAATTATGTGCGCCGGTGATGTATAGATATTGCGGGCTGTGGTGTTATATTGCCGCCAGCGCCACATCTGACACATTGAATTTTTGACAATCGCCACATGTAAGCAATTTGTTTTCATCCTGAAGCCATAAATTGGGGGCGCTAAAACTTATGCAAATACAAGTATTGTGACCTGGTTGTAATTCGCTTGAGCAAAATTGCACACACAATACCCGCATTGCAAAACCACGTAACGGCACAGGGTGTGCGGGCGTCCACTGTATGGAATTACCGGGCAATCCTTTATGAGTGAAATATATCAACAGCACTCATCTGTCTCCTGATCATTTGTTACAATGTGTCAGTGCAGGAAAACACAGCCAGGAGTCCATTGTGTTCCCCTCTCGGATAGTGCCGGACGGGGCGGCTGAGACTCGGCCAGTTACTTCACGAGTTCGTCTCACCATCTGCCACGTGTAGGCAGCGATGCCGTCGTGCTGCCGCCGTGCCGTTGCCGCACCATCTGGCTGTGACCTCGGGGGATTTACTAGATTTAAAGCAACTGTAACAAACCCTCAGCACTAGGGCGCAGTCAGACGACCGCATAACACGGATGACGATGGCTCTCCTGACCCGAGCGGGACAGCTTCATAGAAACACATGGTGTCAGAATCCCCGCCGGCCAGTCCGAGCACTGCGATGTGATCGTCGTCCGTGGTAGATCGTCGCCTTACGTCTGCACACGTCCACTGACAGCAAGCAGATATATTGGAGTGAGAGAACTAGCTAGCGGTTATCATATAAATTTGGAGAACTTTTTATTGTTCAGCCATTAACTTTATCTTTACTTAAATATGGACAAATCCTTGAAAGGGCATCTGTCAGCACAGAATGACTGTACAAACCAAGCCCAGGCGCTCAGTGTACCATAGCGTGACCAATTATGTCAGGGCACCTTCCCACCTTCCTGTTTTCCATCTATCTCCACCAGCCTCTTCTTTGATTGACAGCTTTGGCTGGTGAGAGGGTGTACTTAAATGTTTGGCTGCCATGATGCACCAAGTGCCTGGATTTGGCTTGAGCAATCATCCTGTGCTGATGGAGACCTCTAAGGCCATCTCTGCCTCATTAGGTCGGGATTTGGTGCAAATATCCGGCCCTGCAGTAACATCAGATCTTCGGTTTGGTCGCTTGCTCGGACGGTCGCTCGCTCGGACAGTCGCTCGCTCAGACTGTCGCTCGCTCAGATCGTGGCTTGCTCGCAGGGTCACTTGCTCGCAGGGTCGCTCGCTCAGACAGTCGCTCGCTCGGATGGTGGCTTGCTCGCAGGGTCGCTTGCTCAGACAGTTGCTCACTCGGACGCTCGCTCGGATGGTCGCTTGCTCGGACGGTCGCTCGCTCGGATGGTCGCTTGCTCACAGGGTTGCTCGCTCGGACGGTCGCTCGCTCGCTCGGACAGTCGCTCGCTCGGACGGTCGCTTGCTCGCTCGGATGGTCGCTTTATCGCAGGGTCGCTCGCTCAGTCACTGTGTCGTTACTCCTTTGTTTCCTTTTCTTTCACTGTACGACTTTTGGTGTTAATTTTAACTTAATGTGGACCACATGAGCTGGCGCCGCTCCAAGAGTTGGATTTTATGTAAAATTCCAGCGCCTTTCCTCATTTCTCACTTACTGCAGCATCGTATCATGGAACAAAGAAGGTAACTCCATGCCAAGTCCCCCAAAATGGCAGCATCCTCTGATCTGGAGGAAGCCGGTGCATCAGGTCTTGCCTTTCATGGTTGTCGTAATGTTTATGGTGCCGGTTATGAGATGAGACAGACATCGGAACTTCTTAGCCTCAACCATTTTCAATTTAATAAAAAATACCGCAATGTGTTCACGTGTCCACAAACACCATCACATTTCCCATCGTACCTGTGTAAGAGGAAGCAGCGATACCTCATGTAAGGGCTCTTCAGAGGTGACATTACTGTGTAAAAAACACCATCTGCTGGCCGGACAGAACCAGGTGGAACCAATTTGTACCAGAAGAATTGCAGGGGGGAGCAAAGTCTAGTGGTGTACCTGGTCAGGTGACCCGCATAACAGCGTTCCTGGATATAAAAGCCCTGCGCGACAAACCGTAGAGTGATTTGGCGCCAAGAAAGAGAGCGGAGCAGATGCAGAGCAGGGATGGTTCCATGGCCGGCATGACAGGCCTCAGCGGAAAACCTACACCACTAAGTGCTGGTCATTGCCTGACAAGGTCCAGACAACACCCGGAGAGACCAAGAGTCTAGACTGCGCCAATAACGATCCAGAGTCCTGAACTGTGTTGGTCAAGACTAAGAACTGTGCCCTACACTGGTCAAGACCCAGAGTCCAGACTGCGCCAGTCAAGACCAGGACCTGCACCCTACACTGGTCAAGACCCAGAGTCCAGACTGCACAGGTCAAGACCAGGACCCGCACCCTACATTGCTCAAGATCCAGAGTCCAAACTGCGCTGGTCAAGACAAGGACCTGCGCCCTACGCCCGTCAAGACCCAGAGTCCAGACTGCGCCGGTCAAGACCAGGACCTGCGCCCTACACTGCTCAAGACCCAGAGTCCAGACTGCACAGGTCAAGACCAGGACCCGCACCCTACACTGCTCAAGATCCAGAGTCCAAACTGCGCAGGTCAAGACAAGGACCTGCGCCCTACGCCCGTCAAGACCCAGAGTCCAGACTGCGCCGGTCAAGACCAGGACCTGCGCCCTACACTGCTCAAGACCCAGAGTCCAGACTGCACAGGTCAAGACCAGGACCTGCGCCCTACACTGCTCAAGATCCAGAGTCCAGACTGCACAGGTCAAGACCAGGACCTGCGCCCTACACTGGTCAAGACCCAGAGTCCAGAATGCACAGGTCAAGACCAGGACCTGCGCCCTACACTGCTCAAGACCCAGAGTCCAGACTGGACCGGTCAAGACCAGGACCTGCGCCCTACACTGCTCAAGACCCAGAGTCCAGACTGGACTGGTCAAGACCAGGACCTGCGCCCTACACTGCTCAAGATCCAGAGTCCAAACTGCGCAGGTCAAGACCAGGACCTACGCCCCACGCCCGTCAAGACCCAGAGTCCAGACTGCGCCGGTCAAGACCAGGACCTGCGCCCTACACTGGTCAAGACCCAGAGTCCAGACTGTGCCGGTCAAGACCAGGACCTGCGCCCTACACTGGTCAAGACCCAGAGTCCAGACTGCGCCGGTCAAGATCAAGACCTGCATCCTACGTCCGTCAAGTTGCAGGGAAAAGATGACACTCATCAAAAGTTGAGACCTAGTACTTCCTGCCCCAGGCTTAGGAGACATCCGCCAATGGTCAAGCACTTAAGACCTGTGAGGAAACGGCAACTAGAGGAGCATGCCTGCGGTTGCAGAGGGACAGCACAAGTGAGCAGGGCCGTCACTTCCAGTTATGACATATGGCACCGGGGCTGGCCTGGGTAGGAGGGGACGGGTCTGGTTGGTGCGAGGGAGGCTCAACATACTTTACTAGACTTTGTCAGAAAGACTTCTGACCTAGCGGGAAAACCCGGTGACCCCAACTAGGGCTAAAGTTGCAGGAAGAACTTACGTGGTGAGTCCCTTGAACGGGCGTGACCACCTTGTATAAGGGACATTAGTGTTATATAGAGCAGCGCTTTCATTGTTACAGTTGCCTCGTTGTTTGGTTCATTGTTGATTTTCCTCGTTTAATGTCACCAATTGTCTTTTTTCCGCTGTAAATTACACCTTGCACAGACCGTTCCCACCTCGTGTCCTCTGTGCATCTGTTGCATCCAGTCACCGGCATTACATTTGCGTTATTTTGCTGGCCGTTGTGATTTCTTCCTGCATGTAAGGGGTTAACCCCGGGATATTTTATGAAGTGGATCAGCGTACTTTGGGCCTCGTTGAACTCTTACACGGTGAGAAGGTTTTCGTGGCTGTAATAGCTCCGGGACGCGGTGGGGTCGGGGGGTGATGACGTTTATCAGGAATTCACCTATAAAATGGAACCTGGTGGATAAGTGAGAGAAGAAACGCGGAACGTTGTGACGCACGGGTAGAGGCCACAGCGGGCCGGGAATGGAGTCTGAAGTTCTGCGGCTTCTACGCTTTTACATTTTTTGACCCCAACGAGGGCTGGCATTAGGGATATCGCGAGGGAGAGGCGTAGAGTGAGGACAGGACCAGACAGATGTATTTCATGGTCTGTATATGAGCCGCAATGCCTGGACTGACCACGGGTCTCCAGACCCCAAGATGAAGAAGGTCGATTCTGGAGACCCGCAACATCCGTATGTCTGAACTTGACCTTAGGGATAGAGTTAAAGCTAGTTTTAGGCTTAAAATTTGTGCTAAGCTCAGAGTTAGGGCTAGGGCTAGGTCTTGCGTTTCGGGTAAGGAGAGGGATAGTGTAATAAACCAAAGTTCAATACAAAATCCCTTAAGTAAAAAAAAAATACTTATAAACATACAGCATAACTTTATGGCAGATTTCAGCGAAAAGATAAAAAAAAATAGAGGATTAAAGGTCAAAGTGTCTTAATATCAGTAATTGCGTTGAGATAAGAGGTTCGGGGAGTTTGTATGGTCCCCGTGTTTGGGTGGGCTTCCTGCAGATTCTCCAGTTTCCTCCCACACTCCTAAGACTGATGGGGAATGTAGAGTGTGAGCCTCGATGGGGACAGAGATGATGATGTCTGTACAGCGCCGTGGAATGTGATGGCGCTATGTAGGAAAGTAAAATAAATCTCAAGAATAAATAACATCCTGGACTGGTGGAAGGGACTCAAGACGGACGGACGGTCCACGGATTACAGGATGCAAAATACTGACAACTCACACTACGTCACTGATCCAAATAACACCACCACTCAGTGTGAGATAACATCACTGCACACTGTTCCTGGGATGCCACTATAGAGCGTCCTTACAATACCATCTAATAGGGCACTACACATAACGTCAGTATACAGAGGCGGGAAACTGCACGATACGCTGGCCCTAAATACTGACATTGGCGTCATTAAGTGCTACCTAAAAGCAAAAGACTGAACAACACCCAACATCCTCATACTGACAACATACGTGTATATACTGCCTTTTATTACCACCATATAGTGCATATATTCTGCCTGTCAGAGAAAAATTAAAATCCATAAAGACATCTCTACAGAAGAGCCGACACTTCAATCTCCACTGAAGTAGGCCTTCACATAGAACATGTAGGATTTATTAGACCTAGGAACTGAGGGATTAATTAAAACAAGGGAAATGAGAGCGATAACACTTCAATCTCCATTGAAGTAGGTGCCTCCTAGCGGTGACCAGGTAATTAAAGCAGAGAAATGCTTTAAGTAAAAAAAAAACAAAAAAAACCACAAGGTCTGAGATCTGTATGTTCAAGAGGCAGATAAGTGGAAAATCTAAAATCTTCAGAAGCAACTCTTGTTCTCTTCAAAGAAAAACTGGACAATTGCAGTTAGACACTTTTTTCTCCGGTGTCCAGATATGAATATTGGGGGTTTATATTGATCTGATATTTAGGGATATATATTTTTAGCATCATAGTGAAGAGATGGATATAACGTATTCACTCACACCACCGAAAAGCCGTCAGGCCCCCTCCAAATTAATAACAGACCAATGGATGATGCTATAACATCTTTGAAAAAAGGCTGGATGATTTCCTCAGTGCACATAACATTGTGGGTTATAGATAATTTAGTGACAAAATGTACAACTGGTGGAGAAAGGTTGAGTTTGATGGAGCGAGGTCTTTTTTCAATCTATGTAACCATGTAACTATCCAGGTCATGTTTCATCTCTATGTAAAGATAAAATTGCGGAAAGAAATATGACAACAATATCTACCACCTGGGACTTCCAGGGGTGAAGATATTCCATAAGTTGGGGATATCATAAAATTCTGAAAGACCCAGCACATCCCATAGCCAGCCCCAACATGAGCTCACCAAGGGGAGCTATGAGGGCGTAACCTCGATCTAATAAAAAGCAGTATTTGGGTTGGGTCATTTCTCAGTCCTGGAAGGTGCAGCTTGCTGTGAGTTCTCCCCATTGTCCTGAGGAGTACCTCACTTCACTAAGACCTGAGATATTTCAGTGACATCAGGTTTAGCAATTTTCTTTTGTTATCCCTTTTATGTGATTGTATATATCGTATTATTTTTTCCCATTTTGTATCATTTTTGTATATTTTTATAAACACTGCCTATCTTTCTGGATTAAATATATAAAATGTAAAAGTTCTGTTCCTCTTGATCTGTAAACCGCACCCTGAAGCCATACGCTACCTGTAACAGGCAACCAATGGGCATCTATAAACCACTGGTGGTGGCAGCGAATAGTTTTTTTTGTTATTGTGGAACTGGCAGTGACCCTCCCAAGGTATACACATACAGTCATGACTGAAAGTGCTGGCACCCTTGAAATTGTTGCATAAATTGAATTATCTCTCCCAGAACATTATTATAATGACACCTTTGGTTATACAGATGTTTATTTCCTTTGTGTGTATTGGAACAATGCAAAAAAAACAGAGGAAAACATGCAAATTGGACATAATTTTACACAAAATCCCAAAATTGGGTGGGACAAAAATGTTGGCACCCTTAACTTAATATTTGGTCACCCCCTTCGGAATAAATAACTGCAATCCATCACTTCCTACACTTCCTATAACCATCTACAATCTTCTTACTCCTCTCAGCTGGAATTTTGGACAACTCTTTTTACAAACACGGTCTCTCATATGTGAAGATGTCTTCTCCCAATTGCAATTTTAAGATCTCTCTACAGATGTTCAATGAGATCCCAAACCATTGGTGCCACTTTGTAATGCTCCAGTGCGTTGTTTCCATCCATTTATTGGGGCTTCTTGAAATATGTTTGGGGTCATTGTTCTGTGGGAGACCCATGACCTAGGACGCACACCCAGCTTTCTGACACAGGACACTACATTGCGACATAAAATCCTTTGGTAATCTTCAGATTTCATAATACCTTGCACACAGTCAGAGACCCCAGTGCCAGAGGTACCAAAACAACCTCAAAATATCTGTGACTTTCCACCATATCTGACAGTAGGTACTGTGTTCTTTGCTTTGTAGGCCTCATTCCATTTTCGGTAAACAGTAGATTGATGTGCTTTACCAGAAAGCTCTATCTTGGTCTCATCTGTCCACTAAATGCTTTCCAAGAAGGATTTTAGCTTACTCATGTACATTTTGGCAAACTGCAGTCTAGATTTTTTACGTCTCTGTGTCAGCAGTGTGGTCCTCCCGTGTCTCCTGCCACAGCACTTCATTTCATTCACATGTGGACAGATAGTTCGTGCTGACACTGATGCCCCCCTGAGTCTGCAGGACAGCTTAGATTTCTTTGGACATTGGGGCTGTTTATCCATCATCCGGATTATCCTCCACTGTGACCTTTCATCAATTTTTCTCTGCCGTCCAGGGAGATTAGCTACAGTGCCATGGGTTGTAAACTTCTTGATTACTTTGTGCACAGTGGACAAAGGAACATCAAGGTCTCTAGAGATGGACTTGTAACCTTGAGATTGTTGATATTGTTCAACAATTTTGCTTCTCAAGTCCTCAGGCTGGTTTCACACTTGCGTTTTTTTTCGCGGTATTTTAGCGCTAAAAAACGCATGCATTTTTTTTCCCTATACTTTGCATGGGATGCGCTTATGTGCGCATACACATGCGTTTGTACGCGTTTTTCCGCGCATGCGTTTTTTTGCGGTATGCGCTCGGGCGCACAAAATGCATCCTGTTGCATTTTTTGGGCGTCCGACTTGCCTCAAAAAAACGCATGCGAGCGCAATGCGTTTTTTTACAGCAAGACACCCATTATAAGTCTATGGGTGCGCATATGTGCGCATTGGCATGCTTGTATGCGTTTTTTTGCGCATGCGTTTTTTTTTTTACCATTAGTTGGACAATGGAATTTAGGGGTTTGGGTGAGAGTTAGCGTTAGTTAAGGGGGTTTAGAGCTAGGGTTAGGGTTAGCTAGGGTTTAGGGTTAGGGTTAGTATGGTTTGGTTAAGGGTTAGGGTCAGGGTTAGGGTTAGTATGGTTTGGTTAAGGGTTAGGGTCAGGGTTAGGGTTAGGGTCAGGGTTAGGGTTAGGGTTAGTAAAGTCATGGTTTGGGTTAGTGTGAGGGGCCACCTAATGTTGGAAAAAAACGCAAACGCGGTAAAAACGCACTAAAAACGCATACAAACGCATAAAAACGCTGCGTTTTTTTCATGCATGCTCATAAAAATGCTTGAAAAAAACGCAGCGTTTGTATGCGTTTTTTCAATGCGTTTTTTTGCGGGGAAAAACGCGCTGCAAAAAAAAGCAAGTGTGAAATTAGCCTCAGACAGTTCTCTTCTCCTCTTTCTGTTCTCCATGCTTAGTGTGGCACATACAGACACACAATGCAAAGATTGCTGCAACTTCTCCCCTCTTTATCTGGTTCCAGGTGTGATTTTAATATTGCCCACAGCTGTTACTTGCCACAGGTGAGTGTGAAAGAGCATCACGTGCTGGAAACAAAGTTGTTCACCCACAATTTTGGAAATGTGCCATCAGTTTTGTCCGGCTTTTTTGGAGTTTTGGGTGAAATTATGTCCAATTTTCCTTTTTCTTTCTCTGCATTTTTGTGTATTGTTCCAATACACACAAAGGAAATAAACGTGCATAACAAAACATGAGGAACTGTAATAAATTTCTGGGAGAAATACTTCATTTTCTGGAACAATTTCAAGGGTGCCAACACCTTTAGCCATGAATCGGAGGTGTATATACCATACGCTCACTGTGAGTTCCCCAATATCCGGCCTAGTAGTGGAAGCAGCCACCGCCTCGTCCATCACTCGTCAGACAACTGCATAACTGTCCTGATTGGAGGCAGCGGTGTTGCGTACCATGACAAACGGCTGGCAGCAGTGGGATCTGTGTGATCTCTCCGATGTAATCTGTGACAAAGTGGTAACAGTGGTGGGATCTGCTCAACGCCCCCCCCCCTCTGTTATCCTTGACACTGCCTAAAACAGTGCATGCACATTAAGTACCGCAGCACGCTGCCCCATTTAGACCCGCTATCAGCTGCTGCAGATATTATTGGTGTCAGATGGCAGGCTGCCCCCTAGTGTCACAGCACCGGGCCACAACACCAGAAGTTGGACTGTGATACAAAGTGAAGCTACTTTTGCAGACACAACTCAACTTTTCTGGTGTACAGAGTGGCAGAGCAGCCGAGTTTTCCAGGAATATGAGTGCAGGGTTATATAACTGCAAAGGTGCGATTGAGGAGCCCAGGAAAGCGGGGTAACAACCTTCTGTCATTAGTGGCTTCTCCAGAAACATATTTTATTCATAAATACATTGTAACATCTTGATAGAAGATGTATTTTGAAGATTTTTAGAAAAAGTTTTTCTCTGGCGATGGTTGATCCGTGGTGGGATATTATGGAGGTGGGGGGGGGGAGGGGGGGGTGCAGCCACTTGGGATCGTTAGGGTCTCATTTACTTCCACTCATTTGTCCTCCGCCCTGGCGGCAGGTGGCATTGTGCACATGTGAATGGCGTGTTTGTGTCCAGCACAGGAGGCCTATTGAGTGACATGATGTCATGCGTGTCACAGGTGCGTCCTAAGAATGTCCCTATACATTCACCTCAGACCCCCGACCTGCGGAGAAATGAGCCTGCGGCCAATAAAACAACGACAATTTTGGACTGAACCCAAACACAACAAGCCTGCCCCATAAAAATTAAAGTGCTCAGCTTTATAGATGGCGCAGGGCGGAATATTGTGCACAGCGACCATTGCCAGTGGCTCCAGCTGCTCAGGAGGAGGAGAGCGCCGTCCTCACCTTGTCTACAGCTATTATAATCTCCACCTGGGGGCACAGGGGTCCGGCACACAGGAGCCCCCATGTCTCAGGTATATTGTAGTGAAGTTAAAGCGAAGATGAAAAGTTCTGCAACTTTTTAATATACTTTGTGATACAATTTCTCACCATTCCTGAGATCTCTGTTTGCTGTAAGTTAATTAATTTGAAACCCATAAAGAGGAGACGACACAGACGGAAGAGGCTGCTGTGTAAGGGCAGTGTATGAGAAGGCCCAGAATGCACAATCCCCCCTGATTTGGAGGTGGATGTGGCCCCCTGACCTCTTGGGCCCCTGTGTGGTTGCACCAGTTGTATGTCCGCTCCTGCTCACAGCTGAGAGTTTGTTACAATCACTTCAATGTTAGGTGTCTGTGAGTGAAGCCCACATCTCTCGTGGTGTCTGTGAGTGAAGCCCACATGTCTCGTCTTTCCTGATTGATACATTTACCTGCACTGATACATTGTATTCAGGCGTTTCAATTGTGTAGATACATTGTAAGAAACAAAACCGGTACAAAATCTATAGAATCCGGAGACTCATTAATGCTGATGTTGTGGAAGAGGCTGAGAGCCGCGCAGCAAACCTGCCTGTAATGTGCCCGGGATTTACACCGCGTCCCAGTGAAGAACATTAAAATTGTACTTGTGGGTGATTTGTGGCCACGTGACACCAGCGCCCAACAAATTCCATGTGGAAACCTGGTGTAAGTCCATCCAGACGCTCTCCTGACTTGTCTGCTTCCTTTCTGCGGCATCCATTAGAACTTTGTAGTGGCATTCCTCTGTTACTATTCCTGGAAATATATCATGACTCCCCCTCAATATCGTGTGTCCATTTGCCGTCTGGCGCTGGTAGAAGAGGTCGGCGTCAGTATTAAGGATGCATGATAAGGTGGAGGTAATACATGAAGCTGCCATACTCAGGTGGGGAGAGCCGCCGTCCAGTCCTTGCTCTGCGCTCCGATCTCACTGCGATTTATACGGCCGTTTGACTGCGCCCCAGTTGTGGCCAATTTGTTTCCACTTTTCCAGAAGGAATAATGGGAACAACACAAGTTAAAGTTTACAGAAATGGAGGGAGCTCAGGATTGTAATGGGAAGACGAGTATTTATCAGCGCTGATGGTCAGGAGGACAAATTGCTCCTATTTAACTCCTTGATTAACACAACGCTTAACAACACTGATTGTGGAGACTTCACACTAGACCTTAGAAATCGCGGCCCCAGAGTCAGGAGGAAGAGTGGAGGCCACAATACAGCTGCTGGAGGTCTAGTGTGAAGTCTCCACCATCAGTGATGGTTTGGGGAGCCATGTCATCTGCTGGTGTAGGTCCACTGTGTTTTATCAAGACCACAGTCAGAGCAGCCGTCTACCAGGACATGTTAGAGCTCTTCATGCTTCCCTCTGCCGACAAGCTTTATGGAGGTGGAAATGTCATTCTCCAGCAGGACTTGGCCCCTGTCCACACTGCCAAAAGTACCAATACCTGGTGTACACACAACAGTATCACTGGGATTGATTGGCAGCAAACTCGCCTGACCTTAACCCCATAGAGAATCTATGGAGTATTGTCAGGAGGAAGATGAGAGACACCAGACCCCACAATGCAGACGAGCTGAAGGCTGCTATCAAAGCAACCTGGGCTTCCATAACCCCTCAGCAGTGCCACAAGCTGATCGCCTCCATGCCACGCCGCATTGATGCAGTAATTGATGTAAAAGGAGCCCGACCAAGTACTGAGTGCATTTACTGATCACACATTTCAGTAGGACAACATTTCGGATTTTATAATAATTTTTCAAGCTGCACAAGAAACCGGGATAACCGCAGCCTGGAAAGGATGGTTAAGAAAAGGCCATTCACTAATGTAGTGGAGATTCACAAGGAGTGGGCTGCTGCTGGAGTCATTGCTTCACACCACACACAGACGTCTCCAGGACATGGGCTACAAGTGTCACATTCCTTGTTTCATCCACTCATGACCAATAGACAATGCCAGAAGCGTCTTACCTGGGCCAAGGAGAAGAAGAACCGGACTGTTGTCAGTGGTCCCAGAGTCTGGAGGAAGAGTGGAGAGGCCACAATCCAAGCTGCTGGAGGTCTAGTGTGAAGTCTCCACCATCAGTGATGGTTTGGGGAGCCATGTCATCTGCTGGTGTAGGTCATACATTTCAGTAGGACAACATTTCGGATTTTACAATCATTTTTCAGGCTGGTGTTATAAAGTATTCTAATTTCCTGAGATAATGACTTTTGGGTTTTCATTGGCTGTAAGCCACAATCATCAACATTACGAGAAACCCGTGACATAGATCAATCTGTGTGTAATGAGTCTGTAGAATAGAGGAGAGTCACTGTTTGTATTGAAGAACTGAAATAAATTCACTTTCTGATGATATTCTAATTTTTTGAGATGCACCTGTGTGGGTATATATAGATATATATACATAACTTTGTTTCCAGTTAAAGAGGTCGGACGTTTCCTGTAGTTCCTGACCAGGTTTGCTCACACTGCAGCAGGGATTTTGCCCCCCTCCTTCATACAGATCTTCTCCAGATCTTTCAGGTTTCGGGGCTGTCGCTGGGCAACATTGAGTTTTGGCTCCTCCATAGATCGTCTATTGGGTTCAGGTCTGGAGACTGGCTAGGCCACTCCAGGACCGTGAAATGCTTCTTAGGCCGGGGTCAGACTTGCCAGAAACTCGCATGAGTCTCGCATCTTAATACCACTACCGCAGGCACTCGGGACCAGAGAGCTCAGCTGCATTTATTAAGATGCGAGACTCATGCGAGTTTCTCGCAAGTCTGATCCTGGCCTCACAGAGCCACTCCTTAGTTCCCCAGGCTGTGTGTTTTGGGTCATTTTCATGCTGGAAGACTCAGCCATGACCCATCTTCAATGCTCTTACTGAGAGAAGGAGGTTGTTGGCCAAAATTTCACCATAAATGATCCCATCCATCCTCCCTACAACACGGTGCAGTCGTCCTGTCCCCCAAAAGTATTATGTTTCCCCCACCATGCTCCACGGTTGGGATGGTGTTCTTGGGGTTGTACTCATCCTCCTTCTTCCTACAAACATGGTGAGTGGAGTTGATACCAAAAAGTTCTGTTTTAGTCTCATCTGACCACATGACCTTCTCCCATGCCTCCTCTGGATCATCCATGATGGTCATTGGTGAACTTCAAAAGGGCCTGGACATGTGCTGGTGTGAGCAGAAGGACCTTGTGCCCTGCAGGATTTTAGTCCATGACAGCGTAGTGTGTTGCAAACGGTAATGTGTGAGACTGTGATCCCAGCTCTCTTCAGGTCATTGACCAGGTCCTCCCGTGTAGTTCTGGGCTGAGTCCTGACCTTTCTCAGAATCATCCTTACCCCATGAGGTGAGATCTTGCATGGAGCCCCAGACCGAGGAAGACTGACAGTCATCTTGTGTTTTTTCCATTTTCTAATAATTGCACCAACAGTTGTTGCCTTCTCACCAAGCTACTTACGTGTTGTCCTGTTGCTCATCCCAGCCTTGTGCAGGTCTACAATTTTGTCCCTGGTGTCCTTAGACAGCTCTTTGGCCTTGGCCATGGTGGAGAGGTTGGAGTGTGATTGAGTATGTGGACAGGTGTCTTTTATACAGGTAACAAGATCAAACAGGGGCAATTAATCCAGGTAATGAGTGCAGAGTCGGAGGCTTCTTACTGAAACACTAACAGGTCTGTGAGAGCCAGAATTCCTGCTGGTTGGTTCAGTGATCAAATACTTATTTCCTGCAATAAAATGTAAATTAATTATGTAACAATCCTACAATGTGATTTTCTGGATTTATTTTTAGATTCTGTGTCTCAAAGTTGAAGTGTACCTATGATAAAAATTACAGACGTCTTTTCTTTCTTTGTAGGGGGGAAAACTTCCAAAATCGGCAGAGGAACAAATAGTTTTTTTCCCCACCGCATTTTTTTTTATAATTTTTTTCCTACATTGCATTTTCTTTTTTAATTTGATGTTCAGTTTTTAACTACAATGTATTGTAAAAAATTCTATACGCCAAAACAATGGGGGATCTGGTCAGAAGATCCGGGGTCCTTTAACCCTGCTGTTCTGATCGCATTTACTATACACTTGTTCTGTTTCGGGTACATTTGACCCAACCGCTTACATCATGACTCAGTAATCAAAAAATGGCTTTACAATATGCAATCTAAAGAACGGAACTGAATAATCTGAGGAGAAAAGCCTAGCGAATAATGAGAAGAAGTACACAGGAAAACAAATACATTTTACAGGCATAAAACATTAGTCAATGTTATCGGGTCATATTGACCCGAACAGTACAAGTGTAACAATCATCGTGTAGCAAAAAGTAAACAAAAAAACAAATAAAAAAAACAACACTCATAGTAAAAACCCCTCAAATGAGGAAAAGTTGATTAATCACAGGTTTCAGATCCGCATAATAAAAAATCTGCAGGGTCCCAAATTTCTTTTCGGGTCATATTGAGCTGAACAGAACAGTAGGATAAAAAATCCTTCAAGGCTGAAGGATGGAAGATTTGCTTTTATGGGTGTAAGTAGTGACACGCTGCCTCCTGGTGGTCAAACTGAAAAATACATACTTTACATACACTGGAAATTTGCTTATCGGGACAGTGTTACTTTTAGACATAACTGAGAAATACAATGTTCAGGGGTCCCTAATAGGCTGTAAACCAGATACTGTGCATTACCTGTATGTGAACAGCGCCCTCTACAGGCCTCTTTTGTGCAATGATATACTAAGCAGTCACCCCTCCATGAATTGGTCAGCGATGAGTGGTTGTCTTATCAGTATTTTGCACCTATGGTGCCGCCATCTTTACTCCATGGGTTCGCTGCATCCTGTAGTGCATTTGTTCGGACACCTGGGCAGGTGAGCACTGCTGCCCCTTTCCTGCTGTGTTGTCATCTCTATGGTGTAAAGGGAGCACAGCTAGGAAGAAAATGAATGAGTTTCTTTACTGAATTAGTGGCGGAGACATCTGGTCCATAGAGTCTGTATGTCAGAGAATCTGCCTTTACAAATCAGACTGAGGCTGTGTGCACACGCTGCGGATTACTCTGCGGATATTTCCGCGCGGATCTGGCTAAATCCACAGGTAAATACACAGGTCAAAAGACCTGCGGATTATCCTGTGGTTTTCCCCTGCATTTTGACACCTGGTGATGGAGCAGGAGTCAAACCGCTGCAGATTCTGCACAAAGAATTGACATGCTGCGGATTTAAAACGGCAGCTAATACGCGCGGAAAATTCCACAGCATGTGCACAGCGTTTTTTAATTTCAATTGAATATAAAGATACAGTACAACGCAGCAGAAACTGCAGGGCCAAATCCGCAGCGTATGCACATACCCTGAAAGTTGGCGGCCCTTTTTGGAAGGGGGCCATGCACAGGTGCCCAGTTGGCTCCCCCTCCCCTAACACCAGCCCTGCCTACTTTACAAAAAACACCTGATGAAACAATATAGGCATAGTGCACACAGTGGCATCACAGTATCAAGATAAACACAGGAATGTCACAGTACAGGGATAATACACACAGTGAGGTCACAGTACAGAGATAATACACACAATGATGTCAGAGTACAGAGATAATACACACAGTGAGGTCACAGTACAGAGATAATACACACAATGATGTCAGAGTACAGAGATAATACACACAATGATGTCAGAGTACAGGGATAATACACACAGTGATGTCACAGTACAGAGATAATACACACAGTGATGTCACAGTACAGGGATAATACACACAATGATGTCACAGTACAGAGATAATACACACAGTGATGTCACAGTACAGGGAAAATACACACAGTGATGTCACAGTACAGGGAAAATACACACAGTGATGTCACAGTACAGGGATAATACACACAGTGATGTCACAGTACTGGGATAATACACACAGTGATGTCACAGTACAGAGATAATACACACAGTGATGTCACATTACAGGGAAAATACACACAGTGATGTCACAGTACAGGGATAATACACACAGTGATGTCACAGTACTGGGATAATACACACAGTGATGTCACAGTACAGAGATAATACACACAGTGATGTCACAGTACAGGGAAAATACATACAGTGATGTCACAGTACAGGGATAATACACACAGTGATGTCACAGTACTGGGATAATACACACAGTGATGTCACAGTACAGAGATAATACACACAGTGATGTCACAGTACTGGGATAATACACACAGTGATGTCACAGTACAGAGATAATACACACAGTGATGTCACAGTACTGGGATAATACACAGAGTGATGTCACAGTACAGAGATAATACACACAGTGATGTCACAGTACAGGGAAAATACACACAGTGATGTCACAGTACAGGGATAATATACGCAGTGATATCTTCATGGTGTCACAATATGGAGACAAAAGTGATGAGAACGACTCCAATCAGTGAAAACTTTTCCTCCAAGATCACTGAAAGTAAATATTTGTTTATGATAATGGCTCCGTATAATTAATGCTGTGGTTCATGTATGATCTGCTGTCTGATTATGACTGATAACAATTCCCAGCATTTTTTCTATTGTTAAGGAATAAGGACATATTAAGAGTTGTAGATTCTTCAGATACAATGTGTAGAGTGAAAGCGACCTGAGATTACAATTAACTGCTCTACTTGGCTTTTGTGCTGTATTCATGTACTGATGATAGTTCTGGTGCTATATTCTTGTATATAGAATAGAAGTCCAGCTCACCCACATGAATGATTGCAGCAATCGGAGGAAGGAAACCGTCTGTGCCAAGACATAGTTAGAGAGGAGAATAGAAAATAATTTAGGGTGCTGTTGCACTAGTAACACTTTGCTATGATGTTTTTAATTCCATTCCTTCCTTGCACATTTTAATTGTACTTTGTTCATTGCTATGTCTTTGTACTCATCCATCAAATAAATATTTTTGCACCTTCGTGGAGCTGGACATTTTCTCTTTTTCACTGTATTCATGTACTGACTATGATTCTGTTGCTGTATTCATGTACTGATAATAGTGATGGTGTAGTCATGTAAATACCCCTATTTAATGGTCTTGCTGCACATGGGATTGGCTCAGTATGACAGTGCGGCTGTGCACCCCTGCTTTAGAGATTTGATACATTTGTGATTTGTATCACCAGTAAATCTCTTGTATCCTTTTCCTTTCACTTGTTACATCAAGGTGGAGGGAGGAGAAGGAGGGTGTGGATTTTGCCTCCCCCTAAAGTTGTTGTAAGAACGACAATAGGGAAATAAATTTGGAGAAGCCCTGCTTATGTGAAGGCCTAACACCCAGGCTGCACAAAGAGTCTTCTGTAAATGGGTAACAATAGGGTGGTGCAGCTACAAAAGGCGATCCTCACCGCGAACACACAGGGTACACATGTTTACCAAGCGTGGACACTCGTAGTCAATGAGTGCAGCCATGCTTTTGAGAGTCCCCTCAATGCCAGAACTGTTCCCCTCCTGAAAAATGTAGATTTATTCTGAAATGAATCCTGATATACAAGAGAGCGCAGTCCCACGGTGACACCGGATCATGGCCTCCATATACGAGAACTGGGGCAGAATCAAATCTGAGCGGGACCTAGTGGAGAAAGCCATATAAAAACTTTAAAAATAATCACATTATTCAACGTCTGAAAATCACTCAAAAAGGGGCTGATATAAGTCACATACGGTGTAATGTCTGGGGGTTATATCAGTACTGGAGCGTTATAAGAGGGGCTGATATCAGTCACATATGGTGTAATGTCTGGGGGTTATATCAGTACTGGAGCATTATAAGAGAGGCTGATATCAGTCACATATGGTGTAATGTCTGGGGTTATATCAGTACTGGAGTGTTATAAGAGGGGCTGATATCAGTCACATATGGTGTAATGTCTGGGGGTTATATCAGTACTGGGCGTTATAAGAGGGGCTGATATCAGTCACATATGGTGTAATGTCTGGAGTTTATATTAGTACTGGAGCGTTATAAGAGGGCCTGATATCAGTCACATATGGTGTAATGTCTGGAGGTTATATCAGTACTGGAGCGTTATAAGAGGGGCTGATATCAGTCACATATGGTGTAAGGTCTGGAGGTTATATCAGTACTGGAGCGTTATAAGAGGGGCTGATATCAGTCACATATGGTGTAATGTCTGGGGGTTATATCAGTACTGGAGCATTATAAGAGGGGCTGATATCAGTCACATATGGTGTAATGTCTGGGGGTTATATCAGTACTGGGCGTTATAAGAGGGGCTGATATCAGTCACATATGGTGTAATGTCTGGAGTTTATATCAGTACTGGAGCGTTATAAGAGGGCCTGATATCAGTCACATATGGTGTAATGTCTGGAGGTTATATCAGTACTGGAGCGTTATAAGAGGGGCTGATATCAGTCACATATGGTGTAATGTCTGGAGGTTATATCAGCACTGGAGCGTTATAAGAGGGGCTGATATCAGTCACATATGGTGTAATGTCTGGAGTTTATATCAGTACTGGAGCGTTATAAGAGGGCCTGATATCAGTCACATATGGTGTAATGTCTGGAGGTTATATCAGTACTGGAGCGTTATAAGAGGGGCTGATATCAGTCACATATGGTGTAAGGTCTGGAGGTTATATCAGTACTGGGCGTTATAAGAGGGGCTGATATCAGTCACATATGGTGTAATGTCTGGGGGTTATATCAGTACTGGGCGTTATAAGAGGGGCTGATATCAGTCACATATGGTGTAATGTCTGGAGTTTATATCAGTACTGGAGCGTTATAAGAGGGCCTGATATCAGTCACATATGGTGTAATGTCTGGAGGTTATATCAGTACTGGAGCGTTATAAGAGGGGCTGATATCAGTCACATATGGTGTAAGGTCTGGAGGTTATATCAGTACTGGAGCGTTATAAGAGGGGCTGATATCAGTCACATATGGTGTAATGTCTGGGGGTTATATCAGTACTGGAGCATTATAAGAGGGACTGATATCAGTCACATATGGTGTAATGTCTGGGGGTTATATCAGTACTGGGCGTTATAAGAGGGGCTGATATCAGTCACATATGGTGTAATGTCTGGAGTTTATATCAGTACTGGAGCGTTATAAGAGGGCCTGATATCAGTCACATATGGTGTAATGTCTGGAGGTTATATCAGTACTGGAGCGTTATAAGAGGCTGATATCAGTCACATATGGTGTAATGTCTGGAGGTTATATCAGCACTGGAGCGTTATAAGAGGGGCTGATATCAGTCACATATGGTGTAATGTCTGGGGGTTATATCAGTACTGGAGCGTTATAAGAGGGGCTGATATTAGTCACATATGGTGTAATGTCTGGAGGTTATATCAGTACTGGAGCGTTATAAGAGGGGCTGATATCAGTCACATATGGTGTAACGTCTGGGGGCTATATCAGTACTGGAGCGTTATAAGAGGGGCTGATATCAGTCACATATGGTGTAATGTCTGGAGGTTATATCAGTACTGGAGCGTTATAAGAGGGGCTGATATCAGTCACATATGGTGTAATGTCTGGAGGTTATATCAGTACTGGAGCGTTATAAGAGGGGCTGATATCAGTCACATATGATGTAATGTCTGGGGGTTATATCAGTGCTGGAGCGTTATAAGAGGCTGATATCAGTCACATATGGTGTAATGTCTGGGGGTTATATCAGTACTGGAGCGTTATAAGAGGGGCTGATATCAGTCACATATGGTGTAATGTCTGGAGGTTATATCAGTACTGGAGCGTTATAAGAGGGGCTGATATCAGTCACATATGGTGTAATGTCTGGGGGTTATATCAGTACTGGAGCGTTATAAGAGAGGCTGATATCAGTCACATATGGTGTAATGTCTGGAGGTTATATCAGTACTGGAGCGTTATAAGAGGGGCTGATATCAGTCACATATGGTGCAATGTCTGGAGGTTATATCAGTACTGGAGCGTTATAAGAGAGGCTGATATCAGTCACATATGGTGTAATGTCTGGGGGTTATATCAGTACTGGAGCGTTATAAGAGGGGCTGATATCAGTCACATATGGTGCAATGTCTGGGGGTTATATCAGTACTGGAGCGTTATAAGAGGGGCTGATATCAGTCACATATGGTGTAATGTCTGGAGGTTATATCAGTACTGGAGCGTTATAAGAGAGGCTGATATCAGTCACATATGGTGCAATGTCTGGAGGTTATATCAGTACTGGAGCATTATAAGAGAGGCTGATATCAGTCACATATGGTGTAATGTCTGGAGGATATATCAGTACTGGAGCATTATAAGAGAGGCTGATATCAGTCACATATGGTGTAATGTCTGGGGGTTATATCAGCACTGGAGCGTTATAAGAGAGGCTGATATCAGTCACATATGGTGTAATGTCTGGGGGTTATATCAGTACTGGAGCGTTATAAGAGAGGCTGAACTCAGTCACATATGGTGTAATGTCTGGAGTTATATCAGTACTGGAGCGTTATAAGAGGGGCTGATGTCAGTCACATATGGTGTAATGTCTGGGGGTTATATCAGCACTGGAGCGTTATGAGGAGCTGATATCAGTCACATATGGTGTAATGTCTGGAGTTATATCAGTACTGGAGCGTTATAAGAGGGCCTGATATCAGTCACATATGGTGCAATGTCTGGAGGTTATATCAGTACTGGAGCGTTATAAGAGGGGCTGATATCAGTCACATATGGTGCAATGTCTGGAGGTTATATCAGTACTGGAGCGTTATAAGAGAGGCTGATATCAGTCACATATGGTGTAATGTCTGGGGGTTATATCAGCACTGGAGCGTTATAAGAGAGGCTGATATCAGTCACATATGGTGTAATGTCTGGGGGTTATATCAGTACTGGAACGTTATAAGAGGGGCTGATATCAGTCACATATGGTGTAATGTCTGGGGGTTATATCAGCACTGGAGCGTTATGAGGAGCTGATATCAGTCACATATGGTGTAATGTCTGGAGTTATATCAGTACTGGAGCGTTATAAGAGGGGCTGATATCAGTCACATATGGTGTAATGTCTGGAGTTATATCAGTACTGGAGCGTTATAAGAGGGGCTGATATCAGTCACATATGGTGTAATGTCTGGAGGATATATCAGTACTGGAGCGTTATAAGAGAGGCTGATCTCAGTCACATATGGTGTAATGTCTGGAGTTATATCAGTACTGGAGCGTTATAAGAGGCTGATATCAGTCACATATGGTGTAATGTCTGGGGGTTATATCAGTTCTGGAGCGTTATAAGAGGGGCTGATATCAGTCACATATGGTGTAATGTCTGGGGGTTATATCAGCACTGGAGCGTTATGAGGGGCTGATATCAGTCACATATGATGTAATGTCTGGGGTTATATCAGTACTGGAGCGTTATAAGAGGGGCTGATATCAGTCACATATGGTGTAATGTCTGGAGGTTATATCAGTACTGGAGCGTTATAAGAGGGGCTGATATCAGTCACATATGGTGTAATGTCTGGGGGTTATATCAGTATTGGAGCGTTATAAGAGAAGCTGATATCAGTCACATATGGTGTAATGTCTGGAGGTTATATCAGTACTGGAGCGTTATAAGAGGGGCTGATATCAGTCACATATGGTGCAATGTCTGGAGGTTATATCAGTACTGGAGCGTTATAAGAGAGGCTGATATCAGTCACATATGGTGTAATGTCTGGGGGTTATATCAGTACTGGAGCGTTATAAGAGGGGCTGATATCAGTCACATATGGTGCAATGTCTGGGGGTTATATCAGTACTGGAGCGTTATAAGAGGGGCTGATATCAGTCACATATGGTGTAATGTCTGGAGGTTATATCAGTACTGGAGCGTTATAAGAGAGGCTGATATCAGTCACATATGGTGCAATGTCTGGAGGTTATATCAGTACTGGAGCATTATAAGAGGGGCTGATATGAGTCACATATGGTGTAATGTCTGGAGGTTATATCAGTACTGGAGCGTTATAAGAGAGGCTGATATCAGTCACATATGGTGCAATGTCTGGAGGTTATATCAGTACTGGAGCGTTATAAGAGGGGCTGATATCAGTCACATATGGTGTAATGTCTGGAGGATATATCAGTACTGGAGCATTATAAGAGAGGCTGATATCAGTCACATATGGTGTAATGTCTGGGGGTTATATCAGCACTGGAGCGTTATAAGAGAGGCTGATATCAGTCACATATGGTGTAATGTCTGGAGGTTATATCAGTACTGGAGCGTTATAAGAGAGGCTGATATCAGTCACATATGGTGCAATGTCTGGAGGTTATATCAGTACTGGAGCGTTATAAGAGGGGCTGATATCAGTCACATATGGTGTAATGTCTGGAGGATATATCAGTACTGGAGCATTATAAGAGAGGCTGATATCAGTCACATATGGTGTAATGTCTGGGGGTTATATCAGCACTGGAGCGTTATAAGAGAGGCTGATATCAGTCACATATGGTGTAATGTCTGGGGGTTATATCAGTACTGGAGCGTTATAAGAGAGGCTGAACTCAGTCACATATGGTGTAATGTCTGGAGTTATATCAGTACTGGAGCGTTATAAGAGGGGCTGATATCAGTCACATATGGTGTAATGTCTGGGGGTTATATCAGCACTGGAGCGTTATAAGAGGGGCTGATATCAGTCACATATGGTGCAATGTCTGGAGGTTATATCAGTACTGGAGCGTTATAAGAGGGGCTGATATCAGTCACATATGGTGCAATGTCTGGAGGTTATATCAGTACTGGAGCGTTATAAGAGGGCCTGATATCAGTCACATATGGTGCAATGTCTGGAGGTTATATCAGTACTGGAGCGTTATAAGAGGGGCTGATATCAGTCACATATGGTGCAATGTCTGGAGGTTATATCAGTACTGGAGCGTTATAAGAGAGGCTGATATCAGTCACATATGGTGTAATGTCTGGGGGTTATATCAGCACTGGAGCGTTATAAGAGAGGCTGATATCAGTCACATATGGTGTAATGTCTGGAGGTTATATCAGTACTGGAACGTTATAAGAGGGGCTGATATCAGTCACATATGGTGTAATGTCTGGGGGTTATATCAGCACTGGAGCGTTATGAGGAGCTGATATCAGTCACATATGGTGTAATGTCTGGAGTTATATCAGTACTGGAGCGTTATAAGAGGGGCTGATATCAGTCACATATGGTGCAATGTCTGGAGGTTATATCAGTACTGGAGCGTTATAAGAGGGCCTGATATCAGTCACATATGGTGCAATGTCTGGAGGTTATATCAGTACTGGAGCGTTATAAGAGGGGCTGATATCAGTCACATATGGTGCAATGTCTGGAGGTTATATCAGTACTGGAGCGTTATAAGAGAGGCTGATATCAGTCACATATGGTGTAATGTCTGGGGGTTATATCAGCACTGGAGCGTTATAAGAGAGGCTGATATCAGTCACATATGGTGTAATGTCTGGGGGTTATATCAGTACTGGAACGTTATAAGAGGGGCTGATATCAGTCACATATGGTGTAATGTCTGGGGGTTATATCAGCACTGGAGCGTTATGAGGAGCTGATATCAGTCACATATGGTGTAATGTCTGGAGTTATATCAGTACTGGAGCGTTATAAGAGGGCCTGATATCAGTCACATATGGTGCAATGTCTGGAGGTTATATCAGTACTGGAGCGTTATAAGAGGGGCTGATATCAGTCACATATGGTGCAATGTCTGGAGGTTATATCAGTACTGGAGCGTTATAAGAGAGGCTGATATCAGTCACATATGGTGTAATGTCTGGGGGTTATATCAGCACTGGAGCGTTATAAGAGAGGCTGATATCAGTCACATATGGTGTAATGTCTGGGGGTTATATCAGTACTGGAACGTTATAAGAGGGGCTGATATCAGTCACATATGGTGTAATGTCTGGGGGTTATATCAGCACTGGAGCGTTATGAGGAGCTGATATCAGTCACATATGGTGTAATGTCTGGAGTTATATCAGTACTGGAGCGTTATAAGAGGGGCTGATATCAGTCACATATGGTGTAATGTCTGGAGTTATATCAGTACTGGAGCGTTATAAGAGGGGCTGATATCAGTCACATATGGTGTAATGTCTGGAGGATATATCAGTACTGGAGCATTATAAGAGAGGCTGATATCAGTCACATATGATGTAATGTCTGGAGGTTATATCACTACTGGAGCGTTATAAGAGGGGCTGATATCAGTCACATATGGTGCAATGTCTGGAGGTTATATCAGTACTGGAGCGTTATAAGAGGGGCTGATATCAGTCACATATGGTGTAATGTCTGGAGGATATATCAGTACTGGAGCATTATAAGAGAGGCTGATATCAGTCACATATGATGTAATGTCTGGAGGTTATATCACTACTGGAGCGTTATAAGAGGGGCTGATATCAGTCACATATGGTGTAATGTCTGGAGGATATATCAGTACTGGAGCGTTATAAGAGGGGCTGATATCATTCACATATGGTGCAATGTCTGGAGGTTATATCAGTACTGGAGCATTATAAGAGGGGCTGATATCAGTCACATATGGTGTAATGTCTGGGGGTTATATCAGCACTGGAGCGTTATAAGAGGGGCTGATATCAGTCACATATGGTGTAATGTCTGGGGGTTATATCAGTACTGGAGCGTTATAAGAGAGGCTGATCTCAGTCACATATGGTGTAATGTCTGGAGTTATATCAGTACTGGAGCGTTATAAGAGGGGCTGATATTAGTCACATATGGTGTAATGTCTGGGGGTTATATCAGCACTGGAGCGTTATGAGGGGCTGATATCAGTCACATATGGTGTAATGTCTGGGGGTTATATCAGTACTGGAGCGTTATAAGAGGGGCTGATATCAGTCACATATGGTGTAATGTCTGGAGGTTATATCAGTACTGGAGCGTTATAAGAGGGGCTATCAGTCACATATGATGTAATGTCTGGGGGTTATATCAGTACTGGAGCGTTATAAGAGGGGCTGATATCAGTCACATATGGTGTAATGTCTGGGGGTTATATCAGCACTGGAGCGTTATGAGGGGCTGATATCAGTCACATATGGTGTAATGTCTGGAGGTTATATCAGTACTGGAGCATTATAAGAGGGGCTGATATCAGTCACATATGGTGTAATGTCTGGGGGTTATATCAGTACTGGAGCTTTATAAGAGGGGCTGATATCTGTCACATATGGTGTAATGTCTGGAGGTTATATCAGTACTGGAGCATTATAAGAGGGGCTGATATCAGTCACATATGGTGTAATGTCTGGAGGTTATATCAGTACTGGAGCGTTATAAGAGGGGCTGATATCAGTCACATATGGTGTAATGTCTGGGGGTTATATCAGTACTGGAGCGTTATAAGAGGGGCTGATATCAGTCACATATGATGTAATGTCTGGGGGTTATATCAGTACTGGAGCGTTATAAGAGGGGCTGATATCAGTCACATATGGTGTAATGTCTGGGGGTTATATCAGCACTGGAGCGTTATGAGGGGCTGATATCAGTCACATATGGTGTAATGTCTGGGGGTTATATCAGTACTGGAGCTTTATAAGAGGGGCTGATATCAGTCACATATGGTGTAATGTCTGGAGGTTATATCAGTACTGGAGCATTATAAGAGGGGCTGATATCAGTCACATATGGTGTAATGTCTGGAGGTTATATCAGTACTGGAGCATTATAAGAGGGGCTGATATCAGTCACATATGGTGTAATGTCTGGGGGTTATATCAGTACTGGAGCGTTATAAGAGGGGCTATCAGTCACATACGGTGTAATGTCTGGAGGTTATATCAGTACTGGAGCGTTATAAGAGGGGCTGATATCAGTCACATATGGTGTAATGTCTGGAGGTTATATCAGTACTGGAGCGTTATAAGAGGGGCTGATATCAGTCACATATGATGTAATGTCTGGGGGTTATATCAGTACTGGAGCGTTATAAGAGGGGCTGATATCAGTCACTTATGGTGTAATGTCTGGGGGTTAAATCAGTACTGGAGCGTTATAAGAGGGGCTGATATCAGTCACATATGGTGTAATGTCTGGAGGTTATATCAGTACTGGAGCATTATAAGAGGGGCTGATATCAGTCACATATGGTGTAATGTCTGGAGGTTATATCAGTACTGGAGCATTATAAGAGGGGCTGATATCAGTCACATATGGTGTAATGTCTGGAGGTTATATCAGTACTGGAGCATTATAAGAGGGGCTGATATCAGTCACATATGGTGTAATGTCTGGAGGTTATATCAGTACTGGAGCATTATAAGAGGGGCTGATATCAGTCACATATGGTGTAATGTCTGGAGGTTATATCAGTACTGGAGCGTTATAAGAGGGGCTGATATCAGTGCTACAGTAGAGGAGCAGGATGATACATGGTTTCCAGCAGACACCTTACTCCTCTGATTCTATAGGTTTATGTCTTATTAGTTCCAACTGCTATAATTTATATTAGACTAGATTATGGCGTTATGCTATCACATCGGGAGGATGCGATAGCATCACACCTCTTGCCATGTTAACCCTCAACACACCACTCTTCTCACCTTTCACCATCTCTCCACTCATGTCCACTCACTCCTTCACTCCACATATGACCCTTTCTCTCACTCCGTCTCTCATACTCACGCCGTCATCGCCGCTGCTCCACGATCCCCGACATCTTCTTCCGCCGGCGTCATCCTGGATCCAGACGTCCTTCCACGCCGGCGACATGTTCTTGCGGTGACGCCATCTTGACTATCGCGGGATTTCGCCGATCGAAAATGGCGTCGCCGCCTGAACATGTCGCCGGCGTGGAAGGACGTCTGGATCCAGGATGACGCCGGCGGAAGAAGATGTCGGGGATCGTGGAGCAGCGGCGATGACGGCGTGAGTATGAGAGACGGAGTGAGAGAAAGGGTCATATGTGGAGTGAAGGAGTGAGTGGACGTGAGTGGAGATGGTGAAAGGTGAGAAGAGTGTGTGTGTGGAGGAGGAGTGGTGTGTTGAGGGTTAACATGGCAAGAGGTGTGCGGTGACGTCACCGGTTACAACTGGACGGAAGTTGTTACAGCCGGAAGCTGCTTAGCGCATTTATTATTATCGATAGATGTTGGCTCTCATTTATGTGACGTCTGATCTTCCGCTCTCACCTCTTTCCCATCAGCACCTCGGCCTCATTTCCAGGGTCCGGTAAATTCTCTTTTATGTCCTTTTATAAATGAGTCGCGATCGGCAGGTGATTATTTCAGATTTTTTGTGTCGCCCACCAGACCTTAGTAAAACAAATATTTATCTATTTTTCCAGTGGATTATGGGGCAGATGTCGCCTCGAGGCTGCACGCAGACCCCAGCGAGACAGGATTGCCGTCTATTATACAAGAGATAGAAGACGCGGCAGATAACAGCGATCAAAGGCTAAAAGCTCCCGCTCCTGAGATGAAAGTGCAGACTGGGATTCTGCTGCCCTGGAGTATCCAGCTCAAAAAGCATAAAAAAGGCAACATAAAATTATGTATCAAATAATAATACCCAAAGGATGAGAATCTGATACAAAGAGCACAGATCAGAGCTGGTGGAAACTGAAGGCTCATGGCTTGGACAAAGTTCAAGCTAACGGCCCCTATGTCATATTGTTCAAATATTAGAATAATAGATAATGCACATATAATGTACAGCCTGAGTTATATCCTGTATTATACCCCAGAGCTGCACTCACTATTCTGCTGGTGCAGTCACTGTGTACATACATTACTGATCCTGAGTTACATCCTGTATTATACCCCAGAGCTGCACTCACTATTCTGCTGGTGGAGTCACTGTGTACATACATTACATTACTGATCCTGAGTTACATCCTGTATTATACCCCAGAGCTGCACTCACTATTCTGCTGGTGCAGTCACTGTGTACATACATTACATTACTGATCCCGTTTTACCTCCTGTATTATAACCCAGAGCTGCGCTCACTATTCTGCTGGTGCAATCACTGTGTACATACATTACATTACTGATCCTCAGTTACATCCTGTATTATACCCCAGAGCTGCACTCACTATTCTGCTGGTGCAGTCACTGTGTACATACATTACATTAATGATCCTGAGTTACATCCTGTATTATACCCCAGAGCTGCACTCACTATTCTGCTGGTGCAGTCACTGTGTACATACATTACATTACTGATCCCGTGTTACCTCCTGTATTATACCCCAGAGCTGCGCTCACTATTCTGCTGGTGCAATCACTGTGTACATACATTACATTACTGATCCTCAGTTACCTCCTGTATTATACTCCAGAGCTGCACTCACTATTCTGCTGGTGCAGTCACTGTGTACATACATTACATTACTGATCCTGAGTTACATCCTGTATTATACTCCAGAGCTGCACTCACTATTCTGCTGGTGGAGTCACTGTGTACATAGATCCATCCAAAACCCAACAGTATAGAAATATATCAACATAGCCACCATCAGTGCAGGATTATATCACTGGAGTCTGGAACCAGGAAATCATCACCAGAATCTACAACAGTACATGAGTACAGCGCCAAGCTAATAATACAATCACTTGGAATGTCAGGTCAGTTCATACACATTGGTATCGCATGGAGCATTCTCAGTATGTCCTTAACAATTGCAAAGAGATACTGAGAGTTGCTGTAACAGCCATCACCAGACTGTGGACACACAGTACTGATGAGACGCAGACAGTTTTGCAAATAAACATTTACATCCAGGTACCTTATAGGCGACATCTTCTCTGATTGAAGTAATCTAAATTTTGTCCAAACCCCACAATAACTTTTCACATCCACAGCTTATCTTTGCAGAGTTCCATCTTCTCTGTAAACTACAGTGGCTTGTGAAAGTATTCACCCCCTTGGCATTTTCCGTGTTTTGCTACCTCACAACCTGGAATTTCAATGTAACTGAAACCTTCAGCGTGCATAACTCTTCACCTCCCCTAAAGTCAGTACTTTGTAGAGCCTCCTTTTGCGGCAATTATAGCTTTGGATAAGTCTCTGAGCTTTCCACATCTGGTCACTGGGATTTTGCCCATTTCTCAAGGCAAAACTGTTCCGGCTCCCTCAGGTTAGATGTTTCCTCTGGTGAACAGCGATCTTCACGTCTGACCACAGAGTCTCCATTGGATTAAGGCTTGGGCTGTGACTCGGCCGCTCCAGAACATCTACACGTTCCCTGTTACACCACTCGAGTGTTGCTGGAGCAGGATGCTTTGGGCGATTGTCTTGTTGGAAGGTGAATCTCCGTCCCAGTCTCCAACCACTGATGGACAGAGGTTTTGCTCCAGAATATCCCTGTATTTCGCACCATCCATCTTCCTCTCTACTAGCGGTCACAGAAGTTTTGTTTTCTTTCTATTTGCCTGAAAATAAGATATACCTTTTTTCTCTGCACTGTTTTCTTTTTTCCCCCCTTTTTCTGTTAATTTGTACTTTTATGAAGATTTTCTATCTGTGACACATATGACCTTGTGGACATGTGACCGCCATGGCTATAGTGATGGTATGCAGCATGGATCGGCTGATGTGTCAGGTGATCTTCATCACCATAGAATCGGCCAAGCTTTGTGGACGGCATTCGCGCACGTGTAGCACGATGGGTCATGTGACCATGAATGTGTGACACGATGTGACTGAGTCCAGGATTGGGCAGTGTTGGTGCGCGCCGTCATGTCTGGTGACCTTCTGGGTTGGCTGTACCTTGGCCTGGACACCGAGGATGCGGACATAGCGGTAGACACTGTTGGGACGTGTCTCGGTGTCATGGCAGCCAGGATTTCCGCGATCTTCGGCAGTAATCTCGGATGGATATACAATGATCACATCGGTCATTCTGTTCTATATTGTACATTTAGACATGTGACTGAGCGTCCTTCCATCTTCTCCCGTCTTCTGCAGCACAACATCCCGACACAGTGCCCTTAAAAGTATCTGTGTCATCCGCATGCTCCTGATTAACATGATCTGCCCTGCGCTGTGATCCTAAATACATGATTGCCCCTCACTGTGCTCCCTGCAAAATGGGACCCCACACTCTCCCATTTATGGTACATGTCCTCTACATTGCCCTCTTCTATTAAATTTTGCCTCAACACTGTCCGCCTTTATGAAGTATAACTGCCACTGTCTGCCCTTAGTAACTCATCTCTCTCTCCCTCTGAAGTAATATTGTACATTAGATCTCTGCGCCTGTATAATCCATCACCAGAGGGCGCTGGCACACCGCTACTCGGACTGATCTAAGATTTCTCCTAATAATGGGGCAGAAGAGGAGAGAGAAGAGAATGTCAGATAGTGGTGCAAGAATCATTGATCCAAAGCGTTCTGCTCCAGTGCGAGCTGCCTGCGCCCCTGTCATTTCCCTGCAGGATAACTGAGTACACCGAACATTCCGCTTCCTAACGAGCACAGAATCGGGTAACAGCGTCTCCACCCAGATTCCAGGATCTGCCATTAGATTACACCTGTCCCTGCGGCGCCGCTTATTAATGACATCCACCCACTAATTGCACTGCTGTAACAGCCGCCACTAACCGGCAGTGAGCGCCGTTCTGTGCACGAGGGGCTGTCACTGCTGGCCCCTATTATGAGGCTTCATGGCTGTCAGGGGGGTTTACATGCAGTGCTTTTCTTTGTGGGGTCTTGGGGGTGTTTTGCCCCAAAAAGGGGCCATGTCCTATTTGGTAATATGTATAACCCTGAGGACAGATCCACCAGATCATGGACCCCAGGCCCTAAACAAAACCTGGACTAGAACCGATCCCAGACGGTGCGCTCTGAACTATAGATACATTTCATATAGATACATTTCTGAAGACTTGTGTTTTCCGTTCCACCAGTTTAGATGCAGAAACACAACGGATCCAGTTTATTTTTGAAATAAATGAACATTCCTTTATCATCTCCTTAGTGTTTTCTTTTACTCCCAGTTTATTATTGCATTTTGCCTTTATTATTGTGGTTTTTTATTTTCATGCTTTTGGCCGTCTTTGGTCCAGCGCTAAAGTCTTCTTTTAAATTGTGCGTATTTTAAGTTTATTTTCTACTTCATCTATTGTGCACCATTGTGGGAGTTTTTGTAATCAAGATCATTGTGGCGATTCATTGTTTACAACTTTTTATGACATTTTGCTCCATAAAGGCACAAAAAGTTAAAAGTCCAAAATAAAGACCATTTTCTATTTCGTGCAAATTTCAAGACCCTGCATGCGCCATTTTTACTAATTTAACCAGCAACAAATCAATATCATAGAGCTAAAACAAGGGACTTATAAAAAAACACAAATGGATTGGCCCCAATATTTGTTTCTGTTTTTTTTTTTTTTTAAATAAATTTCCACTAGGGGGCACTACAACACTGCAGGAATTTAAAGGGAAATTCCAAGTGGCACTTCAGGGATTTTTTGTTTAAAAACTGTGAAAGAAAATTGTCAAGAGCAGTGGAGCGGCGTCTGTGTCTGTATTGGGAAATAATACACAAAATGCAATAGAAATAAATGTAACAACCAGAAAGTGCAAGAAATGTGGAATCATGGCGATTAATAATGCTATGCATGAAGTAAAAATAACGGTCTGGTGTAAAGTCTGCCGCGAAGAAAGCTTAACAATGGTATGATGACTATTTCAGTAACTTTCTAATATACAGTTGGTACGGAAAGTATTCAGACCCCTTTACATATTTCACTCTCTGTTTCATTGCAGCCATTTGGTAAATTCAGAAAAGTTCATTTTTTCTCATTAATGTGCACTCTGCACCCCATCTTGACCGAAAAAAAAAAACAGAAATGTAGATATTTTTGCAAATTTCTTAAAAAAGAAAAACTGAAATATCCCATGGTCATAAGTATTCAGCCCCTTTGCTCAGACACTCATATGTAAGTCCCATGCTGTCCATTTCCTTGTGATCCTCCTTGAGATGGTTCTACTTCTTCATTGGAGTCCAGCTGTGTGTAATTACACTGATAGGACTGGATTTGTAAAGGCGCACACCTGTCTATATAAAGGTACTGTCACACTTAGCGATGTACCAGTGATCCCGACCAGCGATATGACGCGGTCAGGATCGCTGGTACATCGCTAAGTGGTCGCTAGTGAGCTGCCACACAGGCAGATCTCACCAGCGACATCACAGCGGTCGCTACTTACCTGTCAGATGCGGCGATCCTGCGTCCTCCCGCCCGGCTCCACGCTCGTCGCTTGTCTCTCCACAGGAAGCTGACGACGAGAAGCGGTCCTGAACGTTCTCGCATGATCAGCGATAACCAGCGGAGGAGCCGGTCGTAGGTAAGTATCAGACACAGCGATGTCGCTAGCAATATCGCTATAACGTCACAAGTTATAGCGATATTGCTAGCAATATCACTTAGTGTGACAGTACCTTAAGACCTCACAGCTCACAGTGCATGTCACACCAAATGAGAATCATGAGGCCAAAGGAACTGGCCAAGGAGCTCAGAGACAGAATTGTGGCAAGGCACAGATCTGGCCACGGTTACAAAAGAATTTCTGCAGTACTCAAGGTTCCTAAGAGCACAGTGGCCTCCATTATTCTTAAATGGAAGAAGTTTGGCACCACCAGAAGTCTTCCTAGACCTGGCCGTCCAGCCAAATTGACCAATCGTGGGAGAAGAGCCTTGGTGAGAGAGGTAAAGAAGTACCCCAAGATCACTGTGGTTGAGCTCCAGAGATGCAGTAGGGAGATGGGAGAAAGTTCCACAAAGTCAACTATCACTGCAGCCCTCCACCAGTTGGGCCTTTGTGGCAGAGTGGCCCGACGGAAGCCTCTCCTCAGTGCCACACATATGAAAGCCCGCATAGAGTTTGCTAAAAAACACATGAAGGACTCCCAGACTATGAGAAATAAGATTCTCTGGTCTGATGAGACGAAGATAGAACTTTTTGATGATAATTCTAAGCGATATGTGTGGAGAAAACCAGGCCCTGTTCATCACCTGCCCAATGCAATGCCAACAGTGAAACATGGTGGTGGCAGCATCATGCTATGGGGATGTTTTTCAGCTGCAGGGACAGGACGACTGGTTGTTATTGAAGGAAACATGAATGTGGCCAAGTACAGAGATATCCTGGATGAAAACCTCTTCCAGAGTGCTCTGGAGCTCAGACTTGGCTGAAGGTTCACCTTCCAACAAGACAATGACCCTAAGCACACAGCTAAAATAACAAAGGAGTGGCTTCAGAACAACTCTGTGACCATTCCTGACCGGCCCAGCAAGAGCCCTGACCTAAACCCAATGGAGCATCTCTGGAGAGACCTGAAAATGGCTGTCCACCAACGTTCACCATCCAACCTGACGGAACTGGAGAGGATCTGCAAGGAAGAATGGCCGAGGATCCCCAAATCCAGGGGTGAAAAACTTGTGGCCTCATTCCCAAGAAGACTCATGGCTGTACTAGCTCAAAAGATGCGTCTACTCAATACTGAGCAAAGGGCCTGAATACTTATGACCATGGGAGATATCAGTTTTTCTTTTTTAATACATTTGAAAAAAATTCTACATTTCTGCTTGTTTGAGTCAGGATGGGGTGCAGGGTGCACATTAATGAGGAAAAATGAACTTTATTGAATGTACCAAATGGCTGCAATGAAACAAAGAGAGAAAAATGTAAAGAGGTCTGAATACTTTCTGTACCCACGGTACCTCATGTTTCAATTCCTTAACTCTAATTTCTTTTCCAAAGATTTTATTTGGATTTTAAAATAACAGGCAAGAATAGGGAGTAAGGGCAGGAGAGGAAGGAGGGGGGGGGGGTTAACTCTAATTTCAAGACCACTGCTTGCTGTCAGAGAAAGCTAACAATCTGCAGCTGAAAACCGGTTTTGGTGATATTTTACTGACTGAGAATCCCAGCTTGTTACCGCACAGAACACTGATACATTGTAAGGAAGCAGCAACATTCACTGACAGCAAGCAGAAATCATGACTAAGAAGAAATAAAGAATGACAGACTCCAATTACAGACTAAACAGTCACCCCAACTGATATCTGCGATTGTGACCTAGTCCCCCCTTACAGGTGATCTCGGGGTAGCAGTAACCAGCCCCCCGTGTTATGTGACTCCTCAGAATGTCACATTTTGGCTCATTGTGACAAATATGTAACATTTGGTGACATCGACTTTATTTTTATGTTATTTTTCTTTTACAATTGCTATTTTGTTAAAGTACTGATTTTACTCAAAGAAACCTGCCAACTAAAAGTAAAATTATTAGTATGCATATTGGATAGTTCCTGGAAACAGTCAGCAAGGTTGTTGACTTTCACTCAATTACAGATGACTTTACAGTTTGTGGGTAAAGAGGCAAGTCTTCATCGTTCAACCACCACAACCCCTTTGTATACCAGACCAATGCCCAAACCCCATAACCTCCTTATCCAACATCAATGAAGGGGAGCTTAATCGCCTCTTCTCCAAATCGCACCTCACAACCTGTGCACTCGACCCCATCTCATCCCACCTCCTCTCCAGCCTCACCACCACACTTATCCCATCCCTAACCCATCTCTTCAACCTATCACTAACGTCCGGTACCTTCCCTTCTGCTTTCAAGCATGCCACAATCACGCCTATCCTTAAAAAGCCAACCCTCGACCCAACCGCTATGTCCAGCAATCGCCCAATATCGCTGCTCCCATTCTCTTCCGAACACCTGGAGCAGCACGTCCACGCTGAACTTTCCTCCCACCTCTCATCTAACTTGCTCTTTGACAATCTACAATCTGGTTTCCGCCCCCATCACTCCACTGAGACAGCCCTGACCAAAATTACTAACGACCTACTTACAGCCAAATCAAATGGACAATACTCTATACTCCTGTTTCTAGACCTGTCCTCTGCATTTGACACAGTTGACCACTGACTCCTACTACAGATCCTCTCCTCCTTCTGCATCAAAGACCTCGCCCTATCCTGGATCTCCTCATACCTTTCCAACCGCACATTCAGCGTCTCCCACACCACCTCCTCATCCCACCCTCTCTCTGTTGGAGTCCCCCAAGGTTCTGTTCTAGGACCCCTACTCTTCTCAATCTATACACTTGGTCTGGGGCAACTCATAAAGTCCCACGAATTCCAGTACCACCTTTATGCTGATGACACTCAGATCTACCTCTCTGGCCCAGACGTCACCTCTCTGCTGTCCAGAATCCCAGAGTGTCTATCAGCCATATCCTCCTTCTTCTCCTCTCGCTTCCTCAAACTCAAATCTGAACTCATCATCTTTCCCCCATTTCACAGATCTTCCTTACCCGACCCATCTATCACAATTAATGACATCACACTTTCCCCAGTACCGGAGGTCTGCTGCCTCGGAGTAACCCTTGACTCTGTCCTGTCCTTCAAACTGCACATCCAAGCTCTTTCTACCTCCTGTCGTCTCCAGCTCAAAAATATTTCCAGAATCCGTTCTTTCCTCAACCCTCATTCTAATAAAATGCTTGTGCATGCCCTCATCATCTCCTGCCTTGACTACTGCAACAGCCTTTTCTGTGGTCTCCCTGCTAACACCCTCGCACCTCTCCAGTCCATCCTTAACTCTGCTGCCCGACTAATTCATCTCTCTCCTCGCTACCCCTCCTCTTCTCCCCTCTGCAAATCTCCTCACTGGCTCCCTTTCCCTCAGCGTATCCAGTTCCAATTACTAATACTGACCTACAAGGCCATCTATAACCTGTCCCCCCCATATGTCTCTGAACTAATCTCCCAATACCTTCCCTCACGTAATCTCCGGTCCTCCCAAGACCTCCTTCTCTCCTCCACACTTATTCGCTCCTCACCCAACCGCCTCCAAGACTTCTCCCGAATATCCCCCATTCTCTGGAATTCTTTGCCCCAACAAGTCCGACTATCAACCACAATCGGATCCTTCAGACGGAACCTGAAAACCCACCACTTCAAGAAAGCCTACAGCCTGCAATGACCTCGCTACCTCCTTCTCTCTCGTCACTACCAGAGATATCACCTCAACCAACACCGGAACTGCTGCAACCCACCAACCTACTGTCTCCTTCCCCACCATCCTGTAGCATGTGAGCCCGAAAGGGCAGGGTCCTCTCTCCCCTCTGTATCAGTCTGTCATTGTTAGTTTACTGTAAGTGATATCTGTAATTTGTATGTAACCCCTACTCATGTACAGCACCATGGAACCAATGCTGCTATAGAAATAAATAATAATAATAATAATAATAATAATAAAGAGGACACTGGTCGGAGCGCCAGCATAGGGTTCACAATGTTCACAATGGATGTGACCCCCGGACAGGTGGAGGTTTGGGGTACGCGTTGCCTCCATGTATCAATGTTATTTGTCAGGTTCTCAGGATCACATGAATGTGTGATCTCAGCGTCATTAGAATGCACGGAGCCGCTGCCACCAAGGTAACCTGGTATTGACAGATAAGATGTTTTTCCTCTGGAGAATGTGTCCTCAGCTGAACTTTTGGGGTATCGGCCTTACAGCAGCCCCTCCCGGTGAGCGCCATTCACTGCACTGGGCCCTTCTCCTCCACACACATCTCATACAGGGGACCTGGCTCTACAATCAGCCATCTCTGTATTGATGGCACCCTCCTCCCCTCGTGGAATCAGCGCCAAAACACCACGTTCCCTCATCAAGTATTCATGGGGACTCTTGTCACTAGATACTTGTCTTATTTCCATAGGAATCGAGCGTTCTCCGAGCAGAAGTCTTATGTATGGCCGGGGAACATGGATTTCTGGCAGGAAACCTTCTTTGTGTTTTTTGCACCTGCAAATTTAGAGGCAAAATAGGGACAGAGCAACGTCTCAAAATCTGCACGTAAAGGGCTCGAGCCCGGAATTCCACCAATGCAATGTCTATGGGGCCCACATACCATGACCGGAGCCCGAGAGGTTACACCCGAGCAATCTATTGTCTCGCCAGAGATGAGCGGCGCCAGAGGTGACTGACAGCTGCTTCATTCCGGAACATTCACCAGATCCATTATATAGTGACAGCTGAACTCCAGTCCATATTTCTGATAATTGACTGATATCATCGCTTCCCTCTGCTGGGTTAGAGAAGCACATTCCATTCATACATGGAGGCAGTCAGCATGGAGGGATATTACAGAAAATTTATTATAAAGCACAATGTATCGACATACGATGGAGCAGAACAGGAACTGGAGCTGTCAGTCACACCACAGTGTAAAGATTAGGAAATAAAAAAAAATAAAATATCCACTGGCCGATCCTACACTCTCCCGACATCGTCTGTCCGGGAAGAATCTGGAGACCCCGCAGAGACTGCCCGACCCCACAGATATCGGCAGAGAGCGGTCTCCGGTGAGCTCTCTGCTAACCTTCCTGGCTTCATTTTACTGTTTATGTTTTATTCTTATTTTACAGACATTAGGAACCTTTTATTTACAAACAATGAGACTACAATGTAACATTAGTCAGGAATCTCTCTGCTGTCCCCCTGCACGGTGCCGTCATTTGTATAGGGCTGCACGTATATGCGTATGCTGAGTCCTATACATCACTATGCTCCGGCCCTAACCCTGCGTCCCATCACAGAGCTGGATGCTGGCGCCTTAACCAAAACCATTCGAGCACAGGTCAAGACATGGACATCCTTCACCTGACCGCAGACCGTCCACCACAAAGAGAAATCACAGGGGTCTACGCATGTGTGAGGGTCACACCGCAGAGGAGGGGAGGTCAATACTAGCAGAGGAAAACCCATCTGACCACTTTTATCTATATCTATCTATTTATCATCTATCTGTCTCATCAACAGTTAGCATATAATGTCTACACACCTGTTAAAATCCCAGGCTTTTATCATGTAAAATATTCCTTCCAAAAAGAATAATTTCAGAACATTTTTCCCCTTTAATGTCGCCCATAATCTGCACAAATTCACTGAGAAACAAACTGAAAACAGACTTTTCGGCTCATGTGATGAATGTTAGGTTTAGGGTCCCATCAATGACGGGGTGTCTTGTTGGGAATCGGCCAATTTGTGGGCTAAATACAATGGCATGTAAAAGTTTAATCTTCAACCTTCTTAACTGTTCATAAAAACAGTAATTTTCACCAGGGGTACCCAAACTTTTACATATCACTGTATGTACAGTTCTATAAGTATATTCTATAAAGCAGTAATCTATCCAAATGTCATATATTCAATTTTTTCAGACGTCTTAGTGCTTACACAGATGGCTGTATTCTTTTACTTGTATACTAGGCAGCTTTCTTCCTTTCTGTCTTTTTCTTTCTTTCTTTCTTTCTATCTCCCCTTTAAATGGACACTATTAGTTCCACAAACTTTGCATAACTCAATAGTAGAAGCGAGTGTAATAAACTTTTTATTACCTTTCATTGGAGAAATCTGCTTCTTTCTCTGCTTAAGAGACACTTCTTCTCCCCTCACCTCCTGAATTCATCATTCACTTTGAAATTAAGTGAAAATCCCACTGCCACCTAACTGAGGGTGATATTACAGCAGTCTATTGAAAACTACGGAGGGTTAAAAAAGGAGGATGAAGTGAAAGGAGCAGGGAGGAAAGAGACACAGCAAGTGTTTATCTTATTTCAGTGCTGGATTCACATCACCTTTGCTCAGTACTGCTGTATTTTGTGCTCCATGCTGCTGCTGTTTATGGAAATTATTATTATTTATTTATTATTTATTTATATAGCACCATTGATTCCATGGTGCTGTACATGAGAAAGGGTTGTGATTTATAGAGATTGTAGCAAAGACAAGAAGGACAGGACTAAATCTTAGCACAAGTCTTAATTGCATGCACCTGACTATCTTTAGCTAAGGGCCCCGTCACACACAGTGATCTCACCAGTGAGATCGCTGTGTGTGACAGCGATCAGCGACCGCCCCCCTGCCGGTATCGCTGATCGCTGTAGGAAACTGCTGGACATTTCTTCTTCATCAGCGATCAGCTGGTAACTAACGTACACATCGGGTATCCAAGGGACGCTCCCTGCATCAGCGCGCTGGTAACTAACACAGCCACGCTGCGCGCTCGGCATCACTGTGCTGATCGCTGGTGAAGCTGTCTGTGTGACAGCTCACCAGCGATCACATAGCGATTCACCAACGATCCTGACATGTTGATATCGTTGTCGGGATCGCTGGTGAGTCGCTATGTGTGACTCCAGCTTAAGACCAAGGGTCTGTGGTCACCAGCTGTGTCAGTCTGTTGAATGGAGCAGAGCCAAGTGAGCTGTTGGTGAGTGAACAGCCAAAATGTGAGCTATAGCTAAGAGAGAGAGAGATGTTCCGGAGTCGCTCTCCAAATAGAAACTGCATGGGTCAACTAGCAAAGCTCAGCAGTCTGTCTGTGGGAGCTGCAGCTTGTTCAGTGCGAATTGTGCCCAGATTTGAACACTTCTGTTTAGCACTGGAAGGTGCAGGAGCTCTGGCTAAAGGGGATACCACAACTAATGGTAGCGGGTCTCAGCCGTGTATGGCGTTTGCCCCTGGAGAAAGGACTCTTATCTGATAGGATGAGCCTTCACTGATATATACTGTACATTACATTACTGATCCTGTACTGTTACTGAGTTACATCCTGTATTATACTCCAGAGCTGCACTCACTATTCTGCTGGTGCAGTCACTGTGTACATACATTACATTACTGATCCTGAGTTACATCCTGTATTATCCTCCAGAGCTGCACTCACTATTCTGCTGGTGCAGTCACTGTGTACATACATTACATTACTGATCCTGAGTTACATCCTGTATTATACTCCAGAGCTGCACTCACTATTCTGCTGGTGCAGTCACTGTGTACATACATTACATTACTGATCCTGAGTTACATCCTGTTTTATACTCCAGAGCTGCACTCACTATTCTGCTGGTGCAGTCACTGTGTACATACATTACATTACTGATCCTGAGTTACATCCTGCATTATACCCCAGAGCTGCACTAACTATTCTGCTGGTGCAGTCACTGTGTACATACATTACATTACTGATCCTGAGTTACATCCTGTATTATACCCCAGAGCTGCACTCACTATTCTGCTGGTGCAGTCACTGTGTACATACATTACATTACTGATCCTAAGTTACCTCCTGTATTAACCTCCAGAGCTGCACTCACTATTCTGCTGGTGCAGTCACGGTGTACATACATTACATTACTGATCCTCAGTTACATCATGTATTATATTCCAGAGCTGCACTCACTATTCTGCTGGTGCAGTCACTGTGTACATACATTACTGATCCTGAGTTATATCAAGTATTATACTCCAGAGCTGCGCTCACTATTCTGCTGGTGCAGTCACTGTGTACAGACATTACTGATCCTGAGTTACATCCTGTATTATACTCCAGAGCTGCACTCACTATTCTGCTGGTGCAGTCACTGTGTACATACATTACATTACTGATCCTGAGTTACATCCTGTATTATCCTCCAGAGGTGCACTCACTATTCTACTGGTGCAGTCACTGTGTACATACATTACATTACTGATCCTGAGTTACCTCCTGTATTATACTCCAGAGCTGCACTCACTATTCTGCTGGTGCAGTCACTGTGTACATACATTACATTACTGATCCTGAGCTACATCCTGTATTGTACCCCAGAGCTGCACTCAGTATTCAGGTGCAGTCACTGTGTATGGGTCGCCCTCCCAGGGCCACGGGGTACTCTGTACCGGGCCGGTATCAGTGGGATGTGTCACAGCAGTGGTGACCCGGACCGTGGCCCTGGGCGCCCAAGTAATGGGGGGCTGTAAATGGTGAAATGTAGTTAATGGGATGGAATAGTTCGTGACGCCACCTGTGGTGTTCGGCAAGTAGGATGTTAGGCAGACCCTGCGTGCAGATCCTCTGGGGTTGGTGGTGTATTGCAGCCTGGATAGTGTAGCTCCCCACAGGTGAAGCTGTAGCCCCAGGGCAGTGTGGATGCAATGGAAGAGGAGAGGTGCAGGCGGTGTGGAGAATGGTACCCAGCTGTAGCGGTGCTGAATGTGTTAGCGCACAAATGAATGGAGGACACCGGGGCTTGTAGTTCCAAAGCTTTACTCACAGTCCGTTGTACACACACACTGGTGCCTGCCTCCGGGCCGTGTCCTCCGGGTTAGAGACTCAATCAACCTCCGGGCAAGTCAGGATTCTGCCCTCCAGCACTCCGCCAACATGTACCTTTCTGAACGACTCCTCTATAGCGCCTTAAAGTGTGAAGATCTCCTAATACTGAGTTTCACTGGAGTTCCTCCTGTCAGATGTTCCCAAGAACTCTACTTGTACGGCAGACAGCTGTAGCCTCTCTCAGGGACTCCCTTCTCCTGAGTCCCGGCTCTCTATCCAAATGCTGTTGTGCCCCCAAGTCTTGGATGGGAGTAGTGCATTTACAGCCAACTACTCCACCGGTGTCTGCTGCAGAACCATTAGTGTCCATACAACCTCGGGGACCGGGCCCCGGCCTTGCGCTGAGAACCTACAGGCAGGGTTCTTCCTCTAACCCACGTCTCCTCTCTGTTCTCTCTACTCCTTCGTTCCATACTTGTCTTTCTTTCTTATGGAAGCTTAGATTTCAGTTCTACGTCTTTCTCCTTCATTTCCTTTCCCGTGCCAGCTAGCTCAGATCACTGAGGCAGCTGCAGCACTCCTTCCTCCATCCCTTCTTCCAGGGATCCTCACTCCTGTCTGAGTGACTTCCTACCCGACTGACCTTCTGTCAGACTGACCTCTCATCCTACACTTTCCCACTCTTTTATGTATCTTAACTCCACCCACCTCCCAGCACATCCAGTGTTCCAAGCAGGGAACCACCAAAGGTGCTCTGCTACTCTCTGAGCAAGGAGTCGCAATGTGGTTGTGCAGAACTACCCAGTTGTGTGGGGTGCGAGTGTTGGAGTGTGGAAAGGAGTTCCCACCTTACCCGGATGGTGGGGCACTACACCTTAGGAGAAGGTGCAGTATCTCTGTGGCGACTGAGCCTCAGGGGCGCCACATGTACATACATTACATTACTAATCCTGAGTTACATCCTGTATTATACTCCAGAGCTGCACTCACTATTCTGCTGGTGCAGTCACTGTGTACATATATTACATTACTGATCCTGAGTTACACCCTGTATTATACCCCAGAGCTGCACTCATTATTCTGCTGGTGCTGTCACTGTGTACATACATTACATTACTGATCCTGAGTTACACCTTGTATTATACCCCAGAGCTGCACTCACTATTCTGCTGGTGCAGTCACTGTGTACATACATTACATTACTGATCCTGAGTTACATCCTGTAATATACTTCAGAGCTGCACTCACTGTTCTGCTGGTGCAGTCACTGTGTTCATACATTACATTACTGATCCTGAGTTACATCCTGTATTATATCCCAGAGCTGCACTCACTATTCTGCTGGTCCAGTCACTGTGTACATACATTACTGATCCTGAGTTACCTCCTATATTATGCTCCAGAGCTGCACTCACCAGTCATCTGCATTCAGAGCTGAAATCTCCTAGTGTTTGTTGTTTCTTCTGGTGATTTGTATCCTGGGAGGCCTGCATATTGCATTTTTCAAGCTTTGGTCATCGCTCTTGTAGTGAGCTATGACTGTCCCCATGACAGCCCACTTCTACCCTTGGAGCCGGTCACTGAGGCCTCATTTTACTGCCCTTTGTACTGCTGAAAAATATATTTGATTTTTGGTTCCTGAAACGTTGGACGTTGACGTTCACTATAAGAAGAGGTGTAATGGCAGCCACATTGGTTGTCACTAGAGTGGAGACACATTTGCTCTATTCCATTCTCCCTGTTGATTTCTCAGGACCCCCCCATGGTCACCTGTTCTGTACCCCCTCCTTCAGCAGTGAGAGGGTTAACCCTCCTTAGATCTGACATGAAGGCTTCTGATAATCTGAAGACAAATATCTGCTCCAGAGAAAGGCTTTGAAGATTTGCTGCGAGTAAACATGGTGGTGCCGAGCGCCGGTGCTCCGAGCCTTTGATTCTTGCCTTGTTTCTGGAAGGAATAATTGGGGAGCTGAAATCTAAAATGCGAGCAGGCGATATTTGAAGTTTGCACAACAACGCGCTTCATGACTTTTTGAAGAGTTTAAAAATAGCTCTCTTAGATTTTTACAATGGAAAATATCAAAGTTGAGCGCCTGGTGACCCCGGGGTCTGTGCAGGTGGTGCCGGCAGAGGGGGTATAATCAGGGGCCATCTAATGCTCCAGGAACACACGATATTTATAGAAGCTTCATTCAATATTCATTAGCTGGTCTGTATCTTGTAGAGCGTTTCTAAGACAACAGTTTGCTTTCACTGAATGGAACATTTCTATTTACATATAGAGACTCGAAACTCCGATCACAGCTGGGAACCTGCACAGACCTCGTCCCGATCACAGCTAGGAACCTGCACAGACCTCGTCCCGATCACAGCTAGGAACCTGCACAGACCTCGTCCCGATCACAGCTAGGAACCTGCACAGACCTCGTCCCGATCACAGTTAGGAACCTTCACAGACCTCGTCCCGATCACAGTTAGGAACCTTCACAGACCTCGTCCCGATCACAGCTAGGAACCTGCACAGACCTCGTCCCGATCACAGCTAGGAACCTGCACAGACCTCGTCCCGATCACAGCTAGGAACCTGCACAGACCTCGTCCCGATCACAGCTGGGAACCTGCACAGACCTCGTCCCGATCACAGCTGGGAACCTGCACAGACCTCGTCCCGATCACAGTTGGGAACCTGCACAGACCTCGTCCCGATCACAGTTGGGAACCTGCACAGACCTCGTCCCGATCACAGATGGGAACCTGCACAGTCCTCGTCCCGATCACAGCTAGGAACCTGCACAGACATCGTCCCGATCACAGCTAGGAACCTGCACAGACCTCGTCCCGATCACAGCTAGGAACCTGCACAGACCTCGTCCCGATCACAGCTGAGAACCTGCACAGACCTCGTCCCGATCACAGCTAGGAACCTGCACAGACCTCGTCCCGATCACAGCTGGGAACCTGCACAGACCTCGTCCCGATCACGGCTGGGAACCTGCACAGACCACGTCCCGATCACAGCTGGGAACCTGCACAGACCACGTCCCGATCACAGGTGGGAACCTGCACAGACCTGTCCCGATCACAGCTTGGAACCTGCACAGACCTCGTCCCGATCACAGCTAGGAACCTGCACAGACCTCGTCCCGATCACAGCTAGGAACCTGCACAGACTTCGTCCCGATCACAGCTGGGAACCTGCACAGACCTCGTCCCGATCACAGCTGGGAACCTCCACAGACCTCGTCCCGATCACAGCTGGGAACCTGCACAGACCTCGTCCCGATCACAGCTGGGAACCTGCACAGACCTCGTCCCGATCACAGCTGGGAACCTGCACAGACCTCGTTCCGATCACAGCTGGGAACCTGCACAGACTTCGTCCCGATCACAGCTGGGAACCTGCACAGACCTGTTCTGATCACAGCTGGGAACCTGCACATACCTCGTCCCAATCACAGCTGGGAACCTGCACAGACTTCGTCCCGATCACAGCTGGGAACCTGCACAGACCTGTCCTGATCACAGCTTGGAACCTGCACAGACCTCGTCCCGATCACAGCTGGGAACCTGCACAGACCTCGTCTCGATCACAGCTGGGAACCTGCACAGACCTGTCCTGATCACAGCTGGGAACCTGCACAGACCTCGTCCCGATCACAGCTGGGAACCTGCACAGACCTCGTCCCGATCACAGCTGGGAACCTGCACAAACCTCGTCCCGATCACAGCTGGGAACCTGCACAGACCTGTCCTGATCACAGCTGGGAACCTGCACAGATCTCGTCCCGATCACAGCTGGGAATCTGCACAGACCTCGTCCCGATCACAGCTGGGAACCTGCACAGACCTGTCCTGATCACAGCTTGGAACCTGCACAGACCTCGTCCCGATCACAGCTGGGACGAGGGCAGATCCCTGCAATCACACGGACGGTGCTGTATGTTGTACTTTGTTTTATTTTTTCTTAGGCAAAGAAGGCCTAGTTTTATTGGGAAAACTCTACACTGGTTTATGCAGCACTCCTAATAAACCAATGAGAGTCTTAAGGGCCTGTCACACTAAGAGATATCGCTGTGTCTGATACTTACCTACGACCGGCTCCCCCGCTGGTTATCGCTGATCGCGTGAGAACAGGCTGGACCGTTTCTCGTCGTCAGCTTCCTGCGGCGCTTCCTGCTGTGACGATGAACAACGCGTGGAGCCGGGCGGGAGGACGTCAGGATCGCCGAGTCTGACAGGTAAGTAGCGATCCCCGACCCCAGCGATGTCGCTGGTGAGATCTGCCTGTGTGGCAGCTCACTAGCGACCACCTAGCGATGCACCAGCGATCCTGACCGCGTCATATCGCTGGTCGGGATCACTGGTACATCGCTAAGTGTGACAGTACCCTTAAAGGGACAGTGTTCCGCTGTCTATCTTCGTATGCAGCCGAGTGAGCAGATCAACCACAACAGGTACAAGTGGGTGGAGACGTCATAAGATAACAATGAAACTACAGAACAAATGAATGCGCGGTAGCATAAATCCAACAATGGATGTTACAGCCGGCATCGGGGACCTAAACCTTCAGTGCTCAGGGGTCACCAGAAATCATTTTTTACCTCTGCCTTGAAGGAACAACTCTGCAAAATCAAATGCTGTGAACACTTTTGTAGCTTTTTTATTTTCATCTTCTAATGATGTATCCATGTGCGGTTTACAGCGCTACTTCTTGGACTTATTGTAGAGCTGATGCAGTGGGACCTTGTGAGACGTCTATGATCCCCGGTCTCATTGCTCATCACACAAAGGCGGCCCCATCATGAGACCCCAGACTGCCCTCATGTTTGCTGATCACTCTCCTGCCAGGAGCCCACACCCCTTGACACAAAGGCCAAGTTACAGTAGTTTCCAGATATTGTATCCATATGAGCGCCGGGATACATGTTAGCGCACCTGCGCGGCGCCTTTGTGAAGGTCACATACCAGGCCGCACAGGCCGAGCCCTCCCCTCCTATCACAGATACAATATGTTACATTCTTCCCTTTGTTCTTGGATAAAATGGATTCAAGTCCACGTCCAAGTAAAAAGAGTCTCCGGTAACTCAATCATAGACTTTTGTATCTGCTCTGACAAAGGGTAATGTGAGCTGCCTCGCCCCGGTGACCTCCACATACCAACGCCCTGTCCTCCTGCCCTCTACCACCCGGGCCACCGCCTGGAATAAGGACAGAGGTGGAGAAGAAGCCAGAGGTCCCGTCCAAGTATCCAGAGATGGAGCCATATTCATCAATATCCCATTAATTCAACATTATGTATGATACCCGGGGGGAGGGGGCAAAAGTGTGGGGGGCAACAGCCTCTCCGGACCCCACATGATTAATGGCCTTATGTCTGCCCCCATCCCCATGCACCAAATAATGAGCCACTCTCCACACTCTCCCTTCTAAAAAGATGATGGGGTTAAAGGGAATATGAGGTGAGGAGCATCATCAGCTCCACTGCTCATTGTATGTAGCTCCTGGATGGGCACTGTTCCTCCAAACGGAGCGCTGTGTCCCCCTCCAGTCATTGCCTAATACCAGCAGTGGAGCTGTCAAGGGATTTCCATTAGTGCACAACCCCTTTAAGAGGATCACAATGAATGATGTCGACCTAATCTGAAAACTCTGGATATCTGATCACTATGAACGTTTAAGTGACTGCACCAGCAGAATAGTGAGTGCAGCTCTCGAGTATAATACAGAATGTAACTTAGGATCAGTAATGTAATGTATGTACACAGTGACTGCACCAGAATAGTGAGTGCAGCTCTGGAGTATAATACAGGAGGTAACTCAGGATCAGTAATGTAATGTATGTACACAGTGACTGCACCAGAATAGTGAGTGCAGCTCTGGAGTATAATACAGGATGTAACTTAGGATCAGTAATGTAATGTATGTACACAGTGACTGCACCAGAATAGTGAGTGCAGCTCTGGAGTATAATACAGGAGGTAACTCAGGATCAGTAATGTAATGTATGTACACAGTGACTGCACCAGAATAGTGAGTGCAGCTCTGGAGTATAATACAGGATGTAACTTAGGATCAGTAATGTAATGTATGTACACAATGACTGCACCAGCAGAATAGTGAGTGCAGCTCTGGAGTATAATACAGGAGGTAACTCAGGATCAGTAATGTAATGTATGTACACAGTGACTGCACCAGAATAGTGAGTGCAGCTCTGGAGTATAATACAGGATGTAACTTAGGATCAGTAATGTAATGTATGTACACAATGACTGCACCAGCAGAATAGTGAGTGCAGCTCTGAAGTATAATACAGGATGTAACTCAGGATCAGTAATGTAATGTATGTACACAGTGACTGCACCAGCAGAATAGTGAGTGCAGCTCTGGAGTATAATACAGGAGGTAACTCAGGATCTGTAATGTAATGTATGTACACAGTGACTGCACCAGCAGAATAGTGAGTGCAGCTCTGGAGTATAATACAGGAGGTTACTCAGGATCAGTAATGTAATGTATGTACACAGTGACTGCACCAGCAGAATAGTGAGTGCAGCTCTTGACTTATGGATATGGGACGGACCCCCACTCCATGTTAAAACCACCATAACTACAGTAAACCTAGGCACTAGAATAAATACACAACACATTATTTTGGTTGTCAAAATGGCCACAGCTTTATTTAAATCACAGGATTAACACAATCACAGTAGGAGTCAGGTGAAGTGCTAGTACATTGGGATTGACAAGTACTGTGATATCCCAGCTGTCTGACATACAGAACCAGGCCAGACAGCCATAAAGGGGCGGCACACACTGGGGGCCATTCAAGCAGAGCCAGTAAACTTTCAGGGCACCAATGACCCCATTATCCTCACTCCTGTGCTTAACCACTGTGGCCGCCCCTGATTGACGTTACCATTACAACGTCCTTGAGGCTGGCCACCAAAGCCGAGCCTGTTCACCACCATGAGGTTTTACATCCTCTATTAGTTAAAATGAGTCCACCTTAACTTGCCTGCAACTTCCACCTGACTCCTAAACCGCCACCAGAGAGGCCATTTGACACCTTAAATGGACTCGCCCCCACCAACCATGCCTAATAAAGCCATCAACCATTTCTACATGCTATGGAAAGTCTGTGCCCACAAGTAATAAAATTAAAATTCCAGAGCTCCGACAGATTAATTTTATCGATGCCATGCTACCAAGTTATAATCGATAATACGGTAACTACAGCAAAATAGCAGTTGTTAAACATCCTGCAATGAGGATCCCATAATGGGGAATGTGGAAAGTAAGCCATAATTAAGGTCGTAGCTACAATCTGAATACCTGTATAATGACATCTGTCATGCCTCAAAAAACTATTATACCGCATGTATTGTAGCCAGCTCTAATAATTCACCAAATCACAGATTTTAGTTCTAGAAACCACCATTATTTACAGTAGCTGTGCAGTAAAATGTCTTAAACCCACTTACTATCACTACCCGAAAAGTGATGAACATATCAATAGAAAGATATTATAAATAGGGAGTAATTAAAAACTATACACAATATAACATCAACATTATAACCGACCATAAAATAACATTCAGAATATCTGGAAGCAGCAATTTAAATAAACCTAAAGCAGAAAAAAGTCTACAAAGGCATTATTAATAACCCGGCCACGCCATTGTTAATTGTTTTTTATGCACTTGATAACATTTACTGTTGACCTCTCCAACTGGGTCAAAGGCATTGGGAATAGGCATATTGCCCTTTGTGTTAATGCACTTGATTACTTTACCCTTAGCGGCTCCCACTGGCTCAAGGGCACCGGGAGTAGGCATACTGCCCTTTGTGTTAATGCACTTGATGATACCCTTAGCCGCTCACACCAGCTCAAGGGCATCAGGAATAGGCATATCGCCCTTCATGTTAATGCACTTGATTACTTTACACTTAGTCACTCCCACTGACTCAAGGGCACACAGATCAGGTGCAGTGCTCTTCAGTTTTGTGCACTAGATAACTGCATTGTCCAGACGACAACCTTGTTTTCTTCACCCCTCCAGCCGCCGTCCCTGGCACAGAGGAGCCAATTTCTTCTGTAGGCATGCAAAATATGATTGCCCTGACCCCAGGGACATTACCCTAACAGGGTCCTATAAAATATAAATGCTTCTGGAGACCAGGGGGCCATACCTTGATGGTCACCCCTCCATACCAGGGGGCCATACCCGAGATGGTTACCCCCTCCACACCAGGGGGCCATACACGAGATGGTTACCCTCCACACCAGGGGGCCATACACGAGATGGTTACCCTCCACACCAGGGGGCCATACACGAGATGATTACCCCTCAAAACCAGGGTGCCATACCTGAATTGGTTATCCTTCCAAACCCAGGGGGGGGGTCCGCGGCCAGTTTATTAACAAATAACAAACATTTACAATAAGTATTAAATACACAATCATATACGACATGAGGGGAGGGTTCTTGGAGCCCCAAAAAATACTGGCTAAATATTTTGGCAAACACACAAGAACTTAAAAAATCCACGTTACCCACAGCCGTAAACCACCAGCTCGAGGGCACCAAACATCCCATTCCGGGAAGTCCAACCACCAAAAGCTCCCGGGTAACACCCCGTCCAGAGTTACCCGTCCAGAGCCGTAACCAAAAGCCAGATCCAGAATTTTAACTTCCAATTCCTTTTTGCTGATTCAGCATCAACTCCAAGAACCCCACCCAGAGGTCCATACTTAATATGGTTACCCCTACTGACCAATTTATAAATAGCGTCAAGGACCCACTAAAAGGAAAACAAATTTTTTTTTTTTTTTTTTTTAAATTCATGTTCTTATTAAAATAAACATAAAATAAACTTTAAAGCATAAATCACATAATACGCTGGGGGGAGTCCTTGAAGCTCCCAAATCTGGTGATTACCAAACATAAAATGTACCAACAATTACACCCAGCTGTTACCCCCACTAGATCGGGAGCACATAGCCACAAGGGTTCCAACGTTCACTTGAATTTCCTCCACCTTTCACCAGGTCCAGAACCATATTAACTTCCAAAAAGAGGAATCCATATCCCAATGAATCCCCCAGACCAATTTCTAACCAACTTCTAGGACCCCCCTAACCACCAGGCTCCAGGTAATCCACTCAGGCCTGTGCCATCTGCCATCTTAAGTAATATAAAATAAGCACTTGGTGAGTATACACTGATCCCCTTTTTTTTTTTTTTTTTTTTAAGTTATTATTCACACCTTTATTAAAACAAACATACCATAAAACATCAAAACATAAATAATATTAACACGCTGGTAGGAGTCCTTGAAGCTCCCAAAATCCAGTGATTACCAAACATAAAGTGAACATAAAATGTACCAACAATTACTCCCAGCCGTTACCCCACCAGCTCGGGAGCACCATAACCATAAGGGTTCCAATGTTCACTTGAATTTCCTGGGGATCCGACAAACCCTTGCCGAAACTCCCCCCCACCTTTCACCAGATCCAGAACCATATTGAATTCCAAAAGGAGGAAACCATATCTCAATGGATCCCCCAGCCCATATTTAACCAACTTCAAGGACCCCTCCAACCGCACAAAATGTGGGATAAGTGAGGGTGAAAAACTCACAGGTTTACAACCAAGGTATACAACAGGTTAATAATGGAAAATATCCCATCGTAAGGTCCAGAAATAGACAGAGATGGGCAATGCTGTGTTATATGAGAAGCCGCCTGCTCCTCTACAGCAGTTACAGACTCTAATCACCAGCTGCACATAAATGGTGAGAAACATGTAGGTCTAATATAAGCTGCCTGCAGCCATAGGTGTGTGAGCAGAAAACTGCAAGTTCTGTATCCCAGTCACTCTACTACATACAATTACAATAGACGAGAGACAGGGCTGAAAAACTGGGCCCACGATGTGTCCTCCAGAGCAATGAGCAGCCTCACACTAGGAGTGCCCCCTCACTGCCCGCCATGTGCTGAGTTATTACTGCCCACTCACTGCCCGCCATGTGCTGTTATTAGTGCCCACTCACTGCCCGCCATGTGCTGAGTTATTACTGCCCACTCACTGCCCGCCATGTGTTGAGTTATTAGTGCCCCCTCACTGCCCGCCATGTGTTGAGTTATTAGTGCCCACTCACTGCCCGCCATGTGCTGTTATTAGTGCCCACTCACTGCCCGCCATGTGGTGAGTTATTAGTGCCCACTCACTGCCCGCCATGTGTTGAGTTATTAGTGCCCACTCACTGCCCGCCATGTGTTGAGTTATTAGTGCACACTCAAATGTGCCGAGTTACTCCCCGATTATTTATTTTACACATGATAAAACATAAACCATTCAGGCCTGTTCCATCCACCATCTTAGGTAATATACAATAAGCTCCCGGTGGGTATACTCTGATCATGCAACATATGAGGGGGAGGACTAAAGGCAGCAATCGCTACAGAAATGAAGCACTAAGCTGGAAGTCATGTCCAGGTTATATGTACAGCCAGGAAAATGACCTGGAGACACAGGATGTCTGTACCCAGCATGATCCGTATACAGCACAGTGAGGAGTGATATCATGTATACAGGCCTGTGGTACAGGTGAAGTATACAGCACAGGGATAGAGCCTTTACACATACACCACATATATAGTGAGTAACCTGGTTACACGGGATCTGCACACCCAGCCTCACAGTGTGTAACAGAGATGAGGTCACATACAGCTCATCAGACTCCATAACTGGGAAGGGGGGATAATCCGCACACAGCAGGGTCAGTATACAGTGCACTGACATGAAGTGCAGCCTCTCACCATCACACATACACCATCCCCCGACTGCTCCTCTCACCAGTGTCTCTAATACATGGGACTGCCCAGCTCCACCATAGTAATGGCAGACACTGCGTCCCTGCTCTGTCCTATCATACATAAACCCAGAACTCATGAAGACTCTGTATAATACAGCAGTAATGTGGGATATCAGAAATGTCTGCAGGGAGGACACACAAAAGCTGCCTCTGCAATAAGTGAGGGAACATGGCAGCTACATGAATTACTGAGGTAATCTTGATCCCAGATATGATGTAGGAGCTGATACTGTACACACTACACCATGTCTGAGGTGAGTGCAGAGTAGTATATCAAACATGTCTGCAGGGAGGTCACACAGAAGTTGTCTCATAGTCTGTGAGGAAAAAAGCAGCATGCACATGAGGGACATGGCAGCTACATGAATCGCTGAGGTAATATTGGTCCCATACATAATGTAGGAGCTGATACTACACTGGTACATGATGTCTGAGGTGAATGTGCTCCTATCAGCTGTAATGTGAGGTGATGACCCCAGTGTTATACTCCCTGAAACTGCAGACATGCTTCCTCCTGTTCATCCTGTCCAAGAAAGAGGGAAGAGACACAGATTTCCTGCTCTATATAATCCTCCCCTCCTCACAGTAACTCACCAGGCACAGACATACTGGGCTTCTTAGGCCTCTTTCACACATCAGGTTTTCGCCGTCAGGTGCGATCCGGCGCTTTTGACAGAAACCGGATCCGGCGAAATGCAATGCCGGATCCGTTTTCCCCCCATTGACTTGCATTTGCGCCGGATCGCGCCGGATGGCCATGCGTTTCATCCGGTTTTCGCCGGATCCGGCAATGTGTCGCAATGTGTCGCGATCCGGCGTCTGGAAAAAACGGCTACTGTAACGTTTTTTGTCTCCGGCGAAAAAGCCGGACACGCCGGATCCGGCGCGTCCGGCTTTTTCACACAATGAAAGCCTATGAGCGCCGCAATGCGCCGGATCCGGTTTTTTGGTCTGAGCATGCTCAGTAGCTCTGCCCACAAGACATATAAAAGCAAGACAGTGGGACCCACAGCCACACCCAACATGCCACCCAAGACAGCAACCAGGTGCAGGAGAAGGCAGGAGACCACTGCAGCACCATCAGCACCACCACCACCCCAAATGGAGCAGCAAATAGAACATGCTGAGGAGGGGAGTCCAGCAGCAGATGAGAGACGGTAATTATCAAATCCCCCATTCCTCCAAACTAGGGCCATGGAATATCAAGATATTCATTGGCCCTTTGTTTCTCTTTATTCAACAGCCGCCCAATAGATGCAGCAGCAGCAGCAGCAGCAGCAGAAATGGCATCACTGGCAGCAGCAACAGCAGCAGCCATACCCACAGCCATGGAGTCTGGCCATCAACAGGACAGCACATCTTCTTCTGGGAGCCCTCCCTCGCATCGTCAGCGTTTGACGGTAAGTTTTTATTTCCAAAATCCATCATCTCTGTAATATATGTCTATTCATTGCCTTTTATTTCAAAACAGGAATCACAAGATGAAGAGGAGCTCCCAGAAGAAGAAGGAAGGGGTGGACAGACACCTGGAGTGGGCTCACAATTCGTAAGATTTTGGCATCAAACGCAGAAACACAACATCACTACACACAACACATAGAAAACAATGTTCTGCAGACCACACACAGCAAACAAATGCCTACATCCAAAGACATAACATTTTTTGTTTTCTTCTCTAGTCTTCCCAATCTGGTGCTCGGCCAAGAGGTCCTCGCAGTGCCTCCCAGGGTCGTCGGCGACAGCAACGCGGCGGTCACCAGCGTGTAAGTATAAATATTTTTGCTTTGTTTTTTTGCACTTTTTATTTCATTTCTTTTGTGGAGGCTAATTATGTTATTTTTGTCTTTTTCTTTAACAGCCTTCACAGCGTGCTCCCGACTCTGACGGTGAGGATGGAGGGATTGATGTGGACCGCCTCATCGATCTCGTCAGAGAAAGGGAGCCGCTCTGGAATATGGCTGACCGCCGCCACGCTGACCTTATCGTTACCCGACGACTCTGGGAGGAAATCTGTTCTCTCCTTGTGGGCCGCTGGGAGGACCTCGAAGCTCGGGACCAGATTAAAGAGCGTAAGTATATACAGTAACGGTTGCTTGATGTAAACCAGTGTTTCCCGAACTCCAGTCCTCGTGGTCCCCACGGATCATGTGTTCAGGATTTCTATTTACTTTGGAAATCCTGAAAACATGACCCCTGGGGACCATGAGGACTGGAGTTTGTGAAACACTGATGTTGTATACTAACCACTCCTTTCTCGTTTCAGGGAACAGAATTGTGAATCGGTGGCGGTCTGTGAGGGATCGTTTCAAGAAGGAGTTCAATAAAGAGATGCGGGCCCCGAGTGGATCTGGAGGACGCAGGAGCAAGTACAAGTACGCACGAGCCCTGTCGTTCCTCCGGGAAACAATGCTCACCAGAAGGTAAATATTACACACCACATGTGAAAAAAATGTTAGATGTAACTTTTTTTTTTCAGCCAGGGCCATACCATGTCACTATTTTAATTGTTTTTTTTTCTCTTTATTCCACAGCACGGTGAGCAGCACTCGGGAGCCTGCACGATTGGACCCTTCTGAGGCGATCCCTGAGGAGACCGGCACCGAGGGACACTTCGACCGCCCCGGTACATCTGCACCTTCCCAGCCTTCCCACACATTCGACCCATCTGTCCCATCCACCAGCACAGGAGCATCGTGGCCGCCTACATTACATGAAGCTGCTGGTGAGGAGATCGCTTTCCCTTTACCCCACCCTTCTGCCCCTGCCACCTCTAGTACACCTGCGGGTACTGGGCGGCAGCGGCAGAGGGGTCAGGAAAAGAGTTATGCGCAAGAGTTATTGCATCTGAATGCATCTTTCCAGAACTGTCTCAAAGTCTTGTCAGAGCAAATCTCCGCAGGCTATCAGCAGATCAACTCCAGCATTCTGGAGGTGAAGACACTTCTGCAAACCATGCATTCAGAAGCAAGATCTTCGCCAAACCACACCTTTTTCAGGTCTGTTGTGGAGCGCATGGAAACGCTCTCTCCTGCCCAGCAGATGCATGTAATGCATTCGTGCCACGGTGCTCTCCAGCAAGTTACCTCCCAACCTCCACCTCCCACCACATACCAGCAACCTCCCCAGTACCAGCAACCTCCCCAGTACCAGCAACCTCCCCAGTACCAGCAACCTCCCCAGTACCAGCAACCTCCCCAGTACCAGTCATCTCCCCACTTCCAGCAACCTGCCCCGTACCAAACTCCTTCCCCGTACCAAACTCCTTCCCCGTACCAAACTCCTTCCCCGTACAACTTTCCATCAACATCATCTGCTCCTACAGTCCCTGCCCAACCCTCCACTCCACCACCCACCACCTCTTCTGCTTCCCACATGTCCACCCATGCTGTAGCTTTTTCCACACCTTCACCTCTAACTGTTCCTTCCCCACCAAGATCCCAGTCCTCTCTCCACACACCCAGTGTCGAAGTGTCCTGCAGCCCCTCCAGCAGTATTTCCACCCCACACTACACAGAATTGTAATGTGTGTTTTTTGTAATAAAAATGCCCATTGGGTTTAAAACCTTTCTAAAAAAGTTTTTTTGCACTTTAAAAACATTCTACAAAAAAAAAAAAATTTAAATAAAAGTTAAATTATCGTTTCACAATGGTTGTCTGTCATTTCTTTCTGCGGCGAACTATGTTTTAAAAAAAGGTTAAATACAGGGTATTTCAAAGGTAAAAAGGTATTCAAAACCAGGTATATAACTGTGGGTAAATTTTAGCTTTTTGCCACAGTTGTGTTCCTGGTTGTGTTTGAAGCAAAGTATTTCACCTAAAAAGTTGTGTTTATTGTTGGTGATGTCCTACCAATGTACACAACTTTTGTTAAAAGGTGAAATACTTTGCATAAAACACAACCAGGTACACACCTGTGGCCTAAAGCTAAAAATAGTAAGACCATGACAAGATAGCCAACTTTGGTTGGCAAAGGTATATACTGTTGGTCCAGAAGGTACACAAGTTTAGGGCAAAAATCTTTCACACTCTGTCATCCTGCCAGTGTACTCTGCCTTGAGGTGACATAAAGTATAGTGGAAAATTGTCCCTGAAACCGTCACAGAACTTCTAGTGGTAATATTTCCAATGACAACATCCATCTTCGCCAGTAACTTGCTCTTCTCTACAACCTGTCAAAGAAGGGCTGTAGGAACATGCTATATCTAGTTTTCCAGTAGCCAATCCTGTTCGGAAGGCCACAAGGGTCAATTTTAAAAACCGGATCCGGCGTAATCCGTCGAAAAACGGATAGAAAAACGGATGAACCGGATGAGACGGATCCGGTTTTGTCTGTCAAGAAAAAGACGGATCCGGCAGAAAACCGGATCCGTCACATCCGGTTTTACTAAACATTTGCCGGATCCGGCATTCCGGCACGACGCCGGATCGCGCCTGACGCCGAAAACCTGATGTGTGAAAGTAGCCTTACTCTGAAAGCAACATCACTCTAGCTTAAAATCTACACTATACCAAAAAGCTGCAGGAGTAAAGGTCCACCCATCCCCAAGTCATGTCCTCCTCCGCCTATGGCTCCAGTGGTTTCTGGAGTATAATACAGGATGTAACTCAGGATCAGTAATGTAATGTATGTACACAGTGACTGCACCAGCAGAATAGTGAGTGCAGCTCTGGAGTATAATACAGGATGTAACTCAGGATCAGTAATGTATGTACACAGTGACTGCAACAGCAGAATAGTGAGTGCAGCTCTGGAGAATAATACAGGATGTAACTCAGGATCAGTAATGTAATGTATGTACACAGTGACTGCACCAGCAGAATAGTGAGTGCAGCTCTGGAGTATAATACAGGATGTAACTCAGGATCAGTAATGTAATGTATGTACACAGTGACTGCACCAGCAGAATAGTGAGTGCAGCTCTGGAGTATAATACAGGAGGTTACTCAGGATCAGTAATGTAATGTATGCACACAGTGACTGCACCAGCAGAATAGTGAGTGCAGCTCTGGAGTATAATACAGGATGTAACTCAGGATCCGTAATGTAATGTATGTACACAGTGACTGCACCAGCAGAATAGTGAGTGCAGCTCTGGAGTATAATACAGGATGTAACTGAGGATCAGTAATGTAATGTATGTACACAGTGACTGCACCAGCAGAATAGTGAGTGCAGCTCTGGAGTATAATGCAGGATGTAACTCAGGATCAATAATGTAATAATAATAATAATAATAATAATAATAAATTTTATTTTTATAGCGCCGACATATTCCGCAGCACTTTACATTTCAGAGGGGATTTGTACAGACAATAGACATTACAGCATAACAATAATCACATACAGTAGATTATAACAAATACCAAGAGGAATGAGGGCCCTGCTCGCAAGCTTACAGTCTATGAGGAAAGAGGTAGACACGAAAGGTGGGTGGTAACAGTTGCCCTGATTGTATGGACCAGCCATAATGTTAAGTGTGTGACAGTACAGACACAGAGGGCTAATGGAGGCATAAAGCATGTGGGACATGATGCTGGGAACCTGGTTATGGTAAAACTTTTGGCTGTGCCACACAGGGATAGATTAGGTTAATATCTTGAGGCGGTAGGCCAGTCTGAATAAATGCGTTTTCAGGACACGCTTAAAATTGTGGGGATTGGGGACTAATCGTATTGACCTGGGCATTCCAAAGAATTGGCGCGGCACGTGTAAAGTCTTGGAGACGGGAGTGGGAGGTTCTGACTATTGAGGATACTAACCTCAGGTCATCAGCAGAACGGAGGGCGCGGGTAGGGTGGTATACTGAAACAAGGGAGGAGATGTAGGGTGGTGCTGAGCCATGGAGGGCTTTGTGGGTGAGGGTAATAAGTTTATACTGAATTCTGGAGTGGATGGGTAGCCAGTGTAATGACTGGCACAAGGTAGAGGCATCGGTGTAACGATTAGTGAGGAATATGATCCTGGCTGCAGCATTCAAGACAGATTGGAGAGGGGAGAGTTTGGTAAGAGGGAGACCGATTAGAAGAGAGTTACAATAGTCCAGACGAGAATGAATAAGAGAAACAGTAAGAGTTTTTGCAGAGTCAAAAGTAAGAAAAGGTCGAATTCTAGAAATGTTTTTGAGGTGCAGATGACAAGAGCGAGCCAGTGATCGAATGTGGGGGGCAAAGGAAAGCTCGGAATCAAGTATGACCCCAAGACAGCGGGCCTGTTGCTGGGGAGTAATAGTGGAACCACACACAGAAATGGCAATGTCGGGTATAGGTACATTAGTAGCGGGAGGAAACACAAGGAGTTCAGTCTTTGACAGGTTCAGTTTCAGATATAGTGAGGACATGATGTTAGACACGGCGTTTAGACAATCGCCGGTGTTTTCTAGAAAGGCTGGCGTGATGTCAGGAGAAGAAGCGTATAATTGGGTGTCATCAGCATAGAGATGGTACTGGAAACCAAATCTACTGATTGTTTGACCAATAGGGGCAGTGTACAAAGAGAAGAGGAGGGGGCCTAAAACCGATCCTTGAGGAACCCCAACAGTAAGGGGAAGGTGAGAGGAGGAGGAACCGGCAAAAGAAACAGTAAAGGAGCGGTCGGAGAGATAGGAGGAGAACCAGGAGAGAACGGTGTCCTTGAGGCCAATGGAATGGAGCATAGTGAGGAGGAGCTGATGATCCACAGTGTCGAATGCTGCAGAGAGATCCAAGAGAATTAGCATGGAGTAATGACCATTAGATTTAGCTGTTAGCAGATCATTAGAGACTTTAGTGAGGGCAGTTTCAGTGGAGTGTAAAGAGCGGAAACCGGATTGGAGAGGGTCGAGAACAGAGTTTTCTGAGAGATAGCGGATAAGACGGGAGTGGACCAGGCGTTCCAGGAGTTTAGAGATGAAGGGAAGATTAGAGACAGGTCTATAGTTAGCGGCACAGCGGCAATGTAATGTATGTACACAGTGACTGCACCAGCAGAATAGTGAGTGCAGCTCTGGAGTATAATACAGGATGTAACTCAGGATCAGTAATGTAATGTATGTATACAGTGACTGCACCAGCAGAATAGTGAGTGCAGCTCTGGAGTATAATACAGGATGTAACTCAGGATCAGTAATGTAATGTATGTATGCAGTGACTGCACCAGCAGAATAGTGAGTGCAGCTCTGGAGTATAATACAGGATGTAACTCAGGATCAGTAATGTAATGTATGTACACAGTGACTGCACCAGCAGAATAGTGAGTGCAGCTCTGGAGTATAATACAGGAGGTTACTCAGGATCAGTAATGTAATGTATGCACACAGTGACTGCACCAGCAGAATAGTGAGTGCAGCTCTGGAGTATAATACAGGATGTAACTCAGGATCCGTAATGTAATGTATGTGCACAGTGACTGCACCAGCAGAATAGTGAGTGCAGCTCTGGAGTATAATACAGGATGTAACTCAGGATCAGTAATGTATGTACACAGTGACTGCACCAGCAGAATAGTGAGTGCTGCTCTGAATTAGCTCTCAATGACTCTTCAAATAATGTAGATTATTTTGATATCTATGATGTGAAAATATGTTCAGAAGCTGGAAGTGTGACACCTATGGTATAAAAAAACTAGTCAAAACATAGTGATATGGTTCCATTATAACACGTAGCAATAAAAACAATTTAAAAACATTTAAGATATGCACATAGATGGCTAAAAAGTTCCAGGATGCCCAACAACCAGGACAAGTGCTAGATCCAATACCCAGCCCCTTACCATAAGCCTTCTGTGCTCTGATAAGAGAGATAATATCTCCATATAGTACAATTACATAGAGCAGATTGAGGTCCAAATTTCAATAAGTAAATACTGCACAATAGGAAAAAAATTAAAGCCTCGCTTGAGAGTTTGGGGGAACTTTTCACTTTCCTTGGAGCAGTGGGGCTCTTGCCTTGGGGGGTCAGACACATATCTTTAGTGGTGATTTTAGCCCCTTAAGCAATTTAGCCGCATAGGTGAAGGTTGTGTGAACTCTATGAATGATGCCCCCGACCTCGTTCTCTGGAGGTCATAGGAATACAGCGAATATCAGGGTCACACGGTTTACTCATCAAACATTTTTAAGTGGCGCAGTCAGGGTGAGGTCCAGCTGCTTGGCCATCAATACAGGACAATAGAATATCATCTGTGGGATCTATGACTGCAGGGAACAAACACCGCGGCCTGACAGATCTGTGGGGGTCGATAACTGAACCCCATGAGCTGCAGGTTCTCTTCTAAGCATCACTATGTGAATACGACAAGACCAAGCACTTTACTCATAGCCCACAGCACAACCATCCACCTTTGTGGGTTGTGAGCCCCTTGGGACAGTCACCAATAATTGGGCATAAAAGGGCACTTTCACGTTTGCTACAATGTTTCTTCTGAGTCTGCATTACTCTATGATGCGTCTTCAGAGTCTCCATTTGTCTCAATGTTTCATCAGTCTCCATCTTTATGCAAAGTTTCCGCTGAGTCTCCATTTCTCTTCAATGGTTCTTTTGGTTCTTTGTTTAAATTTTGCTTCCGATAGATATTACGGCTCCCATAAAAATTAGATGAAAAGCGATTGTTCAATGATGGCTCAAAAGGCTTCACAGGCTACAGTGACCATTATTGGATGCTTTCAGTAGATGTTGCAGGCGATTTGTGACCAGTATATTGATTGATTACGAACATTCGTGTGTCATTGGTGAAATTGACGAATCATTAGTGCCACCGAGCCAATGATTATTCATTACGGTGCGTTATTATATAGGACATTTCTCTCCACTGATCTGACGTCTGTGGGTTCCTGGGTCAGCAGATTGCCCAGTGATTCAGTGTTTTAAGAAAGTCGTCGATATTTCCTGTAAGTTTGATGTTGAGGAAACTTGGATCCAATGTGAGGGGTTTTTCCCTGTCTGTTACTATTGGAGATAAAAGGAAATGTTCCAGGATGAAGAATGAGGGTCTGAGATAGATCACGGCCACCCAAAGGATCTGTATCTTGATGTCTATGGTCACAGTCACAATCTCGGAGCTCTGTAAAGTTTTACATATCGGAGGGGGAGTTTTTTCATTTAAATATAAAAGAAAATACAACTTCAATGATACAAATGAGCCGCTAATCCTATTTGTATTGTAGAACATACAGTGATATAAGACAATAACCCCCATCATCATTTCCAGCACTGATCTGAGTATGTTGGAGGGCAGGTGTGTCCAGGGCCCGGTGGGATGGTGTGTCGGGGCCCGGTGGGATGGTGTGTCGGGACCCGGTGGGATGGTGTGTCCGTGGCCCGGTGGGATGGTGTGTCCGGGCGCCCGGTGGGATGGTGTGTCGGGGGCCCGGTGGGATGGTTTGTCGGGGGACCGGTGGGATGGTGTGTCGGGGCCCGGTGGGATGGTGTGTCCGGGGCCCGGCGGGATGGTGTGTCGAGGCCCGGCGGGATGGTGTGTCCGGGGCCCGGTGGGATGGTGTGCCCGGCGGGATGGTGTGTCCGGGGCCCGGTGGGATGGTGTGCCCGGTGGGATGGTGTGTCGGGGGCCCGGCGGGATGGTGTGTCGGGGCCCGGCGGGATGGTGTGTCGGGGCCCGGTGGGATGGTGTGTCCGGGGCCCGGCGGGATGGTGTGTCGAGGCCCGGCGGGATGGTGTGTCCGGGGCCCGGTGGGATGGTGTGCCCGGCGGGATGGTGTGTCCGGGGCCCGGCGGGATGGTGTGTCGGGGGCCCGGCGGGATGGTGTGTCCGGGGCCCGGTGGGATGGTGTGTCCAGGGCCCGGTGGGATGGTGTGCCCGGTGGGATGGTGTGTCCGGGGCCCGGCGGGATGGTGTGCCCGGCGGGATGGTGTGTCCGGGGCCCGGCGGGATGGTGTGTCGGGGTCCCGGCGGGATGGTGTGTCGGGGGCCCGGCGGGATGGTGTGTCCGGGGCCCGGCGGGATGGTGTGTCGGGGGCCCGGCGGGATGGTGTGTCGGGGCCCGGCGGGATGGTGTGTCGGGGGCCCGGCGGGATGGTGTGTCGGGGGCCCGGCGAGATGGTGTGTCGGGGGCCCGGCGGGATGGTGTGTCGGGGCACGGCGGGATGGTGTGTCCGGGGCCCGGCGGGATGGTGTGTCCGGGTCCCGGCGGGACGGTGTGTCGGGGCCCGGCGGGACGGTGTGTCGGGGCCCAGTGGGACGGTGTGTCCGGGGCCCGGCGGGACGGTGTGTCGGGGCCCGGTGGGATGGTGTGTCCGGGGCCCGGCGGGACGGTGTGTCGGGGCCCGGTGGGATGGTGTGTCCGGGGCCCGGTGGGATGGTGTGTCGGGGACTGGGGGGATGGTGTGTCGGGGCCCGGCGGGATGGTGTGTCCGGGGCCCGGCGGGATGGTGTGTCCGGGGCCCGGCGGGATGGTGTGTCCGGGGCCCGGCGGGATGGTGTGTCCGGGGCCCGGCGGGACGGTGTGTCGGGGGCCCGGCGGGATGGTGTGTCGGGGCCCGGTGGGATGGTGTGTCCGGGGCCCGGTGGGATGGTGTGTCAGGGACTGGTGGGATGGTGTGTCGGGGCCCGGTGGGATGTCTCGGTCGCAGTGAATAACATGCAGGATTCATGGTGAGGACCTGAGGTCGGGTGTGACAAGGCCACCGCGATGTTCTTCCACTCATTCTCACATCTCCAGGAGATAAGTTGAAGGTCGTTTCCTCTGTTCCCAGTGTCCGTCATGAGACGTTATCTCCAGAGTTGGTCTTCAGCGACTCTCAGAGAAAATGTGAGAATCCAATTAGAAAATGAAAGAATTCAGAGATGAGAGAATCCGTTCATGACTAATTGAATTTGTTACCATTTTCCTGACAATTGTGGATTTGCCAGAATCTCAAATTTTGGGGTTTTGTTTTGTTCGGATCCATCAGTCTGCCTTTTGGTGGATTCTTTGCAGGGCCAGGAAATGGTTAAAATAATAAAAGCTTACACTCACCTGTCCATGTCCGGCTCCTGACTTGTCCTGCAGCCGTGGCCCCCAGCTGGGCCCTGCGCTGGCCCCCACCCCTCCGTGTATTTGTGGGTCAGGATAGACCTCAGAGAATAATAAACGTCTTTTCCCATTTGGACTGAACTGAATCATTTCTAAATATAAAACAGCATGAACCCGCCCCGAGTATTCATCCCCGTGTGTGCCCATTGATAATTATCCCTCAAGTGCTACTTACAGCCCTGAAATACCTCATTGAAGCTTAAATCTGGTCAACCTATGCCAATTAGTGACTACAAATGCCAGAAACCATGTTATGTATCCCCTAGGCCACCAGGGATATTATTATGAAACTCTGGATTATTATTTCCAGACCAACAGACCATGAGATTCACTGTTTAATGGGGTTTTATTAACCTCCTAAACACCAAAGAGATTTTGTATTAAACCAAATATACAACATGCATAGCTATACCAACCCACTAGACATTAGGGGTAATGTGAATTCATTTACTAGACAATGAGCTTGTTATCTATAAAGCAGCTGAACACTTTAGTGGTCATTATTGTCACCACTGGACCACCATGGCCTATTATCCAGCTCATACATCATCAAAACTATTAAGGTACTTTCACACTTAGCGATGTACCAGCGATCCCGACCAGCGATATGACGCGGTCAGGATCGCTGGTACATCGCCAAGTGGTCGCTAGTGAGCTGCCACACAGGCAGATCTCACCAGCGACATCGCTGGGGTCGGGGATCGCTACTTACCTGTCACACCAGGCGATCATGCGTCCTCCCGCCCGGCTCCACGCTCGTCGCTCGTCTCTCCACAGGAAGCCCCGCAGGAAGCTGATGACGAGAAACGGTCCTGGACGTTCTGCGCGATCAGCGATAACCAGCGGGGGAGCGGGTTGGAGGTAAGTATCACATGCAGCGATATCGCTAGCAAAATCGCTATAACATCACAAGTTATATCAATATTGCTAGCGATATCGCTTAGTGTGACAGGCCCTTTAGTCTTATTAAACACCAGGACACCAGGGATATTAACAGCCCAAATGGCAGCTAAGACAGTACTATAATGCAGCTACACCTCTGACATTGGATGACATCTCTATATATCTTTTCAAAAAAGTAATAGTTAATGTTATTACTTAGCACTAGACACCAAGGTTCTTACAACAGATGACATAGGCAGCACGGTGGCTCAGTGGTTAGCACTACAGCCTTGCAGCACTGGAGTCCTGAGAATTACATCTGCAAGGAGTTTGTATGTTCTCCCTGTGTTTATGTGGGTTTCCTCCGGGTTCTCTGGTTTCCTCCCACATTCCAAAGACATACTGATAGGGAATTTAGATTGTGAGCCCCAATCGGGGACAGCGATGATAATGTGCAGAATATGTTAGCGCTATATAAAAATAAAGATTATTAAGATTATTACATAGGGTCAGTCAATGATAGGATGGCACTTTATGACCCAATAGACACCAGTGATATTATCGATTTCCCATTTAGACACCAATGTTAATAATTATGCTGCCACTAGACCACCAGGAACATTATTTAGACCACCTCACCAATGGATTATAAGAAATGATAACTGGCCATCCAGGAGAAATGCTTCCAGAACTTGTCCTCCAGTGAGTCCAGAGGTCATTAAGCTGCTGGATGACTAAAGGCCCCGTCACACTAAGCGACTTATCAGCGATCCCGACACCGATATCAAGGTGTCAGGATCGCTAGTAAGTCGCTATGTGATCGCTGGTGAGCTGTCACACAGACAGCTTCACCAGCGATCAGCACAGCGATGCCGAGCGCCCGGCATCGCTGGCCATCGATGTAAAAAATAGAATCAAAATAAAAAATATAGTTATTCTCACCATCCGATGTCCCGTTCAGCCATCCTGCCTCTCTCCACGTTCCGGTCCCAGTGATCCTTTGCGAGAATGACCGCGAGATGTCACGGTCTCGCGGGATAACAAAGTCTCGCGGTCATTCGTGGAAAGGATCACTGGGACCGGAGCGTGGAGAGAGGCGGGATGGATGAACGGGACGTCGGAAGGTGAGAATAACTATATTTTTATTATTTTTTACACCTGATCGCTGGTCTCCCGCCTGTCACACACAGCGTTGCGTGCTGGCCAGCGGGAGACCAGCGACCAAAGAAATGTCCAGAGGTTTCTTCCAGCGATCAGCGATACCGGCAGGGGGGCCGCTCTCTGATCGCTGTCACACACAGCGATCTCGCTGGTGAGATCGCTTAGTGTGACGGGGCCTTAAGGCACCATGCACATTAGACTAATGCCGGCAGAACCCACTGACCGCTACTATATGTGTGAGCGCTGACTGACCATTGGGAGAGATGTCAATCAAACGATTTCGACCGGCCAATCGCATTGCCTTCTCGGAGATAAGTCTACAGCCGACGTGTCAGTCAGCGGCTTTCTCACAGGAGAGGAACGAGCGTCCCGTGTATGGGAGAGTCGCCTGAGATGGCGGATGGCCAAAGGATCAGCCAAAGCATTGTCCAGCGGCAGCCATATAATGTGTACTGTATGGTCGGCTTCAGGGGTGGACCTCCCAGGAAGGTGTTACCAGATGGGCCACCTGGGACCGGACCCCAAATCACTGGGTCTTCAGCCCCCCAGCTATGGGTCTTGTATGGGTAATGGGAAGTTGCCATTTTTGGATCGTTCTGGCTCCAGGCCATTTAAGAGTCCGAACGAGGGAAGAACTGATAAGTCGCAGGGGCGTGCAAGGACAACGTCACGGATTGTGATCTGCAGATTGTTCTTACACATTTACACCCTTGGATCTTCTGTACAGAAAGATATTTCACAATATGGAAAACGCCAGACAAAGCGACTTGCTGGAGGTTCTGGCAGAATTCACCTCCTCGTCACAGCGTTACCTCAGGGAACCTCCAGGCATGTGCGGGAGCGCCCCCGCCTCCCCTTAATGTTCCTTGCAGGACAGGGTGACAAAACCCTTTGCTTGCTTTGCACAGTGGTCTAATTTATTTTGGGCTATTCACGGCTCTTCTGTGTGGCCATTTGAAGCCGACCAATGCATTTACTCATGAAAAGATGTACCCAAGGCAGAGTGGGGCTGGATCCAGCGGGCACCGTGCCAGCCGGTCACTGGTGGAACAAAACACACCCCTACAGTACCCAGCAGTCACCGCTCATTATCAAACGATGTTCTTTTCTCTTTTTTTTCCCTTCCTTATTTATCCCAGTTAAGTTGGGAAGTCTGAGAATTGCACTCTGAGCGCACAAAGCCTCCAAAAAACGACCCTAGAAGCAGAAGAACGGAGGATTGTGCTCTGAATCGCCCAGAATCTGGAACGAGACCCCACACAGAAAAATACATTGGCTGGCAATAGAAATGGAGGCCGAGCGGTGACAGTCGTGCAAATAGTGACACTGCCGGGTGATCACCGACGCCCCGGACAGTGGGGACCGCGAGCAGCAAAATTCCCTCTGATCAGAAAAAGAAGAAGCAGAAAACAAATGTCAAAATGTTAAAGAAATTGGAAACTTTGTTTCAACTTGTTTGTAACAGAATTGAGAGATGATACGAGGTCAACGCTAATATAAAATCCATGAAAGTAGCAAAGTAAAACAATAGAGAAAAACCTGATGGTCGTAAATGATCTGTGTGAGATCAGCTGCAATCATCTTATCCCAGACAAAAGCTACATGGAAAACTAGGAGCATAGAGCCAAATACAAATTCAATACATATTATTGGGAAATTACACAAGTACAAACAGAATAAAGGGGAAATGATAAAACAGAGACAAATCTCACCAGCGATATCAATATCCTGTTTACATTAGAGTCAACAAAATGTGTCCAGAATCAGCTCCTCCAATGTATATTCCATGCACAGGGGTATATCGGCAATAATCATTCATGAGGGCATGCCACACAATAATCACGGAAAAGGTTCTATTGCACAACGGAAAATATCAAGATGGTGCAAAGGCTTGAACAGATTAGTATCTAATCTACATCACCATTTCAATATATAATGAGTGTCTGTGACAAATGATAAAATGTGGAGAGAATCCTACAAGAAAAACATTTTTTTTTTCAAATAAAGATTGCACCTATCAGTTGTCATGCAGTCTGAAGCATATAGCAATGAATTGACTAAGTTCCATCATTAGTGTATATATAGGGTTAATTTTTGGGTATGCAGCGAGAGCCAGCAAAATCTTATCATGTATCTCTGTATACAGGGAGCTCCCCCTAGTGGTGGCTGCAGACAGGATCTTATCATGTATCTCTGTATACAGGGAGCTCCCCTAGTCGTGGCTGCAGACAGGATCTTATCATGTATCTCTGTTTACAGAGAGATCCTCCTAGTGGTGACTGCAGACATAATCTTATCATGTATCTCTGTACACAGGGAGCTCCCCCTAGTGGTGGCTGCAGACAGGATCTTATCATGTATCTCTGTATACACGGAATGCCCCCTAGTGATGGCTGCAGACATTATCTTATCATGTATCTCTGTATACAGGGATCTCCCCCTAGTGGCGGCTGCAGACAGGATCTCATCATGTATCTCTGTATACAGGGAGCTCCCCCTAGTGGTGGCTGCAGACTGGATATTATCATGTATTTCTGTATACAGGGAGCTCCCCCTAGTTGTGGCTGCAGATTCTTATCATGTATCTCTGTATACAGGGAGCTCCCCTAGTGGTGGCTGCACAGATTCTTATCATGTATCTATGTATACAGGGAGCTCCCCCTAGTGGTGGCTGCAGACAGGATCTTATCATGAATCTCTGTATACAGGGAGCTCCCCCTAGTGGTGGCTACAGACAGGATCTTATCATGTATCTCTGTATACAGGGAGCTCCCCCTAGTGGTGACTACAGACATGATCTTATCATGTATCTCTGTATACAGGGAGCTCCCCCTAGTGGTGACTGCAGACATAATCTTATCATGTATCTCTGTATACAGGGAGCTCCCCCTAGTGGTGGCTGTAGACAAAATCTTATCATGTATCTCTGTATACAGGGAGCTCCCCCTAGTGGTCGCTACAGACAGGATCTCATCATGTATCTGCCTTTTCCAGACGACATGTTTCAGCTCTTTCCAAAGATGCTCAATAGGATTTAGGTCAGGTCTCATAGAAGGCCACTTCAGAATAGTCCAATGTTTTCCTCTTAGCCATTCTTGGGTGTTTTTAGCTGTGTGTTTTGGATCATTATCCTGTTGCAAGACCCATGACCTGTGACTCAGACCAAGCTTTCTGACACTGGGCAGCACATTTCTCTCTAGAATCCCTTGATTGTCTTGAGATTTCATTGTACCCTGCACAGATTCTTGACACCCTGTGCCAGATGCAGCAAAGCAGCCCCAGAACATAACAGAGCCTCCTCCATGTTTTACAGTAGGGACAGTGTTCTTTTCTTGATCTGCTTCATTTTTCCATCTGTGAACATAGAGCTGATGTGCCTTGCCAAAAAGTTCCATTTTTGTCTCATGTGTCCATAGGACATTCTCCCAGATGCTTTGTGGCTTGTCAACATGTAGTTTAGCAAATTCCAGTCTGGCTTTTTTATTATTTTTTTTTCCAACAGTGGTGTCCTCCTTGGTTGTCTCCCATGAAGTCCACTTTGGCTCATACACTGACGGGATGGTGCGATCTGAAACTGATGTTCCTTGAGCTTGAAGTTCACCTTTAATCTGTTTAGAGGTTTTTCTGGACTCTTTTGTTACCATTCGAATTATCCGTCTCTTTGATTTGTCATCAGTTTTCCTCCTGCGGCCACGTCCAGCGAGGTCGGCTACAGTCCCATGGAGCTTACACTTCTGAATAATATGTGCAGCTGCAGTCACAGGAACATCGAGCTGCTTGGAGATGGTCGTATAACTTTTACCTGTAACATGGTTGTCTATAATTTTCTCTCTAATCTCCTGAGACAACTCTTTCCTTCGCTCCCTCTGGTCCATGGTGAGTGTGATACACACCGTGTCACCACACAGCACAGTGAGGATCTGTAGCCTCAATACCGGCCACTCACTGACTCCAGGATTGTAGACCCCTGTGATGATAATTAGTGGACACACCGTGATGTAACATGTCCCGTCTGTCACATTATTTTCAGGGACACCATCATTTCTGTCCAGGCCCATTTCGTGAGTTTTATTTTTTAAAAATTCTGCTGTTTTATCGCATAGCACTAGGCCCCATGTTATACTATGCGACAGTGCAGATCTCCGAACTATTTTCTCCTGATGGTTCAGCCTGCTGCGGGTGAATCTGATGATCGCATTGCACTCACCCATACAAGTCTATGGATACGTGAGAAACATCGGACAGCACTTGGATGTCATCAGAGTACAGTCCGATGTATGCGCAGAAAGAAAATGGAGAAGATGAAGGAATTACGATCTCCATACCGGCGGTGCTCTGGTTCTCTGTCAAGTGCCAATAGCATAATTGGACCGATTCTCTCACATGAGAGAATTGTCGCCAGTGTGAGCGTACCCAAAAACTGATATCAAACGTGCTCACTGCGTCTCCACCTGCTCAGCCAAGCAAAGGCTCATTCATAGGAATAAATCAATCAGCAGAAAGACGCGTTGTGGTGGCCACATGAACTCTGACAACCGCGGGAGTAAAAATGATCATTTATTAATAAATGTTAGCTTCTTTACTCTCATGGTGAACACGTGACAGCGGCCACCACAACGCGTCTTTCCCCGATTGCTTTATTCCTATTGCCATCCGATAAGGTTAGGTATTGTATCGGGTATTGGGTAATCTGCGTCTGGTTTTCAGGATTTGGCCTCTTCTTTAGTTCTAATTAAGGAAAACTTAAAGAAATCTTCAGCTTTGTTATCAAAGTTTGGAGAAAGTTCTTTCCTTTGAGATTCTAAAACATTACTTGACTGCACAGAGTCCTTAACTTTTCGGTCGCAGAAACTTCTGCAACATATCTGCCACATGTCAATATAGCTATAACAGCAAAATGTGGCAACAAGGGTGATATTTGGGGTTCACATACTTTTGCTCACATATTATAATCTTATAATAATATTTGCTGTTCCTATCATGAGGCTTTCTTCTTCTCTAGTAAATATTATTGAACACCAGTCATAACACATCATAGACAAGAAATGTGTATTCTCCTCCGTAATCTTCTGTGGGAAACCAGACACAATATTAACACTGGAGAGGCACGAAATGAAGGGTGCCACCTCCACATCAGAGGACGGGTGTAAACTGAGAAACAATTGGGAGCACGGGAAAAAAATCGTTAATAAACGTAAATCACTTTGTATTCTCATATAATTATTAAGCTTTTATTAATGTATTTTTATTTATTGTATTCTTATGTAATTCATGTCTTATTTATTTGATACTGTATTTAATTTTTGATACATCAGACACTGGAAATGCTTGCCCATTACAGCTCTCGTTTGATATCACTCACCTTGTACGTCCACAGTGACTGCACCAGCAGAATAGTGAGTGCAGCTCTGGAGTATAATACAGGATGTAACTCAGGATCAGTAATGTAATGTATGTACACAGTGACTGCACCAGCAGAATAGTGAGTGCAGCTCTGGGGTATAATGCAAGAGGTAACTCAGGATCAGTAATGTAATGTATGTACACAGTGACTGCACCAGCAGAATAGTGAGTGCAGCTCTGGGGTATAATACATGATGCAACTCAGGATTAGTAATGTAATGTATGTACACAGTGACTGCACCAGCAGAATAGCGAGTGCAGCTCTGGGGTATAATACAAGAGGTAACTCAGGATCAGTAATGTAATGTATGTACACAGTGACTGCACCAGAATAGTGAGTGCAGCTCTGGAGTATAATATAGGATGTAACTCAGGATCAGTAATGTAATGTATGTACACAGTGACTGCACCAGCAGAATAGCGAGTGCAGCTCTGGGTGCACCAGCAGAATAGCGAGTGCAGCTCTGGGGTATAATACAAGAGGTAACTCAGGATCAGTAATGTAATGTATGTACACAGTGACTGCACCAGCAGAATAGTGAGTGCAGCTCTGGGGTATAATACAGTAGGTAACTCAGGATCAGTAATGTAATGTATGTACACAGTGACTGCACCAGCAGAATAGGGAGTGCAGCTCTGGGGTATAATACAGGATGTAACTCAGGATCAGTAATGTAATGTATGTACACAGTGACTGCACCAGCAGAATAGTGAGTGCAGCTCTGGGGTATAACACAGGATGTAACTCAGGATCAGTAATGTATGTACACAGTGACTGCACCAGCAGAATAGTGAGTGCAGCTCTGGGGTATAATACAGTAGGTAACTCAGGATCAGTAATGTAATGTATGTACACAGTGACTGCACCAGCAGAATAGTGAGTGCAGCTCTGGAGTATAATACAGGGTGTAACTCAGGATCAGTAATGTAATGTATGTACATAGTGACTGCACCAGCAGAATAGAGAGTGCAGCTCTGGGATATAATACAGGATGTAATTCAGGATCAGTAATGTAATGTATGTACACAGTGACTGCACCAGCAGAATAGTGAGTGCAGCTCTGGAGTATAATACAGGATGTAACTCAGGATCAGTAATGTAATGTATGTACACAGTGACTGCACCAGCAGAATAGTGAGTGCAGCTCTGGGGTATAATACAGGATGTAACTCAGGATCAGTAATGTAATGTATGTACACAGTGACTGCACCAGCAGAATAGTGAGTGCAGCTCTGGGGTATAATACAGGATGTAACTGAGGATCAATAATGTATGTACACAGTGACTGCACCAGCAGAATAGTGAGTACAGCTCTGGGGTATAATACAGGATATAACTCAGGATCAGTAATGTATGTACACAGTGACTGCACCAGCAGAATAATGAGTGCAGCTCTGGAGTATAATACAGGGTGTAACTCAGGATCAGTAATGTAATGTATGTACACAGTGACTGCACCAGCAGAATAGTGAGTGCAGCTCTGGAGTATAATACAGGAGGTAACTCAGGATCAGTAATGTATGTACACAGTGACTGCACCAGCAGAATAGTGAGTGCAGCTCTAGTGAATAATACAGGATGTAACTCAGGATCAGTAATGTAATGTATGTGGGTCGCCCTCCCAGGGCTGTGGGGGTACTCGGTACCGGGCCGGTCTCTCAGAGGGAGGTGTCACAGCAGCGGTGACCCGGTCCGTGGCGCTGGGCGCCCATGTAAAAGGGGTTGAGTTGGGAATAAAGTTTATAAGTGATTTGTGACGCCACCTGTGGTGTTCAGCAAGGGAGGTGTTAAGCCGACGCTGCAAGCAGATCCTCTGGGACAGATGGTGTAGTGCAGCAATGATGTTGTAGCGCTCCACAGGCAGGGCTGTTGGTCCCAGGGCAGTGTAGCGGAGTGTTTAGAAAGAGGGTGCAGTGTATGGCACAGAGATGTAGCAGTGCTGAGGATGTTGCAGGACGGAGGCAAGGACACAAAAGTGTGGAGTTTCTTTACTTTTACTTGGCAAACGCAGTCCAGGGTCCTGATTACAGATGGCACAGGAGCAGGCTAGCCTGGAAGCAACTCAGGGATCTCTCTATCAGATGGGTTGTGTAGTCTCCTTCCTAGCGCTGGCTTGAGGTACATCCAGTACTGTGTTACACTGAAGTTCCTCCTTCTTATCTTCTCTTAGAACTACCTCGTATGGCAGACAGCTGTAGCCCTCTATCTCTCTTGGCTCACCCGTCGCTGTTGTGCCTCCGAGTCTTAAGGCCCCGTCACACTAAGCGACTTACCAGCGATCCCGACACCGATATCAAGGTGTCAGGATCGCTAGTAAGTCGCTATGTGATCGCTGGTGAGCTGTCACACAGACAGCTTCACCAGCGATCAGCACAGCGATGCCGAGCGCCCGGCATCGCTGACCATCTCTGTAAAAATAGAATAAAAATAAAAAATATAGTTATTCTCACCTTCCGATGTCGCGTTCAGCCATCCTGCCTCTCTCCACGCTCCGGTCCCAGTGATCCTTTGCGAGATTGACCGCGAGATGTCACAGTCTCGCGGGATAACAAAGTCTCGCGGTCATTCGTGCAAAGGATCACTGGGACCGGAGCGTGGAGAGAGGCGGGATGGCTGAACGCGACGTCGGAAGGTGAGAATAACTATATTTTTTATTTTTTTAATTATTTTTTACACCTGATCGCTGGTCTCCCGCCTGTCACACACAGCGATGCGTGCTGGCCAGCGGGAGACCAGCGACCAAAGAAATGTCCAGAGGTTTCTTCCAGCGATCAGCGATACCGGCAGGGGGGCCGCTCTCTGATCGCTGTCACACATAGCAATCTCGCTGGTGAGATCGCTGTTATGTCACAGAAGTTGTGACTCAGCAGCGATCTCGCTACCGAGATTGCTTAGTGAGACGGGGCCTTAAGTTGTAGAGCATTTGCAGCTTCCTATTCCTCTGATTTCTGTTGCAGGACCTTCAGTATCCATACAACCGTGGAGACCAGGCTCCAGATCACGCGCTATCACTGGGAGGGAGCTCTCTATCCTCAGCTCAACCTCCAGCTTCTCAACACACGTCTTCACTCGTTGCCCTCCTCACACTAACTCCTCATTTCCCTTCCTGGCCCTCAGAGAGCAATTTTCCCCCAATTCAGGTTCAGAGCTCCCTCTGTTGGCCTGGAGTGGGAACTGTGTTGCATGACATGGTTAACTGTTAGAGAGATCCTTCATTGCCTCCAAGCCTGACATCACCCTCACTGGAGGAAGGCAAGGCCACTGTGGCGACCATACTCCTGGGGGCGCCACATATATACACAGTGACTGCACCAGCAGAATAGTGAGTGCAGCTCTGGGGTATAATACAGGATGTAACTCAGGATTAGTAATGTAATGTATGTACACAGTGACTGCACCAGCAGAATAGTGAGTGCAGCTCTGGGGTATAATACAGGGTGTAACTCAGGATCAGTAATGTAATGTATGTACACAGTGACTCCACCAGCAGAATAGTGAGTGCAGCTCTGGAGTATAATACAGGCGGTAACTCAGGATCAGTAATGTAATGTATGTACACAGTGACTCCACCAGCAGAATAGTGAGTGCAGCTCTGGAGTATAATACAGGCGGTAACTCAGGATCAGTAATGTAATGTATGTACACAGTGACTGCACCAGCAGAATAGTGAGTGCAGCTCTGGGGTATAATACAGGATGTAACTTATCCTTCTGGGATAAGTGAAGAGTCTCCGCGAGCTCAACGATCACTGGGTTTTGGTGGTTGCAGCTGAAAAGAGGAAATCGGAAAAACCAGGGGAAGAGTCTTGAGGAGATCATTTGCATATTCCCAGTGCCTTCTGGGATAAGTGAAGAGTCTCCGCGAGCTCAACGATCACTGGGTTTTGGTGGTTGCAGCTGAAAAGAGGAAATCGGAAAAACCAGGGGAAGAGTCTTGAGGAGATCATTTGCATATTCCCAGTGCCTTCTGGGATAAGTGAAGAGTCTCCGCGAGCTCAACGATCACTGGGTTTTGGTGGTTGCAGCTGAAAAGAGGAAATCGGAAAAACCAGGGGAAGAGTCTTGAGGAGATCATTTGCATATTCCCAGTGCCTTCTGGGATAAGTGAAGAGTCTCCGCGAGCTCAACGATCACTGGGTTTTGGTGGTTGCAGCTGAAAAGAGGAAATCGGAAAAACCAGGGGAAGAGTCTTGAGGAGATCATTTGCATATTCCCAGTGCCTTCTGGGATAAGTGAAGAGTCTCCGCGAGCTCAACGATCACTGGGTTTTGGTGGTTGCAGCTGAAAAGAGGAAATCGGAAAAACCAGGGGAAGAGTCTTGAGGAGATCATTTGCATATTCCCAGTGCCTTCTGGGATAAGTGAAGAGTCTCCGCGAGCTCAACGATCACTGGGTTTTGGTGGTTGCAGCTGAAAAGAGGAAATCGGAAAAACCAGGGGAAGAGTCTTGAGGAGATCATTTGCATATTCCCAGTGCCTTCTGGGATAAGTGAAGAGTCTCCGCGAGCTCAACGATCACTGGGTTTTGGTGGTTGCAGCTGAAAAGAGGAAATCGGAAAAACCAGGGGAAGAGTCTTGAGGAGATCATTTGCATATTCCCAGTGCCTTCTGGGATAAGTGAAGAGTCTCCGCGAGCTCAACGATCACTGGGTTTTGGTGGTTGCAGCTGAAAAGAGGAAATCGGAAAAACCAGGGGAAGAGTCTTGAGGAGATCATTTGCATATTCCCAGTGCCTTCTGGGATAAGTGAAGAGTCTCCGCGAGCTCAACGATCACTGGGTTTTGGTGGTTGCAGCTGAAAAGAGGAAATCGGAAAAACCAGGGGAAGAGTCTTGAGGAGATCATTTGCATATTCCCAGTGCCTTCTGGGATAAGTGAAGAGTCTCCGCGAGCTCAACGATCACTGGGTTTTGGTGGTTGCAGCTGAAAAGAGGAAATCGGAAAAACCAGGGGAAGAGTCTTGAGGAGATCATTTGCATATTCCCAGTGCCTTCTGGGATAAGTGAAGAGTCTCCGCGAGCTCAACGATCACTGGGTTTTGGTGGTTGCAGCTGAAAAGAGGAAATCGGAAAAACCAGGGGAAGAGTCTTGAGGAGATCATTTGCATATTCCCAGTGCCTTCTGGGATAAGTGAAGAGTCTCCGCGAGCTCAACGATCACTGGGTTTTGGTGGTTGCAGCTGAAAAGAGGAAATCGGAAAAACCAGGGGAAGAGTCTTGAGGAGATCATTTGCATATTCCCAGTGCCTTCTGGGATAAGTGAAGAGTCTCCGCGAGCTCAACGATCACTGGGTTTTGGTGGTTGCAGCTGAAAAGAGGAAATCGGAAAAACCAGGGGAAGAGTCTTGAGGAGATCATTTGCATATTCCCAGTGCCTTCTGGGATAAGTGAAGAGTCTCCGCGAGCTCAACGATCACTGGGTTTTGGTGGTTGCAGCTGAAAAGAGGAAATCGGAAAAACCAGGGGAAGAGTCTTGAGGAGATCATTTGCATATTCCCAGTGCCTTCTGGGATAAGTGAAGAGTCTCCGCGAGCTCAACGATCACTGGGTTTTGGTGGTTGCAGCTGAAAAGAGGAAATCGGAAAAACCAGGGGAAGAGTCTTGAGGAGATCATTTGCATATTCCCAGTGCCTTCTGGGATAAGTGAAGAGTCTCCGCGAGCTCAACGATCACTGGGTTTTGGTGGTTGCAGCTGAAAAGAGGAAATCGGAAAAACCAGGGGAAGAGTCTTGAGGAGATCATTTGCATATTCCCAGTGCCTTCTGGGATAAGTGAAGAGTCTCCGCGAGCTCAACGATCACTGGGTTTTGGTGGTTGCAGCTGAAAAGAGGAAATCGGAAAAACCAGGGGAAGAGTCTTGAGGAGATCATTTGCATATTCCCAGTGCCTTCTGGGATAAGTGAAGAGTCTCCGCGAGCTCAACGATCACTGGGTTTTGGTGGTTGCAGCTGAAAAGAGGAAATCGGAAAAACCAGGGGAAGAGTCTTGAGGAGATCATTTGCATATTCCCAGTGCCTTCTGGGATAAGTGAAGAGTCTCCGCGAGCTCAACGATCACTGGGTTTTGGTGGTTGCAGCTGAAAAGAGGAAATCGGAAAAACCAGGGGAAGAGTCTTGAGGAGATCATTTGCATATTCCCAGTGCCTTCTGGGATAAGTGAAGAGTCTCCGCGAGCTCAACGATCACTGGGTTTTGGTGGTTGCAGCTGAAAAGAGGAAATCGGAAAAACCAGGGGAAGAGTCTTGAGGAGATCATTTGCATATTCCCAGTGCCTTCTGGGATAAGTGAAGAGTCTCCGCGAGCTCAACGATCACTGGGTTTTGGTGGTTGCAGCTGAAAAGAGGAAATCGGAAAAACCAGGGGAAGAGTCTTGAGGAGATCATTTGCATATTCCCAGTGCCTTCTGGGATAAGTGAAGAGTCTCCGCGAGCTCAACGATCACTGGGTTTTGGTGGTTGCAGCTGAAAAGAGGAAATCGGAAAAACCAGGGGAAGAGTCTTGAGGAGATCATTTGCATATTCCCAGTGCCTTCTGGGATAAGTGAAGAGTCTCCGCGAGCTCAACGATCACTGGGTTTTGGTGGTTGCAGCTGAAAAGAGGAAATCGGAAAAACCAGGGGAAGAGTCTTGAGGAGATCATTTGCATATTCCCAGTGCCTTCTGGGATAAGTGAAGAGTCTCCGCGAGCTCAACGATCACTGGGTTTTGGTGGTTGCAGCTGAAAAGAGGAAATCGGAAAAACCAGGGGAAGAGTCTTGAGGAGATCATTTGCATATTCCCAGTGCCTTCTGGGATAAGTGAAGAGTCTCCGCGAGCTCAACGATCACTGGGTTTTGGTGGTTGCAGCTGAAAAGAGGAAATCGGAAAAACCAGGGGAAGAGTCTTGAGGAGATCATTTGCATATTCCCAGTGCCTTCTGGGATAAGTGAAGAGTCTCCGCGAGCTCAACGATCACTGGGTTTTGGTGGTTGCAGCTGAAAAGAGGAAATCGGAAAAACCAGGGGAAGAGTCTTGAGGAGATCATTTGCATATTCCCAGTGCCTTCTGGGATAAGTGAAGAGTCTCCGCGAGCTCAACGATCACTGGGTTTTGGTGGTTGCAGCTGAAAAGAGGAAATCGGAAAAACCAGGGGAAGAGTCTTGAGGAGATCATTTGCATATTCCCAGTGCCTTCTGGGATAAGTGAAGAGTCTCCGCGAGCTCAACGATCACTGGGTTTTGGTGGTTGCAGCTGAAAAGAGGAAATCGGAAAAACCAGGGGAAGAGTCTTGAGGAGATCATTTGCATATTCCCAGTGCCTTCTGGGATAAGTGAAGAGTCTCCGCGAGCTCAACGATCACTGGGTTTTGGTGGTTGCAGCTGAAAAGAGGAAATCGGAAAAACCAGGGGAAGAGTCTTGAGGAGATCATTTGCATATTCCCAGTGCCTTCTGGGATAAGTGAAGAGTCTCCGCGAGCTCAACGATCACTGGGTTTTGGTGGTTGCAGCTGAAAAGAGGAAATCGGAAAAACCAGGGGAAGAGTCTTGAGGAGATCATTTGCATATTCCCAGTGCCTTCTGGGATAAGTGAAGAGTCTCCGCGAGCTCAACGATCACTGGGTTTTGGTGGTTGCAGCTGAAAAGAGGAAATCGGAAAAACCAGGGGAAGAGTCTTGAGGAGATCATTTGCATATTCCCAGTGCCTTCTGGGATAAGTGAAGAGTCTCCGCGAGCTCAACGATCGGCGCGCGAAATTTGGCTCATCTTTCATCATTCTTAAGAAATCTCAAGATGGAAGAGGCCAGGAGCCATTTGGTGAGCTGCATTTCTTGCTACATGTTCACAGATTTACCAGTGGAAAAGCCAAACTTCACATGCCACAAATGCAAGCTTGTGTCCCTGTTGGAGGAAAAGTTGCAAAATCTCGAAGAGAGGTTAGCTACGTTGAAGATCATTAAGGAAGGTGAAGAGTTCTTGGACAGAGCAGAATTATCTCTTCATGTTACAGAAAGAGAAGAAATTCGAAGTGCACCTGAAGAAACAGAGGAATGGAGACATGTGACCCAGAGAAGCAGGAGGATCAGGAGGCAGTCAGCACCCATACTGCTCAGAAACCAGTACCAGGCTCTCACGCAGGAAAACGATGAAGAAATACATCAGGATAAGACTTTGCCAACAAACAGCAACCTTGTACGCCCTCAGAGTCCTCCTGGATGGAGAAAGAAAAATGTTGTGAAGAAGAAACGGAGAGTGGTGGTCATGGGGGATTCCCTGCTGAGAGGAACAGAGGCCGCTATCTGCAGACCGGATATAACTTCAAGAGAAATGTGCTGTCTTCCAGGTGCAAAAATTAAAGATGTGTCTGACAGGATATCAGGACTCTTCAGACCTACAGATGACTACCCATTCCTGCTACTACATGTGGGGACAAATGACACCGCAAGAAACGACCTGGAAATCATCTGCAGAGACTTTGAAGACTTAGGCAAGAAAGTGAAAGAACTGGGAGCGCAGGTGGTCTTCTCTTCCATCCTCCCAGTGGATGGCCATGGAACAAGGAGGTGGAATAAGATTCTGCAGGTGAACAACTGGCTACGTCGATGGTGCCGCCAGCAACGATTTGGATTTCTGGATCACGGAGTGAACTACTTATACGATGGACTACTTGCTAGAGATGGGGTGCACCTTACGAAGACTGGAAAGCATGTATTTGGAAGTCGCCTTGCTACACTTGTAAGGAGAGCTTTAAACTAGAACAACATGGGAAGGGAAGCAAAAGACCAGAAAAAGCCATACACCTGACAAATGCTATTGAGAACTCTGCTATTAGAAGTGGAAAGGAAGAACAAAGACGAAAGAATCTAATTAATAAAAATATTGGAGAAAGAGAAACCAATCACAAACTAAAATGTTTCTATACTAATGCACAAAGCATGGGCAACAAACAAGGAGAATTGGAACTACTAACACAGGAAAAGAAATATGATGTAATTGGAATCACTGAAACTTGGTGGGACAATACACATGATTGGAATACAAGACTAGAAGGATACAACTTATTTGCAAGAAACAGACTTGATAAACGAGGAGGGGGTGTCGCATTGTATGTTCGAAACGCGTATATCTGCACAGAGATTGAAGCTTCAGAGACTGGGAGTTCTGTGGAAACTGTTTGGGTAAGAATACAAGGACAGAACAATGGAAAGGACACCATTGTAGGCATTTACTACAGGCCGCCTGTGCAAGCCGAAGATATAGATGAACTCTTTATGCATCAGATGGCCAAGTTCTCCAAAAAATATGACATAGTTGTCATGGGAGATTTCAACTATCCAGACATTTGTTGGGAATCTCTCTCAGGCAAAACTAACAGGTCAAGGAAATTCTTATCCTCTCTTGCTGACAACTTTATCTTCCAAAAGGTAAGGGAGAAAACAAGGGGAACTGCTACCTTGGATCTAATCCTTATAAACAGGGAGGAAATGGTTGAGGAGGTAAAAGTGGCTGGGACCCTAGGAGGTAGCGACCATGCTATTTTAGAATTTTGGATAACTAGAGGTGGAAGACCTGTGAAGACTCAGACGTCAAGGTTAGATTTCAGAAAGGCAGATTTTAAGGGATTCAGAAAGAGAATTGGAGGGATCCAATGGCTGGATATCCTTAAAGACAAAAATGTCCAGGAAGGATGGGAAATCTTGAAAAATGAAATTCTCAAAGCACAGTTGTTAACAATTCCGAAAAGAGGGAAGAATAGGAAGCATTTAAGGAAACCAGGATGGATGAACACAGAACTTAAGCACATGCTAAAAAGGAAGAAAAAAATGTTTATAAAATGGAAAGAGGGAGGCATATCTAAAGAAGAATATAATGCTGTCTGCAGAACCTGCAGGGCACAATTCAGATTAGCTAAAGCTGAAAATGAACTGAGGCTTGCAAGAGATGTCAAAAGCAATAATAAAGGATTTTGGGGATATGTCAAAAGTAAAAGAAAAGTCAAAGATGCTATAGGATTTTTACAGGATGAAAATGATGAAATGGTAAGACAGGATGTTGAGAAGGCTGAACTTTTAAATTCCTATTTTGCATCTGTTTTCTCTCAGAAAGGAAATGCAACATCAACTGTTATTCACTGTCCTATTAAGGGAATAGAAGAATCCAGGATATCTATAAACAGAAAGATA